>NC_142576.1:5345000-6563750 GCF_041283825.1 Pyrus communis | reverse complement strand
ATCATTCATATAATCTAAATTTTTTTATGCAATTAAAAGAATTTAAAAAAACACAAAAAGAAAAACAAAACCCTCAAAAAAGCAATGCTACTGTCGCTTCCCTCCCTCACTATTCAACAGCCACCACCGTTTCTCAACCAAAGATCACAACCCTTTCAATCATAAATTTTCCCATTATTGTTTACCATTGGATTCATTTCTTTCGTTATGAATAAACCCGAAACCCAATTCTTTCATTATGAAATTGCATCTATCATTAGTTTTTTCAATGGATTCCTTAATTTCTTTCAAAGGGTTATGGGTTGTGGGGAGACGGTGGCTATCGAAGGTGTAGGAGGAGGAAGGACAACGATAGAAGAAAAACGTGAAACCTGGGTTTTAAGATTTTTTATTTTTGATTGTGTTAATGCTTTTAATTAAATAAAAAATTTAAATCAAGACTGATTTGGAAGTGCTTTTAAAATGATTGAAAGTGTTTTTTAAAAATGTTTTTTGGTTCTAAAAGCTTTTCAAGTGTTTTTCAGGGTTGCTCCAAAAACATTTGGGTAAAGTACAAAAAACTACTTCAACTATTGGGGTTACGACAGTTTCATACCTCATCTTTTAAAATTGACAATGTCATACCGCATCTTACGAATTTGTGACAATGTCATACCTCCGTCAAATTTTTTGTTAGTTTTTCTGTTAAATGCTGACGTGGCAAGAGACGGGGACCACTTTCTATTAAAAAATTAATAAAATATTATTAAAAACTAAAAAAAATAATAATATTTTTAAATATTAAAATAATAAATAAAAGTAAAATTAAAAAGAAAAAAGGGTAAAGTTCAAAAAACTACCTCAACTATTGGGGTCACGACAGTTTCATACCTCATCTTTTAAAATTGACAATGTCATTACCGCATCTTACGAATTTGTGACAATGTCATACCTCCGTCAATTTTTCTATTAAGTGCTGACATAACTTGATTTGGGACATACTTTCTATTAAAAAATTATTAAAAACTAAAAAATAATTATTTAATATTTTTTAAATATTAAAATAATAATAAAAAGCAGAGGAAAAAAAAACCATCAGTTTGTCCCTCCCCTCCCCCTCTCCCCTCCTCTCTCTTCTCCCCATCTTCATTTTCTTCCCCCCACCTGCAAACCCAAAAAAATAAAAAAAATTTGAAAACCCAACAACCCCCCTGCGGAAGAACAAGAAGGAGAAGGAGGAGGAGGAGAAAGAAGAAGAAGAAGAGGAAAAAAAAGGAGGAAGGAAATAAAAAAAAATTTCCCCCCTGTCGGTGCGGAAGAAGAAGAAGGGAGAAGGAGAAGGAGGAAGAAGAAGAAGAGGAAGAAAAAATTAAAAAAAATTTGAAAACCCATCAACACCCCCTTGCGGAAGAAGAAGAAGGAGAAGGAGAAGGAGAAGGAGGAAGAAGAAGAAAAAGAGGAAAAAAAAGAGGAAGGAAATTTTTTTTTTTTTTTTTTTTTTTAAAACCATCAACTCCCCTGCGGAAGAAGAAGAAGGAGGAGGAAGAAGAAGAAGAAGAGGAGGAAAAAAAAAATTTTGAAAACCCATAAAAAAAGATGGGAATCTGGGTTTTTTTTTTTTTTTTTTTTTTTTCTGGGTTGCAGGAGGGAGAAGAGTGTGGGTGTGGGAGGAAGACAAATTGGTTTTTTTTTTTTTTTTTGGCTGGGATTTGCAGGTGAGGGAAGAAGATGAAGATGGAGAGAGGAGAGAGGAGGGGAGGGATGAAATGAGGGTTCT
Source organism: Pyrus communis (assembly GCF_041283825.1). Taxonomy (NCBI): domain Eukaryota; kingdom Viridiplantae; phylum Streptophyta; class Magnoliopsida; order Rosales; family Rosaceae; genus Pyrus; species Pyrus communis. The sequence continues at coordinate 6,561,994 of NC_142576.1, read as the reverse complement.
TTTTTTTTTTTTTTCTGCTTTTTATTATTATTTTAATATTTAAAAAATATTAAATAATTGTTTTTTAGTTTTTAATAATTTTTTAATAGAAAGTAGGTCCCGAATCAAGCCACGTCAGCACTTAAAAGAAAAATTAACATAAAAATTGACGAAGGTATGACATTGTCACAAATTCGTAAGATGCGGTATGACATTGTCAATTTTAAAAGATGAGGTATGAAACTATCGTGACTCCAATAGTTGAGGTAGTTTTTTGTACTTTACCTTTTTTTTTTTTTTTTTAATTTTACTTTTATTTATTATTTTAATATTTAAAAAATAGTAAATTTTTTTTTTAGTTTTTAATAATATTTTGTTAATTTTTTAATAGATAGTGGTCCCCGTCTCTTGCCACGTCAGCATTTAACAGAAAAACTAACAGAAAAATTGTCGGAGGTATGACATTGTCACAAATTCGTAAGATGCGGTATGACATTGTCAGTTTTAAAAGATGAGGTATGAGACTGTCGTGACCCTAATAGTTGAGGTAGTTTTTTGTACTTTACCCAAAACATTTTCACTAAAAATGGTTTTAGCTATTTTAAAATCACTTTCAAATGAGCTCTAAATTATGTGGAATTAGATATCCAAATCAGCTGACAATTAAGGTGGTATAAAATTTTAATACAAGTAGATGGTAAAAATATAGTTTCATCTATAAAAATAAAAAATAAAAAAATAAAAAAGTTTGAAAAAAATGATTTTACTCAAAAAATTGTGGGCAAGGTAGACAATGAAGCACTTCATAAGCGATAGATAAAATTTTGAGTAATGCTATTTTTACCTTTTTTTTCGAAACTATTTACCACTCAGATTGTCAGACAATCTGTTAAATGGACATTTCTGACAATCTACTACTCAGATTGTCAGAAACATCCAAGTTCCGAACAATACAAAACTAAATTAAATGGACGTTGAATTTCCGCAATTTGAAGAAAACTTCATTCAAAATTTTTTATTTGAAATTTGCAAACCTTGATTCCGAACTGCTCCGTCCGACAATCAAACCAAGTTGAAAGTCCCAAACCATTTTATTTTTCCATTGAAAACATACTTCATATTTAAGATTAATTAAGCCCAAATTTATAAACCAAGTTGGATGAATAAGAGGTTTTCTCTACTGCACATACTAAATGCACATTTAAGTTACACATCTGAACGAGAGCTATTAGATCATATAGTCTAACGAGATATAACAGCTCTTGTTCAGATGTGTAACTTATATGTGCATTTTTTATGTGTACTGGAGAAAATTCAGCATGTAAGTATACCAAAAGAATTAAAAAATGATCATTCTCTTTGCTAAATCAAAACCTAGGTTCGAGTCTCACATCTAGCAACCTCTCTCTTGATGGGCTATGTGTAAAAACAAAAAAAAAAGAGCTAAAACCCTTTGTACGTCCTCAAAAAGACTTGTGATATGTTTTGATCCTGAAATGAGGTAGTTTTCCTTCTTCAGAAACTTTTTTTTACTTAAAAAAAAAAAAAAAAAAAGAACCCAAAGGCCCAACTTAATCTTGGGGCTTCTCAAAGCAAAATACAAAACGCACACAAAACATAACCGATATTCAACCCAACGGTCACTAAAACAGAGCACACGCATTCCCTCGAAAACCTTATCCGCTTATTCTCCTCAAGCTTCATCCATGGCGTCACTGATACTCGGAGCTCCACCAGCCCCCTCTCAATCGCTCGCTTTCAGCTCCCGAATTTCGTTCTCTCACTCCGAAACCCTAGTCGTTTCTCTCCCCTCCTCCGCTGCTTCGCTATCACTCTACACAGCTTCTTCTCCACCAGTCCCTTCAGGTATACGCAATTCCCAAAACCTCTCTCTCGCTCTTTGTAACTTTCCCTAATTTTTGCTCTGTGCTTCTGCAGTGTACTGCGGCAGAGGGGATAAGAAAACCGAAAGGGGAAAGCGCTTCAATCACTCTTTTGGCAATGTAAGTCAAATGTTCTGAATTTTCACCGTTTCTCATCAAAAAGCTCATGAATTTCTTTAATTTGAAGACTTTCTGTTTCTATATTTGTAAATTTGTGAAAACATGGGAAATTGAACTGTAGGCGCGGCCGCGGAACAAGAACAAAGGCAGAGGACCACCTAGGGTTCCGGTGCCGGCGGCTCCCCCAAAGAAAGATAAGTTTGAGGACGATACCATTGTCAAGGTTGAAATTGATGAGTCCTTGTCTTAATTTATTAACGGAGCCCAATTTCTCTAGTTTCTGTTTTTAATTGTAATTTATGAACCTTGAGTTTATTTTATGAGGATTTTGATCAAATACTTTTCTTGGTCTTGGTTGGAATTTACGAATTAAATCTCTAAGCTCCAATTTCCATGATTTTATTAGTTTTTTATTTTTTATATTTTCCTTGTAGTCTGGGAGGGATCAGTATCCTCTCCTGATCCTTGTATGAGGATTCTCATGAACAAGGAATGTGGGAATCCAACGGTTACAAATAAGGGGTCCTTTTAAAGTTATAATAATTATAGCCGTTGGATTTTCATCCAACGGCCTACACTCCTTGGTCATGAGGATCCTCATCCTTAGATCAGGAGAGGATCTTGATCCGTCTGGGAGGACAATTTGTCAACTTCCCGGATGTGTTTTTGTCTTTCATTTGTTTATTTTGTGTTTTTTTGCCAAAATGATCCCGATACTGATATAACTACTTATTTTAATCTTTGATAATAAAAATCAATAGAAATAGTCATTGAGCTTGTCCATTATAAATTGTTTTATTCATTCCTTGAAAAATCTATCAATATCTTCGTTAACTGGAGGAGTTGGTTTGACAAAATACTCTTAAAATTGTGGTTACTGGTCGTTCACGTGACTATTTAACGAGGATATTGACAGATTTTTCAACGAATGATCAATATGATTTACAGTGGACAAAGATCTCTTATATCGATTTTCATTATCAGGACCAATCTCATAAACCAGTTTAGTTAAAAAGCATTTATTTAATTGTCTAAAATTTGGATTATCTATTGTGTTATTGTCTTTCTTTTTGGACACAAAATTGTCTTGGAAAGACATGGAAGAAAAAACAAAAGAAAACTAATGAAAATGACTTGAAAACTTTGAGTTTTAATGATAAGGACAAAATAAAGGGTAAAGTGAATAATATCATGTTTGACTTTTTAGTATAAAAATATGGTTTTTCGTTAAAGTGAACAGCAGATTTTTTATTAAAACTTCCAAAAAAACAAATGGTTTTCGTACCGCCGGCTTTCGCCATTGTTTTTAGTTTATTGCCGGCTTAGTCCCAGCTGTTGGTGTTTTCCTGCCCTCTTCTGCTTCTTCTTCATAAACCTGCATCTTGTTTGTTCCTTTTGAGCAATCTGAACACGCTACATCTTTAGGGTTAGGATGAGTTTATCGGAAATAACCGAAGAGAAGGATGATGATGAGAGCGAGTTCTTCGTCGATCCAGAAACTCAGAAGGAGAGGATAAGGCGGATTATAGAGTATCAGAAATCTCTATATCGGTCTTCATCTTCTTCGTCTTCTTTGTCTTCCTCTTCTGCTTCCTGTTCCTCGTTTTCTTCAGCTCGGAGAAGTAGCAGTTTGTTAGGTTTGATGAAAGTAGGAAACACATCTTTGAGGAGATTGTTTGACATGGAGCATACGAGTTTGGCGAACCATTTCGAGGATTTCAGTGGCTCGTCGATAATTAAGCCTATCCTTCTATGGGGGAGTGATACGGATAATGAACACGAAACCCGTTACCCCTGGGAATCCATCAAGCAGTTTAGATCAATAAATCATTCCAGGATTGATGATGTACAGGATAAGTTTGCTTCAGATGGTAACTTGGGTGGAGATTATGGCTTTCGGGATAGGGAGGTAAGAATCGGCACCTGCAAGTTGACTAGGAAAAAGTCATTTAGAAGATTACCAGGATTTGGGTTATGGAGATGCAGAGGATTTAGATTTCGATTGAGATTAAGGCGGCTTAAGATTGTTTTTTGTAGAAGAAAATGTTGATATCAGCCTGCAGACTTGTAAGACGAACCACATTTGTTTATATATAAAAGAAAAGGTTAAGCTCTATTAACACTGAGACATGGAATGTCTTCCATAACTTGTTTACAGAATCTAACATTTACAAATAACAACCAAACAATGGGGCTAAAAACTCGAAATAAAAGAAGATTGATCGAAATTTGTATGATCGGGAAAAAAAACTGAATGAAAAAAAGAAAAGAATTGCCATAGCTCTAGCTCTTGAACCAAAGCTAATCCCAGAAACAGATAATTTCCAGTCTGCGACTTCGTCGCTGATTGAAGATGCTTCACCGTTTATTTGCTTAAGATTCTTGATGAACTGTATATGTCGTTGCAAATGATGCAATGGTTGGAGATTAATCTCTGCATAATGCTTCCTTCTTGGACTACTTCTCTGCTGCTTTGCTTGTTCCATAGGTGTACTCCGTAAGTCTCCCCGCTAAGCTGAAGCAGCTTTGCTTTTATCCATCGTGAATGAGCCGGGCTTCCCGGCTTTTTAAACAGCCCCCCGATCCTATTCCAGTCGACGGGGTAAAAGGCGAGAGGGGGTAGAATTGTAAAGTTATAACCGGGTCGGTTTTGCACCCTCAGGACCACTCTGGAGACCAGGTAGGGACCATTATGCCCCCATTTATTCCCATCAAAAGTCAGGGCAAATTCCTTCATGAACTTGTGCAGAAGGGGATGACTCGCATCAAAGATCAGAACTGCATTATTTAATCTGGTCCAGTTCTTCGAAACCACATCCACACTTTGTGCACCGATCGAGTTTCTCAATCCTGAGAATGATTTCAAGACGATGAAGTCTGCGTCTAAATAAACACCTCCATACTTGTATAGAACTGCAAGTCTCATCAAATTCGACAGGTTCTGGGCTAATGGAATCTCACCGGGGTCTCTGTTGCCTCTCTTCATCCCAGCAAACCAGGTTTTTGCCGGTGTGTTGTTGAACAGAAATGACAAGTCCGGTGTCACAGCATGAACTTTGAACCCACTATCCTGCAGCGGTTTCAGAATTCTGTAGCCGTGCTTGGAGTCCATACTTCTCGAGATAATCATCAAACATCCGCGTGGGTGGGCTTTGAAGAGACTCTCCATAGTCAAGAACTCTCTGCTCCCAAAAGACCTCGCTGGTGAAATCCATGTCATAAAGAACTGACCCTCACAATCCTTGTTAAAGAATTCCAGAACACGGCCATGGAATTGCTTTGCAGACTTGTCTGACTTGAGAATGTGAAATTCTGGCAGCTTGCTTCGGAACCAAGCAATTCTCTCTTTTTCTGTGACATTGAAAGGAGGAACAAGAGGCCTTGTGTTTTCTCTACCAACTTCAATGGTCTCTTCCTGCATGGAACGCAGGACTAAGCGACTTACATCAGAGTTGATCAGTCGGCCTGCAGAATTATGATCATAATTCTGCAGCAATGGAGAAATCGCTTCATTGTTCGACGCCAATGACTGTTCTGAGTCGCTATAGATGATACTATCGGTATGGACGATGAAGATGATTGCGACAATTGAAAGAGTGCAGAAGACGTGAAATTTGGCGAGGCTAAGTAGGCGGCTGTCGATTCGAGTCATGGTAATTGTCAGAGGAGTTGCTGCATGGGGAAAGAAGTGAAGTTGAAGAGATATAGCTCAAGAGGAACTTTCATGGCGAATAGATCAAAATACTTGACGACAGACACGCTTATACAAAAGAAAGGTTGGTTGCAGGCTTTCTATAGTTCAATGTTTACTCTTTAGGCGTCTGGTGTTGAAGCATTCAATAATCTGAATTTTTGGTAATAGTCAAATGGGTAGCCGCCTCTAAACGTATGCCCTGACCTTTGTATGGAATATGGTAATACATAATTAAAATAGTAAATGACTAGTTCGTTTAGCGGTCCTTTATTTTTACTTTGGTGAAGGATGTCAAGTTCAACTCACACCCAAATTGACACTGCAATACAAATGCATTCCACAAACCACCCTAAGGTTGCATCTATTAAACACTATGTCAGATGTCAGCAAATGTGTTAATTTTGTATGTCTACGTAATTATTGTTTAATACAAATGTATGACTCATTATGACTTGTCAAAGTATATTTGTATCTCCTAAAATTAATAAAAAAAATATTGATGGTCCATCACATTATCGATAAAAAGATGGTGATGGAAACATGTTTTACAATAATCTTTATTTAATCATTTAAAAAAGCCAATAATCTTTGTTCATTGATTAGGGAATTGCCCTATTGCTTTAATTTTCAATGACTTAGATAGCAAGCGACCTTGGTATTTCTGACCAACCCATACTTTAGCATTGAAAATGTAATTTCATCAAAGCATAAAGGGTGGGCCCTTCCGTGAAATTAAATTGTTTAACTTAGAAAAAGGGGTGATCAAAATTATCGGATTATTTAACAACTTGGCGATGTTGTTGGTGTATTTATTTTCCTCATACGTCCATTTTTAGTGGACCTAGAGAGGGGGATACATTGCATAAGGTTTATAAAACAATGGACTTATGTAATTGTGTTGTGTCTTGTTCCTTATTCTTTTGTCCACGTGGTTATATTGGATAATTCATCTTTTCCTATTGAGTTGAAATGTTATTTATTCTAGTGGACAGAATATCGATTGTTTTGTTACTTACATACATTAGCTTTTCCTACCTGCAACGAAATCTGTTGTGTACAAATTCTTACATGTATATAATCATAAATATTTTTCTTTGTTATAAAAAACCATGACATGTGAGTAAAATTTTCCTCTTGTGTGTTACACAACATCTCTCATAGACATGATACAATCAATCTGTTTTGAGGTGTATAGAAATTCTTACATACAATTAAGAATATACACTCTTGTATCTACATCTGTCATCAAGTGAGACATCATTTAATCGTACATTAACAAATGAAGTGATGCAGTTAAATTTTTCTTTATTACGAAAAACCGTAACATGCAAATATTTTCTACCGATTACACAACATCTCTCTGACTATATGATAAAAATAACGATTTTTTTATACCTCGTCATCCACATTAGTCGAAGATAAAACATGTACAAGTGGCTTAAAGAATAATGTTTAACAATACTATTTTTAACATGGTGATTTATGTTTCAGATAGTATGTTGAAGGGGTTTTTTCTGTTACTGAAATAAAAACTAAAAAAATTAAAGTGTGCACATAATTACAATATAATTTGTTAGCTAATATGATCCACGCAGTACCACTTGTCAACTATTTTGATTTTCTCACTAATTAGTATAGTATTTATTTTTCTTCGTTTTATTTATCGATCAAGAGGTCGCATGCAACATTTGGAACATGTAGCAAAATTATTCAAGTCTTAGTTTTAAGCAACGCACGTAATCGCATATGAAATATAATTAATATATATAGTGCCAGCAGAAAAATACGTATATATTATTCGATTCAAGGGGTTGGGTCCATGCAACTTGTGACTTGTTTTGCATTGGGGATTAAGATAATCCTTACAAATTATTCCGTGATTACTTGGCTGATTCATGTTAATATTTTGTGTTATATGGTAGATAAAGTGTCTTTATTAATGATATTTTTTATTACATATATAATGTGTTAGATAAGGTATGTACTCGGTCTTGCTAAAACATTGTTTTTATTCATTGATGTAGTTGTTGTAACAATTTCTTATGAGTTGAATCAAATTGGATGGGGTCTTGGAATATTAGCTCCAAGTCCTGGTTTAGTAGAAAGTAAAAAAATATATATGGCATTAATAGAAGCGAAAATGTTGAAATGAAAAGGTTGCTAACATTCTTTTCAACATAAGAAATCCGCCTGGTTCAGAAACATTCTAAGGTTGTACGTGTATAATTGATCATTAAGCTCGTCAAAACTTAAGTGCAAGAACGACTCCCAACTTTGATTATTATGCTGGGAGCCATCCACTCTAGGCAGTTGTACCTCGTAAAATTCTCAATAGAGAATAATTATCTGATATAACAGTTCTAGAAGGCAGACAAAGTTACGAATTTTGCTTGATTTATCGAAAAAACTAGTATCTAACCCAAAAGTCAATATCAGTAGAAACATCAATTTTGCGTGTACAACATGATCACTAATAATTAAACATAACTCCCTAATTATTGTATAATATGACCAAATAACTGAACTGTTCATTTGTGGAAATGTTGAACAAACTAGAAATGGTTCTTAATAGCAAATGACGTTTTATTGTAATGGCGGAAATTAAAAATGCACCAATAGTACCCTTACATTATGGTGGGGATTCAATCTCCACCTTGACTGTAACATCCCACATCGTCCAGGGGTGTGGATCATGTAAGCCTTATATGTATATTCACATCTCTACCTAGCACGAGACCTTTTGGGAGCTCACTGATTTCAAGTTCCATCGGAACTCCGAAGTTAAGCGAGTTAGGGGCGAGAGCATTCCCATGATGGGTGACCCACTGGGAAGTTCTCGTGTGAGTTCCCAGAAACAAAACCATGAGGGCGTGGTCGGGACCCAAAGCGGACAATATCATGCTACAGTGGAGTCGAGCCCAGGATGTGGTGGGGGCCGGGGATGGGATGTGACAATTTGGTATCAAAGCCAATCCCTGACTGGAAGTATGCCAACAAGGACGTCGAGCCCCTAAGGGGGTGGATTGTAACATCCCCATCGCCTAGGGGAGTGAATCCTGTAAGCCTTATATGTATATTCTCATCTCTACCTAGCACGAGGCATTTTGGGAGCTCACTAGCTTCGCGTTCCATCGGAACTCCGAAGTTAAGCGAGTTGGGGACGAGAGCATTCCCATGGTGGGTGATCCACTGAGAGTTCTCGTGTGAGTTCCAAGAAACAAAACCGTGAGGGCATGGTCAAGGCCCAAAGCGAACAATATCGTGCTAGGTGGAGTCGAGCCCGGGATGTGATGGGGGTCCCGGTCGGGATGTGACATTGACTGGCTCTGAGATATTAGGACCCTAAATAAAAGGTAGTAAATGGGCCCTTGTATAAAAAAAAAAATTCATGCTACAAAGCTAATTTATATGTCTATAGTTTTATTCATAAAAAGGTTCTAAATAGAGTATCACTACTTGAGTTATAGTTGAAATCAACAAAAAATCAAGAAATAAATAAATAAATAAATAATTTAGAGCAAAGCTGGCAGAATCAAACTAAAAACATAAAAGTGATTTCTCTTATGCATGGAGGTTATATTTCTCTTATTCACATGCAAAACCTAGAAAATTTCCCAAAGATGAAGTGTTTGTGCCACCAACCAAGTTGGTACATATGTAGATGATATCGTGTTTCCTTACTAATTCCCCTTTCCACTAACATATAACAATTTGACCTATTTACGCTATCGGTTGTTAAAAAAAAAAAATTGTCACTATTAATGTAGAGAGGTTTCCTGTGACCTTTTGAGAACAATAATATTTGCCAAATAAAAAGAAGCTTAAGATAATATATATATATATATATATATATAGAGAGAGAGAGAGAGAGAGAGAGAGAGAGAGAGAGAGAGAGAGAGAGAGAGAGAGAGAGAGAGAGAGAGAGAGAGAGAGAGAGCTTAAACCGCTTTCATTGGCAATTATTATTTTATACATTAGAGCATCTCCAATAGAAGTCTTTATTTAAGGACTTCCAACACCATTTTTTAGTACTCATTTAAGGATTTAAAGATAATCTTTGTGTCCCTAAAGAAATATTGCTTCCAACGGGAGAATCCTTATAGTAGAATCTCTAAATTTGAAGTTTTTATGATTTTATGTGACAATTTGATTAGATGCACATTTTTTATTTATATATTTTTTTAATTAATCAAAAATAATAAAATAAAATAAAACTAATGAAAAGGATTTCAAAATTTTAAATTTTAATAAAAAATTATGTAATAACTTTATTTAATAATTAGAATAAATCTCAATGTCAAATCAATCCAATAAAACGGCCCAAGCAAAGTAATTTATTGAGATTCCGATTTTACCCCTAACGTCTTTTATTGGCCCGTTTATTTATGTCTGTCCCCTTGGACTTGAAGGAGAAAAGCTGATTCACTTCAGTTGGCGTTCCCCAACGCCCGTGATTCCATGAAATTCAATCCATTGCTGCTTCTGCTGTTCTGATCGCGAACCCTAAATCCCAAACTCCTAAGCCCAAATCAGATGGGCAGCAAAAGCAAAAGCAAAGAGAAGAAAGCAGTTGGAGGACTCAATCGACGACGATAAATTACTTTGGTTGATTAGATTTGCTGTACACGTTCTTCTTAGACAGGGTGTGCTTGGTATTAAGGTGCAGATCATGCTCGACTGGGATCCTAAGGGAAAGCAGGGACCAATGACTCCATTGCCTGATTTGGTGACCATCCACACCCCCAAGGAAGAACAATATCTTCCAGTTCCACCCGAAGAAATCGACATAGAGCCAGTTCTGGTTCCAATATCTTCCAGTTCCACCCGAAGAAATTGAGTTTTGATTCATTTGTAAACTTATAGATATAGGAAGGGAATTGGTTGTCCTTTTCTGCTTCGATTTTCAGCGCATGATCTTGTTTACTAGTCTACGGATTTAAAAATTAGTATTGAAATAAATGGCTATGCAATATGACAATGGGGTTCTGCCAATTTATGACAGCCTTTTCTTCTTCTTTTTTTTTTTTTTTTTTTTTTTTAATATTCAGTTTTCACAAGAAAACATGAGATGAACACATGGTGTCTTGTAGCTATTAGAATTTGCAATTGAAACATATTCTTTTGCAATAGAATCAATAATTTGCAACCTTAGTTCATTTTTCGCGTTTGTGCAAAACTACACTAGTACTTTTGTAACACCATTGAATGAAATTCTATGTGTTGCATCTATAGATGCTCTGAAATTGTGTTTTTGTTTTAGAAACAGACAGTGTTCAATTTAAGAAATAGTGATGGTATCCGTGCTCAGTTCTAGAAATAATCAGTGTTCAGTTTAAGAGACAATATTTATGAAACTATAGAAAAATTACCCACACTATTTCAAAAAATTGAATCAAAATTACACACATTATTTATGGAAGATAACAAAATAAACACTATTTCTGAAACAATAGCAAAATAATCCACACCATTTCTGAAACAAAATAACTCACATTATTTCTGAAATTACTGCAAAATAACCCACATTATTTCTGAAATTGAACCAAAATAACTCATGTTATTCCTGGAACCACAACAAAATAACTCACACTATTTCTAAAACTAAACCATAATAACCAACACTATTTCTTGAAGGGAACAAAATAAACAATATTTCTGAAACTACAACAAAATAATCAACACTATTTCTGAAATTGAACCAAAATAACCAACATTATTTCTGGAACTACAACAAAATTACGCACTATTTTTGAAAAAAAAAAAAAAAAAAAAACTGAACTAAAACAATCCACACTATTTATAAAAGAAAATAAATTTCTAAAACTACCACAAACCTACACTATTTATAAAATTGAACCAAAATAGCTTACTATTTCTAGAACTACAGAAAAATAATCTACACTATTTTCTGAAACTGAAACAAAATAATGCACACTATTTTTAGAATAACAACAAAATATACATCTATCTCATAGACGATAGATTATATGTTTTTTCTATAAAATAAATGAATATGTTTTGAATTAATTAATTAATTAATCTTTTTGCCCGTGAAAAATCCGATGTTGGTCCCTTGAAGGCCAAGGGAAAATAAGCAACCTTTGAGCCTTAATTTCCATGGGAAAGAAAAAGTAGATGAATGAGTCTATTTATCTCCAAAGTGGTTCTCTAACACGAAGATAGGACTTGCACCTGAAAGAGTTTCTGATCTTAATTATAATACTTCAAAATCCCACACTTTCCAAGCCTTACGGGAAGGCTTTTATATGTACATCACATCAACAACTTTACATATTAAATTACTAGGTGACAGCATGTACACCCATGCCTCAGCACTATCTATACACCTTTACATATTAAACTACACACACATGCAGCAGCACCATCTGCTGTCTTCTGACAGCAGCTTTAGCAGTAACCAAGCACGCATGGGAATACCAAGCACGCATGGGAATACTTCGGACAGCACACATGCACCTGCACATTCCTTCCTGCTGTTCATGAGTCAGCAAATGCTTGCTGTGCTGTCTGTACAGTTTGGCCTGCTGTCCTTCTTCCAATACTTGGGTTAACAAGAAAAGCTTGAGCTTGACTTCGTCTAACACCCCCCCCCCCCCGCAAGCTAACAGGTTGAGGAGCAACTGGAAGCTTGGACACCAACAAATTGAATCGAGACGAAGACAGACCTTTGGTAAATAAATCTGCAAGCTGATCTTGTGAACAAATATAATTAACCAACAGTTCACCACGAACCACTTTCTCCCTGACATAGTGATAATCAACCTCTAAATGTTTGGTTCTAGAATGGAACACTGGATTGGAAGCAAGAGCAATTGAAGACACATTGTCACACCATATTTGAGGTCGAGTAAGATGTAACTGCAAGTCCCGAAATAAAGACCTCAACCACGAAAGCTCAGCTGCGGTGTAGGCAAGTTGCCTATACTCGGCCTCAGCACTCGATCGAGAAACAGTTTTATGTTTTTTTGAACTCCATGAAACCAGATTTGAACCAAGATAAATACAAAACCCCCCAGTTGAATGCCGAGTATCCAGATTCCCAGCATAGTCCGCATCTGAAAAAGCAGAAAGATGAGTAGTACCTGGCTTGTAAAGGAGACCATGACTATGCGTCGTCTTCAAGTATCGTAGAATCCGTTTGACTGCCATCCAGTGAAGAGTTGTTGGAGCATGCATAAACTGGCATACTTGGTTAACTGCATAAGATAAATCGGGACGAGTTATCGTTAAGTATTGTAGAGCACCGACAACACTACGATACATTTCTGGTTTATCAAACGGATCTCCAACATATGCACTGAGTTTTTGACCAGAAGACATGGGTGTAGAAATCGGTTTGGCATCAGTGAAATGTGTGCGTGACAATAAGTCAAGAGCATACTTGGATTGGCACAAATGCATTCGATTTCCATCGTACTTAACCTCTACACCCAAAAAATAATTAAGTAGTCCCAAATCCTTCATGGAAAACAAAGTACCCAGCTTTTGAATTAACTGAATGATGTGAGAAGAACTGTTGCCAGTAATCAGAATATCATCCACGTAGATGAGCAGGATAAGATACACCCCTTTTTGGTTGAACACAAACAAACTATAATCACAAGTTGATTCCTGAAAACCAAGTTGAAGCAGGAAATCTGAAAACCTCTGAAACCATGCCCTCGGAGCCTGTTTAAGACCGTAAATGCTCCGTTGAAGTTTACAAACATGATTGGGTAACTGTTGATCAACAAAACCCGACGGTTGACGCATGTAAACTTCTTCGTTCAAGAAACCATGCAGAAACGCATTTTGGACATCAAGCTGCCTAACTTGCCAACCTTTGGAAACTGCAAGACTTAAAACAAGCCTAATGGTGCTGTGTTTAACCACAGGACTAAAGGTCTCATTATAATCCACACCAGCCTTCTGATGAAAACCATTTGCGACAAGGCGAGCCTTGTAGCGCTCAATTGTTCCATCTGCATGTCTTTTCAATTTGAACACCCATTTATTTGGGAGCAAATTCATCTTTGGATGAAACGGGACCAAACTCCACGTGCCACATCGTTGTAGCGCATTAAATTCCTGTACCATGGCATTTCTCCATTCCTGAGACTTGACAGCTTGACTGAAACAAGTCGGTTCAATTGGAAACTGATCAACAGTTACATGCATAGCATATTTAGGGTTAGGTTTTTGGATGCCAGACTTTGATCGTGTAGTCATTCGATGGTCATTATTTTCTGACAGCACTTGTACTGATTCCATGGATTCCACAGCTTGTTCATGTGAAGGTATGGGTGATGACAGAGGTAAGGCCAACACGGGTGTAGTAGAGGGTGGACTGGATGAGTCAATTGAAGGATTGGGGACAGGTTCAGACGGTGCAGTGGAGGGTAAGGAAAGAATTTCATTAGAAGGACAATTTTGACGGAGAGGAATAGCAGGTACATTAGGTGAGTGAGATAAAGGAGACGTGCTAATATCATCAAAATTAAATAATACCACGGGAGAGTTAAATGTACCTGAATCGACGACATTTTCTGAGGTAGATGTGAGTCCCTTAAAAGGGAAAGAGTCCTCATCGAATAGGACATGGCGAGACAAGTAAATTCGTCTTGTGGACAATTCCAAACATTTGTAGCCTTGGTGATTCAATGAATAACCTAAGAAAACACAAGCTTTTGATTTTGGTTGCAGTTTATGTTGTGTGTATGGGACTAACCATGGAAAACATCGACAACCAAACACTTTCAACATGTCATACTTTGGAACTCTTTTAAACAACTTCTCATAAGGTGACATATTGGATAAAAGTTTTGTTGGCATGCGATTTATCAGGTACGTAGCGGTAGAACAAGCATCAAACCAAAACTGATTAGGAACGTGAGATTGAGAAAGCATAACTATACTGGTTTCAACAATATGGCGATGTTTCCTTTCTGCAAGTCCATTTTGTTCAGGATGTTTTGGGCAGGAAAAACGTTGTGAAATCCCACTGTCAGAAAGAAACTGTTGAAAAGCACGACTTTTATATTCCCCCCCTTCATCACATTGAAAAGTTTTAATGACAAGATTAAACATGTTCTCGACAGTGGCTTTAAATTTTACAAATATCTCAAAAACTTCACTTTTATTTTTCATGGGAAAAATCCAAGAATACCTAGAGTAGTCATCCACAAACAACACATAGTAACGAAAATTTTCATTAGAAATAACGGGAGAAGACCAGACATCAGAGTGCAAAAGTTCCAATGGAGACGTAGAAACAGACTCGGACAAATTGAAAGGTAACTTTTTACTCTTTCCTAAGGGACATGACTCACAAAAGCTTACATGAGGAGGACCATGAAGTGGTACTAGTTTATTGGAAATTAAAAACTTAATTATTGAGTTGGCAGGATGACCAAGTCTAGCATGCCATTTTTGCACTGAACACCGTACCCCTACCAAGGCTGACATTGAAGACTGGAACCGTCCACTGCCATTTGGAAATGGGTATAACCCATTCTCACATCTCCCTCGGAAAAGCGTCTTCCGAGTCTTGAGGTCCTTAACAAGAAAAAAATATGGGAAGATTAGCAGGTAGCAATTGTTGTCTAAAGTAAACCTATGAGCAGATATGATGTTTTGAGAAGCAGTTGGGCAGTGAAGAACATCATTCAAATCAAAAGAACAAGCTTTAGTATTTAGTTGTTGGAAACCAAAATGAGAAATAGGAATGCCAGAATCATTACCTACACCTCCAATAGTTTCATTACCAGTGTACTCTTTGGGATTAACCAAATTTTGAAGGTCAGGAGTGACATGTGCATTCGCACCACTGTCTAACAGCCAGGTACCATTGGATTGCTTGTTGAGAGTAATAGGCGAGGAGGACATGGCTGTGAGTTTGTGAGCAGGAATTCGACCTTCATAAGCATAATTCATCCTTTGGAAGCAATCAAGCGCAGGATGACCTGGTTTGCCACATATTTGGCAAATAATACGCTCACCAGAAAACGAGGATTTCTCACCATTAAACTGCTGGTTGCGCTGATTGGTGGGATTGCGGGGATTGTTGCCACGCTGATTTGACAGAGAAGCACGGGTGAAGGAAGACATTCCTCTTCCATTCCCACGCGATCGTCCACCACCACGTCCTCTAGTGGCAACGAAGGCGTTGACAGGTGCAGGTGCAGCCAAGGAATTATTCTGATCCACCATTCGTCGTTCAGTTGTCAACAGAAGTGCCTCAAGGGTGGGATAGGTGATCGGGGTATCCCTAGCTTGAGCAGCACTTACTGTCATCTCAAATGCAGGTCCTAGATTGTTCAACACAATCTGCACGAGTTCATCATCACTGACCGGTTGACCCACGAGAGCAAGATTATCAGCAATCGCATTCATGCGATCCAGGTAATCCGCAACAGAAAGATTACCTTTCTTTGTCTGCAGCAACTCATTCCGCAGAAACAAAATTCTGTTCTGAGAAGTGGAGGCATACCTTTGCTCTAAAGCTTCCCAAGTGGCACGCGCAGTTCTCTTGCTTGCCACAGTAGCTAAAACAGACGCTGTCAAGGAGCCATTTATCCAACTCAAGATCATTTGATCTTGTTGAATCCACGCACTGTATGCAGGATTGACAGTGGTAGCACCATGCAAGTTTTTTGGAGGGCACACCAAAGTACCATCAACATACCCCATCAGATCTCTACTTTTGAGAATTGGGAGAATTTGAGCCAACCACAGTGGGTAGTTGGTTCTGTCAAGCTTGATATTAACAATAGTGGAAAACGGATGAAACTGATTGGTGGTAGGTGGGTTGGTGGAAGAACTGACATTGTTTTCAGCCATTGAAGCGTGGGAAAAAAAAACAAACAGGATCTAGTCGTTAGACAATGAGAGGCTCAATACCATGAAAGAGTTTCTGATCTTAATTATAATACTTCAAAATCCCACACTTTCCAAGCCTTACGGGAAGGCTTTTATATGTACATCACATCAACAACTTTACATATTAAATTACTAGGTGACAGCATGTACACCCATGCCTCAGCACTATCTATACACCTTTACATATTAAACTACACACACATGCAGCAACACCATCTGCTGTCTTCTGACAGCAGCTTTAGCAGTAACCAAGCACGCATGGGAATACCAAGCACGCATGGGAATACTTCGGACAGCACACATGCACCTGCACATTCCTTCCTGCTGTTCATGAGTCAGCAAATGCTTGCTGTGCTGTCTGTACAGTTTGGCCTGTTGTCCTTCTTCCAATACTTGGGTTAACAAGAAAAGCTTGAGCTTGACTTCGTCTAACAGCACCAACCCCAAGACTAGAAGAAACCGATGAAGGGCTTAAAATGCGTTGGGGGTCGAACACCATCTTCCTCTTATCTTGAAAGTGGTCTATCCATTCCTCAAGAATTTTTTCTAGATGACTGGTACATTGACTAAGCTGGAGTTCCCCTCTAGTGATGCCACATGTCCATCTGCTTTCGTTTCATAAAAATCAATTAAATAAAAAAAAAAATTTAGTATACTCGAAATACGAATACATATGTCATATATCATTATCGAATGGAGGGAGACAAAAAAAAAAAAAACTTCCTTTATTTATATAATAACATATGACTGTATTCCGGGCACATTAAAAGTATCAAAATCAAAATCAAGTAATAAAAAGTAAAAAGTAGAAATTTAGGAGAAATTTACAATTTCCTATTCCACTTCCATTTGTTTGTTTCTAAGTTGTATTTGCAGCTATCTCACCAGCCACATGGGTGGTTCTTGGAAATTGAGTTTCAGTAGTGTGCGTGTGGAAGTTGATGATCAAGCACACCATCCGGCACCGCGGGCTGCAGCGGCGCAAGTAGAACCGTAAGTATCGTGACCGGTGGTGGAGTCTTTGCCCTTGGGCACGCCATCTGCACAGGAGAACATGATGGCTGAGATAACAACAAAGGTGGCCAGAGCTGCCCACAACATCACAACAACTGCTGCACTTCCGCCGCTTAAACCACCCTTCAGCTCTTTCCACTCTCTCATATGAATTGATAAACTGCAACCTCCTACCTTCTCTCTTAGAAATGGCCGATAAGGCTTTTTCTATGAAGCTGACCAACAGATATCGAAAAGACGTCTTTTATTTCCTTCCAGTTGTTCTCATATATTCTGATTGGTGGCTGACGGGCTTGGGTTAGGCTCCGTTGGGGGTAAATTATGGAAAAACATATTTTATTGCGGGTAGGGTTAGAATATGAATAGTTTTGTTCTTATGATTTAATTTCAAGTTTTTTTGGTTAAATAAAAATTTAGGGTAGTGTTTGGTTAAAAAAAAGGTGATCCAAACTTCTTTCATTAAAACTTCCAAAATTAAAAACATTAAAAGTATTACAAGCTTTAATCAAGATTGTGGGCTCTGTTTTCCACTTAAGGTTGTGTTCATATAAAGTCTCTATATGTGAGTACATACACTATGTATCCAGTGAGCCCCTATACTTTAGAAACTCACTTTCTGATTAGAAATTTATTTTGTCCCTATATTTGTTTTATAAATATTTATTATGATGATTGGTTTTATTTAGGGATTCCACTGAAGATGTACATAATTGAAACTCTTCCTACCAGTGCCACCTTTAACATGTCACCCCCAGGACCAGCCAAATATAATAAATCTTGGTTTATAATTTTATAGTTGGTGAACAATTTAATACAAAAGCCAAAAAAAGGCATGGACCATAGTGCAGTTTTTACCATCTTAAATCTACCTCCAGAAATGATCTCAGTTCTTATTCTTATTATTTGGTCAAGCGGAGGACTTTGTATGTCTGTACTCTGGGAGAAGGATCCACGCCGGATCCTTTTCCTAGGGATCCTAGGGATCAAGTGATCTCACCTGTTTATCGTACATTATGTGATCAGTTTTCGTTAGGTACTAGTCATATTTAATATTAAATTTTAAATTTTGAAATATTTTCTGACCATACAATGTATAATGAACATGTGAGATCACGGGATCTCTAAGATCCCTAGGAAAAGGATCCTCGCCAGATCCTTTTCCTATACTCTAGTCCTTTTGTATTTGTACTATGTAAAAACTGATATACGACAAAATATGGATCCATTATGACAAAGAAAGATAAAAAAATAAATAAAGTATTTTAAATTCTGAAAAATAAGAATTAAAGTTCGGAAATATTGAATTCAATCTATATGGTGACAGAAAAGGCATTAAGAAATATTTTGGTGTCAGAATTAGGCATTTAATAGTCAATCGATATAAGGACATATTATACGCTCAATTCTAGCACCAGATAGTTCTTACTACCTTTTTTGTCACATATTGATTGAATCCAATATTTCCGAACCTTAATTCTTCTTTTTCAGAATTTGAAATATTTTATTTTCTTTATCTTTCTTCATCAGAATTGACCCATATCTTGTCCTATATCACACTCCTCCACTTGAATCGAGTTCGTCTTAAAATTGCCTCTAACATCAAGAATCACGAACCTAGATAAGCAGGTATAATCTCTAACATGAGGAGCCAAATCTTCTTCAAACTTGGATTGTACAACCATGTAGTCGACTCCCTAAGTAAGATTTAAATATGTACTTGACTCATCTTGTTGTCCGGGTTCACATGCTTGGTTTGATGATGCCATATATCCTACTACCATATCGACCTCGATAGTTTGAGTTTTATCAATACCTTATTCGTCATGGATGCTAACTTGATTGTCTTCTTCTAGTATGGCTTCCTCTTCAATCATGACACACTTTTAATTGGCGATTCTACTTCCTTGTCTTCAATTTCTTCCTCCATCTTTTCTTGGCATAGGGGATCATCAAATGATTTTTCCTCACCCACTTTGTCTTTGAAAGTAGCATTTTCCGTTCTTAGAAGATACAAATTATATTCAAACGAAAATCATACCTCTACAATAACTCTCTTCATCCTACGTCAAGATCGGATATGATCCTTTCCTACTTTCTTTCGTGCATTTTGCAAAAAGCAATGTTTTCCTTTGAATAAAAAACAACCTGTTAACACAGGGTCCTTTCCAAACCCGAAAAGAGTAGGAGCCCAAAGAAACAACGGTCCAAAGGAAGAAAGAAAGGATGGCCCGAAGGAAGGAAGCGAGATCAAGGCCTGGCTGGAAATATCTTGGCATACCCGTAAAAGAAGCTTGTGATGCAAATTGAGTCAATGGTCATCTCTCGTGGAGCTACCACCATCTCAACTGCACAAAATTCATTAAATTAGGCCTTTATCTTTCCCAACATGTCTTAATTGAGCCTTCGCGTGCAGACGCCCGTCCAGGACACCAAAAGTGACCAAACACAAAGGGAAGGGATCAAGATACACATAGGGGTGTTTTGTGGGTGGTCGGACTGCCACGTTGTTCGAACATCCACACCTAAGAAAGGAAGAGGATCCTCTCCTGAGCATAGGATGGGGATCCTCCTGGCCACAAAATTCGGACCGTTCAATTTTAATTCAACGGTTGCAATTATTATAACTTTTTAGGGAATCCTCTGTTTAGAACCGTTGTATTAAAATTGAACGGTTCGAATTTCGTGATCAGGGGAGAGGATCCTCTTCCTTTCTCCAGTGGATGGGCCTACTGATAGGTAATAAATGTAGGTCTCCAAAGGATCACATTAATTGCTTCCAAAGGAAAGTCAAACTCCTCAATGAACCCAGCAACGAAGAAGCAGACTCCTCTTTTAAACACTGAATTCAACAAACAAACCACAACAAAAAAAGAAAAACGAAATCTGTATTCAGTTTTTACAACAAAATGGAGATTTCGTATACTTACTGTGCAAATTTGTTGTTTAAGTTCCTTCCCGGATTGTTTCTCTTATGCATGATCACGTGCCCGGAATCCACATTCGGAAACAAATCTGATCGCCTCGCTCTGCTGGACTTCAAGAGAAGAATAACAGAAGATCCTCTCCATATCATGAACTCATGGAATGATTCGGTCGATTTGTGCAGTTGGGTTGGCGTTACGTGCAACCATGCGAACAAAAGAATCATGATCTTGAACTTGGAAGCTCAAAAATTGGTAGGCTCCCTACCACCTTCGATCGGGAATCTTACTTATCTTACTGGAATCAACTTGAAAGGCAACAACTTTCACGGCAAAATTCCTCAAGAAATCGGACGTCTACTAGGCCTGCAGTATCTCAACCTGTCTTCGAATTCTTTCCGCGGGAAAATTCCAGCTAATATTTCTCACTGCACGCAGCTGAGAATGCTTGATGTTGGTGTAAATAAGCTTATTGGGTCAATTCCGAACCAACTCAATTCGTTGTTGAATTTAACTCATTTTTTGGTTGGTAAAAACAATCTCACCGGAACAATTCCGGATTGGATAGGAAACTTTTCTTCCTTGTATGCAATCTCTCTTGGTGACAACAATTTTGAAGGAAGCATACCAAATGCATTCGGGCGGTTGACAAGCTTGGGAAGATTCGTAATTCCATCAAACAAACTTTCCGGTACGGTTCCTTCTTCAATCTATAATATCTCGTCGATATACTTATTTGCAGTTACTCAGAACCAGCTGCATGGAGAGCTTCCACAAAATGTGGGGACTACTCTTCCTAATCTTGAGTTATTTGCTGGCGGTGTCAACAAATTCACCGGAAGTATTCCTGTTTCTTTGTCAAATGCTTCTAAACTTCGATTTCTTGATTTTGCCGAAAATGGCCTCACGGGAAAATTCCCTGCTGAAAGTTTTGGGACTTTGAAAGGGTTGGTGAGACTAAACTTTGATGACAATAGGCTGGGAAGTGGGAAAACAGGTGACCTGAGTTCTCTCAGTTTTCTGGCCAATTGTACTAATCTTGAGGTGCTTAGTTTTAGTCGTAATCGTTTTGGAGGGGAATTGCCAGAGTCCATAGGCAACCTTTCGACGAAACTGAGAATTTTTACAATGGGGGGAAATTTATTACATGGAAGCATCCCTACCGGGGTTGTGAGGCTTGTGAACTTGACCAACCTAGGAATGGAACAAAATTATCTTGGTGGTAGTGTCCCTGATGTGATCGGTAAGCTTCAGAAGTTGCAGGGGCTGTATTTGAATCTTAACCAGTTCTCTGGGACAATCCCGTCGACATTAGGCAACTTGACTTCAGTCACAAGGCTCTTCATGGAGGGGAATAGGTTTGAGGGAAGCATACCTCCGAGTCTCGGGAACTGCCAAAACTTATTGATGCTTAACCTTTCTAGTAATCAGTTAAGTGGCACCATACCTAAGGAGGTTATCAGGCTTTCATCTCTTTCAATTTCTTTGTCCATGTCGAACAATTCTTTGACTGGTTCTCTACCATCTGAAGTGGGCGAGTTGGTACATCTCTCAGAGCTAGATGTATCAGGAAACAAGTTATCAGGTGAAATCCCCATAACCCTTGGCAGCTGTGCTAGTTTGGTGAGCCTGCATTTGGAAGGTAACCAATTTGAAGGAACAATTCCTCAATCTCTGTCCAATTTAAGAGGCTTGGAAGAAATAGATATTTCACGCAATAATTTATCTGGCCAGATTCCTGAATTTTTAGGTAAGCTTAGAGCTCTAAAGCAACTCAATATTTCACATAATGAATTTGAGGGTGAATTGCCCACAGAAGGGATATTTTCAAATGCGAGTGGTTTCTCGGTTCTTGGAAATAATAAGCTCTGCGGTGGCATCCGAGATTTACGTCTACATGTATGCACCAGCAAATCTCAAGGACTACTTTCCCCGAAAGTAATGATCCCTCTAACTTGTGCAGTTGCATTAATAATTACTCTGTCATGTTTCATTGCTGCTTGTGCATTGGTGAAAAGGTCAAGAGGTAGACCTTTAACTTCACGTTCTAATGAAGAATCAAAATTAGGTGTCTCTTATTTACAACTCGTTGAATCAACCAACGGGTTCTCTCCAGAAAATCTCATTGGTTCAGGAAGTTTTGGTTCTGTATATAGAGGAGTCCTCTCTGGTAATGGCATGATAGTTGCCATTAAGGTGTTAAACCTTCAACAAGAAGGAGCTTCCAAAAGTTTCATTGATGAATGCAAAGCTTTAGGAAGTGTAAGGCACCGCAATCTTCTCAAGATCATAACTGCATGCTCGAGCATTGACAGTCAAGGTAATGAGTTCAAAAGTCTAGTTTACGAGTTGATGGAAAATGGAAGCCTAGAACCTTGGCTGCATCCAAGGGACGATGAACAATCTCCAAACAAGAGATTGAGCCTTACCCAAAGACTAAATATTGCCATTGATGTCGCTTTTGCACTTGATTATCTACACCACAATTGCGAAACATGCATTGTGCATTGCGATTTAAAGCCAAGCAATGTTCTTCTTGACGAAGATATGGTGGCTCATGTTGGTGACTTTGGCCTAGCGAAGTTCCTCTTGGAAGCATCAAATGGTACAACCTTGTCAGTAGGGCTAAAAGGTTCCATAGGCTACATTTCTCCAGGTATGGATTTCTATAATCCTCATTTGTTCTATTCTTTTAGCACTAAAGAAATTTCAAATATGCTATAAATTCTAAGCATCAACTATTTTGAATGGCAGAGTATGGGATGGGAGGACAAGTCTCCATACAAGGAGATGTTTATAGTTATGGGATACTGTTGCTAGAAATGTTCACAGGAAAAAGGCCAACCGATGACATTTTCAAAGATGGTCTAAGCATTCACCAATTCACCGCCATGGCATTGCCGGACCATGTCAAGGACGTAGTTGAGCCCTCATTGCTCCTCGAAACAGATGACGAAGATGATGAAGAAGATGATGATGGCGATGGATACAAAATACATGAAAGACCACTGGCCAGATACAAGGATCCGGGCCCGGACAAAGCAAAAAGACTGGAGGACTGCTTGTATTCGGTGATACAAATAGGCATCTCATGCTCCGCAATATCACCAGGAGAGCGGATGCTTATGGATGTTGTTGTCAACAAAATGGGTGCAATTAGAGACTCATATCTCAACTTAAAAAGAAGAAGAAGATGATGAAGATGAAGATGACGACGATTGCAATGTGCAACACCAGGCTAAGTTTCTTTACCTATTCCAATCTAGACATAGCTTTTATCTGTGTGCAATAAATTATCTGTATACATGTATGTGACATCATGTAAGATTGAATCAATATTTTATCACTATATATATTTGTCTCTTCATAATCTCGGGGCTTGTAATTTGGTTGGTTTAAGAGCATTTCATGCTTGCACCTGAACTCAGAGTTCTATTACCTTTTTCCTTACTTTGGCTGTATAAAAAAACACCAATCACACAATTTGATACTACTTTTCTAAAACAAAACTTTTCAATTATGATTGAAGGAAGAGATATACGCCAACAAAACAAAGAGATATTATTAGATAGATAAGGGAATACTTACCAGGAATACTTACCAGGTCATGAGGTAGCAACAAAGTTGCACACCACCGCAAATAAGTGTTCCCAGTAAAATTACTGCAACTTGACTTTCTATAACAGTAAAAAGAATCAACTATTCAGTTAGAATTTGTGTTTGATTTTCTTGAAAAAGGAGGGAGAGAATTTTGATTGGTCTGGGATTAAATTTCGCAAAATGATCCCTAGGGAAAGACGAGGAGGAATCAGGAAAAGAGGTTCTTTAAGGCTTTTTATCTGGTTATGTAAATTTGGAATAAAGGAAAGAGAAAAAAATAGAGGGATTTGATTTGGAGGTTTTAGTGTAAAGGTCACAAAATATTTCTAATACTAAGATTGGGTCAATCAACATTTTATGTTTTCAAGTCAAAGTCATTCATTTTCGACAGGAAATTTTCATTACAATTTGTGATAAATTCTAATGAACTACTTAATCTCACAACTTTATAAGCCTAATGGAAAGTTAACTAACACCATATGATAATAAGTTGGTTTGAAACTTAGGTTTGTATCTGTGCTTAATGGTTTGCATTGGTTTGAAACTCAAGTTCATATCTATGCTTAATGGTTTCAAATTATGTTGAATTATCTGTGTTCGCCTGTGTATCTTTTTTTCTTTTTGAATTGGTTGGTTAAATGTACATTTTTTATTAATCTAATTGAAAATGCATTACGTAATAACTACCCACAGCAACGCAGGACCAATTTTCTAGTAATGTCTATTATGTGCACTAATAACCTTGCTTCTGCTCGCTACTGTCACACCTCTCCTAGCTATTGCCCCATGACAACAATTTTGAAGGAAGCATACCAAATGCATTCGGGCTGTTGACAAGCTTGGGAAGATTCGTAATTCCATCAAACAAACCTTCCGGTACGGTTCCTTCTTCAATCTATAATATATCGTCGTTATACCACATAACATTTACTCAGAACCAGCTGCAGGGAGAGCTCCCACAAAATGTGGGGACTACTCTTTCTAATCTTGAGAAATTTTCTGGTGGTGTCAACAAATTCACCAGAAGTATTCCTGTTTCATTGTCAAATGCTTCTAAACTTCGAATTCTTGATTTTGCCGAAAATGGCCTCACGGGGAAACTCCCTGGTGAAAGTTTTGGAAGTTTGAGAAGCTTGTTTAAACTAAACTTTGATGACAATAGGCTGGGAACTAGGAAAACAGGTGACCGGAATTCTCTCAGCTTCCTGGCTAATTGTACTAATCTTGAGGTTTTAGGTTTTAGTCGTAATCGTTTTGGAGGGGAATTGCCAGAGTCTATAGCCAACCTTTCGACAAAACTAAGAATTTTTGCAATGGGGGGAAATTTAATACGTGGAAGCATCCGTATCGGCATTGCAAATCTTGTAAACTTGATCAATCTAGGAATGGAACAAAACTATCTTGGTGGTAGTGTCCCTGATGTGATCGGTTAAGCTTCAGAAGTTGCAGGGGCTGTATTTAGAACTTAACCAATTTTCTCGGACAATCCCATCAACGCTACGCAACTTGACTTCAGTCACAAGGCTCTTCATGGAGGGGAATAGGTTTGAGGGAAGCATACCTCCGAGTCTCGGGAACTGCCAGAACTTATTGCTGCTTAACCTTTCTAGTAATCAGCTAAGTGGCACCATACCTAAAGAGGTTATCGGGCTTTCGTCGCTTTCAATTTATCTGTCCATGTCGATTTCTCTACCATCTGAAGTGGGCGAGTCGGTATATCTCTCAGAGCTAGATGTATCAGGAAACAAGTTATCAGGTGAAATCCCCATAACCCTTGGCAGTTGTTCTTATTTGGTGAGCCTACATTTGGAAGGTAACCAATTTGAAGGAACGATTCCTCAGTCTTTGGCCAACTTAAGAGGCTTGGAAGAAATAGATATTTCACGCAATAATTTATCTGGCCAAATTCCTAAATTTTTAGGTAAGCTTAGAGCTCTAAAGCAACTCAATGTTTCACATAATGAATTTGAGGGTGAATTGCCCAAAGAAGGGATGTTTTCAAATGCAAGTGATGTCTCAATTCTTAGTAATGAAAGGCTTTGTGGTGGCATCTCACAATTCCGTCTACCTTCATGCCCCAACATATCTCATGGACTATTTTCCCGAAATGTAGTCTTCCCTATAGCTTGTGCACTTGCATTATAATTGCTTTATCATGCTCTATTGCTACTTATTCGAAGGTGAAAAGGTCACGAGGTTGACTAGCCACTTCACGTTCTTATAAGGATTGGAAATTAGCTGTCTCTTACTCTGAACTTCTTGCATCAACTAATGGGTTCCCTGTGGACAATTTGATTGGTTCGGGAAGTTTTGGTTCTGTTTACAAAGGAGTAATCTCGGGTGATGGAATGATAGTTGCTGTTAAGGTATTAAACCTTCAACAACCAGGAGCTTTCAAGAGTTTTATTGATGAATGCCAAGCTTTAAGAAGTATAAGGCACTGTAATATTCTGAAGATCGTAACTGCATGCTCGAGCATTGATAATCTAGGAAGTGACATCAAAAGTCTAGTTTTCGAGTTCATGGAAAAGGGAAGTTGAGACTGATGGTTGTATCCAGGAGACGAGGAGCAATCTCAGATTAAGAGATTAGCCTTATACAAAGACTGAATATTTCCATTGATGTTGCTTCCGTGTTAGATTATCTCCACCACCATTGTGAAACGTCCATTGTTCATTGTGATCTTAAGCCCAACAATGCTCTTCTTGATCAAGATATGGTAGCTCATGTTGGTGACTTTGGACTAACAAGGTTCCTCTTGGAATCATCGAATGATCCCTCCCAAAGTCAAGCAATGTTAGCGAAGCTGAAAGGTTCCGTAGGCTACATTCCCCCAGGTATGATTCATTATCACTCTCGTTTTTTTCTTCTTACTGACTTATTAACAAGCCAAATTTTTTATTGAAAAAAAAATTAAAATTAGATTTCTTCTTCTTAAAAGAAAGTATCAGAACACTCTTGAATAAGATTGAAATTATATTCGTTCTATTGTGATATCTTAACACATGTATTTAACAGGGCCGGTCTTGAGATTTTTGAGGCCCGGGGCAATACCAAAATAAGTGCCCTAGTATAACTTCATGTCAGAAAAAAAAAAATCAATTGTTTTAGTGTTCATATTTGTGCATGCTGATGTAACTTTTCTTTGATAAAACGATAGCAGGATGTGAGGATTTATGCTAAGCAACAAGATGGGTTGGCCATAATTTGGTATCTAACTTGTCATTTAAAAGACTCAAACCTAAGATCTCTCACTTATAAGTGAAGAAAAAATAGATTTCACATCTAAGACATAATTAATATTAGTTTGTATTTAGATAAGAGTACACAAATATTTCACAAGCAAAAATCAACTAAGGTATGAAAGGTATTTTTGTATATAACTTATAGTTCTCGGATAATTTTCTAATTTATTATCCCTTGGGGCTTCATAAGAATTGTCATATTTTTATCTCTCTAATTTTTATATATAATGTTATAAACAATGAATGAACCAAAAAAAAAATTATTGAAAAACCAAATACCACATATATGTTATTAAAAATATAACTCATTTTTCTTGGATAAGAAAGAAAAGTAACCCTAAACCCTAACATTATATTGAAACAAAACATCATTGCTAAAGCAAAAGGAAAATTAACGAAAAGAACTTGAAAACTTTGAGTTTTAACGAAATGGTAAAGTAAATAGTACTAAGATTGACTTTTTAGTGTAAAAATGTGGTTTTTCGTTAAAGTGAACAGTATTGGAAGCTTTTAGTTAAAGTTCTCCAAAAAAAAATGGTCCTCATTTTGAAATTGGGTGACTACTATTATTATTATTATTTGCCAAAGGGTGGAAATTAATTGAAAATGAATTTGTAAAACCCACTTTCGTCAGAGGCACATATAGAAATATAGCTACTTATTTAAACCAAAGATGAAATAAATGCATAAAAAACAAATTAAGCATATTTGAGTTTCGAACCCGTGTTCCTTTCCATTGCAAGAAAGTAACGAAACACCGCTGCAAATGACATCTTATGACAAATATCCAGTTTATATTTTTATACGCTTACTGAACATAACATTATAACAATAGAAATTAAATTTTTTGGTGCCCTCGATTTTTTGAGTCCCTGTGCGGTCGCCCTTGCTGCCCTAGGCTAGGGCCGGGCCTGGTATTTAACTGCAGAGTACGGCATGAGAGGCCAAGTTTCCATACCCAGAGATATTTATAGCTACGGAATACTGTTACTAGAAATGTTCACAGGAAAAAGGCCTACCGATGACATGTTCAGAGATGGTATAAGCATTCACCAATTCACTGCTATGGCGTTGCCTGACCATGCCATTGACATAGTTGACCCTTCATTGCTCCTTGAAAGAGATGACGTGGAGGCTGATGATAGCAGATACAGAGATGACATAAAAGAAAGACCGATTACAAGACATCAGGATCGCAACCTAGTCCAAGCAAGAAAATTGGAGGAGTGCTTGGTTTCGGTGGTGCAGATAGGACTTTCATGCTCTGCGATTTCACGAGGAGAGAGGATGCATATGGATGTCGTTGTGAACAAAATGAAGACTATCAGAGACTCGTACCTCGGTTTGAGAAGAAGAAGAAGCTAGCAATGTATCAGATAGGCGAAGTTCGTTTCCTAATCTCAACATATAGGCCTCATCTATATATAGATTATTAAAAGCATAGTTTTGTATCATGTATGAAAAATAAAGAAAGACATGAATTCTGTATTTTACATAGCAGAACAAGCAATAATTATATATTCTTTTTACGCAATATATTTTTCCTTTCACTTGAAAAATAAAAGACATTCTGTTTCAATTTTGAAGGCATTGCTTCTTCTCTTCTATTGTGTCACTGCAAAAAAGAAAACCAGATATTCTTTATGTACATATTCAGTTACGTTCCTATCTCCGAAAGAATTGAGAAGTTTATTAATTTGTTTAGGGAAGAGTTTAAATACCTGCTGCATTGGCCTTAATTCAATGCAGATCCAATAAGCCTGTCTTTGACTTGCTGCAATTCCTTCACAACATGACTGATATCCATTCTCACCCGCGGGTTTCCACTGAACAAGCTGTTGGAAAATCAAATCAAAACAGGTTGTTAATGGTTAAAGCAAGCTGTTAGTTTCTTTCGAGGTTGTTTCCAGCAACTACAAAGATCATTGCTCCCTCCATCTGTTAGCCGAAAGCTGATTACAAGACAGCAGTGTGCTGCCATGTGATGTATTAGCCGAAAGAGTGTTGATTGCAAGCTGGAAAGATAGCTGCATATGTGTGCTAGACTGTCCAAAGTTCCTGCATGTGTTTTAAAGGGTGTAAAGATGTTAAACACCCCATTCATTGCATGTGTTGTTGCATTGTTTATTAATTTCTGTTTTGTATAAATAGGCCATCTTGCTAAGCTTTAGAGCATCCCATCCGAATCCCATTTCCCATTCATTTAATTTCAGCTTGTAAGCTATTGAGTTTGTAAACTCTCTTTTCATATATCTAAGTGCAAGTGTTTTACCAAAGCTTGTTGCTTCCCTCCTTTCTCTATTTCTCTATTTCTCTATTTCTCTATTTCTTTCCTTGTCCAATTTTATTGAGAGTGAAAGTGAGAGGTGTGATAGAGTTTGTAAACTTATCACCCACATATTTTGGTATTGAGTTAGTAAACTTTAGAATACCAACAATTGGTATCAGAGCCAGAATACCATTCTGGCAGGTGCAGCAGTTATGGCGTCCAACTTAGTGCAACTCCAAGTTCCCACATTGAAGAAAGAAAATTATGAAAGATGGTGCATCCAATTCAAAGCATTGTTTGGATCACAGGAGCTATGGGAAGTTGTCAGTAGTGGGTATGTTGTACCCACTGCCGAGCAAGAAGCCGTATATACTGCGGATCAAAGGAACACTCTCAAGGACTTACGAAAGAAGGACCAAAAGGCGCTGTATCTTCTATACCAGGGTTTGGAAGATTCAACGTTCGAGAAGGTTGCAGAAGCAACAACGAGCAAGCAAGTATGGGATACACTCAGTACAATCTACAAAGGAGTAGATCGAGTCAAGAAAGTGAGGTTACAGTCACTTCGAGCAGATTTTGAAACTGCTCACATGAATGAAAGAGAGAGCATCTCCGACTATCACACAAGGCTCATTGCGATAGTAAATCAGATGAGGAGAAATGGCGAGAAACTCGATGAAGTACGAGTTGTGGAGAAAATCCTTCGGTCACTCACATCTAACTTTGAGCATGTGGTGACTGCCATTGAGGAATCGAAGGATTTGGAGACAATGAGCACAGAGGAATTGCTAGGATCCCTCCTAGTTCACGAGCAACGCATTCAGAAGAATGCAAACCCCACAACGCTAGAGCAAGCTTTGGAGTCAAAGTTGAATATTGACAAACCAAATGGAGGTCGTGGGCAGTGGAACTCACGTCGTGGGAGTTCATCTAACCATAGCCGAGGACGAGCTCGAGGAAGAGGTCGAGGCTATGCACAAAATCGAGGTCAGTCTCAAGAGTGGAGATCTACTCGAGGAAAGGCGCATATCCAGTGTCACAGTTGCAAGCAGTATGGACATTATGCAAATGAATGTTCATATAAAAATGGTGAGCATGTCAACATGGCAGAATCAAGTGGAAATGTTGGTGAAGAACTTACAGTCTTACTAGCACACCATGATTCCAGTAGCCAACAAGATGTTTGGTATTTGGACTCTGGTGCAAGCAATCACATGTGTGGAAAGAAGGAGTTTTTTGCCGAACTAAAAGATGGGGCCTATGGATCTGTAAGTCTTGGTGACTCCTCAAAGTTGCCAGTTGAAGGCAAAGGGAAGATCAAGATCATCCAGAAGGGTGGTAAAGAAGAATACATCTCCGATACCTACTACATACCAGGTATGAAGAGCAACATTCTAAGCATTGGTCAACTGCTCCAGAAAGGGTACATTATACATATGGAGAATATGTTTCTCACTCTCAGGAATGCAAGGAAAAGACTTATTGCACGTGTTCAAATGTCAAAGAACCGAATGTTCCCGTTGAAGTTGAACACAAAGATTGGGAGTTGCAACATCGGTGTGATGGAAGATGAGTCATGGAAATGGCATCTTCGATTTGGCCATCTTCATTTCAATGGCCTAAAGTTGTTGTCAAGTGGAGGAATGGTTCGTGGTTTACCCCAGATTGAAGCCACACGCCAAGTATGTGAAGGTTGTGTGCTTGGCAAGCAAGCACGACTATCGTTCCCTGTTGGTGATACATGGAGAGCAAAGGCACCACTGCAGTTGGTGCACACAGATATATGTGGTCCATTGGATCCCATGTCTTATGGAGGTAATAGGTATTTTATTACCTTCATTGATGATTTCAGTAGAAAGACTTGGGTCTATTTTCTCAAGGAGAAGTCAGCTGCCCTAAAAATTTTCAAGGAGTTCAAGGCACTCACAGAGGCTGAAAGCAACCACAAGCTTGTGGCTGTGAGATCAGATAGAGGTGGAGAGTACACCTTCAATGCTTTCCAAGCATACTGCAAGGAGCAAGGAATTAGGCATCAACTTACTGCTGCCTATACCCCACAGCAAAATGGGATAGCCGAAAGAAAGAATCGAACCATCCTTGACATGACAAGGTCCATGCTTAAGGAGAAGAATTTGCCAAAAAAGTTATGGGCAGAAGCTGCAGCTTGTTCGATTTATTTGTTGAATCGATGTCCAACAAAGAGTGTCAAGAGGATGACACCACAAGAGGCTTGGAGTGGATACAAGCCGAATGTTACACACCTAAGAATTTTTGGGTGTGTTGCATATACTCAAGTTCCAGAAGCCAAAAGGAGGAAACTTGATGATAGAGGTGAGAAGTGTGTGTTTGTGGGCTATAGTGAAGAGTCCAAGGCATACAAGCTCTACAACCCACTAACTGGCAAACTAGTGGTTAGTAGAGATGTCATCTTCAGTGAGGAAGAGACATGGAAGTGGAACAACAAAGAAGTCAGTAAAGAGAAGATCGTCTCCACTGATTTTGAAGAACCAGAAGTTGTACCACCTATTGAGCAACAGCCTGCTCAAACAATCACAACAACTCCAGTGCACAGAATTGCAAGGAGTGGTCCTACATCTAGTGAGGAAAGTAGCTCCTCAACTCCAGTGAGGTTAAGGAGTCTCACAAAGATTTATGGACAAGAAGAAGAAGAAACCAATTTTTTCTGCTTCTATGCAGACCATGAGCCTCTCTCATTCAATGAAGCTGTGGAAGAAAATTGTTGAAAAAAAGCCATGGAAGAAGAGATCCATGCCATCGAGAAGAATGACACTTGGGAGCTGACAAAGCTCCCACCAAATCAGAAGGTTATTGGTGTCAAGTGGGTTTACAAGATCAAACGCATTGCAGATGGAAGTGTGGATCGATACAAATCAAGGCTTGTAGCAAAGGGCTACAAACAGAAGTATGGAGTGGACTATGATGAAGTCTATGCTCCAGTTGCAAGACTTGACACGGTAAGATTACTAATCTCTCTTGCCGCTCAACATAAATGGAAAATTTATCAATTAGATGTCAAGTCAGCCTTCCTTAATGGAGTTCTTGAGGAAGAAGTGTACGTGGAACAACCAGAAGGCTTCCAAGTACAAGGAAAAGAAGATAAGGTGTATCGTTTGAAGAAAGCTTTGTATGGCCTCAAGCAAGCACCACGAGCTTGGAACTCAAGGATTGACAACTACCTTCACCAAAATGGATTTCAGAAATGTCCATACGAGCATTCAGTTTACATGAAGAACGGTGAAAAAGGGGAGTTCTTAATTATTTGTC
Source organism: Pyrus communis (assembly GCF_041283825.1). Classification (NCBI taxonomy): domain Eukaryota; kingdom Viridiplantae; phylum Streptophyta; class Magnoliopsida; order Rosales; family Rosaceae; genus Pyrus; species Pyrus communis. Next base: position 6,529,106 of record NC_142576.1, on the reverse strand, counting down.
TCTATGTAGATGACTTGTTGTTTACAGGAAACAATGAAGCAATGTTCTATGAGTTCAAGCAATCCATGTTCAGTGAATTCGAGATGACTGACAATGGATTAATGTCATACTTTCTTGGCATAGAGGTGAAGCAAGAAAGTGACGGTATCTACATCTCTCAACAAAAGTACATGAGAGATATATTGGAGAAATTCAATATGGACAAGTGCAATATTGTCAACACTCCAGTTGCAACTGGATTAAAGCTGTCCAAGGAAGGAGAAGGTGAGTTTGTAAACTCAACCGTGTACAAAAGCTTGGTTGGAAGCCTAAGGTACCTTACAATCACAAGACCTGATATAGTTTATGGTGTTGGACTCGTGAGTCGATACATGGAAACATCAAGGGAGTCTCATTGGCTGGCCGCCAAGAGAATTTTGAGGTACATAAGAGGTACTCTAAACTATGGTATGTTTTATAATTTTGGTGAAGATGCAAAATTATTTGGTTATTCAGATAGTGATTGGGGAGGTGACCAAGATGAAAGGAAAAGCACAACTGGCTATGTGTTTTTTCTAGGATCAACAGCTTTCTCATGGACTTCAAAGAAGCAATCAATTGTTGCTTTGTCATCGTGTGAAGCCGAGTACGTTGCTGTAGCCTCAACCGTGTGTGAGGCAATTTGGTTAAGAAATCTGTTGAAGTCAGTGTGTCATCCACAAGTGGAATCGACTGTGATTCATGTGGATAACATCTCAGCTATCAAGCTTGCTAGGAATCCAGTCCAACATGGAAGGAGCAAGCACATCGATACCAGGTTCCATTTTCTGAGGGACCATGTGAAGCAAAAGACAATCGAACTTGTCTATTGTCACACCAAGGAACAAGTGGCTAACATATTCACAAAGCCACTGCCAGTTGAGCCATTCAAGTTGCTACGTGAAATGCTAGGCATAAAGGCGTTTTAATTTGAGGAGGTGTGTTGGAAAATCAAATCAAAACAGGTTGTTAATGGTTAAAGCAAGCTGTTAGTTTCTTTCCAGGTTGTTTCCAGCAACTACAAAGATCATTGCTCCCTCCATCTGTTAGCCGAAAGCTGATTACAAGACATCAGTGTGCTGCCATGTGATGTATTAGCCGAAATAGTGTTGATTGCAAGCTGGAAAGATAGCTGCATATGTGTGCTAGACTGTCCAAAGTTCCTGCATGTGTTTTAAAGGGTGTAAAGATGTTAAACACCCCATTCATTGCATGTGTTGTTGCATTGTTTATTAATTTCTGTTTTGTATAAATAGGCCATCTTGCTAAGCTTTAGAGCATCCCATCCGAATCCCATTTCCCATTCATTTAATTTCAGCTTGTAAGCTATTGAGTTTGTAAACTCTCTTTTCATATATCTAAGTGCAAGTGTTTTACCAAAGCTTGTTGCTTCCCTCCTTTCTCTATTTCTCTATTTCTCTATTTCTCTATTTCTTTCCTTGTCCAATTTTATTGAGAGTGAAAGTGAGAGGTGTGATAGAGTTTGTAAACTTATCACCCACATATTTTGGTATTGAGTTAGTAAACTTTAGAATACCAACACAAGCAACTCCGATTCTGAGTATTTCTTTCAGGCAGTCCTGATTCGACACATCTTTTAGCTGCCCCACGATACAATTCTTGTTGCAAGTTGATTCCTCATCCTCTCCTTCCCTCCTTCAACAAACAACGGGCCTGAAACTTCGGATATTTATTCAGGCAATGCTTTGCTAACAAAGTTATGGAGTTGTAGTCCGTCTTTAAAAATGTTCTCGGTGGGCCTTTTTCCTGTGAACATGCAAAGCCAGGAATTGTCGAGGTGAGGCAAAATTTAATAGTGTAAAGATGAGCCAAGAACAAACCCAGGTTCCAAATCCACTCTCACACAGATGAGCCAAGAACAGTGCTTAGATTCTTGCTCACGGACAAATGCAGAAAAGAGATCAAAAACGGCTATTACATAGAGATCAATACTAGCAAACATTTCAGCAAGCTAGTACTGGGCTTTATCGAGATTTCATATCACATGGGCTTTTTGTATAGTAGGCCCATAATGCTCTTCTAGCAGTCTAAAGAAAATGTGTGAACTGCCCATTTAGTCCATGAATTATCACTTAGTGAAAATTAGGTCCTTAAACTATTTTTTCAGAAAATCCAGTCCTTAAATTATAAATATCTATCAATTTCATCCCTAATATTATTTTCGAAGCTACTATATTCAGTTTTCCATCAATTTTTAAGTCACGTTACTTGCGTGCGATACACATTGGAGGGTAGATTGGTAATTTTAAATAAAAAATTAGTGTATGGAGTTAAGACGACAGGTTTGCAACCTATATGAAATGTTAAGGGTTTATAGGCGAGAAAATTACAGTATCACACTATAAAGTTTGTCAAGTGACTTAAGTTGACAAAAAAATGGATAAAATAACTTTGAATATAATAGTAGGGATGAAATTAGCAATTTTTAATGAATTTAGGAACTTATCTTACCAAAAAAAAATTCATGGACCTAAGTTCAAGGACTAAATCGGCACTTCACCCAAAGAAAATTATAGGCACTTCCTCACAAGGCTTTCTCTAGTGTGTACATCAAAAATGCACATTTAAATTACACATTTTAACAAGAGTTATTAAATTATTCGGTTTAACGAACTCTAACGACCCTTGTTCATATGAGTAATTTAAAAGTACATTTTTAACGTGCAAGGGAGAAAATTCAACTTTCTGGCTCCATTGAGTCATTGGCTGGGGGAAGAAAGTTGCCTCAACCAGAAGCAAAGACTCCAATAGCAGGATGTAAAATATTCATCTTTGCTGCAAGATGTAAATAAAAATGCAAATTTACGTCTTTTTACATCTTTTAAAAGTGGGCACAACCTCAAAATCAATTGTAACTTTTCCATTCAAATTTGCTTCCTTCAATATTGAATTTCAGATATTTGAGACATTTGGATAAAGATGCTGGTAGAGTATTAACCCATACTGTTTTTTTAAAGATTTGGAAATCTAGTCACTCGAAGCCCATCGAGCGCAAACCTTAGAACTCCTAAAAAATCGGCAAATTCTTTATTATCATGCTTATTTCTTCCTCGCACACACTCTCATTTTCTTCTTAAATAACTTTCTCTGTAACTTCACATTCATTTCATGTTTTGATAGTATTGACTAATGAACACGATTATGACAGAAATTTGTCTACCAAAACTACTTATGCTATGGGTAATCATATTTAGTATAAAAAAATGTTTAACCATATTTGCAGTTTCCACCAACCCTAACTTCTTATGTTAAACACATGACGCACATTTTACTAGGTTTACCAGTTAAGATTATCTAGGGATGGACGTGGTCTTGTTTGGTTCTGCAACCTAAACTGATAACAAAACCAACTATCTCAACGATCATAACCAACCAAATAAGATCGTTTTAGTTCAGTTCGCTTGATGTGGAAATTTATTTGCGTTGGTCGATAATTAAGTACCAAATTATAAAGTAATAAAGAACAAAAGATTTTTCCAAAACAAAGAGAACAATTCAATTTGTGATATTTTCAATGTGCCCGTAATACGGGCACATACGCTATATGTCATTATATAAGTGGAGGAATACTTGAAATTAATCTTCTTTTTAATTGTATAATAACATATAACGTACCGCCTTGTGTTCTGGGCACTGAAAAATCTCTTGTTCAATTCAGTATGACTGGTACGTGGGACTATGAGATTTTTCCGCCTTAGTCCCCATTACTGACATTCAAATTTGTTAAGGTTGAGATTGTCATATTGAAATTGAAAGCAGTTGTGATCACAGACTATGACTGGAGCTGACTATAGTTTTTGGTCCTACCCTAATAGCTAGTTTTCCATGAACGACCCAACCAAATCTATGGACTTACAAGTTGGTCTTCAATATCTTATGCTTATTATATTGGTCTTCAATATCTTATGCTTATTATTCTTTGTCCTCGCTGTTACTGTCTCAATTTTTTTGGCCATACAATCAAGTCTATGTGGTAAGATAACCTCTTTGTTATACATTTGTGTAAATTCGGGTTTCGTAATTTGCTTCGTATTCCGAGCAAAATAATGGAGCGTTCACGTACTCATGGAAGGCAAATTTTGTTCAAATTCGTTTACGGGTTCATTCTTTTAAGCATGAGCACACATGCTGAATCTGCAATGCATCCCCGCACCACTTTGGCGAATGAAACTGATCGTATGTCGCTGCTGGATTTGAAGAAAAGAGTACCTAAAGATCCTCTCCATGTCATGAGCTCCTGGAATGATTCCGCCCATTTCTGCAGTTGGGTAGGCGTTACATGCAACCGTTCCGCCAAAAGAGTATTGATTCTGAACCTGCAAGCTCAAAACTTGGAGGGCTCCTTGCCACCCTCTATTGGGAATCTTACTCATCTTACAGGAATCAACCTGAGAAACAACCGCTTTCATGGTGAAATTCCTCAAGACGTGGGTCGTTTACCACGCCTGCGGCATCTCAACCTGTCTCACAATTTCTTTGGCGGGAATGTTCCGAATAATATCTCTCATTGTGCACAACTAAGAGTCCTCGGTGTTGACTTCAATAAGCTTATTGGGTCGATTCCTGACCAACTCAGTTCATTTTTGAGTTTAACTCATCTATGGATTAGTGATAACAATCTCACTGGTACTATCCCGAGTTGGATAGGGAGCTTTTCTTCTCTGTATGCTCTTTCTTTTGGCCACAACAAATTTCATGGAAGCATACCCAATGAGCTCGGGCGTCTATTACGCTTAGGAAGATTCATGCTTCCGGGTAATAAACTGTCTGGTACAATTCCTTCTTCAATCTATAATATTTCATCCATATACTATTTCACTGTTACATTCAACCAGCTGCATGGAGAGATACCACCAACTGTGGGCATTACTCTTCCTAATCTCGAGGCTTTTTCATGCGGTGGTAACAAGTTAACAGGAAGTATTCCTGCATCATTTTCAAATGCTTCTGGACTCCAGTTGCTTGAGTTTTCTCAAAACAGTCTCAATGGGACACTCCCTACGGAAAGTCTTGGAAAATTGCAAAGCTTAGTTGTGCTAAGCTTTGAATACAGTCAACTAGGAAGTGGGAAACCTGGTGACCTGAATTTTCTCAGCTTCTTGGCTAATTGTACTAGTCTTCAGGAGTTCGGTCTTTATAATAATCATTTTGGAGGACTATTGCCAACATCCATAGCCAACATTTCGACCAAACTCGAAGTTCCTACTCTTGGGAGGAATTTGATCCATGGAAGTATCCCTATCGGTATCGGAAGTCTGGTAAACTTGAACCTTCTGGTAATGGAAGGTAACTATTTTGATGGTAGTGTCCCCGCTCAGATTGGGAAGCTTCAGAAGTTAGAGGTATTGATTTTAAATACAAACAAATTTTCTGGTCTGATTCCCTCCTCCCTAAGCAACTTGAGTTTATTGACACAACTCTACGTGGAGGAGAATATGTTTGAAGGAAGTATACCTCCAAGTCTTGGAAACTGCCGAAAGCTGCTGATACTTGATCTTTCTAGTAATAATCTAGCTGGCATCATACCTACAGAGCTTGTAAGAATTTCATCCCTTTCAATTTCTTTGATCATGGCTAACAATTATTTTACTGGTCCGCTACTGCCTGAAGTGGGAGATTTGGAAAATCTAGCGGAGCTCGATGTATCAGGAAACAAATTATCAGGTAAAATCCCCAAAACTATTGGCAGTTGTATAATGTTGAGGCGCCTTCATATGGAAGGTAATGAATTTAAAGGATCACTTCCTCAATCTCTTAAAGATTTAAGAAGCCTGGAAGACATAGATATTTCCCGCAACAACTTATCTGGGCAGATTCCTCAATTTTTTGGCAAGTTTAGATTTCTAATGAATCTCAATCTTTCTCATAATGATTTTGAGGGTGAATTGCCCAAAGAAGGGATCTTTTCAAATGCAAGTGGTGTCTCAGTTCTTTGTAATGAAAGGCTTTGTGGTGGAATCTCACAATTATGTCTACCTCCATGCCCCAACATAAAGCCCCATTCATCTCGTAGACTATTTTCCAGAAACGTAGTCGTCCTATAGCTTGTGCACTTGCATTTATAATTGCTCTATCATGCTCTATTGCCACTTATTCGAAGGTGAAAAGCTCACGAGTTGGACTGGCCACTTCACGTTCTAATAAGGATTGGAAATCAGGTGTCTCTTACTCTGAACTCCTTGCATCAACTAATGGGTTCTCTGTGGACAATTTGATTGGGTCGGGAAGTTTTGGTTCTGTTTACAAAGGAGTGATCCCAAGTGATGGAACAATAATTGCTGTGAAGGTATTAAACCTTCAAAAAGAAGGAGCTTTTAAGAGTTTTATTGATGAATGCAAAGCTTTAAGAAGTGTAAGGCACCGTAATCTTCTAAAGATTGTAACTGCATGCTCGAGTATTTATAATCTAGGAAATGACTTCAAAAGTCTAGTTTTCGAGTTCATGGAAAATGGAAGTTTAGACTCATGGTTGTATCCAAGAGACGAGGAGCAATCTCAGATTAAGAGATTAAGCCTTATCCAAAGATTGAATATTGCCATTGATGTTGCTTCCGCGTTGGATTATCTGCACAACCATTGTGAAACATCCATTGTTCATTGTGATCTAAAGCTAAGCAATGTTCTTAATGAAGATATGGTAGCCCATGTTGGTGACTTTGGATTAGCAAGGTTCCTTTTGGAATCACCAAATGATTCCACCCAAAGTCAAGCAATGTTAGTGGGGCTGAAAGGTTCCGTAGGCTACATTCCTCCAAGTATGGGTCCTTGTTAACAAGCCAAATTTTTATTGAAAAAAAATTAAAATTAGATTTCTTCTCTTGAAAAGAAAGTATCAGAACATTCTTGAATAAGATTGAAATTACATTCGTTATATTGTGATATCTTAACACATGGATTTAACTGCAGAGTACGGCATAGGAGGCCAAGTTTCCATATTTGGAGATATTTATAGCTACAGAGTACTGTTACTAGAAATGTTCACAGGAAAAAGACCTACAGGTGACATGTTCGGAGATGGTATAAGCATTCACCAATTTACTGCTATGGCATTGCCTGACCATGTCATTGACATAGTTGACCCTTCATTTCTCCTTGAAGGAGATGATATGGAGGCTGATGATAGCAGATACAGAAATGACATACAAGAAAGACCGATTGCAAGACATCAGGATCACGACCTAGTCCAAGGAAGAAAATTGGAGGAGTGCTTGGTTTCGGTGATGCAGATAGGACTTTCATGCTCTGCGATTTCACGAGGAGAGCGGATGCATATGGATGTCGTTGTGAACAAAATGAAGACTATCAGGGACTCGTACCTCGGTTTGAGAAGAAGAAGAAGAAGCTAGCAATGCATCAGATAGCCAAAGTTCGTTTCATAATCTCAACATGCAGGCCTCATCTATATATAGATTATTAATAAAAGCCTATATTTTGTATCATGTATCAAAAATAAAGAGAGACATACGAATTCTGTATTTTATATAGCAGAACAAGCAATAGTTATATATTATGTTTATGCAAGTTGATTCCTCACGACACTTTTCTCTTTGCAAGTTGATTCCTCATCCTCTCCTTCCCCTCCTTCAACAAACGATGGGTCCAAAACTTCGGATATTTGTTCAAGCAATGCTTTGCTAACAAAGTTATGGAGTTGTAGTCTGTCTTTAAACATGTCGTCAGTGTGCCTTTTTTCTGTGAATTTCTCTAACAAAAGTATTCCGAAGCTATATACATCGATGTGCGTTGTAACCTTGCTTCCCATCCCATTGTTGGAATTCGATTGAATTCTTTGAAAGTCGCTCATTTCGCTGCTAATGAGTTTTTTTACGAGAATGAAATATACATATGAATAGCTGGTGCTTGTTGTTGCTGCTTTGATGCGGCGTTGCTGGCTTTACTGTTTTTTTTTCTTATGACGACAGCTCTTTGTTCTTTACTATTTGTTTTCTTTTTTTTTTCTCGTCAATATATTTTATTTATGATAAAACAAAAATAGAGAACAATTATGAAGTTACTAGTTCAACATTCAACCAATTTAGACATAGCAACGTAACATTTGCCACCTTTGTGGTGCTTACAATTTGACACTGAAACGAATGAAGGGTTGAGATTGTCCGATCGGAAAAAGCAGCCATCACGGAGTGTATGAGGATCAAAGGCCACGACATATTCTTGCAGGTCAATCTCTTTACAAACGGTTACAAAACAGTTGGTTGGGGTTGCAAAGCCAGATTCAATTCAACCCAAATGACCGATGACGTGTCCCCAACCTACACGTGGAGGCGGATCCGAACCTCTCCCCAGGAGGAACCCACCAATTACCACTTGAACTGGATTGCTCATTATATAAAAGTGACAGAGACCCCCACTAGCAAACAACCAAATACTATTGTCTCTCTCTGGAAATCCAGAAAGCAACAAGCTTTGAGTGCGAGTGCAACTCGGGTGAGTCAGTGAACGAGTCATGAGAACCCTGTCGAGTCCGAGTTCGAGGGTGGCGGTAGAAAAGAAGTGGGTGGGCAGAGAAAATGTCTTTCCCCGCGAGCTGGAACCTTGTTTCCTCAGGCCAAAGAGAAGTGGGAATCTTCGGTTCTTGAATTTGGTGTGTTTTCTGAAACAGAGCAAGCCCGTGATCAGACCGATCATTTGCCTCTCGTCAAAAACCCAGGTGGATTCTTTTTTCTTTTTTTTTTTTCTGAAAAGTTCTCATAAATTCAGTTATTTAATTTCCTGGTTTTTGAAATTTGGATGGAGTTTCCATTTTTGTTCTCTGTTTTGAAAAATTCTGGAGTGTGATGTTGTTCTTGCTTTTTGTCATCATTCTTTTCTTTGTGTTGCCAAAAGCTTTGGAATCTTGCTTTTTTGGGTTGGGGCTCAAGAGGGTTTTACTAGATTCTCTTTTCTTTTTTTCTTTTTTCTTGTTTGGAGTAGATTAATAATTGGCAGCTTTATTATACGATCATTTAATTTATTTTTAATCTTGCTTAGCTTTATGATCTTTGTCATAATTTGTTTTCTTTCTTTAGGGATGTTGTCATAATTTAAAATATTTGTTTGAAGAATTTGTTTCCATATCATAAAGTGTTAGTGGTGATTAAGTTAGTTATTAGAGACTATACTTACACTGAGACAGTCATTCTGATTTCTGAGCATTCTCTCTGCAGACAGAATTGGAGATTGCAGATTCCCAAATTCAGGAAACACGTAAGTTCATGCTGTTTCTTTTAAAATTTTATATAATACATACACACACACACACACACACACACATTCATACATACATACATACATACATACATATATATATATATATATAGATATCTGTGTGTGTGTGTGTATGTGCATATTAATCTTGCTAACAATACCATGTCGTGCAGATCATACAAAAACTATTCATGTGAAATTCCAGTTGCAGAAGGAGTGCTCGTTCGGGCAGGAGTTCCTCATTGTAGGGGATGATCCTATGTTCGGTTTGTGGGATCCTGCAAGCGCAATACCGATGATCTGGTCAGATGGGAACGTGTGGACTGTTGAGCTGGTGAGTGAAATCTACTAAAAAGTGTAATTTTTTTTTTTTTTTGATCAAGTATAGGCCGAATTTGTGGTTTAATGTAATGCCTTTGTGTTTGATTAGGATATACCGGTTGGGAAATCGATCCAGTTCAAGTTCATACTAAAAGAAAGCAGAGGGAATATCTCGTGGCAGCCTGGCCCTGATCGGATTTTCCAGACCTGGGAAACTAAGAACAGGATCACTGTTTCCGAAGATTGGGCAGATGCTGAGCTTCAGAAAATAATAGAGGAAGATCGGGTTTCAAATCAAAGCGATGGTTCAAATGTTAACTCTGATATGTTGATTATGGATGAGAACCTGACACAGCCGAATGGTGAACTGGCCTTCAATACAACCAATGAACCTAAAATCACCAATAGTAACACTGATTTGGCAGAGAAACCATCAGTAGAACCAAGGAAGGAACGAATTGGTGCTGATAATGGTTCTCCTTCACAAGAGAATATGACCCCTAAATGGCCAAAGGCATACGTGGAACCATATGAGGAACGAGTTGCTGCAAGAACTGCAGTGCTTAATGAAGAGAGAGTTATTTTTCCAAGCGAGGATTCTGCAGCCATCTCAAGTAAGGAGTTGTTGGTGGCAGACGACATTTTCGGAAATAATGGTAGAGCTGCAACAGTAATGAACCTTTCGAGCACTCACATCGAGGGAAGCCTAGTTAACCATGAAGAAGATCCTGTTCTGATACCTGGGCTGACTCCTTCACCAGCTGTTCCAAATGAAGAAGCGAACAAAGAGGGAATCGAGAAACAGATGTCTTTTGATGGCTCGGTTGGAGCCTTTGAAGCTAAGGATCGTACTATGCCAGAGGTAACTGCTTGATGAGCGTGAAGTATCTTTTATCTTTCTGTTTCTTCTTGTACTGCATTTACCTCAGCCTGAAATAACAATCCATTCAATTTCCACAAAATCGCGAGTTGTCAGGGGCTATAGGAGAGATTGAATTACTAGGTAGTTTTTGGTTTCATCTTGTATGTTGTTGGAATCTATGTTTTCCATGAAGAGAAGTTCATGATGATGATGTATCGCAAGGCAATTATTTAATTTCATCGAAATTGAGCAGTCATCTATATATTTTCATGAAGAACTGTTCATGTATTTTTGTTAGACCATGTTCGTGCAATATCATTGCAGTATAAACGTTGTATGCTACAATACAAATCTGTAGCCATGTATTCTCCTATTGCAAATCGAAAATGCGCTGTCTGATTCAACTGAAACTATTAACACTCGCAATATGGCAACGAATTCTCTATCAAGCATTTCGTTTATATCTTTTGTTTCTGCTGGCAATTCATGAGCATTTAGAGGAACCCTATTCCTAAAAACATGTGAAAGAGTTCATGATGAATGATTTTTCGTTGATGAATGATTTTTCGTTGCTATGCATACGGCCAAAGAGAAGTGGGAACCTTCGGTTCTTGAATTTGGTGTGTTTTCTGAAACAGAGCAAGCCCGTGATCAGACCAATCATTTGCCTCTCATCAAAAACCCAGGTGGACTCTTTTATCTTTTTTTCTGAAAAGTTATCGTAGATTCAGTTTTTTCATTTCCTGGTTTTTGAAATTTTGATGAAGTTTCCATTTTCGCTTTCTCCGTTTTCAAAAATTCTGGAGTGTGATGTTGTTCTTGTTTTATGTCATCATTCTTTTCTTTGTGTAAAGTTTAGGAATCTTGCTTTTTGGGTTGGGGCTCAAGAGGGTTTTGCTAGATTCTCATTATTTTTTCCTATTTTGGAGTAGATTATTATTTGGAAGCTTTATTATATAATCATGTGATTTTATTTGTTTAATTTATGTTTAATCTTGTCTAAGCTTTGTGATCTTTCTCATAGTTTGTTTTCTTTCTTTAGGAATGTGGTCATAATTTAGAATATTTGTTTGAAGAAATTGTTTCCATATCATAAAGTGTTAATGGTTATTAAGTTAGTTACTAGAGAATATACTTACACTGAGACAGTCAATCTGATTTCTGAGCATTCTCTCTGCAGACAGAATTGGAGATTGCAGATTCTCAAATTCAGGAAACACGTAAGTTCATGCTGTTTCTTTTAAAATATTATATAATACATACATATATACATATATACATACATACATACATACATATATATATATATATATATATATATATATCCGTGTGTGTGTATATGTGCATATTAATCTTGCTAACAATACCATGTCGTGCAGATCATACAAAAATTATTCATGTGAAATTCCAGTTGCAGAAGGAGTGCTCGTTCGGGCAGGAGTTCCTCATTGTAGGGGATGATCCTATGTTAGGTTTGTGGGATCCTGCAAGCGCAATACCGATGAACTGGTCAGATGGGAATGTGTGGACTGTTGAGCTGGTGAGTGAAATCTACTAAAAAGTGTAATTTTTTTTTTTTTTTTTGGGTCAAGTATAGGCCGAATTTGTGGTTTAATGTAATGCCTTTGTGTTTGATTAGGATATACCGGTTGGGAAATCGATTCAGTTCAAGTTCATACTAAAAGAACGCACAGGGAATATCTCGTGGCAGCCTGGCCCTGATCGGATTTTCCAGACCTGGGAAACTAAGAACAGGATCACTGTTTCCGAAGATTGGGCAGATGCTGAGCTTCAGAAAATAATAGAGGAAGATCGGGTTTCAAATCAAAGCGATGGTTCAAATGTTAACGCAGATATGTTGATTATGGATGAGAACCTGACACAGCCGAATGGTGAACTGGCCTTCAATACAACCAATGAACCTAAAATCACCAATAGTAACACTGATTTGGCAGAGAAACCATCAGTAGAACCAAGGAAGGAACAAATTGGTGCTGATAATGGTTCTCCTTCTCAAGAGAATGTGAACCCTAAATGGCCAAAGGCATATGTGGAATCATACAAGGAACGAGTTGCCGCAAGAACTGCAGTGCTTAATGAAGAGAGAGTTATTTTTCCAAGCGAGGATTCTGCAGCCATCTCAAGTAAGTTGTTGGTGGCAGACAACATCTTCGGAAATAATGGTAGAGCTGCAACAGTAATGAACCTTTCGAGCACTCACGTCGAGGGAAGCCTAGTTAACCACAAAGAAGGTCCTGTTCTGGTACCTGGGCTGACTCCTTCACCAGCTGTTCCAAATGAAGAAGCGAACAAAGAGGGAATCGAGAAACAGATGTCTTTTGATGGCTCAGTTGGAGCATTTGAAGCTAAGGATCGTAATATGCCAGAGGTAACTGCTTGATGAGAATGAAGTATCTTTTATCTTTTGCTGTTTCTTCTTGTACTGCATTTACCTCAGCCTGAAATAACATCTATTCCATTTCCATAAGACCGCGAGTTGTCCAGGGCTATAGGAGAGATTCTATACTACTAGGTAGTTTTTTGTTTCATCTTGTATGTTGTTGGAATCTATGTTTTCCATGAAGAGAAGTTCAAGATGATGATGCATCGCAAGGCAATTATTTAATTTCATCAAAATTGAGCAATCATCTATAAATTCGCATGAAGAAACTGTTCATGTATTTTCGTTACAATCATTAACCAACAAAGTTGACCATCTTCGATTCTTCGCACAATATCATTGCAGTGTAATAAACGTTGTATGCTACAATACAAATCCGTAGCCATGTATTCTCCTATTGCAAATCGAAACTGCGCTGTCTGATTCAAACTGAAACTATTAACACTCGCAATATGACAACGAATTCTCTATCAAGCATTTCGTTTATATCTTTTGTTTATGCTGCCAATTTATGAGCATTTAGAGGAATCCTGTTCCTGAAAAATGTGAGAGTTCATGATGAATGATTTTTCGTTGCTATGCATAAGGCGATGCATTGTTGTCGAACATCAGTATTTGATTTAGATGTTCTTGGCCCTTGATAATGTTGTTATTGATGTCCTCTTTTCTGCTATCTTTTCATGTACTCAAACTAATGGATTCAGTTAGACGAGACGCAAGAACCATACAGTGACCTACCTGAAGCAGAAACAAGTGTAATGACCAATGGCGATGAGGAGAATTTTGACGATGAACAATTCCACTCGGAGCCAGTCGATGATAGTGTCTTGTGCAACGGCCAACCTCAAGTGGAAACAGTTTCCGCGATCAGTGACAGAGAGAATTCTGCTAAGTGGCGAGGACAGTCCGACTCAGAGCCAATCAACGAGGTCTTGCACAATGATATGCAATGGGGTCGTAGAATGCTGCAAAACCTTCTGTCCGACTTCAGATTGCTTTGGTATCGACTTTTCCGGAAACCTGGGTAGAGAATTTCCGGCATTCACGTCAGCCTGCAGTTACTCTCCGGCTTTGTTGCTGAAGATTTGTGGCAGCCTGCAAAGAGGAGAGAGGCAATCTTATAAACAACGGTTATGTGTAGATATGATGTAAGAGTGCTCAGGCTTTTGTATTCTTTTAGTTTGTCATATAACTGTGGCATGATATGTGCGAGAGGAAAATTTGTACCAAATACGAAGTTTTGTGAGGATTTGGTTGCTTTTTTCTTGTACTGTCATAAAATGTAGTTTCGGTCGAAGTCGAAAATACTTGACTCCGTCTTTCGGATGTAAAATAAACGCCTTCTTTTGTGTTTTTGATGAGTTATGTTTTCATGTGTCGAACTATTATATGCCGATATGAAGAATGCGAAGGAGCCAAGCAGCGTGCGTGGCTGAAATTTCTGTTGTGCATAGCTCTTCGGGTTAGAACAAGTAACGGCGTAATTAGGAAACCAGTAAGCGATGAATTGTGTCGAGTCTCGGGAGAGTTGGATTCCCTCCATTGTAACCGAAACGGAAATTATGCTGTGCAGGAAAAATGCAGCTTGAAATTCTGAGTCCAAGAAGGTATCAAAGAAGTTGCTTGCCGATGCTACCAGCTAACATGTAGCTGGAGAACAAACCGGACTGACTGAGATCCATGTTAGTTATCAAGAAGCACATAGAGTATGGAATTGGATGCTCTTCAAAATTTCGGGTGCAGGAGTAAATGCTCTTAACTGACCGAATTAGAAGCCCTTGCGAGGTCAGCCTATCCCTAAATGTTAGCGCACTTGACTACTGAGATTTACAGCAAGATTTAATTATCTGAGATTCCGAAGCAAAATTTAAATCTTGTTTTAATTTACAGGATTTGATTCTTCCCATAGATCATGAAGCAAGAACATAGGGTGGACGTCAAAATTTACCATTTCCAACATATTTTCTGGAGAAATGATTTCCGCATACTTCTTCCCACTATTTATTTTTAGTAATCAAAAGATAATTAGTAATCAAAAGATAATCGAATGATTCACATAAACATGAGTATGCAAAAATCAGTCAAGTATATCTGTATCGAATTCATATGACTAGGGTACGAAGATGTGAAAAAGAATTGAAAAGGAACCAACACAATGTAATTACTTATGGACTTTGACGGGATAATACAATTTTTGTGTTTTGCGAACAAGATGGGTCTTAAATTTCAGGTTCCATGCTGCAATCTTATGATCAGTAAAATCTACGTAAAAATTTTCAAGGGGAAAAATGTGAACTATACTCAGAGATGCAATCCCCAACCTCAATATGTAAGCAGGAAAAGATGGGGCAAGATGAAAAAAATAAAACACACAGAATTTGCCCAGCTTTCCACCAACAAAATTTACACATACCCGCGTTGGCAATATTGAAACTGGCTCTCCGAAAGGGGTAAATATATTCCGAATTGTACAAGATGCCGAAGTCATGTGCCTTGAAAAGCCAGTCTTTCTACTTTCACTTCCTTGTTCCATTAGTTTTCACAAAGCTTCGGAGGTTGGGGAGAGATGCAGCCACCTGGACCTCGCCGAGACCTTTGTTTCATTTGTCAAGTGCAAGAGGAAGAATGCGCTAGCAGGAGCCAAGATTGAAATGACTCGTGTCAATGTTTGTCTGTAACCCCATTCTTCTGCTGCCGAGAAAATGATAAACTTCGTGAACCATGCAATATGTCTTCCTTGGGTCGTTTTGCAACCGACTCTATCAATCTGCAAAAAGATAGTAACTAAAATGAAAAATTTAGGAAACACCGACATTCATGAAATAGTAAACATTGAACTCAAAAATCTTTCGGAGCCTTTTATTGTATATCCCAGGCAGCGTCTGACCATCATCTTGAACTACTCGTCAATCTTACAGATATACATTTGCGCTTAGGCTAGGAGTTTGTTTTATTTGACCTCTGGCCTAGCAACACCAAGCGAAAAAAAAAAACTCAAGAAATGCCTAAATGAACCATAAAGACATCTAATATCCAAGCAGAAACACAAAAGAAGCCATAAATCAACATAAAGTATGACTTGGCCATGTTATATCCAACCAAGAACCCTTCAGGCTTCCAGAATTAGCCCAGCAAATAACAAAGATTCGGTTTCAGATATGTCTCAGATCAAACAGGGTGAAAATAAGTGTTGTGTTACCTTGGGGAACTGGCACGCTTTAGAACTTGCTGACTCACCGTAAAAGTACTCCCAGGTTCAACTTCAGCAGCCTGTATATTTGGCATTGAACACACGGGCATTAATCAGGAAATTCAACGCAAAAGTCAAAAAGATTACACGCTAGATGGAGGTCTCCTGTTTCCAGTTAAAGGAAGATAGTAATTTTGGGTTCAGAAGCTTCCCTCACAGGAGATAAATGGAAATGGTTTCACCACATGCACAAGTTAGATCCAGCACAAATATTGGGAAGAAAAATGAAATCTGTGAGAAGTTTAAAACAAGTCTATGAGAAGTTTAAAATTCAAGTAGAAGCCATACAGTGGGGTGGTAATGGTGATGAGGATATCTAAAAACCTACCGACTGAGGTACGAATAATTGCTATTCATTCAAACCAAAAAGAGAAAAGAACAGAGGTAAATCAAGCACATGGGAATACTTGGATAACGGGTAGAAATGAGGGACTGACAACCAAGCCCGTACCTTTCAAAACAGGAATTAATGGAGCCAATAAAGCAGCAGTAGCAAACATTGAAGCCGGCTCATTCCGCTTACAGTGTTTTAGCCATCACATCTTCGTGAGATGCAAAATTCAAATTAGGAGTGGTTCTCCTTTCAGTGTCTTGCCCACATACCCTTTATCCAAGCATCACCTATGTTTTTGAACATAGAAAATCAAATCAACTAATGAAAGCATCATTAATTATCCCCACCTCTGAAGTTCTTTCTTTAGGCAATCCATCCCTTAGCAGCTCAGCCGATCCTGGACCAACCATGTCCAATAGAAATCCGTTTTCATTTCCTTTATTTAAATCTCTGTCCACGGCACCAGAACGAGGTGCAAGATATGCTACATATTTATCTGCCATCCGACACACAAAATACATTCAACACACAAACAAAAACACCACAGAAAACTGCAAGGAAAAAAAGTGGTTAAATAATAAAGTTACCAGCCAAGCTGTGAAGGGCATTCTCAGCAGCCTGTTGTTGAGCATCCTTCCTCGTCCTACCCATTCCAAAACCTATCTTCTCTCCAGTGAAAAGAACCTTTAAAAACGAAATTAACAATGAGCACGTTAGAGTCCTAATTTGATACAAGATAGCTCCTCAAAACAAAAATAAAATACAAATGCAAAATGTATAAACAAACAAATTAAGAAAGGAGCTTTAAATCTTTTTTCCAAATTTGCTCTTAAAAAAAGACATTTTCTCCGGGCTGGGTATTATTGATTTGTTCTGCTAAAGAAAGATTAATGACAAATCAGGGTCAGCTTATATTTGGAAAACAGCACTCCTTAAGACAACATTTCAAATAAAACATCTATTGGGTATAATTAAGTCATTTCACAACAACTTCATACGTATGAGGCATAAAATTTACACAGAACAACAGCTGTGATGTCAATAAGCAATAAAACTACCAAAGTACAAAGGGAAAGAAGGGAAGTTCACTGACCTCAACAGAAAACTGCAAGTCATTGCTGGTGCTTAAAACAGACCTGAACTCAATCTGAGCAACGGGCATATCATGGATAACTCCATTAGGAAAAATTAAAAAGATAAGAAAGAAAGGAGGGCATGGGGCGCCACAACGGGAGCATAAAACTAAAGCTATTCATACCTTTGAACTGCACCTCCGTCCAATTTCCTGCAGCACTCCAATAGATAAAGGGGATGGTACCAGGTTCACTTTACCAGATTCTGTCTGAGATTCTATATTCAAAGAAGATGCCTGAATCTGGGATACACCAGCCTCTGCACCAAAGAACCAAATCACTCCTCAAAAATACCATATACTATTAATTCTAATAGAAGATTATAACTTATCTCATGACCATTTTGAACAAAAACCATACAAGGACGAAATGATAATCCCATTCCTATCCTTCCAAGTTGTGGGGTTAACAGGCTACAAGTTAATAAAATTAAAACGAAGGAGAAAAAGATAAAGACAAGGGGAAAGGCTCAGTAGGCACAAAGCAGAATGATGTTAAACCATACTAAGTTGGAAAGACTATTGGACTATTGGAAAAGACTATTGGAAAGACTATTGGACTCTGCAGTTCTTTTTAATATCTCAAAAAAAATTCCTCATTTAAACTTAAAAAGTAGAATGATGTTAGGCAGCAAGTATTTTATAAAAGAAACCTTTCAAACTACTTGAGAGGATAAGGACAACTCAAAAGGGAACTTAAAAATCAAGGTTAAAGGTAATTTGAAAATTAATGGATAATAAGTAAAATATCTATTTTTAAGATTTTCTGAGCTCCAAGGAACATCAATGTCTCCCTTATATGTTTAAGATTCATGGAATGACCAAAATGATTTACGAACAAACTAAGGGACCACTTCTATCGATTTTCGTTGTTAGGGACCAAAGTGAGGAGTTATGCCAATCTTAGGAACCATTTTGGGTAAAAATCCTAAATTAAATTACCTGATGGCTGACTTGGCACAGGAAGATTTTGCGAATCACACCCAGACAATATCTGCAAATAGAGAAAGTTTTGGCCACTGAGACATTTCTGGAGTTCTTATGGTAACACCTTAATTCAAATTGTCAAAACAAGTCTCTTAAAAGAAATTTTAACAAATTCTGACCATACCTCTTCCCTCTTCAAATCTGATTTGTGTGAGAGCAAACCAGTGGGTGTCGAACCTGGTGTAGCAGGACCGAAAGGATTCTGGTAAACTGACTTTTCAGGTTTTGAAACATCAGGCTGCTGAACAAGCCCAGAAGGGCGATTACTCGGATGTCCTCTATTGTTGTCGTCATCATCAACCAACCATCCTCCTTGTGCATTTATTGAGGATACTGGCAGTTGTACAGGCACTCTAGATAGAAGAGGGGGCTCAGCATAGCTTTGACTCCTTATATCTAGACCGGGAGTTGTACCAAGGAGTCCTCTCCTCATTTCATGGTCACGATCAGAAAAGCTATCTCGTCTAACAGGAAGTCCAAGCAGACCAGGTTTCTGAGAAGGCATGACCGGCCTCAAAGATGTACCGGCAGCATTGGGAAGAATTGCAGCCGGTGCTTGAGAGTTGTCAGATCTTGACTCGGCATTTTTCACAGGTTGAACCACTGACTCCACGCTACCCTTATCATCACATGGGTTCAATTTTCGTTCCACTTCGCTACCATTCATTCCTTCACTAATGGTAGCATTAGCATTTCCATTTGGTGCAAAACCAGTATCCTCGGACATCAAGTAATTGCTCACATCAGGAGCAGGAGGCAAATTTACCACCTCATCTTCATAAAAAACTCCAGAAATTCTTCGCAACAAAATTTCATCAAACTCTTTGAAAAAACAACCTCTGACATTGCATGCAACATTTCTTGCTACACAGAGGACTGGAACTGCACTAGCTGTCTCTGCTTGAGGAGCATAATAAGGGGTGAATGCTGGAACAACATGGACTCGAGGTTGATCCTTATCTTCCCAGACCTTGGAACGGTCATCAATAACCATTGCCATCTTTGGATGGCACACTCCTTGTTGGAAGACATTGAGTAAAGATTTCCTGGAGCCTGATTTAACACAAACAACACGGTCCAGAAGCTGCTTTGAGCCTATTAAGTGTGACCCTGGGTCAAGAAGCCTCCACATTTCTAAGGCATAATCTCTTTCAGCCATAGTACAGACGTAAACTTCAAACCTCTTGCGTCCTTTTGCAGTTAAATAACTTCTCAAATCTTCCCATGCAGGTCGTAACCGCACAAGCACACTGGTATCGCGATTCTGCATTAAACAACAACATTGTATTGTAGTCCTCTGCACATTTGCATGAGAATATGTAGCGACTATAATGAGATTAACTACATATCATTCATTCTACTTTTTTGTAAGAGGACAGATGTTTTACTATATAAGTTCTGACAGCTTCCTGACTAATCAAACCGCCACATGAATTTTGGAAAATTTAAGGGGTAAATATCGGACAGAATGGGTGCATGTATCAATGGATAAAAAAGTTAACAACCATACGTTGATCAAAAAAGCAATGCAGGTGTTCGGAAAACCTACAAAGGTCTAGCTAAACGAAAAAAAATCTAAAACTGATTTGCAAACAACATTCGCCTACGCTCTTAGCATGCAGCCAAATTTTGTCTGCCTAAAGGACACACTACGTAGTTTTCATAACTTTTGCATTAGGATGGTGTTGTTCTCAAGTCCTAGGAATGAGAGATATTGCAACTTATTGTCTCAATCCGCTCATTATCTCTAAACGAAGGCATTTAGCGCGCTTCCCAATCCACCAGGCCAAACATATAAAACAAAAGGACACAAACACATAAAACATACAGAAACAAACATGACTAGAGGATCACCTCGGGATTGATGCGAGTGAGCACAATGTTCTTCTCTGGCAATCTAATGATAGGCCGAACAATTTTCTCGTGGTTATCAGACAGTGGAGGAACCTCCTCCAGTTGTACCTTATACAACTTTCCATTGTCCGTCACGAAATCATTATCTATGTACTGCTTCAACAGCCATCTATCGTCCATGTACCGCTTCATTTCAGCAGACATTCCGGCTATTCGAACCCCATCACTCTCGCGTGCAACCCAGCTTCGTAAAGTCTCAACTCTATCCTCAAAAGACTTCATGGTGTTGGCAACAATCAACGTCTCATCGAGATCAAACACAATTGAAAGAACCCTCAGATTCAGCATTCCTAGAGAAGCACTGTACAGACCTAGAGGAACCGCATAGCACCAAAAGCACGGAAATTTCTTCTGCTTACTCGGCATGGCTACCAAGTGAATCTCCTCCTCCCCAACCAACACAGTCGCCGTCTGCGTAACACAATTAATCACCGCATTAGTACACTCCGCTTGATTAACTCGAAAATAAAAACAAAATCTGGATCACATTCTTCTTTTAATCAAGATACTAACTGAGCTAACTTTACTAGGTCAGTTTATCCAATCAAATTACATCCAAAAACTTCAGATTAAACTTCTACGCTGCTGGTACATTTTCTAGGGAACCAAACAAAAAGCTCAATCTAACAAAACCAACATAAACAAAAGAGAAATTCGGAAAATGGAAGCGATTGAGTGGGGACCTTGAACTCATAGAAACAGGAGGCGTGGAGATTGATTAAATGCGTCTGTTCGACAGGGGAGGACGATTCGAGTTTGCATCGAACCGAAAACGAAGAAATCGTCTGGAGAATCGAGAGGGGAGGACACCTCTCGCTTTGCTGCGAAATCCGGTGGATTCGAATCTCATTGTTTGGGAACTGGAAACTCCCCTCCGACACCGGAATAGCGTCCAGCTCCCCCAAACACAGCTCCCCATGGTAGACCACGGACTTAAACCCTAAACGGCTCATTAATTTAGATCAAATCCGCGAACGAAAGCGCGAAATTTTGAGGCCAATTCGTAATTATTGAAAAGATCAGGGGGTTTTCTGTGAAAAATTTGGGAGTAATTCTCCAGCTTCGCTCTCTGCTCCTCCTCTCTCACTACTCTCAGACCTCTCTCTTTCTCTCTCTCTCTCTAACTTTCTCTCTCCATCTCCCTCTCTCTGCCTACGGTTTCAAACAATGAGACTCGCCGGGTATTTATACGCCCAAGGGGGCAGTTATGTATCCAAATTACCATTATATCCATTCAGTTCGGACCCATTGCCGTGCGTGTCATGCCCTTGGCGGGTAGACGAGAAAATAAATTTGTACGCGTGTCGTATGGAGGAGTCCCTTGATTTTGAATGTACGGATCTGGACCGTTGGATCGTGGGTCGGATTTAGGACTTTTTCGAATCTTTCAGCCCAAGAGGCATCAAGATTTGGCCACCGAAATACAAAGGTAAAGGTCTTTATTATTGCGAAAGTAAAATGAGATTATTCAATAGCCATCACGAATTTCATTACTTTCCTTTCGTTCCGTCCAAAATTAGAAAAAAAGAATATCGAATAATTGATTCATCATTGAGAGGTTTAACTCTAAAAAGACGAATATTGTGATGTTTTAACAGCAACAGTTCAAACAAGAATATTTTCTTTTTCGTGTATCGTGAAAAGTACGATTTTTTTTTTTTAATTCATACAGTTAATTTGATTTTTGTCAGCTAATTAATGGAAACCAGGCTGAATTTTGTTATTACTTACGTGAAATTTCAATTTGAAAATATATTTTATACATACATACATACATATATATATATATATATCTATTAATTAATAAAACTCTCTTTGTCAACCAAAAGATGGTGAAAAAACAACTTAATCTTCTATCACACAAAAAAATTGATGGGCAATAATGTAATTTCACTTGTTCAAATTTTACTGATTTTTATAAAAACCTCACCTACATATGATGTTAAAATATCTCTAATATTAAAAAAATAAAAAAATAAACAAAAACCTCTCACTTCCCTCACGTTCTCTCTCTCTCTCTCTCTCTCCCTCTCTCCCTCTCTCCCTCTCTCCTTCTCATTTTCTAAAAAAAAGGTGTTCATACACATAAAGTGTATAGGAAAATGCTAGTATATCTAATTATAAGACCAACCTTAATGGTTGAGTTAAAATTCAAAATTTAAGTTTTAAACTCGTCCAAAATTTCTCCAATCATTGGGCTATCAAAATGATTTGGATTAAGACTTATTTTGGGACAAATTTAACCGAGAAAACAGACTAAGATTAATGGTTGAGACCCACTTGATGAGCCACATACAAAAGGGACATTTATCAAAAAGCTCCTGGTACAGTTCATTTTAACGAAAAACCATATTTTTACATCAAAAAATCAATCATGTATTATTCACTTTACCATTTATTTTATCTTTATTATTAAAATTCAAAGTTTTCAAACACTTTTCATTAGTTTTCCTCTTATAAAAAAGAGCATGAATTGACTTTTTTTTTTTTTTTTTTTCTTTTTTATCGGACGGGCCACATAGGATGAGCTGAAACAGGAGAAGTTGTATTTATAATGTTTTGGTATATAATTGACCAGGAATAAACGTCGCGGTCATAAAGAATGTTAATAAGTTGGGAGAGATCCATTGGACTCTATTTAAATTGGGGGACTGTAAAAATGGGCCTCTAGGGCTTGAAAACTTTAAGTTTTAACGATAAGGACAAAATAAAGGGTAGAGTGAATAGTACCATGATTTATTTTTTAGTGTAAAAATATGGTTTTTCATTAAAGTGAACAGTACCACAGACTTTTCGTTAAAACTCCTTAAATTAAAGACATACAACACTTGAAACTACATACTTCCCATTCTAGCTTGCTATCAAGATTCAAATCCCTACCACACTTCCCCACGGAAAGAAAATGAAACTTGGACAGAACCATTTGGCATGGTATAGAGGCACAACACAACAAATTAATTTAAAGTCTTGGACAGTTAAACATAAAAGCCTAAAGCACAGAACCAAGCTCCAAAATCCAGCATAACCCACGTTATCTCCTAAAACCCTAATCCTAAAGCACGGAACCAAGCTCCAAAATCCAGCATAATTAACCCACTAAGCAAAAAGAAGCAAAAGGACAAAGAACCAAAAATTAAAGTCAAGAACTTTCTCATCTGTAAAATGACATTGAAAAAACAAAAGCTGGGAACTTTGAAAAAAAAGTAGATTACTGTGGAATCTGGAACCCTAAGCTGAAATGGGAAGCTCTGGAATCCTGCTTCTGTAACGGAAATGTGCTTTTGCTTTTCCTGGGCCTGTTTGGTTTTAACCAAAAACCAAAACCCAAATGGCATAGAAACAGAGAAGGCAGATGGAAGGTGGGAGAGGAATGGGGGAGGATTAAATTGAAAACCCATGTTACGTATGAACAAAAGTTTAGGAAATAGGAATTGGGTTTAGCGAATTGTCACTTTTCAGTGGGAAATTTGATAAATTTGAAGATATCAGAAGTACCAATTACGGAAACGAGTGAGAGGAGAGACTATGTACTGGTTTGGTACTAAGATTCTTTTATAAAAAATGAGTATAAAAAAAAAAAATTGAGTTCAAAAAGGTGTTTAGTAAATACTTAAAAATAGCTTGTTTTTATAGTTTTGAGTGAAAAAAAAGCTGAAAACGTGAAGCAGCAAAAATAAACTTATTCTCACAGCACAGCAAAAACGGTTCTTTTTTTTTTTAAAGCACAGCAATACCAAACCAACCATATGACTTTATGACGGCTGACATTGTTTTTCTTGGGTTTAATCTCTTACCCAAACGGCAAGGGAAGGGACAGATTAGGCAAAATTAAAGTGAGGGTTTTGGTGGAGAGGGACTTAATGGGAGTGATCACATTCGTAAGTCAAATTTGATTGATCTGGGCATTCTCCTCCATAATTCTTTAGGCATTTTCTGGTACTGGTAGGTAGTCAGTCACACAGAAACTGCTCGAGTTTCAAACTCACCAAAACCAAGTTTTGTACAAAAGAAAATATATCATAGTTGATTTTTTCTTGCTAGGATGGAAAATCCTTCTTTCTTGACGCACGAGAGATTTTTGGGTTAACATGTGGACGTTATCAACCCAACTGGTTAATTTTTAACGTGTTTATGTTTAAAGTAAACACGCAAAATTGTCATTCTCTAATATAAATAGGGTCTCATACTACGAGTTTTCCGTCTGAACTTTTGAAGCAAAAAGAAAAGATTTAAGTTTGAATGTTTTATTCCTCTTTTGCTAATCTTTACTTTACGACAGAGTGGGTTCAATGAGGAAGTTTTAGTAAAACATGGGAGAGAGCCGTTGTTATTTGCCAGTGTCCAGTGGGCGAAGAACGAGCAGAATAGTTATATTATGTTGATAATTGACAGGGGCATCTATTTATTCATGTGGAACGTACTTGAACGTTTGTTCGATTGTCAAACGTCTGTATTTTTGTCTGTCTCTCTAGTTTTCAATTGCTTTACCTTTATCAACATTCCCTTCACTTCAAACACCCCTTATTTACTGTCCGACATAATTAAGTACGCGGAAGTGATTTCCGCACTCATTTTTCTGTCCTGCATTCCTCCCCTTTTCTTAGGATTTGGATTGAATAAGTCATAAGAGAATCAAGAGTCAGAAAAAAGGAGACAAGTGCAAAAGGAGAAAATAGGAATGTGAAATTCACTACCTTCAGCAACTCGACGTGGAATGTTCTAATATGACAACAATATGAAGAATGAAACCTTAATAATTTCAAGTTTCGTAGTTTGAAGTGAACAGCAAAATGTAAATGCCGAAGGAGGTCTTCAGCTTCCAATCATCAAAATATAATACAAACAATCAAGTCTACAGAGAATATGGTTCATTGGATGCACCTGATATTTGTTCCGCTAGCAATGTGAGGACCGATATTCAGAACAGACATGCACTCACAAGCTTTCTCTAACATTTACAGTATTATCGCGTGCTTTCTACCATCAGCTCCTTCAGGAATGAGTTGTCGCTTAATTATCACGCTGAGTAGGCCAACCCCATGTCAAATAATAGTGTTGAGAGAATGACGAGGATGGATGCAAAACCAATAATCCGGGGTTGATGGTCACATGGGGTGGTCACCTACCTCGATGGCTTGCAGGAGAGGAATTTCCTCTCTCACTTCCAAGATCAATATCTTCAACTTCACACCCCTCTAAACTAACAGGAATGTTGTTGACACTTGGTTCGGAGCTAGCATTGCTGCATGTGGCAAGAGGAGAGTCCATAGCACCAATTGTATTGCTTTTTGTTGGTTTCGTTCTGACGCTATACCCAGAGGAGGCTGGAACATTTGTCAGAACTGGCCGTAGATTGCCTGCCATGCTTCGCTTTATATCCTGCATAAAAAATTCCAAAATTAAGTTAAAAAATACTTCTTACAACGAGTGCTTTAGTGACGCGGATGATTATGTATCACACCAAGCATAATTTGGATAGTACTAAGTGGGTTGCAAGATCTGAATGCAGAACATTATGCATTAAGTGAAACAAAGTGCACTTGAACAACGAAAGTGATACATACCATGTGCCTCATAGCCATATCAAAGGACTTTTTAGAAAGATTTCTTCCAAAGCCTGAGCTTTCAGAGGATGAAGGCTTCCCAGCAGAACCCTTAAGAGTATTGTAATGGTCATATTGCTTAGGTGGTGCCAATCTCCTCGAGTTTACTACTCTCTCAACCATTTGTGTTCCCATAAGTACAGGGTTCACATCATCATTGTCATGGGCAGATGCTCTGCTTATGACTCGATGAGAGTTCCCACTGGTGGCGGTACTAAGATTTGAAGCCCGTGCTCTAGAAGGTGAACACGATTGCTGTCTTGGTTTTCCGTTGCAACCAGCCACAACAGAAGATGTTTTAACACTTGGCGCTCCAGGCCTATCCCTAGAGGCTGAAGCCGGCCTTTGTGGCAATGATGTTCTTAAATTTGGCGGAGCATCATGTGAAAACCCAGGAATCTTAGAGGATTTTGAGGGCCTTGGTTTTACTGTTGGAGAACTTCCACATGATGAAACAGGAGTTTTTGAACTTGTGGGACGTAACTTTGATGCTGAAGAAGATCGACCAGGAGGGGCAGATATGGCAGATGCAATTGATGAACTTAGTTGACGGTTTGGTGTTGCTGATCTTGATGTTGACTTGGAAGTTGGTGCAGAAGGTCTGCTAGTTGGTGTAGAAGAGCGAGGGGTGGACCGAGAAGGAGTTGAAGATCTCACTGGAGGAACCGCAAGCTTTGCGGATGATGAGGTGGCTCGTGAATTTGGGGTGGAGGATCGTGAGGGCTTGGTTGATGAAGGTAATGTGGACCGCCCAGTTGGTGTTGTGGACCGTCCAGTTGGAGTTGTAGACCTACGAGTAGCAGCTCCTGACCCTCTGGGTGTTGAGGGCCTTCTGTTACCAGTACTGGAAGAGTTCAGTCCAGATGGCAATGTTGGCTGCTTAGATGTTATATTGTTCCTTGAAGCAGATTCTATCTGGTTGTTTGCTAGCTGAAAGTCCCAAGTTATGGTAAACATAACAGCATAAATTTGCAAATCATGACTTCATAAGTAAAACGAAATGTCCCAAAACAAACAATAAAACACCATGTGCAGTCATAAGTTTGTAAATCGTAAGGAAGACTAAAACTATGGGAAGATTCAAGTCCAACATTACTATGACACACATACATCTCATAGAATCTACGATCAACGAGTCAAATGTACAAATGCTGCACATACATTTCATAGAATTAACAACAATGAGTCAAATATACGAATGCAGCGCATACATCTCATAGAATTGAATGCTTATATGTATCTAGAAATCATTTTAACGAGTCCTTACGCGAGATTTTGGAGCGGATACACGGTCATTAGTAACCTCAGTCTGATTCGTTCTTGTTTTCTGCACTTCCATATCCAAGGACGGAAAAAGTGGAGTAGCTGGTGGAGTAAGAAGCCTGTACATAGAAAAGATGACCGATAAACGATAGCAGAACAACTCCGGAGTCCAGACCAAAGCATAGAGATTAGAGTGAGAACTATAACTATAAGTCTACAAAATTGAACAAGAATTTCTACGTGAAGGCTCAAATCAATTTTTCTTGAAAACAACCCTTAGAAACAGAACAGCCCCCGATTTTTGGGACACCTCAGCAGAATGTTTTGGAATCAGATCCCATCTCATTAGTCCTAGGATAATTAATCCCATCCAATTTAGCAACCGAGCAATTATCTTCATCAATTCAACAAGTTACCATAATCGGAGGCTTGAACTTTGATTAGTCCTAGGAAAATTTAATCCCACCAAAAAATAAGCATAAAATCAAAGACTTAAACTTTGACACTAATTTACTCACCAATCGTAATCAGACTTCTCATTCTCCGAATTCAAAAACTCATCCACCCGGCTCTTCCGCGGCGGCGCCCCAACAGTCCTAGAAACCGCCGCGCCTCCGCGGTTATCAGATTCTGCACAAACAAACGCAAACACCATCAAAACCAACAGACAAAGACCGAAACTTTAAACCACCAACAAGAAACCCAAAAGGCCGTCGTACCCGGAGGAGCAGCGGCGGCAATAGCGTCGAGCTCATCGGCGTTCTTGCTCGGAGGAAGAAGAAGAAAGCCGGTACTTTTCTCCTTGTCGCGCCTCCGCATCTCGAGAAACAAAGCGAGCTCTTCGTCTCTGTCGTTCGCGTTCACCACCTTCCCGAAGCTCCGTTCTCGCGCCCTCGACTCCAATGTAACTTCCATGGTTGTCTCTGCAGCTCAGCAAACACAGAGGCAGCTGCGAGGAGAGAGAGAGGGAGGAGCGGAGTTTTTTGGTAGCGGAAATTTTCAGGTGCTGTTTTTTCTTGGCAGTTCTCTCTCTCCTCTCTCTGTTTTGCAAGCATTCAGAAATTTGAATACGAAAACGAAGCATTGGGAAATTAATATTTTATTTATGGGCTAAGAGGTGGCGATAATTACGACTCTGTCTGTTTTGCAAGCATTCAGAAATTTGAATACGAAAACGAAGCATTGGGAAATTAATATTTTATTTATGGGCTAAGAGGTGGCGATAATTACGACTCTGCCATTGTATTTGTTCTTGCGAGACGTGGCCTAAGTCATCTTCCTCATCAACTGTAGACATGTGAAGATAAAGCTGGACTGAATTGGGTACATGTATGCGTGATGCATGTGAACTATGAAGTTTCATGTAAAGTTTGGGACTTGGAACACAATCGATTTTTGGTTTAGTGAAAACTTAGAACTTCTTCGATAAAATTCTGCAGGAGAAGATTGAGATTTGAATGCTTGACTTCAAGTGCAGAGTAAAAGCTCTTAATTACTTTATATATAAGTATCTTATCTAGAATGGTAATCAAAGTATAGCATCTTAGAAGCTCTTGGGATTGGATTAAAAGACGAGAGAGAAATAAGTTACTGGTTCACTTCCCTCCAAATATATCAAAAACAAAAGCGTAGCTTGTTAGATTGTTAAATTTCAATATGTCACAAGGAAAATCTCTTAATAAGATTTTTATATTGCTTGTAACTAGACTATTAGTTTTAGTATGTTGCAAAATATGTTCAAGATTGTGAATACATATTACATTTGATCACTCTAATTACATAAAATGTGTTGTTGAGAGATGTCACGGTTTGACAACATAATATGTTAAACTGTGTGATAAAAGAATACTTTGCTCCTTTGTCATATTTGCATGTGAACATGTCAACTATGACCTCAACTACATCGAGATTTTGTGGTCAAACATAAGATAAAAACAATCGAAACTCGTCAATCAATGGATAACCCCTATAACTTTGACGATCAATGAATTGTTTTTTTTATAATAATAACTACCTACACTTGCGTTAATAATACACTTTCCAAACTAATCAAGAAAGTTAACATTAAATACTTGATTACTTGCAATACAAGAAATCTTATAATTAATAGGTCACCTCCTCAATTCCTAAAAATACTATTCTACCCCCATCTTCTATGAAGTTGCTTGAATGTACAAGTACAAGAAGCTCCAAAACTGTTCAAAGATGATCACATTTCAAGCAAATGACGAAATCAGTGACAATTTCGTAATTAAGTGCTCAGGCAAACCCATTTTCCAAACGAGATATAAAATTCGGGAGTAACATTCCCATTACGTAATGGCACATGGTGGAAGCCGCGAGCCTTTGACCGACGACATGTCGTATTAAAACGCCGAGGAATTTAATTCGAACTTTCTTGTTCAAAAGATGCTCGGATTTAAACGTGGGTTGTTGGATTCCTTTCCTCGAGATGACCTACTCCACATCGGACGGCTGTTGTTGGTTGGCAGAATTATAAGGAGCTTGTGTTCGTGGGTCCCACCTCGAGAATCGTGTGGTTTAAATTTTGATATGTCTCAACAATAAAAAAATTTCCAATATGCCATTAAATATCATAATACAAAAGGTTTGATATTTTAAAAAAAAATATTTCAATCACTTATATTAAATACCAAATCATATTTGTAGCACATTAATAATTGGAGGCAGATTGTTTGTCCTCCTGTTTGGTGTCCTTCTCATCCCCTCTTATTTTATGCGGTCACGATTAAGCTACGTCAATATAAAATGTTTTATGCGGTCACTTTTATATTTCTATTAATTTTTGTCTTATTATCTTTATAAAAAAATTAATATAAAATATTAACATAATTTAACCGTAATCACATAAATAATAAAAAATAGGAAGGCATCCAACTGGAGGCCAGACAATCTCCCTCCCTAATAATTTCTCCCCAACATTCAGTTCGTGGGTCCGGATGAGATTGCAGATTGCTGTGATTGGTCACAAAGCCCAACCTGAAATGACTCTTATTTTTATTCAGCTCAAAAGTTCTTTAATTAATTTCTTTATCAATCTACACTTTTAGGCTCTGTAGTTTAAGAAAAAATTCACTTTAGATCATGTAATTCAATTTTTAAAATTTTTGGACATAAAGTTTGTACTTTTCTAATTTGATTTAACTTGCTAACTCATTAGATTTGAGAATGAAATTTCGCGTAGCAGTATATGCATGTTTCATATGTTAACCTTTTATAGTATTGTGTGTTTTAAATCAATTTGAAAAATTAAGAATTTTGAACGTTTAAACTAGCTTTTCAGGATTCTTGACAAAATATTAATCGTTGTGGTTAGGTTAAATGTTACTGATACTCACACATGTGCTGTCATGTCAAATTTCAGTTCTTAATTTTAACGAAGGTAGCAATTGAATCAACAAACTATAATATACCAAATTAAATAAGTAAGAAAACTACAAAATTAAGATTTGCCTAAAATCAGAAAAACAAGACAATGCATTTCTTACCATCAAACTCCAAACAAAAAATCAACCTTCCATTTTCAATCCTCTACAGAGTAATTCGGGAATCAATATCCATACATTCATTTCTACAAATCAAACATAGTTTGCGTGTAAGTTTCGAGAGTAAAATGGAATAAGACGACATTTTGGGTGAGGATAGAAATACATGTGTTGTGTTACTTGTGGTGTTTTTTTAAGAGATTTTTTAGTGTTTTCGGAAACATGACCAAATACATCAAGGGTTGGTTTGGTACTGTTGTGCTTTGAAAAAAAAACTGTTTCTGCTGTGATGTGAGAATAAGTAGTTGTGAAATAAACCTGCTGAGTGTTTGGTAAACTTTTTTGTAAAAGTGCTTTTGGAAAAAGAAAAAAACAGTATTATAGTATTTGGTAAAATTTTATGTAAAACAGTTGTGACTGTGGAATGATAAAAAAGATATAATACTAGATGTGCCATTAATTAAAAAAAAAAAAGAAAAAAAAAAAAACCTTTTTCTCTCTCCTTTCTTCCCCCAATTTCCTAACCGTAAACGCCGATCCAATCTTACTCAACAAAATCAAAATTGATATATAAAAAAGCTTTCCCTCAACCCCCAATTCTGGTTCCGCGAAGAAGATTAAGGGCCTGGAATTTCTGTCAAATTAAGGCCATTTCACCAGTCTCCCGATTGTGCGAACACAACGACGAGTCGTCGAAGCTGCTGCAGCCACAGCCTCTGTCTCTGTGGTCGTGGCATTCAGGTAAAGAAGCCAACCGACAACGAGGCACAGGAGATGATCCTGATCGTTGACGACGATTCCACGGCGGCCGCGCTATGGAGTTGCTGGGGTCGGGTCGCGACTGGTCCAACTTGTTGATTTGTTTTCGAATTTTGGTTTTCACTGCTTAATTATGTTGAATTAAGTAGATCACTAAGTGGATATTTGAGGTTGATCAATCTCTGGTGAGGTCGAGGCATTTGAGGTTGGGGAGCTCGGGGAGGGTGGCAGGAGGGCGCCGGTGAGAGGACTTGGCAAGCACGAGAAAGGGGAGGGTAGGATTGGAAGATTGAAAAATTCATTAACTTTGTTATTGTTCACCGCCTCTTAAAAAAAAAAAAAAAAAAAAAAAAGCTGGTTTTGAGAAGCAGCATTTTGCCAAATACAGCTTAAAATGACAGTGACTTTGAAAGCAAAGTTACCAAACACAAATTTTGCTCCAACTTTTTTTCATCCCTGCTTTTTTTTTTTAAGCATCTCAATGTCAAACCAGGGCCAAGTGTCATAATGCAACTAGTTGA
Source organism: Pyrus communis (assembly GCF_041283825.1). Classification (NCBI taxonomy): domain Eukaryota; kingdom Viridiplantae; phylum Streptophyta; class Magnoliopsida; order Rosales; family Rosaceae; genus Pyrus; species Pyrus communis. Next base: position 6,497,010 of record NC_142576.1, on the reverse strand, counting down.
ATTTTTTTTTCTTCAAATATTTAACCACTTATGTTATGATACTTGTATACTAAACCGTGCTCTCATAATATTGAAAACCTTATTGTATTTTTTGGGTTGGAAGTAAGTGAGACGACACTGAAAAACTTATTGTATTTTTTGGGTTGGAAGTAAGTGAGACGTGCATGGCATGTTGCATGCTCAATCCTCAATGTGTTTGAGCCCCATGCTTCTCTCATGTGTTATTTGTTGTGGGTAAGGGGCACGTGGCTGTCGCATCGAGTGTAGAATTTTTGGTCATGGTCGGAGCAATCAGTGCCTAAGACAATGATGTTTTTACACCATCAGGTCCTGTCTCGTCCCGAGACCATATAAAGCATTTGTAGCTGCAGAATAAGAACAATAATTGCAAGTGGTAGGCATCACCACATTATTGCAAGGGAGATGTTAATCACATTCTCAATTTGACATTTTTGTTCTGCTTTTTCGATTCTTTTTTATTTTGGTTCTCTTCCTGTTTTGTAATGATTGAAAATGACTTGAACAATAAACATTTTAGATCGTCCTTTAAAGATCGACTTTGCAAAATACTTATCAAATCAATCAACTTTTAACCATTCAATTAATTTTGTTAAAATTTCAATGTTTAATTGTTTGATTGAAGAACATGATTCATCTAATCATTGAATAATAGTTAGATGACTAAAGAATTTCGGAATTGGTACAACGACCTAGAAAATAGAGGGTTCGAATCATCATGCAATATTTGTGTCCATTTTTATGACAGGCAACTATGTCACTGAAAGTTGACGTAATTCAAGTGCTTAAGAGCATTTAGCTTTGACCTCGAGGTTATTCGTTTGATTCCCTCCTCTCGCAATATCGCTGGAGAATAACTCTCACAGAATTAGATTCATGAATGAATAATGAGCACAGGAACAATGCAATTTTCTGATAGGCAACTTTTTAACTAGAAGCAACAGTACATAGGAAGGTGAATCTCGAACACAGTTGATTAGCCGCACAGGCTCTGTTCTAACCAGAAAAACAAAATGGTCCGTTTAATTAGACTTGCTCGGACTAAACAAAGTCATCCGTTTCAACTCTTCCATGATATTACCTTCGACAGTCGAATACTCCTAGGAGTTTCAGAAGGTTGGAACTTTGTCGGAAGAACTGTAACGCTGTCAGTTGGTTCTTTAGGGAAGGTGTCTAGCAACTCAATTTGTCATGGACTAACCAGTGCTCCAACAACTCTCAACCTGAAGAGGCATTGCATCTGTATCAACTTTAATAGCCCTGAAACACGAGGAGTCTCCACTACAAATTGGATATGGATATATGGGGAGATGGAGAATGGCGTTCATGAAAAAACCCCAATAGCCATCACATGGTGGAGAAGAAGGGCAAGGTCGCGAGGAGTCTGATCATGTAGAACATTGTTCGTTTCACTCCAAAGATACCAGCAGATGAATGGAAACCGACAAGGCTCCTTCCATGACAAGACACGCCGCAGCTGCTTCAATAAATCCATACCAGCGCTGCAACACCTTTGGGAACTGCATCAGGAAAAGCCGTCGTCTCCTACTTGTCGAAACCATACTGCATGCACCAATGCTTCAGATCTCACCCAACATCTGAAGCATGAAGCTGAGTTCCCCACCCAGTTCTTGGGTACGGAATGCAGGAATGCAGAAATGCATGTCATAAACAAAATAGTCAAATCTGGCACATATCTCGACATGAAGTTTCAACAAGACCATTTGTTCCTTGGAACTTCCCATTAACAAGAGTATCATACGTATCGTCATCTGGTACAAGGCCTTTGTCAAGCATCTCATCATGCAACCTAAAAGCCTCTTGCAAATGCCCCTCCTTAAAAGTACCCAGCAATCAAAGTATTATAAATATGAACACTAGGAGTCATTCCCTAATATTCATGTCTTCCAAGTTCTTGCGTGCATTCTCTAGCTGTCCTTTGTTACGAAGGGCATTTATCAGAACTGTATATGTTCTTTTATCAGGTACAATTCCCTTCTGAAGCATCTCTGAGTAGACATCTGTCGCAGATTGTAACTCTCCCTCTCTTAGCAATCCATCAATTAATGTAGTGTATGCTTTCAAATCACAAGGAATAGCTTCTCTAATCATCCTGTTGTGCCAGTCAAGAGCCGCTTCCATGTTATTTAAACTCCGGAAGCCAGATATCATGCCTACTGTAAACAGCTACATTTGGAGATAAACCAACTTGAAGGAGTTCTAAGAAAAGTTCACCCGCAGTTCCCATGTCTCGTCTTTTACAAAACCCATCAATTAGAGCACAATATGCAGTAACATCCAGTTCAATGCCCTTGTTTTTCATCTCATTCCACATTTTCAAAGCCATATCAATTTGATTGCCTTTGCAAAACCCATTAATAATGCTGGTGTACGTGACAACATTAGGAGAGACTCCACCTTCACACATTTCTCTGTGTACAGCCAGTGCAGAATTAATGTCACCCTCCTTGATATACCCATTGATAATGCTATTGTAACTAATACATCCCGGAATAAAACCCCTCCCAACAATTTTCTTTAGCATGTCACTTGCCTCGGATGTACGACCAGCTTTGCACAAGCCATCAATGACAACGCCAACTGTGAAGCCTGTGGGAGAAATCTTGGCAGCCACCATATCATCAAAGACATCAAAGGCATGCTCTACATCACCGTTCTTGAAGTAGCCGTTTATCAAGATAGAATAAGTCACATCATTTGGTTTCAAACCCCTTTTAAGCATCTCCACAAATACACAGCGTGCATGCTCCATATTCCCTATTCTGCAATAGCCATGTATCTTGCTATTGTAGGATACTACATTTGGTACCACACCTTTACACATCATTTTATCCCATAAACAACAAGCTTCACTTACTTTACCGTTCCCATAAAGCCATGATAATATATTATTATATGAGAAAACATTAGCAACACCACACTCAACGGCCTCATCAAACAAGTTAGACACATTTTCAAACGACCGATATTTCAAAAATCCTCGTATCAAATAATTTACAATGTAGACATCAGGCAAAATATCCATGTCTTTCATTTGCCTGTAAAACTCATAAGCCTTTTCCATGTTCCCATTCTTACAGCAGTATTCTACAAGAATTGCATACGTAACCCTGTTTGGAGTAAGTCCATCCTCTATAATCATACTGAACAAATCCAAGGCACTCTCCAAATTCCCTTGCACACAATAACCCTTCATCAAGCTTGTAGCAACAACCAAATTAACTGGGTACCCACAACTTACCATACCATCCTTAATCCTTATGGCTTCAACCATATTCCTCTGCTTCACACAAGCCGTGATGACACTACTAAACGTGACAACAGAAGGAACCCAGCCCATTCTCTCATTTCATTCAACAACTCCAAAGCCAAAGACGAATTGGGTTTCTTACAAAAAGCCTCAATAGCAACACTATAGGATGCTGCATCAAGTTCTTGCCCTCGCCTATCTAAAGTACTCCTCCGCGTCATCTGGCTTCCCCTGCTTCAAACAACCATGCATCACCACGCGTAGAGTGACACGATCACCTCCAATTCCTCTCAAAGCCTTTTACCATACACCTCTTGTGCTTCCCCAATCATATTTCTCCTAACCAATTCTGTTAAAAGAATATTCACATATGTAACGCAAGGATACATCTCAAGCTCTAGCGTTCTAGTAAAGCAATCAATGGCACATTCGATTCGATTGGCTCTAACATAACTGTTCAATAAATAGCCAAAAACCTGAGATTCTAGTTCAAAATCAAACCTTTTGGCGCAGTCCACCAAGTGATCGACAAAGACTCCTGGAGCCGGGCCCGAATCGCCGGAAACGTACTGGTTAAGCAACATCTTAGCACGCCCATGAGTCTTCGGAGTGCCCATCAAAATGTGAAGCAACACACAAACGGCATCGACACCTCTGACAAAACATCGCTCCTTCTCAGCCCATTTGAAGTAATTTACTGCCGAGTTTGGCTTGCTTTTGTGGCTAAGAAGAGTACTGATCACACTGGTTTGTGTTAATTCCGAGTCTTCTGAAATCGGGGCGGCGAACTCGCCATGATTGGGGTCTGATGCAACTGGGTTTTCGTGAAATTCGATTTCTGATGTGGGTTTCTCAGGAAAATCAGATTCTGATGTGATTTTCTCGTTAAATCTGTGCTTGGATCGGAATTCCTGGAAAATGGCGGCGATTCTGAATGGGGTTTTGGAAATTGGTGTTGTGAGGAAAGGATTTTAGGGTTTAAGAAAGGAAGGCGACGTAGTGCAGGGAGTGGTGAGGAATTGAGAGACTTCTTTGTTTTGGGGTTTTTGCTGCTGAAAAAGAAATAGCAGAAACCCTAATGGAGATCAAAGGCTTCGGCTTGGTGGCGGGAGTGATGAAGTGAGGAAGGGGATGACAACAGAGGCTGTGGCGCGAGCTTTGGCCATTTTACGGTTTTACCCCTTTGAGATAAAATTCAAATCCCCAAATACATATTAAGGATATTAATTGTTTGATAGGCAAATCAGAAAATGGCGCTTAACAAAAAAATACCACATAATCATTTATTCATACACAAGTGAAATGTTACGTTTGATTTTCGTAGATGGTGAGTTTTATACCATCTAATTCTGGCGATTAAGTTATATGACTTAAAAATACTGAAACATTATTATATTCTATAGAAAAAGATATAAACTTGATGTGAAAACATCAAACTGACTTGACCTACTTATTTAAGTCACATTTGCACCGCTTCTCGACTCATCTACTTTTTTTACTAAATAATGTGAGTGGTCGTTCTTATCCAACGTCTTTAAATTCATTTTTAAAAAGGTTTGTAATTGAAGTGGTTAAAAGTATCTACTTTTAAACCTATTTGTTTCTTCCATTAAAACAAATATTGGGAGGAGAAAATCAACCGCATAACCTCGAGAATGCAAACGCAAGTGCTCTAAACTACTTTTGGTACAATACTCTTTTCATTATTTTAAATTTGCTACCGCTGAGAGTATAGTTTAGTTTTTCTAAGCATACCTTCATAGGCACTGCGGAAGTCAAGAATCAAGGAACCAGACCTTTGTAAGTTCAAAGGTCTCATCAAAACCTCAATCCATGATGCCAAAAAGACGAGATTTTGCCCTATCATCTGGAACATATCCCCGTACAAGTGTCTCACTTATCATGTGACCGTATAACATGTCTGTATATTTCCAATGAACCTAAAAGAGCGATAGCAAACCAAATGTACGCTAGTACTTTTTTTGAAGAACTTGATTAGCAAATGTATTGGTCTTCAATAATGACCATGTTCTAAATCAATTAGCAAAAGCCTACTCAACAAAGAAAATAGATTGCAAAGAATTTACATTGAAACTAATAGTGCAGTTTCCTGAATGGATGGGAAATCAAGCCTCATCATCCGCCAATCTGAGCTTCGAGAGCAATTGAGTAGTCGCTTCCATCAGGACCGAGAATCTGGAATCTGCTCAAGAACACAGAAAATCACTCTAAATGCTTTTAATGCAGCAACCACGGACGTCAATTTGGTTTTACCTCTCAAGGATGCACTTTCCTTCCTTGTACTTCTGGGATTTCTCATGCGCCGCCTCCTGAAATCGATAACCAAAATAAAACTCTCGTTCAGCTGTCACTTTGATGCAAGTACTGCAAATACCGAAAACAAATAAAGCATCGTTTTGAAGAAAAGATATCCTTACATATTTCAATCCCACATTTGATCCACATGAAACACAAAATATGTCAGCAACGGTATACAATCCTGTTATCATGATCCGCTCTTCTTTCTCTCCAAGTGTGACATTCACGCTGCCATACATTGGGAAAGCGAAAGGTTAATTCAGCATTCATATGTGTAAGTTGCATTTGATGGGAGTTATGAATAAGCCTTCTTCATAGGATTCAAGTGAACGAAAATGCGTTTGAGACAAATGCATTAATTAGTGAAATTTGGGAGAACAATACTCCAAAATAGATTTGCTATGCTGTCACTGATTTCATTAATTCTCTTTGTTTTGCCATCCTCAAAGTTAAGCTTTCAAAATTCATCAACCGGAATGAATCCTCTGGCCTATATCATATCGGGGGACAAGAAACAATACATGGCCAAGTTTTTTGTGGCAAGTGAGACCAATATAAACTCAAATGCTCATAACCCTAAAACTGATATACAAGCATCCCTAGCTATGACTGAATCTATTCAAATTTTCAACCGTAAAATAGTATTACACTTACACTTTATCGAAAAGATAAGCCTTCCCATACCTGGAGTGAAAAGACTGGAACAAAAACAAAAGCAAATCAAGGGGTTAGAATGTCACTAATCAATCCTGATATCAAACATACACCATACTGCATTGCTTTAGTTTCCATATGATCAACGTTCAAACCAACAGTAACTGTAAGATCCCACATCGCCCAAGGGTGAGGATCCTGTAAGCCTTATATATATATATATATATATATATTCTCATCTCTTCCTAGCATGAGACTTTTTGGGAGCTCACTGGCTTCGGGTTCCGTAGGAACTCTGAAGTTAAGCAAGTTCGCGCGAGAGCAATCCTAGGATGGGTGACCCACTGGAAAGTTCTCGTCTGAGTTCCTAGAAACAAAATCGTGAGGGCGTGGGCGGGGCCTAAAGCGGACAATATCAGGGCCCAAAGCGGACCCGGAATGTGGTGGGGCCCCGGGCCGGGATGTGACAGTAACACAAACAACCAGGACAACATTTTGGCCTCGAATTAGAGTAGAGAACAGAGACGCAAGTTCGTGTCTAATCTTCCAGCCAAAATTTAACAATTAAACCAGGAAAGTGTAAAATAGATATCTTGGACCTAATCTTAGCAGGAATTGAAGACCTAATTCTTCTCCAGCAAGTAAAGCCACAATCTGTGTTCCTAGAATTGCATAATTAAACCCGGAATATCATCATAGAGGGTTACAGATAAAGGTTCAAAATCTTGAGCATTTTGCATATCCGTTCATCAAACGCGCAAGCCATTTCACATGAAGCCAAAGCTGATTGTGATGAGCCATAAACAGAATTAGGAAACGAAAGCCTGCACCATGAATAAAAGAAGGAACCCAGAAACAACCCAATGTTTGAGTTTCCAATCTCAACCAGTTTGAACATGAACCATCACATTGCGCTACGGTATAAAGGTATCACAACTCCTCAATATCACAAACAAAACTCTTTAAACAAAACCTAAACCAACAATTTACGTATCACAACTCCTCAATATCTAATGATTAGACCCCCTATCACTTATTGGAATTTAGCTTGACAAGCCCACACAAACTAAATTCTTACGTCTACCACCGATAAATCTCTCATCGAAAAATCGCCACACATTTACATATCACAGAGTTCTTGAATGTCCAGGTAGCGTGCATTATGCAAATAAACAGTCAAAATTCATAACAAACAGAATTACGGGGAAGGCGATTTCGGACCTTAGAGATTACGTCGTCGACAAGAGCGAGATGGGTTCTGCAGTGCTTGCAGCTATACATGTCTTCCTCAAGAGTGATCACAAACAGCCTTCCCATTTCTCACATACAATTAAACTTTCTTAATTCTTGATTTTCTTTTCCCTACAAAAACACAAAGATCGACCGCCATGTTAGAAATTCAAGCATTCCAAAAGAAACCCAGAAATTATCTTGACGAAAACTTGAGAAAAATCAACGTGATTAAAACCTGAAAATTCCAAGAAAAAAATTACGAAAAAAATTGAAATGATACACAATGCACGAGTGCATTTCCTATAACTGTGTGATATGAAGAATAAGAACAGAACGGCGACGTACAATTGGGAGATAGTGTGATCTTTCCCGGTAGTTACAGAGGGAGCTGAACAGAAATAAGAGCTTTCATGGAGAATTGAGAAGAAGTGCAGAGAAAGTGCTTTTCCGAGTACTAATATACAATCGGACCAAAGGTACCATAACACCCTCTATTTCCTTTTTCCTTCTCTTTTATCTTTTTGAAGTGAAATATTTTGTCTTTAAATTATAAAAATGTAATATTTTTAGTATAAAATTATAATGAATCTGATAACATTTAAGGGAAAAAATGTAGATTTTAAAGAAAAGATTAATACCAAAAAAATCTCTGTGTGTAGTGGTACGTTGTATGTTTTTGTCGTGCAAATTTTATTTTTGTAAGCTTTGCGCGATGTATTTATTTTCATCGCGGAAGCTATTAAATGTAGTAATGGTAGTCTTTGATTCCTCATTAGGGTAAGCAAAATGAATGGAAACGTTAGTATCCTTCTTTGAAATTGATGTACTACATCTAGAGACTGTTAATTAATAATATTTGCATCACTATCGAATGATGTTCTTAATTCCCAACATGACAACTTAAACGTTAAATTCTTTAAGAAGATTTTTTTTTTTTTTTTAAATTTCTCTAAGGCCTAAACGGATAAATGATTTTTGTGGTGATATAGTATTCCAAAGTTAGGCCTGTGGAGAAAAAAATTAGGAATCAAACACTCATGGTGAAGTCCATTAGGATTGATGCCCCAACTGACTTTACTACATGAGTTTAATTCCTAAATTTTCCAAACTAAAGACTATCTTCCGAATACATTATCAATTATCACCTCAAAAACCGTTTATTCCATTAAGCCTTTCTTTAATTGTATGAACCAATGACTCCCCAAATTACAAGAAATTGTATTTTAATATTATTTTTACACGCGTGATATTTGATTCTAAACTGTAAAAAGAGGAGGGAAGAGAGATTCATACTCAACTTTTTTTTTTTTTTTTTTTGAAAAAAAAAACGATATAATTTATAGTAAGGAGAAATGATGGACTTAACCTCACAATGAGCTAGCAATAATATGGTTCAAATTCGTCTTTGACATTATTCAAACTCAACTATTGAGAGTGCAATCTCCACGCTGATGTGACTACGTCCACATGCGTTTCGTTATAATATTTTACAAATAAAAAAGTTTTGCACAGTAGCTTTCAGAAGAAGAAAAAAATTCCCTCTACTATTTTTGGGAAAAAGAAAGAAAAGGAAGAATCTCGTGGCCCATTGTTTGGTTGAAAAAACTGGTCGCTAATGGGAAAAAGCCACGGTAGAAAGTAAGGACGCATTATTTGTGGGGGCCGTGCCCTGAAACCGAATGAGATTCAGATTTGGTTGGAGGACGGAAAGAAGCCATTCACCAATCTCATTCACAAAAGAAACGTTTCACTCATAGTGACTAGACCAAAGCAAAAAAGCCAACCCAATCCGACTGGGAGCGACACCTGTTTTATGCAATTATGTGTTTTACTGTATTATCATCTGACTATTCACGTTGTGATAAGAGAGACGATCCATGATTGTTTTTAGAACCCAATTGTCCCACATCATTTAGTGTATCTTAAAGGCGTTTTAAGAGCTTTTGCTTACCTTTCCCTTCCAATCCGATTTTTAGGGGCAATTTCTACCCTTAAAATTTTTATTAGAGTTTAGTTTCACCACGCAACCGAGCGCAACTCCATGGAAGGAAATGAGAAATTTTTTAGTGTGTCTGGAACATGGGGTGAAACACTACATATCATTACATAAGTGTATGAAGGTTTTATTTTTCAAGAGTCCCACCACTTATATAATGACATGTGATATATCATCCCGTATTCCGAGCACGTGAAAAACCTGTAAATGGGACCGCCTCAAAGGAAGGAAAGGGCTCCTCTAGGTCAGTGTAGAAAGCAAAACTTCACCAAACCTCTAAATAAAATCAAGCCACTTGACTGAAAAATAACTCATCAATAAATGAAGTCTTTATTGAATCAAAAATTGGATGTGATCCCCTATAGATGGTTTCACAAAACACATATTCTTGTCAACTTGACGACCAGTGGACAAGGTTTAGCACGAGACAGTAACTAGGTAGAGAACCAAACAAGAGCTAAGACAAAGAAACTTGATGAGCTGATGGCTAAACCTCGAGGAGGGCCGGAAGTTGAAACGGGCATCATTTGATCTTCCTTGATTAATAAAACTCCAATGAAAGCATGCCTCCGTGACGTGTGGTCAAAATATAAAGGGTCCAGAAGGAAAAGTATACATTCTTCCGTTCAAAAAAGGGGATGCACGAGTAATGTCCAACTATGAAGATGAAATTGTGTCGTGCGGTGTTATTCTCTCAACAGCACCCATTCTCTGAGGAGGCCACAAAATGTGGGTAACCCTTCCTTGAACTAAACCAAGAGGAATCTGCCAACAACAGCTTGTTTAAGTTAGCCAAAGTAACATAGGTTTAGAAGGAAGCCAAAAGTAGCCACATTTTCAAATTATTTTGCACAATATCAATTCTGATGCGGACAACTGAACTGAAAGCAACATCCGAAACAAAGTCTTAGAATACGTCAAGCATTGGATTCTATCCATGTTTTCCAACAACAACAACAAAATCATCTACCAGAGCCATGAGTTGCAAACTTTTTCCAAAATGCCAAACTAATTATCTATATAGCATTTCAATTTTATCGTGTCCTGAAAAACGTATTGTCTCATTTACAAGCCACAAGCTAACAGAATACAAAAACAATTTCCATCCTACTCCACATTCAAAATTTTCAGAATATATATAAACAAGAGGAGTGATTTGCCATACAAAATACAAAAGTAAATTCAAATACCTAGTCAGCTTATGGTTTCATATTTGGGCACCAAATCAATATAATTAAGGCCACAATGAAAGATTATACTATCGTTAAACTACTTATTTTTCTGGTGCACAAACTTAGCAGTTAGGTATACTTACTGGTCCAAATTATCTCGAATCCAGGCTAGAAGATGAATTGTCCCCCGCAACCCAACAATGTCCTTCTGGAATTTTCACCACATCATAGGAGTGACGCGTTCCAATCCACTCACCAGGTAAGGCAGTTATTCTCTTTATGTGACTCTCCTAGTGGTTACTTGGGGAGCTGCAGAATGTTCCCTCAAGCTGCTTGTTATAATTCACTAGGCACAAAAAGTACTCGAGTAGTGTTTGGGGCAGAAATTACCGGAAAACTACCACGTCACCATGTGAGAACTTGTAGTTTTGAAGACACCGTTTGTCGACCAAGACATAGTCATCTGCAACCAAATCACAATCAGACCACAAAACAAACCATTATATTGCACAACACAACTTAATGAGCTGTCTTTCAATATACCAACCAGTTGGCAAGCCCATCAAAGAACTCGTTCCCGGGTTTAACGTAGGCGACATAGAGGAACCCCGCACCGGAGCAACACTCGCAAATCGATCCGAAACATATACACCTATAATCCCACATGTGAAAAACTTGTTGGCAAAATTCCACAAACCACTCCGAGTTCCCATGTCCAGTTTTTCTTCCGTAAATACTCACATTTCATGCCCAAAATGCAACAATCTGTAACGCTTATCATCAATTTTACCAAACATAAAATCAAATGTGCAATGTCGATAAAGTAAGAAGATTTATACAAGCAAAAACAGTAACCAGTCTCTCAGAGGCAAACAATCAAACACCTGGTGAGCTTAATGGACGAGAGAAGCCTCCTTCGCCGGTGGTAGTCTTCGTTAATGGAGATAAGGCGGGAGGAGGTAGGTCGTGTACCGCCGTCGCGGACTTGTGATTTGGGGGAGAAGCAGTCTGGAACATGTTTCGGCTTTTGATCTAAATATCAGATGCTTTTACCTCAAGGAATTTGAACTGGGTGACAAAAATTAAAAAATCCGGATTCACGCCGAATTCTCTTTGTAGGATTTAGGAATCGTGAATTTTTTTTCGTTTATTGAGGTTATAAATTATTTTAAATATTTTTATTTAAAATTAAATACAAATAGTACTTGATAAAAACTGATCGCACGATATACGATGAACGGATACGATTTACGAATCTCTAAAATTATCTCTGGATCCTTTTAGTAAGGAATCGAAGCCCAATCCAATCATAGAGTTGAAACTCTCAATTTTTATTTCACTGGTTATCTTTTTACACAAGTGATATTGGTGCGTTGAGGGGAGGAAGGGGGAGTTCGAATTTAGACCAGGGTGTAGTGATCAATGCTCTATGACATTCGAGCTATAAGTCACTTGCACAAAATCATTTTCCCATGAAAAAAAAAATGACTTCTACTAGTTGATCTATTGTAGTTTTGATTTATTTATTTTACAAAATGGTAAGTTAATTATTCTAATTTATATGGAATGAGATTATCATTCTTTGCAAAATTATTAAGTTGTGTTATCATTTTGGGAGTGGGAGATGTAATCTCGAACTTGAGTGAAAGGGGTAGACACACTATTACAACTAATGGGTTTAACCTGAATATGCTATGTGTTGATGCACAAAGTCATTGAGACTTTAGAACAATGTAAGGTGTTGAGTTTGCGACATTCGTTCGGTTGTTTCGGTTACTTAGTGAGAGGACATTCTTTTATAATTAAGGAGAGTCTCTATCTTTCGTCCTTTATTTTAAAGTTGACACGTGTCGTATTGTGATTGATATCTTGGGTAGAGGGAAACTCTTATACTTCGGCATAAGCATAAATCCTTTAGTGGGTCATTGAAGGTATGAAGTTGATCGGTGCTTGGTAGTTTCGAGATTGGTCAAATATGGTACAAACACTATGTATTTTTTTTTCTTCAATTAAATCCATAATTTTTCACTTAGATAGTGTAATTTGATTTTATTTACCCATAAAAACATCTTATAATCGATCAATTGGTTAAATGAAAATTTTCTTAACTATGGGCCATACAATTATGTTTTATTTTCGATCAAGTCCTAAAGTGTGGTTTCATTTGCAATAAGTTAAATGCCTTAATATTCACTTAATATTACATTTAGTGACATTATTTTTTCTTGCAAGTAAGAGATTAAGTTTAAACTCTCATGGATGACGAGTTCAATACTAATTTATTTGTCTACATTAAGTATCAAAAACTCCTTACACTATTCTCACTCGCTACTTAAGTTAAGCAAATTCTTAACTCGAGATAAATTGTTTGCCGTCCAAAGCAAGTACCATAAAATATCAAACATGCAGTCCTTTAGCAAGTAGGAAAAGCTCACATGCCGTTGCTTACACTAATCCTTTGACCACATTACAATCTTTACAAGCTTAAGCATCACAAATCATGATTCATCTATGTAATTAACGGTACATAATTAATCATTGTCCACTAATTAAAAAACCAAACATGATATGCACGTAGAGAATGGGCGGTCTAAGAAGAGAAGGCGTCGATGATGGTAGTGTGGAGCGGGTCACTCAAATGGGTAGCCCAGTTGTTAAGCGGGCCCTTTCCGGTTACGGCGGCCTGCACGGCAAACCCAAGGAACCCAACCATGGCGAGGCGCGCGTGCTTGATTTCAGCCAGTTGAAGGGTGGCCTTCTTTTCTGGGTCGGCGGCAAGGCCCAACGGGTCGAAGAACTTGCCACCCGGGTACAACCTCTTTTCCGGGTCGAGCTCGGCGTTCCTCTGGAACTCGATGTAGCCGATCACTAGAACTTCGATCCAGATCAATGTGGTTAGTGAGAACGGGAGTGGCTGACCCAAGTAGGATGAACCTTCGATGAGCTCCACCTGTAATTAGCGTTAACTGTGAGGTGAAAAGACAAAAATACACCTAACTTTTTTTTTTTTTTTCATTTTTTTTAACAAATGATATTCTACTTAGAAGGGAGAGTAAGTTAAGCTTGACAATAAACTAATAATAAGATGATTCAAATTTATCTTTTGGCAACGATTGAACAAATGATTTTCTACTTTAGAAGGGAGAGTAAGTTAAGTTTGACAATGAACTAATAATAAGATGGTTCAAATTTGTTTTTTGGTAATAATCGATACTAAGATCTTTCACTTATAAATGAAGAGAAATATCATTAGACTGTAATAAATGGCAAATACACCAAACTATTCACATACCTATTTTTATCTTTCATTCGTTCTTATTAACTTTTGACCGTTTATCTTATTTAATTCATTCGATCTAACGGTCGAAAATTAAGAAAAATATATTACAAGTAATAATGAGTATGTATATGCACTTTGATTTGCCGCCAAATAAAAACATGCAAAATGTAAGCTACGTACCTTTCCGGCGTCTTGCCATGTGATCCCGGTGAGGGACTCAACAGTGAGAGCACCGAGCGTGGCGAGCATGGCCCACCTTCCATGAATCAGCTCGCACTCCCTAAACCTCTGCAACCCAAACACCTCCGTGTAAGGCTGAAACGGCGTCGACTGGACGTCCGCGGTTTCGGTTCGAGTCCCGATGATGTCACCCGCCAAGTTCTTGGCCAAATTTTGGTCCAACCCGTCGTAGTCGTACTGCAAATACTCCGCGGGTTTGCCCAAACCGAACGGGTCGAACCCATAGTCGCCCACCAGGGTCCCGTCCAGCCACTCCGGAGCCTTTGCGCCTGGGTACCAAAGCGGGCGGTCAGTCGAGAAAGTGGGTTTTGTTGATTTCTTGGGCGGGGTTTTCTTGGAGCCGAATCCGAACCGGGCCTGAACCCGACCCGAGTTCGAGTACGCCTCGGACGGGAGGCGTGTCCCGATGAAGGAGGATGTAGCGGCGGCAGCAGCTGTGGTTGTTGCCATGGCTATGTGCTAACGTGCGCCGGGGGTGGAGGTAGGATGGAGATTATTGCAATGTGTGTTTAAGTGAATTTGTTTGGGATTTTTATGTGGAGATATGGAAGTGAAGTATTGTATCGGGTTGGAATGGATGATCCGGTGTGGCGGATTACTGGCCCTTGGATTGAGAAGAGTATCCATCTGACGGATGTGAGGGTATCGGCCTTATCTTTGCCTTATCTGATGGTGGGGTTTGGGAAATTTGGACATCAAATTGACTGTTTTCTTTTTGAGATGATTGTGGCATTTCTTGTGGTTGAGTTCACAAGTACCCTAAAATCTAGTTCGTTTTTCTTGTGGTTGCCACTTCCTCGGTGAGTTTCTTCTGTTTCATATATGTTTTTGTAAGCCAACGTTTGAATTGTATTTTAACTGTAATGACAAGAGCCGAGTATGTGTAAAATGTAATTTATCCAAACTCCGATTTACAAGAGCCGAGGCTGATAACTAACTAATCAAGGATTGAGGTTAAAAAAATGACCCAAATCTTTAGTGTAGCATAACCTCATAAGATTGGAATGCGGGGTTCCAAATCTTTAGTGTAGCATAACCTCATAAGATTCGAATGCGGTGTTATGGTGGACAAACTCAGAAACCACTGCTATTGATTTTTATTGTCAAAGACTAAAGTGCAGAGTTACGTCAATTTCATGGACCATTTTAGCTAAAAAGTCATCTCATATTGAATGTATTGCAGGATCTGAATGAGAATGGAAATCTTAAGGAATACGTACTTCATGAGAAAAATCTTGGACACCCCACGGGTCACGACCATATCATCAGGAGAATACTTTTTACAAAAGCAACAAGACCAATATATTATAATCTTATCCAAATCCATGCTTGTCCCATTTTATAACCGTACTGAAGTTTCTCTCTTACTTCATGCCTTCATGGCGAAGCCAATTATACCCACCCCTTTTGGATGTTAATACATGAATAGTAATGCTATGTTCGAATGTTTAGGATTAGATGCGTCATTGTCCTTTTAAGAAAGCTTTTGCATAAGTAACAGGAAATTGTAATGAATCATGTGCAAGTCACTATCGGCATGGCGTCTACGGCAGTCTGGATGCTGCCAGAAGATCTTGATCGTCATCTGTCACCGGAGTCGACTGTCGTGCGTGCTGTGGCACCGCGTCCTCCTCCAAACAGGTTCCCTTTGAAAGAAAAATCGGAAGTAGGTTGCTTATGCACCAAGATCTGGCATGGCGGATGACGGTGCGTATCTTCTTAAACCCATTTACAAACTAACGAAGAGAGGAGTTCAAGAATAATTAAACTACAAATGCTTACGCAATTTGATCAGTTTGTTCCCAATTGGGCTTCTAGATTTCGAAACAGAAAACAACTTTCATGCTTGCTTACAAAGATACAAGAACCTCTAACCTAACACAAATGACATGTTAGTATCGTAATTAATTACAAATTAAAGAGAAAATTGTCAAAGTAATGCAACTCTATTTACACTTTCCAATATAAATAAATTGGAGATACGGAAAGAATTGTAATGAGAATTTCCCAGGTGATATTCCAGCCCCTGTTAATTGCCCTTACTGAAAACAAGGGCCGAAAGAACATGCGAGTATAAACCCCTTATCGACGAAGATCATAAGAAACATACGCTGGATTTGGCGCAATGAGAGGAAGCTTATCAATGTACATGAAAAGTCTCTTCGAATTCTCCCTAGAGATTGCAGACAGGTCAACAATCTCATTGTTGCTGGTGTAGATCCAAAGATCACATGAGTTGACTCGTTTCAGACTGTCTCGGCAGAAGGGGCATGATTGAGACCGCGTACGCCTAGATAAATCAAAAGGGAAATCTTCTTAGCCAAGGAAAAAACAGACACATTAACTGATGTAGCCAAGGAAAAAACAGACATCTTAGATCCAGATTATATATGCCAGCGACCATTTGACCGTGGTGCTATTTTATCACTTAAGAGAACTATACAATATCACTTTCAATACATTCTTAATACGATGTATTTTGATTGCTAAACTTGAAATATATGGATCCAAATTATCGCGTTTCAGCCTATCTATGTGCAAGTGAAGATTACTTGAATCATCAACCACTTGTGCACAAAAAATTGAACACAAACAGAAAACTTTCAGTAAGAAAGATGAGAAATCAAGATCAACAAGCAAAAGGGGATAAAGAAGGAGAAAGTAACAGCTGGTTACCAGTTTCGATAGCACTTCATGCACATAGAATGACTGCAGTTGGGCAATACAACCTTGCTGTTCATCTCCATGCAAATACCACATTCTTCTTCTCGCTCTATATCAATTTCAGAGAGCTTTCCTTTGACTGCCTCGTCTTTTCTCTTGTACTTGGTGGAAAGGATTTCTTTTTGTTTCCTATCTTCTACCTCAGTCAATCCCCTCTGAAGTTGCAATAACGAAGGAAATATCACGCCTGATTTGAAACAGTCAAAACGGGATTGCTAAAGAGTTGTACATCTTTGTTTTATAAACACTTCTGTTCAAGAATTCTAAGAAAAGAATACAAATTGCTTTCAATTTACTTACCGTAGAACTCTTTTAGACTAGCTTTTCTTTCATGAATAGACATGGTGGTCTTCCCATCCTCGTACACCTGCGACAAAATTGACACCATCACAACAATGACAAGAAGCTACAATTCTTTATTACCAATACACCAGATTAAAAGTTAGATGGAGGGGTCACTACAATTCACCTTGTATATTAGAATTCTAAGCAATCCCATGGATCCAGCAAGGTGACAATCGGTCCACTGAATGAGAAACCAAAAGAATTGCGCAGCCGGGCTGTAGGATAATCTCATTTGGAAGCAGGCCCCATCATTTTCCCTCGGATAACCAGAAGCCCTGTATGCACAAGAAACATTAAATTTCAAACGGATAAAACCTACAAGATACAACTTGCCCTCTATTTCCCTCAGAAAATTCCAAAGCAAATGACATCAAAACAAAAAAAATTCGGAATCTAAAACATTTGAATATGCAGTGGGCCAACAAAAAGTTCCCAGATTGGCTAGGATGAGAACAGGATGAGGGTATTATCCTCTATCAAAATTAACTGCAGATTTTGAAGTTCTACAGAAATAAGTTACCCAACTTGAAAAAGGAAAATTTTGGTACAGTTGAAAACACCAATAATTGCAGCTCCACAATTCCCACCACACAAATCAGAGTAAAAGCTGAAAGAAGCAGCTCACATCCCCCTCCTACACGGCTACACCAATTAGTATATAGAGTTTGAACAACCACCAAATCAAGAAGCAGTTTCGATACGTCAAGCGGCCTAACATCAGAAACCGAAATTCCACAAGTATGCTAAGAAATTAAGAATCTATAGCAACCAGCCTACCATCCACAATTTAAATTAATTGTGAATTGTGGGTTTGGAGCAGAACCGATTGTTTATAAAACAGGAAACTTTCAATCCATATCGATGAATCCCTAAATTACAAGGACACGAAAAAATATATATTATCAGAAAGCTCAGACCCTCATACAGTAACAGTAATAATCAGTGGTGAGTTGTTCAACTTTTACCAAATGTCAGTAAATTCTGTAATGCAAACTACATAAAGAAATCCAGAAGGATGAACAAATATCAAGTGAAACAGATAACCCAAATTCTGAAACATCATAATACGATCTTTTTCCATCAAAATCCCATAAACCCAAAAGAAAAAATGGAAATTGGGAACGACCCAGAATCTGAAAATTTACAAAAATTAACAGAAACGTATGAAATTTGAGAGAAAGAATTTGAGTTCTTACAGAGTGTTGGCGAACTGGATATCAGCTTGGAGCGCCTTGAGAGAATCCTTGAAGGACTTTCGCATTTTTCTTTTCCTGATCGTTTTTACTCTTTTCTCATCCCTCCCATAAAAAACTCTAAACGTTCATCACTCCACCCACCTCAAATCCTCTCTCTCTAAAAACAGCAGAAATATACGACCCTTTCTCTCTCTAGAACCAGAAAAATCTGATCAAAATTTATAAAATTGGTTTTTGGGGTTGTGAATTCGCAACTGCTAAAGCGTTAGAGAGAGAGAGAATCGTGCACAGTGAGAAGGGTTTTAGAGAGAGAGAGAAGGGTTGGGGCTTACTTGATTTTCGCTTAGAGCACACGTAAACAGTATTAATAGAGAGAAGAAGCAGAGTATGGAACGAAAAAAAAAAAACAAAAAATTATTATTTATGAAATGACACATTTGCCCCTTTCCTTCCCGCCTCAAGATTCATGACAGACCGTTCCCCGGTATGTTTCCATCATCACCCTGCGAGTGGCCGTTTAGCCTACCGACTTGCCGTTTGCCGGTTGTTATTCAGCGACAGCGACGTCGCCGGGGCGGTGGGCAGGTGAGGACAGGGACGAAGCTAAATCCGGGCTGTGGGTGGGTGACGGCAGCGGTCGTCTTGACGCGTGGCCTCCATGCATCACGATCTGGTTCAACCGTTAGTGAGTGGGTCCCGTGCTCGGTGGTTGTTGAAAGCGCGACGTGTCGTGATTGGTGGAATGGTAGGGACCACCACATTCCCAGCCGTTTGCTTTCAGCTTTATTGTTTATCATGGAGTCGGGAGTGTTATGTTATTGGCCTATTAGTCCCTGAAATATAGGGACTCCCACAATTTGGTGCCTCGTTGATTAGATATTTGGGGTTTAATTGGTCAACAAGTAGGGAACTGGATCCTTTCCGAGGCAAATCTTCGGGATTCTGTTGAGCGATAAACACAGATAGTTGGATTTCGATCCAACGGTTATAATTATTATAACTTAAAAGAGATTTTTCTGTTTGTAGCCGTTTGATCGAAATCTAACGATCCGTGTTTCTCGTTCAGCAGGATCCTGAGAATTTACCTCGGAGAGGATCCAGATCCAACAAGTGGTACCAACAAAAACAAAATAATTTCTTATTACCTTAAAAAAAAAATCCATGTGATAAGTGTTCAGATATACATGTAAATTTCACCATCAAGTATGGGTATCGGTCAACCAATGTTTAAAATATTGGTATATTTACAGTTAACCAATGTTTAAAATATTGGTACCGGTAGAAATATCGATGTGCAAATTTATGGAAATATCGATATCGATATTGATTACCTTCGATAGACATGATGAAATTTGCTCAATGTTAAAAATACTTGTTTAGACAAAATATAAAATTTCTCTATTATTTAATAGATGTGTCTAAAATATCGACGAAATCTTTCGTTTTAGCCGAAATTTAAGAGTAACTGTAATTTTTCGATATTTCAATGAAAATATGGATCGTATTGAATAAATTTCAAACACTACAGTTAACACATTAACTATAGTTAAAATAATGTATGCATACATTAGGAATAATGGTTCCCAGCTGGGGAAAGATTGAGAGATACATATCTACAGACGCCATGAAAAAGGTGGCTTCTTGCACAGTTGTTGTCCATAATCCTGTACATCCATTAGTTTAGAAATTAATTAGTGTCCACCACCTTTGTGTAATAAATTTACTTAGCAGAAAACATAAAAATAATGAATCACGATTAAGGCATTTGTTGTCATGCTACCTCGAATTATATATGCTTCTTTGCACAAGATAAGTGGATTGGAATTGGGGACCGACTTGAATTGGGTGGAAAATGCTTTATAATTGGTAATGTTCGTCAACTTACAAAGACAAATGGTATAAAATGATCATAGCAAAAGTTGATGACAATAAAATGGGCGCATTTTTGAGATTTATGTCTATTCATTATACATATCTCAGAATTTAAACTCATTTAATCATGATAAATATGGTGGTGAAAAAAAATATTCTCAAAAAAACTTGTGTTAAAAATAAGAGAATTGCTATTAACACTTCAAAAATCTCATTTGACATTTCAAACTTTCTATAATTAGAAAGAAAAAAAAAACACTTATAAAGAGTATAGAATGAGATTTTGAAGTGCTAATACCAGTTCTGAAAAATAATTAGTAATTTGCATTTTTGAGGCACCATATAGAAGAGCTGGTAAATGATTTTCGAGAGGCATCATCTAAAAGAGTTGGTGCAAAAAATAATAGTTTTATGTGGTAATACTTGGTACCTGATTTTGCAGAGGCATCATATATAAATGAGTCGGACTTTTGCATTTTTTTTCGTTCCGAGGTAATCTTTTGGGATATGGTTTGTACATTGTTGCTTGATTGCAGCAATTTCTTCTTTTCTTGTATTCATTTTCTTCAAGTTTCACTAGGCAAGTTTTTGTTTTGTCCTCGTTTCTTGTAATATGAGGAGTAAAATTTTTGTCTCCATTGATTAGCGAAATTTTTTATTATGATCGGAACACGAATGATACGTTTTTATATAAGTGGTGGAAAATGTTACTTTTTAAGTTATTAATTTTTTAACACACATATTCCACTATTTACATAATAATATGTGGTATACTACCTCGTGTTCTGATCACACTAAAAAATTTCTCCACCACTAGTTCTAACTTTTTATTTCTCATATCAATAAATTTTCGCCGAGTTTTCAAGAAAACAAATTGACAATGCAAGGAAATCTATAATATATAAAGCGAGCGGTGCGATGAACAGTGACTTTGGGGTCACACATGTGACAAAAAAATTGGTGCCACCCACTTTGACAAAAATAATTGGACCAAATTGCCCCTTAGACAAAAAAATTCAAAACCTACCCAAAATAATATATCAAATCATGCAAGGGTGAGTTGGTAATTTGGTCATCATAAAATATAATATAAATATAAATGGGGAGAGTGAAAGCCAACGCCCCACGCATGCCGACAAAAATTTGGGGTCACGCCATTCGACAAAAAAATTTGGACAAATGACCCCTCAACCAAAAAAATCCAAAAGCAGCCCAATATAATATATCAAATAACTCAGGGGTAATTTGGTAATTTGATCATCATAAAATATAATATAAATATAAGTGGGAAGGGAGAAAAAAAATAAAAAAAGTTTTTCGCATGCGGATAACAATGTGATTAAACAATTTGTCAAAGGTCTTTCACTATGATTAAATTAATTGTCAAATGATTATTATTATTTTTTAAATAAACGATGCCGTGATTCAAAAAATATCTTCTGCACGCGCGTGAGCGTGTGCATGAAGGCTAGTGTAATCAATAAAGGATTGGATACTTAATGATTGGTTGGATGAAAATGACAAGGCAACAGAGATTGCATCTAAAGCACAATCGTCTAGAGTGAGAAGCTACCATTCGCTTCTAGGATCAACCAATTAACTTGGCTCTTTTTTTAAATTTTATCCCGTCAACATCGTATTGACGTGAATATGAAAAATTAGAAAGTAGAAAATTTTAAACGGAAGAAAATCCTACTATGATGTTATCACTGTGACGGTGTACTTGTTGTTCCTTCAATATTGTTGGCCCAACCATGAGGCGGGTGTACGAAGACAAAGGTGGTGGTCATGACGCTCTTACGGAACATAATGGGCCTCGAGCCAGGCTCACTGGGTGTTCCCATTTAAAAACCCTTCTTTACATTGTGGTTCATTTTTTTTACAAATATGGCTTCCAACCCTAATAGTTGTATTGTAAAAGAAAACATGAACTAATTTTATGGTTGAATTATTATTAAGTGTTGGTTAACGTGTACCTTTTCTGTTAGGAACATATTATTTGGTTCAAAAATTTGGTTTAAAATTTTAATTTTCCTGGCATTATCCATTTGATTATGATATGAAACAAATAATTTGCTAGAAAATTAAATTTTTTTAGTCAATTATCACCTAATGCGATAATTACCCGACTGGACCTAATTTATCCATTACACACACACACACACACACACACACACACATCTATATATATATATATATATATATATATATATATATATATATATATATATATATATACGAGTATAATTCAAAAACAGCTACAAAATTCCTGGTTTGTTTGTTGCCCACACTCCTTTTTTCTTGTATTTCTTGATGAGAAAGAAACTCTGTTGACTTCACCCCCAAGTAATAAGCTTCAGTAGAAAGTAAAACAGTCACTATTTATTTACAACCCTATCACTCAAATCTCAAGCACACACTACTCACATACTCATCATTCAATCTCTCTCTCTCTCGCTCCCCCCTCCATTGTTTCCTTTCTCCTCAATGAGCACGCCGAGCGGCTGGTGCATCACCGGAAAGATGGTTCTGCTAGGTGTGCGGGACACTGCCATGACATTAGCCTGTGCCTTGTATGTCAAGTAAGTACATCACTCTCAGTCTCTCTCTCTCTCTCTCTCTCTCTCCGTCTCTCTCATTGTTTTCTAATGCACACTTGCACAGGGACAAGTTAATCGACAAGTCTGGCAAGAATGGAGGGTCTGCCCCGTCTGGTGGTCGGAATATTGGTGCGGCTCCATGATGGCCCGGCCAGTAGGCTCACGGACCGTGACGGCGATTGATCTGTTTTCTT
This sequence comes from Pyrus communis, assembly GCF_041283825.1. Lineage (NCBI taxonomy): Eukaryota > Viridiplantae > Streptophyta > Magnoliopsida > Rosales > Rosaceae > Pyrus > Pyrus communis. The sequence continues at coordinate 6,473,896 of NC_142576.1, read as the reverse complement.
TTGTTTTCTGGAAGAAAGAGAGAGGCCAGAGTTAATTAACTGGCTAATTAAGCAGTTAAAATATGTAGTGCAAGTTAATCACTAGCACTTAATTAGTTTTAACTTTGAATTCACAATGTATTATCAAGTTTCATGGAATCATGTTGATGATACAGATTAAATTTAATAACCAAACTTGTAGTTTCTTCTTTCATTTTTCTAGGGAGGAGTTGCCTAAAACTTCATTATCCCGCTGTGACATTTCAAACTTGTCACGCATCACCAAATGTTTTAACTCCCCGCTTGATGTCATAAGATATGATTGATTTGGAACACCGCAACATCGAAGCCTTCACTCCTCACTTCATCTCAATCCTCCATATGAGGGGTGTAGGAAAATCTCTCTTATCAAATAGATACATTTTACTATGGATTTTTTCTCCCAATAATGCTTTGCACGGCCACATTTTACAGCAGTTAAAAGAATTGATGTAGTAAGTGCACAGACACGTGTTGCTAATTCACGTGTTATAACATCACATGTTCGATTCCTACGGGACTGACTCAAGAAAAGAATGTTACTACATGGAAATTATAATCACAACAGCTTCCATTACCTGGAAGGATTACGTTACAACAAAGAAAGGCCGGGTCGATGAATTACTACAAAATCCAAGGGTTTTCTACCTAGAACTAATAGGAAACCTAGCTAGAACTAATGAATGTTCTACAAAAATATATAGAACCTTCGGGACAAAGCATTGACTGGGCAGCTCAGTCCTCACTAATACAAGTCCCGCATAATGCCGGGAAGAAAATTCGGTGAAGGTCAGTCCTCATAGTACTCGTGTAGTTCTCTGAACCAAAGACAATAAAGTCGCACAAAATGTTGGACTGTTCACCCAACAGCCTTTTAATGGTGTTTACTGCGATTTTCCTCCACAATTCTCTGAAACTCCTTTTCACTGGTTGCAATGAGACGCTTGACCATGTCGTAAGTTGTGAGCCTAATGCTGCAGTTGACAGAGGGAGATTTCATTAGCTAACCAAAATTGCACTTAGGAATGAGATCATTCGGCTTATATTTTAACATAATGTGATAGGGAATGAATAGACAGGGATGTTCATGGAACCTGCTGTTCGGTAAAGTTTTCAAAGCATTAGGCAAGAAACCCCTATATAAACCTACAAGTCCATCACGCTCCACAATACCTGCCCAAGCAACATCAACTCAGATAAATGACTTTGACTATAAACCCAAAGATATAACTCAGTCACAACCCTAAGTCGAGTCCAGCTCACACACAAATCAAAAGAAACCCTAAATCCTAAACTCAAAGGCTTGACCAACAGCTAATTTTCCAATTCACTATGCATGCAGGAAAAGACGCATTCTACCATGTAAGGGCCAGAATTATCACCGAATGAAACTTTTTTGTTACTTTTTAAGGTAAAACTATTCTCACAAAGATAAAACTATATCATGCACACACGGTCCACGTTCTTCAGTTCATAGAAACATTTAAATCCTACACTATCACGCAACGAATATTCTCAGAACTAATACTCCAATGCAAAGTATGATCCATGTATTACCAAATTCGTTATCTTTTGCCCACCATTGTAAGCATAACTCATGAAGAGATATTGAACATATAAGTATTTTTATACCACTTTGAACCAAATCAAGAATATTGGAAAGTTGAATTCCTGGTCCCCAAGAATGTGCCCCATTTAATCATAATATCATAGACGAAGCAAGTAAATATACAATACATAATAGTGAGAAAAACTAAAGACATCTGCAACTGTAACAACATGTCTCATGTTATAATTCTAAAAGACCCCACTACATTCAGACTTGTTACTATCTCATGTCTCATGTTACCTGGAATGGCATCCAAAACCGTCTTGTAAGGTGTGCCCTTCATTTGCATCTGTCTTCTGACAGTATCCAAGGGATAACAAGTGAGTGTGGCAAGGGAAGCTGACACCAAACCTGTTAATAGAGATGCTTCAGCTTTCTTTTGAAAATCCTCCGGTAAAGACTTCTTCACCCTGTCATCCGAAAAACTTTGAGTCTATGACTAACATAGAATACAATCATTTGTATTCTCCTTCGGTGTAATAAAGAAAGAGGTAGGAGTGAACTAACAAGTCAAAAATGCAAAAGTTCACAGCAATATATGGAGCAATTCCAATAAGAGAAGGTCCAAGACCATAGTAGAAGGATGCAACTCCTTCCTCTTTTAGCATGTTTAAGGCAATCTGGAAACAACACTTCAAAATTCATCTTTCATGAACATAAGGGCATCTTATTAAAAATAACACCATCAGGTCAGTCATACCTCAGACATAGTTCGATACCCTGGTTCAACTGCTAAGCGCAACCTCAGGACATCCAATGGGTATGTTACCTACAGATGGAAAATAGTAGATTTGTGAATTGTTCTACATAACAGGTAGAATGAAAATAAGCTAGATAAAAAACAAAAAACCAACAATGTTAACGACTATCCATAGTGTTAAGTAAAATACAAGGTTTTACATCTCCCATAGAGTACTACACTGACAAACAGGTTTACAATTAACAGGAAGAGGCTCATCAACTAGAAATGTTACAATACCACAAATGACCATAAATGCATTACTCACAAAAGTGGATGTCATGCCTGCACAAGCACCCGCCGCAAGTCTTCCCAGAAGTGAGAGCTCACCATCTTTGCCCCTAAAGAGTTTCTTCAAATTCAAATAAAAAAACTTAGGAGCTTTATTTCTGAATACATGGAATGCTGCACAAAGATTTTCTTGAAGAGGGTTTCAAAATTACCTTATAAGCCTCATAAGCAAAAAGCTGAACAGCACTATAAGGGATAATCCGTATCACCTAAACAATTAAAGGAATTTTCATACTTAAATGCAACTCAAACAAACCCCCTTCTATAGAGCATGGGAAAGTAATGTTTTGTAACTAAATGGGAAATTTAATCAGCAGAAAACCTGAGGAAGGTTGCCCTTCCAGTACCCCTTAAGCCCTTCTTCCTTCCCTATCATTGTTATGGCCTGCAGGGCATGCACCAAGATTAAACATGAAGAGGTGATCATACAGGATAAGGTCAAATGCTTCTAAAAGATATATTAAATAATAAAGAACAATAAATTTTGAAAAACCATGAATTATGCTACTGTATGAAAAGATCATAAATCTACGTTAATTATGTAAGCCACAAAACCACAATACGAGAAACTAAAAGCAGGCGATAGAGCTGAAAATGCAAGACTGTAAGACAAATGTATATAATTTATGATGTTAAAAACCCGGGCAGAGCCAGAGGATGGTCCAGACGAACCATAACATACCTCGACAAAACTGATCGCTTTCTTACCGCTTTGCTGCCCAACTCGCACCCCATGAGTCTGCAAATATGTCAACATCTTTTAGAGTACTGAAAAGTTCCAATTGAATTACTAATTAATTTTGAAAATTCCAGAGTAATGTTGTTCTTAAGTTTAGAAGATACATAACCTAATGTTCTTTTTTCTATGCTATTTTCTCAAATCAGCTACTTCCAAAATTCACAAATGCAAATAAAAATTTTGGATTTTGTAACCAATGCCTTCTAAATTCCCCGGAAGCAACAAATTTTGAACATTTTCTTCGTATTTTCACCGAAACCATAACACAAAAGGCAAAGGCAACACAATGTCTTCCATACGAAGCCGTATCCAAAGCATATCGGGCTATAAAATTGCGAGAAATGTGACAAAAATCAAAGACAGATAGAGAGAGAGAGTTAACGAGCACCTGCATAAGAATCTTGATGCGGTCGAGCGGAGCGGTGACGCTCTTAGCGGCGGCTCCAGCGACGGCTCCGGCCGCAAATAGCGCAACGTCCTTGGGCACGCATGCGAGAATAGCCAAAGGATGCTTCAACAGCTGAGCCGAGGTCGGCAAAAACTCGTTCCTTTGTTCTCCCCTTTCCGCCACCGAAACGCATGCGAAATTGCACCGAATTCCACGGCCGCTGCTGAAGCTGAGCTGCGCGGTCGTCCACAGCGGTTCGTGGTGGTCCGCGGCGTCGCTGAGGGCGCAGCGGGAGGCGTTGAGGCTCGGGATGCTCCGCCATGATACAATGGCTCTGGAATCTCCGGCCATGGCGTGGGAATTTTGAAGAAGGGTGGTGGAAGAGTGAAGGGATAAGGCGAGGGAGGCAGTTGCAGAGAGAGAGAGAGAGAGATAGAGAGGAGACCAGAGTGCACGGGAAGGCGCACTTTGTTCCGACTCTCAAATCTGTAGAGACAGGCGCGTATTATTTGCTAATTTGGTAAGAAATGCGCGTGCTCACCAATCGCCATACGCATGTTGACAGCCACCGTTACTCATCCCTTCTGGGTCTGGAAAGATTATGGAGTTTGGACCCCATGTTTCATTTGCTTAATTTTATCAATAATTGGGCTTTATATACAAGAATGACTTATTTTCTTATCACCTGACGTATTTCTCACGTAATAACGTATGATTCGATTGAAATGTAAAAGTTGAGACTTATTTTAATGTTACCGGAATACAGTTATTAATTTATTTATATTTTAATAAATGATCATAAATTCGATTCATATGAATAACGATAATGTATAATATATGCATAAAGTTGATAGTTAGTAATGATTAGCATATTGTGTGGCTTGCGCCTTTTTTTTCTTGTCAAGAGTTATGTGGGGTTTTATGGTGAAAGGGAAAGGAGGTCGGGAGGCTCGAACTTTGGTGAGGGGGCCATAAGGTGTTTGATTTCTATTGGGGTATTGTTGTACATACAGTTATTTTTACTTTTCACACTCCTCTTTTAATTTTTGGTTATCGGATTGAACGAATTGAAAAAGATTAATGATAAAAAATTAGCAAGGGTTTTAAGTAAGTACACTATTCTTTATACTATAGCACTACGCTCATTAGCTTAACTGGTCTTTAAAGTAGAATTTCATTGTGAATTAAGTCACTAAAGACGGTGTACGTGACTCGTATACATTCAATGACTTATCTATACATTCGATGACTAATCTTATACATTAGAATATCATCTCGTAAAAAAAATGCTTAATTATTCAATACTCTATATTTTTATGAACTTATCAATTTACTATGTAGCATGAGGATTAGTGGCTTTGTATTAATTCTTTATATAACTAACTTCACTATCGGTAACTTGTCTTTTATTGAACTTGTTTAATTTAAAATGGTGCACAACAACATTATAGTATTATGGTGGACACAAAGGTATCGTGGCGGACAAAGTAATATTCACGTTAAGAGTATAAAAATTAATATAGAAACAAAATTACAAATAGTTAGATTGGACAATTAAAATTTTCCAAGTCACAGCATTAGAGGCATGACTCGATCAATTAAGGTTGAGAGCCAGTGGTGAAGCCAGGATTTTGTAATAATGGAGTAATCATAAATCATAAATAAGCTTTTTACAAGGAAAAGAACTTAATGAATTAACCTACTTATAAGTGTAAATACATGTGTCACTTAATACTACTATTTAGCGCTATTCATCTTCACTTGTGAGTAAGAGTTCTTAGATTCGAATCTCGTAAATAATGAGTCCACAACCAATTCATTCTCCCACCATTTAGTATAAATATATCGTTGTATTAAATAAATTACAAAATATATGTGATCGGGTGCCATGAGTCTTGGAAGAATGTCAGAAGGCTCAAATTGTATATCCTACGTTACAAATCCTCAATTATTAGATCTATTCAATCCATTGAAAAGAAAACTAAAACTCCATAATGGATACTAGGTATGATAATGTAAATTGTGATTATATTCAAGACTTAATAAGAAGATAGTTGCTGAAACAATTAATGAGAGACGTAATTAAGTGAATTATATAATATTCTAATTGTCAAGTGAAAGATGAACATATATAGTGCACAAACTGGTCAAACAAAGACCAGCCCACATGAATTAGGAAGTAAAATTCGTATCTCCAGTCCAATTGATGAAGCCAAATTCCAATTGGATGGTATAGAAAATATCTAGGACCACTCCACCTACGCCACCAAATTTGATCTTCTTTAAATTGATTATGAGGTCAAGACAACAAAATACAAGGAGCACTGGGTTATTGGGATCGTGAGCATACATTACCCCCAGTGTAGCTCCGCTACTGTTGGGAGCGTATCATCAATAGAAGGGATGAGCTGATCAATGCACGCCAAAAGCGGATCAGTCTACCCAACCCACCCATGGTCCATCTAACTTACAAGTTTTGTCTCACAAAACAATAGTGAGAGACATTAAAATGAAAGAGTATGAGCGAATAAAAATATAAATAAATAAAAAATGAGAAAGGAGTTTCTTGAAGGTTGCGAGTCAACTTGTAACCAAAACTTAAGCAAAACCGATTGATTATGCTTATTTCTCACCTCACAAATGCGTCACATGAGGTGAAAAATATGTATAAAATGGTACGCACTCGGTTGCACTCAAGTTTCCACGTTTGTTTCTAACCCACGACATATCAAACGAGCAAAAGGGGTCTACTCTCGGCTGAAAGAAAGAACCCATAACTTGAAATAGAAAAGGGGTTAGACCGGCCCAACATTTCTGAGGCACGAAGTTCAAAAAATGAGCTGACCCTGGTCATCATCTCTCGTCAAAACCACTAGGGTTAGACTGGCTAGTAGGGTATTTTAGAGGATTGGACACCACCATGAGATTTTAAGAGCATCTTCAAGGAAAGCTCTAAATTTTATCACACTAAGAAGTCAACAGTCTTAAAAAATTATTTTAGTTATTGTGTTTAATTTTTCATCTCTAATATTATTTTAACAAACTTTGATATTTATCAAACTCAATCCGTTCATTTTTTAAAGGATAATGCTAGGAAGGCCAATTTTTTAAACCAAATGATATGGATGTGAGATGTTAATGATTGAATTATTATTTAAGTGTCGATTAACATGTTTATTTCCTATTGGTTACACATCATCTGGTTTGCAAATTTGGTTTCTCTAGCAATGGTCCACCATTGGGTTTTATTTATTTTTTTTAATATTTTGATGAATAATTTCTCTGTAAATTAAAGAGTGATGGTTTATTTTGTTATAATAGAGACTCTTTATAGAGCCTCTTACGAATGTGTGTGTGTGTGTGTTTTTTTTTTTAAATTTATTTATTTATTTAAACTGGCTCTTTAAAATAAAATTTTGGTTGTTTTACATCATCTCTTGGAGATACTCTAATAAGCCAACTTCTAACTTTTTTGGAAATCTTTGAATGAACTCCCATTTAGTCTGCTAAAAGCCAGTCATCTTGGCCTCTCATTTCAATCACTTTCAAAATCTAAAGCATGCGTTGTTTTGATCCATTTTGGCAACATATATACAAGTTGGGTTGTATCTTTGATATTGTTACGTACTTAAAAAAAATTAAAGTGCTCAAAACAAGTATGGTCTCAGAATAAAAGAGAACTTATAAATTGCAAAACCCACCCCAATTTGGAATTCATTAATTCTTTTATTGGATTACAAAGCAAAGTACTGAACCTCTATGACATATGCCACAACTCTATTCAGAACACGAAATGAAAGACCAGATGACAAAAACAATCTGATCATATCGACATGGAGCTATATACATATGACATACATATATATATATTTTGTAGCCGATCATCGATCATCAAGCTTCACCAGTACTACCAATTCATACTGTTGCCATATTTAGATCCCCAAGCAAAACGAAAACTGTTTGCTTTCAGACAGGCTCTATAACACAATCCAAAATTGAAGAAATTTAACAAAGCTGCATCCAGCCAAACTTGCTGATCAAGGCTCAATCTTTTGCTGTAATCGGAAAATAATGAACCCAAAACGCTAAAACCTGGTTTAAAGCGAATGAATTCCTGTATTAGTTAACTTTATAACTTGCTAGTTGGAATTTAAATATTTGAATTTTACCGTAATGAACTTACATTTTAATTAAGCTCCAAGAACTGCTCCAGTGGACATTTGAAGCCCCAGGTTCACGATGTTCGATTGATCTAAAAGGTAAAAAAAAAAAAAAAAAAAAAAAAAAAAAACTCATGTTTTAGATACGAAATTTTTTAATTGTTACATTAACAAGCAAATTAGGTTGTTAAGTACTTACGAAGCGGAGATTTGTTTACGAAAAAGCAGGCTGAAATGATAATGTAGCACAGCAGAAGAACCAATCCCTTCAGGTAGTGGGAAGTGCCATCCTATAAAATCAAGGAGAAAGTGAGATAAAAGGTTGCTTGCTAATAAAGGAAAGCTGATTAGGTTAAATTTTAGCAATCTTAGATTCTCAATTAATTACCTGTAATGTGAAGGCCACAGCAAGTATTGATAAAGCCAAAGTGCCAGTCTCAATGACACTGAAATTGAGATCCATGTTTATTCCCATAATCCAAGCAACGATCACGCACAACGGAACCTGAAAGTTCATTTCAATGGCATTAGAAATTATAAACTTCAATCAAATTTGAAAGAAAAAACTAGCATTACATATTCTTAGTGTATATAGACGTACAACGAACATGGCTATTTGAGTTGCAGACCCCAAAGCAACGCCGAGAGTTATATCCTGCGTTTACCGGAAAAAAAAGTACTTGAGAACCTAGATTTTCAAGTTAATGGTGGCAACAAAAACGTGCTGGAAAGATTAATCATATGTTTAGAAATGCAATGGGAAACTTAATAATTGTGATTCATTGAAGATCACTCACCAGCTTGTTCTTGAAAGCAAATATGATTGCTCCTGCATGTTCAGCTGCGTTGCCAACAATTGGTAGCAAAATTATGCTGATGAAGCTGACAGACAAGCCCCAAGAATCTGCTGCTTCCTGTTGAAAAAAGTTGTGATTAATTTTATATTAACATAGTAAACAACATAAGGTTACTAATACAATCAAGGTGGTCTGACTTCTACCTCAATAGTTCCCACAACATACTCAGACAACAAGGCAATGACTGCAGTCATTGCAACCAGCCACACAATTCCACTCCATAACCCTATCGCAGGTGTTTCTTCCGAAACAACATCATCATCGTCCGATTCCTGGTCATTAGTAACACCATAAACAAAATGGCTAAATTAGTAATTAGCACAAATCAATGCTGCCAAAATTGTCCCGAAATTTTTCGGTTTCAATACTCTTGCATAACATGCATAACAGTGTTCTCTCGCCATACTTATGCTGCGAGACTGAATCTGAACCACATATTGAGAAAAGATTCTGAGATATTTGGTGGTTCAAATTGGCAAAAGAACATTTTCCCACAATTTCTTTAGTCGAACACTAGATTGTGAGATCATGAAAGGTGCAATAAAACTTGTTAACTTGATTAATTATTTATTTACCTCCTGAGCTTCAAATAATTCACGGTGTGTCCACAGCTGGAAGACTATGTATGCAGCGTAAGCTGAGAGCATCACAATGCTGCTGGCTCTGGACAAATGGAGTGTGGGGTCCACTCCCATAACAGTAGAGCTCCCTGCAGCAGCAAACGTGAACAGCATTGGCAGCAAGTGGCACAGCAGAGCCAGGAGCAGCATGAGGGAGTTCACATCAGCTTGCCTCTGTATGAACAACCAAACAAAATATTTAGATAAGCATGAAATGAAACCAAACACTATCCAGGATAAGTTTAAAATTGACAGAGGTATCTATTTGTCCAAGAAAAGTATTATATATTATAGGGCCGTTTGGTGGCTGGGACTCGATCGATAGGATTGGAGGTAGGTCGAAGTTAATTCTATAGAGTGTGGACGGTAATCCAATTTAATACGTCAACTTCCAACATTTATAAATTTCGCTAAACAACGGCCATGACAGTGATGCAATTTAATTGAAATAGTTTAATTCAAGTCGAGCCAGCTTACCCTGTCATATTTTTGTTCTTTCTTGATGTTGGCAATGCCACCACAAAAGAGAGAAGTGCCGAGGACTAAGAGAAGGTTTGAGAGAATGGAACCCAGTAGAGAGTACTTCACCACTGCTACTTTGTGTTGGGCTAGGGCAAATATTGCAATTATGAGCTCTGTAGCATTGCCACATGTCGCATTTAGAAGCCCTCCCACTGCAAACCCAAAAATAAATAAATTAGAATAAATAAATCAATCATTTTCGTCATATGAAAATTTCATACAACTTTTTTTTAGGACTATGATAAATTGATACATAGTTCCTCTTATCTCCTCCCTTTTTTTTAGTACAAATATATAGAAGGGGAGTTCAGTTAATTAAGCTACATAACAGACAACCTAATTTGATATCGAATTCGTCATTCACGAAATTCAAACCTAATACCTCTACAGACTATAGTGAGTGGCGTATCTTGCCCTTTTGTACTTAATAATTAACAATACGGTAGGGCAACTAAAGATAATGAGGTGAATTACCTGTTGGACCGGTGTAATAAGCAATTTGTCTGCATTTTTGGGAAACAAAAACAAAATGTTAGTCTGGTTTATTGCTTTGTTTACGTCAATGACAAATAAAAATTACACTACTACTAACATAAAATAGTATGAATGAAAAATAGTAGCAAAGTTAGCACTCTTCATTTAGTTTCTCCCATTCAAAATCATTACAGAATTTTAATATACTTACTCTGTCAAGAAGCTGACTCGTTCCGCTAGTGGCATGAGTCCAATTAAGCTCAATGCAAACACCCAAGGCTGTTTCATATAAATTAAGTGGTTAGATAAAAGAAGTCATAACGGTTAATGTCATAGAAAAGAAATCAGAAGATCAGTTACAAATTTACAATCATAGACAGAAGTCAGAACGGTTACGGTCATAGAAAAGAAATCAAAAGAGTTACAACCACATAAAGAAGTCAGAATGGTTACGGTCTAAAACATTTTTTTTTATTTTTTATGATCATAGTATGTAAATGATATGAACTCATAATTAGATTCATACACCAAGTTTAAACTCATTGACTTTATTTACCAAATGATATATATGATATATGATGTATCATATCATTTTATTTTATATTTATACTAGCTTAATCAATATATGCGTAATTATTTGGTTCATAAGGAATCATTTTCTAAACTTAAAATCAAAGTTTATCTACACTAATGGGTGGGGAAAGCAAGTTCAACCTGACAATGGGCTAGTACTAATGTCATTTTTTGTGAGAATCGAATTTAAGGTCTCTCACTTTTAAATGAAAAAAAATAATATTAGATTATAGTACTAAGTGGCAAGTTAGACGCATTTTAAAACTGTAAGGAACTCTCCAAGGAGGAATGAATCCTTCTAGAGAACGAGCCACATACTTCCTATTTGTATGCATGGGAAATTAATTTTAATCAAGTTTAAAAATGACGTTTTGAAATTAATTAAATAAAAATGTTGTGTTTCACTGTTTTATTGAAACCCCTAAAGTGGAACTCACTCTTGCAAAGCCAAAACACTGAGCAGCAATGGCAATAGGGATGGCTGGGAACAAAACAGAGAGTTTAGTCCCCAATAAAACCTCTTGCAAATTCCCCAGAAACTGTCTGAGAAGGGCACACGGAACTTTGGAGACAAGTGTGCGGTCGGACTTCTTCCGAAGTGAAGTGGATGACATGTTGTGCGCAGTCCGGCTGGTGCGGCCGGTCTCCTTGGTTAAACCCTTGAGGGTGCCATTTTCTAACAGCCATGGCTGGTCTTGGTTTGAAGCCATGATTGATGGTGATGCACACAAAAATGTAGAAGAAAAACAAGGCAAGGAATGTACGTATACGCAGCAGGCTGGCTGGCTAGGTAGCTAGCTAGATAGTATCTAGTCAGATGAAGTAGAGTAAGGAGTTATACAGTTAAATAGAGTTGCGATGTTTCTTGTGTGAGGTTAATATCTGCCAAGTATAATTGTAGGCTTCCAGGAAGTTTCGTTTTTTGTTTGAGTGCCAAAAACTGAAAACCGAAAAAAATCAGACTGAACACCAAATCAAACCGAACTTTATTGGTTTGGTTTTGGTTTTGGAGGTTTAGAAACCAAACCAAACCGAACCGAACCAAAATCCATTTACACTTTATGAATGTATGCCTATGATGTTTCTTTTGTAAAACTTTGTTGCTAAGTTTGAAACTAAGCCTAGGGCTATTTCAAGGAGCATACTTGGTTTAGTTAGGGAAGATATTTTATTGGTTATAGAGGAAAGTTTTGGAATGCTTTAGAACTTGGATGAGCTTCTCTATTTGTTTGCTTTTTGAATGGATACGGTGATCATTTTTCTTTGCAATTGAGATTGTTGATAGAATATGATTGGTTTATATGACCTTGTACATGTACAATTACTTGCCTATTTTCCCACTTTCCCCATTTTCTTATTATTTGTCTAGCAATGCAAGCCTCTTTTCTAAATTTCATATATCAAAATCAAGTTTTATAAAATAAAATAAAAAACCGAAACCGTACTAAAACTGAACCAAACAAAACCAAACCAAAAAAAACCCAAAGAAAATTAAAACCGAACCCACCCCCTCAAGTGGTGGTAATGCTCACCACCCTATTTATCATCGATAAATGAGTTTTAATTTTGAGATTTTTGTCTATCTACTACATGAATCTCGAAATTCAAACTCGTCTAACGGTGGTAAATATGGTGGTAAGCATACAATACAACATAGTTTATGGTGGTGAGCAAAAATCCTCTCTTTTTGTTTTTCGTAGCTTGCAGACTTTTTATGCCACGTATTTGCTAAAATAAGAGATCAAAACTAATTCGTATATTCGTCCAGCATGCTACACTTCTTAATTTATTTTCTGCGAACTAACACGAAATTGTTGCTTCATTAGAGTAGGTTACCGAAACTAGATTCTCATAGTGTGGCGCTTCGAGTTAGCAAAGTGTTCTAGTAGCGCCGAAGTCCTATGTTCTATAATGCTGAGCCAAGGACGCTTCGCCTTATCTATAGAAGCAGTCAACTGAGTTCTATACTAATTAGCTCCTTGGTAATGGCTTAATCTATAGATAGAAAGGCTTATGATGGGAAACTACCAGTTAGGTATTTTTCATAATGTGCACATTTGAGTTAACTTGACACAACTTGATATATATGATTTATTGATTTTAACCAAATTGACACGATTACTATTTATATGTTGAGTTTTAAGCAAGCTAAAACAGCAGAATTAGGGAATCTGGACTAAAGCAAACTGTCCAGATTATACATTTTTATCCGTATCAAAACTTAGATTTAGAAATATGCTCGCAAATAGACAGTTTAATAACTTTACGGTTATTAATTACAAACATAATAAGCTAGGGCTATAGACATACAATAGATAATTCATAACATATGTTGTTTCGTACAGAAGATTGTATTAGAATGAGTAACACTCTAAATTCAAGCACTACAAAAGGCGTAAGTAACGGAATTTTATGTGACGCTCAAAAGTAAAAATGAAATATTTTCCATTTTGAGGAAATTATCATTTTATGGTGAATCGGAATGTATAAGTTATTTTCTTGAGTAATATTCATCTCCTATCTCTAAGATGGTGACAATTTTTTTTTTCTTCAACCTTCAAAGTTTTGAGTAAACTCTAAATGTTGATCAATTTTGTCCTACCAATTGAAAAATTCGTCAAGTAAAATCCCTCTACCCGACGAGATGCGCTCCGTTTGTCATAATTTCGTCGAGCAAGACTAAATTTCTGAAGTGCTTGCAAATTGTGTTATCTATTCAAATCGAATTCCCGTGTCACCAATTAGTTCTATTTAAAACCTCAATTTTCTTATCTGAAGTAGTACATTCACAGCAATCACCAAGATAAAAAACCGCGTCTGACTTTTAACTGCCGATTATGTACTTGATGTAAAGTTCTGGAAAGTACAGGTAAAAGCCAGTAGAGACAGAAAACCATTGACGTTTTGTTTTTTAGTAATTAATCACATAATTTCACGTTGATTTTGAACCACGTATATAAAATAAAATTATGAGAAAATAACAAAAAAGTCCAACGTTTAGCACAGAGAGAATTGTACGCTGTCTATTCTCTATACAGAGACCAAAGAGAAATAATAATGACGATGGTGATGTCATGATCATATACAGTGGGCGATTTAAGATTTTAATTCTGGAAGGTTTTAGTGTTACAGAGCGGGAAGAGCACAAAAAAGTCATTTTATTCACTGAGATATTCTTTAAACAGTTGGCGAACTTGCTGTCAGCCATTCTATAGCATACATGTCAATAAATATCGAATACTAAAATAATTTATCGAGTGATGTTGAATGATGTTTACGCAACGTATTGAAGTATACTTAACATACATTACATCAAATATTTAATAAATATAAAAAGATCACACCAACATTCGGAACGTCCTTTAAAAACCTTTATATGTATATTTCTCGAATTTCAAGTTATCCTTGGAGTTCCTCGGCCCCAGTGTAATCCGCCCCATGACCATATATGTGCAAATACAACTGCGTATTAATTATTTTTCATTTTTATATTAACTGGACCAAATGCATGCCACATGGATCAGATAATAACTGAGAACTCTCAGAAGTATTTGTACAGAAACCTACGTATACTGCATACGAACCTTCCTGGAAACTCCTCGATGGATCGATGACGGTTATGCTTAGCTTTCCATACTCGAACAAAATCTTGAGTAAGAGCTATCCCTTCATGCAGTTCTTGTTTGCTAGATTGGGATGACAAGCTCACATGGAGTTGCACATGAGCATACGATCGTTTTTTGTTTTTTTGTTCTATTTTGTTTTTGTTTGTTTTTTACCGTCGTCATATATTACCAATTAATTTTACGTTTGATTGCTCACATTTTAATGTGTATAGAAGCGTGCATGGTTTTCATTTGTCAAGTCACATATATATAGTGCCGGTATGAGTTTTTTGAGGCCCTGAACGACACCAAAAAAAAAAAAAAACCCTAATTTATATATAGACAAACTTGAACCTGATTTTGCAAGTAAATTCAAACATTAAAAATAAAATAAAAAATAAAATAAAAAAATAAAAATAAAAAACCACTACTGAAAAATGCCACATTTAATAACTTGCACCCTTGAATTGAAGATGGGTGGGCATGGAAACAAAAACCGCGCAAAACCACTCCGGCTTATAAGATAATTTGATAACTAAGATGAACGTTTATTAGTTATTCAAAACAAAACAAAACCTTATACATACATGAACTAACATAATTTTTTTAATGCCCCTCGTTTTCGGGGACCCTGAGCGGTCGTCCTAGTTGCTCTACGCTAGACCCTGTCTTACATTACGATTACACACGTGAAGGGTTCAGTTGAAATGTCTATATCAGAATAAACTGATTAGGGGGAAAGAAAGATTTTCATATCAACTATCAGGCTACTCTCTTGCTTACACGTACTTGGGTACGTTTATAGTGCGACATGTGAGTCGTACCCAACTAGTTAGTAACAAGAAAAAGTGACAAAATTAGGGAAGGTAGAAAGAAATTTCGTGAGATATATATACACTATTCAAGGACAAATATCTAAGTACGCCTATATATATTTGTGGCTCGAGTAGATTCTCAATTGTGCACAATATTTACTGACAAATTCCGGCGGTCCAAAGTTTGAAACTGCGCTATCAAGGGTTGGATTGTTGAAGGGTTTCTTGCTTGCTCCATGTAATTTGCTTATTTTACTGCATGTTATCATGTGTCCATAAACGTACTTATGTACGTATGCTCGTGACCCTACTCTTAAGCCCAAGCTCTGAATTTCTGGTAACAGTTGATTTCACAACTCTTAATTATAATATTTTCTTTGGAGGTTACTCAATTCATGGAGATTATTAAGCAACCAAATTTAAATGTAATTAGTATTTTCTTATTCATAAGCTGATCTCTACTCTTTCTCATAGTCATTTTATTTTTAGTTTTTTGTTTTAATTTTTGTGGTGAGATTAAGGAAAGTATAAGGGTGAAAGGAGTGGTGAAGGAGTGGTGAAGGAGAAGTGGGAGGGAGAGGAAGAAACAAAGAAGAATAAACTAAAACATGATCTTGAAAGTATAACGATTACAATAGTTTTTTGTTTTTTATTTTCTGTGCATTTTGTCTACCTCTTCGATCATCTTTTCTCCACTCTTTATTTATAGTCTTGTGCTTCCATGATCAAGTAATTTGGTAAAATTTCCAGGCCAAATTAATATATATTGTAATAAATGTGGAAAAATCTAGTTTGGTCTTTTCCGTTAAGAATAAGGGTGAGTATGGATTCTTTTGGTTCGATTTTTTTTTTTTTTTTTTTAAATCGAAAATCAAACCAAGATTACTATTTGGTTTGGTTATGTTTTTGCAATCTGTAAAGTAGAAACCGAATTCGGTTTCGTTTTTCTTCAAACTTTTTTTCTTTTTCTTTATAACCTAGGAGAGAAAATGAAAAAAAAAAAAATCTACAGAATAAAGCTTTGAAAATATTTGGGCCTCTCATCACATACTGGAGCTTTATCACATATCATTTATCATCGATCACTCCACACAGTCCAAAAACATGTCTTGCTCTCATTATGTCTTTGCCAGAGTATCCAAATAATTCCCAATAGTATATTTGCCCTCCACACGATCCATGCATTTTGTCTACCTCTTCGATCATCTTTTCTCCTCTCTTTATTTATAGTCTTGTGCTTCCATGATCAAGTAATTTGGTAAAAATTTTGAGGCCAAATTAATATATATTGTAATAAATGTGGAAAAATCTAGTTTGGTCTTTTCCGTTAAGAATAAGGGTGAGTATGGATTCATTCGGTTCGATTTTTTTTTTTTTTTTTAAATCGAAAATCAAACCAATATTACTATTTGGTTTGGTTATGTTTTTGCAATCTGTAAAGTAGAAACCGAATTCGGTTTCGTTTTTCTTCAAACTTTTTTTCTTTTTCTTTATAACCTAGGAGAGAAAATGAAAAAAAAAAAAATCTAGAGAATAAAGCTTAGAAAATATTTGGGCCTCTCATCGCATATTGGAGCTTTATCACATATTATTTACCATCGATCACTCCACACAGTCCAAAAACATGTCTTGCTCTCATTATGTCTTTGTTAGAATATCCAAAAATAGTATATTTGCCCTCCACACGATCCATGTCTGTGGAACCCTAGGACTGAGCTTTCCACGAAGTTTCCTCCATCTTTGTGGGCACGTCCGTACACATCTTTATCACGTCATTCTCTCTATAATTGCATGATTTGTTTTGTACAGGAGCTCAGCTGGGACATGCATAAGATTTATATCACACTTCCGGATTAATAACGACGGAAATGTTGTTTTGGAATGTAATGTCATGTACATGGGGTGTAGGAACTGCAATTTCCACGAACTTTCCTCTCTATCTCTATCAAGGGCAGAGGTGGCTTTTGGAGCAGCGAAAGGTGTAATCGCATAATGTTATATACACTTTTGTTTATTCACTGGACAAAAGATACATATGACTATAAATGTTGTTTCTAAACTCGAATCGAAAGCGTAAAATTACACTTTAACATGTGTCGGAAATTTCATTTCATTAAGTGATTTCAAATGGGAAAGAGATAAATTTAAAAAAAAAAACATAAATTTAACAAATAAGAACAGAAAAGAAACAATATGAAAAGGGAAAAATTATCCGATTCCTAATTACTAATGTTCATTGATTGAGACCTTATTAGTTTTCAAATTTTGATTGGAGTCCTAGTATTAATGTGATAATGAATTTACATGTTTATTACATATTTTTTAAAATAAAAATTAGTAATTGATTTAGGGTTTTAATACTTACACCTCTATTAAGCTCCTAAATAATTTTCAATTCAAACATTTCCAAAATAAATAAAAAATATTAAATTAGAATAAGTTTGTACCCATTACTTTTTTATAAAAAGATTCTCAATTTTTTAATCTTAAATGCACCCATTCATATAATTTTCAATTTTTTTTAATCTTAAATGTACCCATTCTTAAATATACCAATTTGTTATAAGTAAAATGTACTTTTTTTTAAATATAAAATGTACTTTTTTTTAATATAAAATGTACAAATTTTTTATATAGAAAGTACCCTACTTTTTAATATAAAATCCATTAGAAAAATTTAATCCATTTTTAAACTTATATGGGTACATTCTTTTTTCATTGATTTGAGAATGTATCTATGTCAAATTTAATCGAAAAAATTTACTAATGTTATTAAGTCTAATATCTTTTTACAATAATCTGTACACATTTTGTCGAATAGTTATCAATCTTCTCATATTCATGTTTTTCTAACAATAATCTGTACACATTTTTAGGTGTTTGTACAAAGAGGATTTTTTTTTTTTTTCGTGTACAACGATAAACAACAAGACGTTCACATTCAAATCCGAAAATTATGAAAGTCAACCAAATACCTCTCCTTACAAAAGGCGAGAATATCACAAAAGGGGATGTATTCAATTGACAATTTGATGAATTCTAATGGAATTATAAACTCCCATGGAGTCTATGAATTTAATAGATTCATATATGACACGTCCTGTCACATCCCGGCCCGGGGCGGATCACTTCCCGGGCCCGCTCCACCACCGTACCACAATATTGTCCGCTTTGGGCTTACCATTCCCTCACGATTTTGTTTTTGGGAACTCATGAGCAACTTCCCAGTGGGTCACTCATCATGGGATTGCTCTAGCCCCCTTCTCACTTAACTTCGGAGTTCTTACGAAACCCGAAGCCAGTGAGCTCCTAAAAGGCCTCGTGCTAGGTAGGGATGAGAATATACATATAAGGATCACTCCCCTGGGTGATGTGGGATGTCACAATCCACCCCCCTTAGGGGCCCGACGTCCTCGTCGGCACACCATGACCAGGGTTAGGCTCTAATACCAAATTGTCACATCCCGGCCTGGGGCAGATCACTTCCCGAGACCGCTCCACCACCGTAGCACGATATTGTCCGCTTTGGGCTTACCATTCCCTCACGGTTTTGTTTTTGGGAACTCACGAGCAACTTCCCAGTGGGTCACCCATCATGGGATTGCTCTAGCCCCCTTCTCACTTAACTTCGGAGTTCCTACGAAACCCGAAGCCAGTGAGCTCCTAAAAGGCCTCGTGCTAGGTAGGGATGAAAATATACATATAAGGATCACTCCCCTGGGTGATGTGGGATGTCACAATCCACCCCCCTTAGGGGCCCGACGTCCTCGTCGGCACACCATGACCAGGGTTAGGCTCTAATACCAAATTGTCACATCCCGGCCCGGGGCAGATCACTTCCCGAGACCGCTCCACCACCGTAGCACGATATTGTCCGCTTTGGGCTTACCATTCCCTCACGATTTTGTTTTTGGGAACTCACGAGCAACTTCCCAGTGGGTCACCCATCATGGGATTGCTCTAGCCCCCTTCTCGCTTAACTTCGGAGTTCCTACGGAACCCGAAACCAGTGAGCTCCCAAAAGGCCTCGTGCTAGGTAGGGATGGGAATATACATAAAAGGATCACTCCCCTGGGCGATGTGGGATGTCATACGCCCCGATCCTGATGTTCGAAGGACAATGGGATGGCCACGTGATGGCCAACATCCGAGGTGACGCAAGCCATTTTATGAATGCATATATTGAGCCAAGAACATGTGAAACATGCACATAAATTTCGCGCATAACTACGCAATGTAATATTCAAATACAACCTTAACAAAATAATATAATAAGTTCAACTGCCAACAAAATAATAGTGATAATGCATGACATATTCAGAGCACACTACTAATTCAGAATACAAGCGAAATGTGTAACAAAAAATGCTACAAGAATGTCCAAGCGGAGAGCAGGACACAAAGTCACTGGTATGGGAATGCCTCGTTCCTAGGTCCTGAGGGGGTGCAAAACAAAACATGAGTGGACCAAGTTGATATATAAGTAATACTAAAACAGTTATTCATCAATGTACTAGTCCCCAAAGTTTATGAAAACTTAATAGTATAATAGGTAATAGGTTTTCCGAAAACCCTAGCATGCCATATAGTGTGCTTAGTAGTGGCATTAGAATCGCCCGAAGGCCTCCATTCGCCCGTAGGCCCCTACATCACCCGATCGAAGCCATATATATATCTTTATTCGCCCATAGGCCCCTACATCACCTGACCAAAGTCATATATAAATATCATTCGCCCGTAGTCCCCTACAGCACCCGACCGAAGTCATATATAGATATCATTCGCTCATAGGCACATAGTATGAGTAACCACTGAATAAGCACAATAAAAACATGAACTTAATATTTCCAATATATATGTATATATCTCAATAGAGCTCAATAGCTCAAACATCATGTCTTAAATCATATTCATAGTATATAATCATAAATCTTCCAAAGTATTAAATCTGATAAAGCATGATATTTCAATAATCATAAATCCAATTTACTCATCAACGTTTTTGAAAACGTAATCATAAAATCATGATTTTCATGTATACATTTCTAATAGTAAAATCATGCATTTTGGAAAGGGTCCACTCACAGATATTCTGCAGTCGAAGAGGTGTGCAAACTAGGGAGGATGGGGATGCCATTAACAAACGTACCTAAGCACATAAAGGGAACGAAAAATTTATAAAACTATACTAAAACGATTGAATTTCAGGAAACGGACATTATAAACGGATTCAGGACATCGAAAGGGGGAACATTGGGTACCCCCACGCGTCGTCACCCGCCGAGTTGGGTCGCTGGAAAGTTGGTCGGAAAAGTCATCGTTGCTGCCGTGGACGGCGACAGAGCACAGCACCTTCGGTGGAGGCTCGTGTGCTCCACACGCAGGCCAACGCGCTGACTGAAATCTGGGTTAGGCTTGGTTTCTGGGCTTGGGTTTGGGATAGTGGGCTGGGTCTCTGAGTTGGGCTGGTAGCATGGCCTAAAGGTTTGGGCCGGGTAGCAGTTAGGTTTGGATCCAGGTTTTAGGGTTATCGGGTCGCGTCGATCTGGTTTCTGGGCAAACCTTCAAACGTTCATAACTTCTTCAATCTTCAACCAAATCAAGTGATACAGAAATGAAAGTTGTAGTTCTCAACGAGATGAAGAGAATGGTACCTTACATGATAGCTAACTCGTCGTGGATTGGCCGAAAAACGCCTAGAAAGTGGTAGTGTTCACCGAAAAACTGGGGAAAACTCACTCCGGGCTATTTCTGCGTTTAACAAGCTTAAACAATTTACAACAAGCCTCGATCTAACCTTAAAACACATCCCAAAGGTTTCTAGGAACTTACCCACGTCAGAAAAGTCACGAAAGTCGTCGGAGTCGGAGTTCTTCGGGACTGTCACGGTTGAAGTATCGAGTTTGGCCTGGGGTTTCGAGGTCCAACATCCAAGCCTTGAGTCTTGGGGTTGTTGTTGTTGTGAGAGTGAACTCAGAGAGAGATGAGAGGGAGATCGCAGAGAGAGGGCACATGGATAGTTAAAAGGGAAATAGGAAAAATCTGAAAAGTAGGCGAGGGTATCTGGATAAAGTAAGGCTAAGAGGACAAGAATCCCAAGTAGGTCCCCTTGGTTCGCAATTTAAGAATGCATAAGACGAAACACAAAATATCCAAAAACGTTCGACGTTCGAACGTAGAATCTTCGTTATACCTTCGAATTCGAATCCGTTCGTGCCTATGCATTCGTGACGATGAGTACGAAACAAATAAATAAATTAAATTAAGACTACGCGTTTCGACGAGACGGTCAACAAAAGTCAACTCAAGGGTACAATGATAATTTCATAAATCCGATAGTATAAAATACGATAAATTGAGGATGGAGATTCACAATATAGACTCCACATGAATATTAATGAATTCTTGTATTCTAAAAATACTCTAGGCGGCAGCCTAGGCGCTAGACGATAGACGTCTGATGCGATTTGGGGCAATTTGTTTACAAAAATCGGTGGGAGTTAGGCGGCCGCCTAGGCATCTCTAGACGGCTCTAGCCAGCGGCTCTAGGTAGATTGAATCTAGTCTTCTTCCATCACTCGCTCTGCAACTCTCGCTGTCTTGAATTCTCATCTTCTTCCATCGGTATGAAGCTAATGATTGTTTCGGGGATTAGCCGCTAAAATGGGGTTGTTAAAATGAGGTTCCACCCTCAAGAATATTGTAAGATCCCACATCGCCCGTGAGGGCGAGTGCCTTGGGCCTTATATATCCATTGCCAACCTTAAGTTTCAACTAGGCCTTTTGTGGACTCCCTGAGGGGAGAGCAGGCGCTGGCTACGGCTGAGTACCGGTCCACAGAAACAAAACCGTGCGGTAGCTCTGTCTTCGGGCAGGGAATGCCAAAGCGGACAATATAGTTGGAGCTGAGGGTTGGGATGTGACAATTTGGTATCAGAGCCTGACTCACGGTCGTGGTGTGCCGACGAGGACGTCGGGCTCCCTAAGGGGGGTGGATTGTAAGATCCCACATCGCCCGTGAGGGCGAGTGCCTTGGGCCTTATATATCCATTGCCAACCTTAAGTTTCAACTAGGCCTTTTGTGGACTCCCTGAGGGGAGAGCAGGCGCTGGCTACGGCTGAGTACCGGTCCACAGAAACAAAACCGTGCGGTAGCTCTGTCTTCGGGCAGGGAATGCCAAAGCGGACAATATAGTTGGAGCTGAGGGTTGGGATGTGACAAATATAATTGGAAAATCTTACCTTAATTTTCAAAACCTCACGGTGAGGCGAATGTGAAAATAAATAGATTGAATGATGATTTATGTACGCATTTGCAAAACTAAATAAAAACCGGGGGTCACCCACGTTTTTTGTGAAAATTTCAAATGTTTTATTTTCGCGATATATTTTCCATGAGCATTAAGGAAAACTTTATAAGGAAATACGAAATGGTGTTACAGTTTATTGAACAATAAATGTATATTTAGTGTAAACTTTAATCATAAAACTAAATAAATAGGTGAAAAATATTATTGTGAGGCCCAAGTCATTGTTAAAATGGGGTTCCACTCTCAAGCATATCAACAGAATGTCTTACCTTAATTTTCAAAACTTCACGATGAGGCGAAGGTGAAAATAAATAGATTGAACAATAATTTATGTACGAATTTACAAAACCGACTAAAAACCTTTTTTTTTTTTTTTTTTGTCAAAAATGCAAATTTTTTATTTTTGCGAAATATTTTTTGTGAGCATTACGGAAAACTTTATAAGGCATTTAGAAGCGAATTTATGATTTATTGATCAATAAATTTCTATTTAGTAGAATATTTAAGCCAAAAACTAAATATTTTTGCGAAATATTTAAAATATACTTGTGAGGCTCCAAACATTGTCAAATGGGTTTCTACCCTCAAGAATCCCAACGGAAAGTCTTACCTTAATTTTCAAAACTTCATGGTGAGGCGAAGGTGTAAATAAATAGATTGAACAATTATTTAAGTACTACTAGGCGAGGATTGGTAGCATGGTACTGCTCATTCCCTATTCCAATTTATTTCTTTATTTTCTGCTTTTTTGCTTTTTCCATTGAGTTTTTCTTCATACGTTACTTTATTTGAGTAACCACTATTAAATTCAAATATCTTGAAATTTAGGTTTTAAATTGTTGATTCCAATGTTTAAATATGAATTATAATAGATTTTTCACGGAAAAATATATTTTGAAGAACATGAGTATGATAATTTGTTGTTATGGTAAGAGAAACATTAGCAAAAATAAATAAAAGACTATAAAAAAAATTAAAAAGGAAAAATCGCTACGAAACTAGCGATTTACGATTTACTGAGTAACAAGTGTACATTTAGTAGAATATTTAATCCGAAAAGTAAAAACATAAGTGAAAAATATAGAGACGTTAAAATAGTGTATATTTTTAATTTTTTAAATTAGAGATGTTAAAATCATCTGTACGTGGGGCTTAAACAAAAAATAGCAAGATTTTGTTTCGTTAAATACTCTTTCACCCTCTTTTGGTTGACAAAGAGGGTTCTATTAATATGTAGTTTAGATTTAGATAAAAGAAAAATTAACAAAAAAAAAAGTTTAAATATCTTTAAATTTAGGTTTTAAATCGTTGATTACAAGTGTTTCAACATGAATTATAATAGCTTGCGGTAATGGTGAGAGAAATAAAAGAAAAATTAACAAAAATGTACAAAAATAATTCAAATTCTTACAGGTGCCAGAAAGTCACATGTGACTCGCACTCTCAAGAATTTGAATCATGTTTGTACATTTTTATTAATTTTTATGTTATTTCTCTTACCACTTCAACAAACTATCATATTCATGTTCTTCAAAATATATTTTTCTATGGGTGAAGCCCGACTCATTTTCTAAGCATCCGAAAGTTTGCCTCGTTCTGCGTACGCAGTGCCCGCCTTGTCTTGTGTGCTTGGGTTTGCCTCATTCTGTATGTGAGGTGTCTGCATCGTTTTCCATGCCAGAAGCCCACCCCTTTTTGGATCTACGGAGCCCGCGTCGTTTTGGCATGCACGGAGCCCACCTCGTTTTTCATGCATAAAGTTTGCCTCAATTTGTGCGACGTATCCCACCTCATTTCTATGTGCGAGCTTGCTCGTTTTGCTTACCAAAATCCCATCCTATTTTATGTGAGCGGAGTTCGCTTCGTCTTGTGTGCTTGGGTTTGCCTCGTTCTGTATGTGAGGTGTCTGTATTGTTTTACATGCTAGAAGCCCACCCCTTTTTGGATCTACGGAGCCTGCGTCGTTTTGGCATGCATAGAGCCTGCCTCGTTTTTTGTGCGCAAAGCTTGCCTTGATTTGTGCAACGTATCCCGCCTCATTTCCATGCGCAAGCTCACCTCGTTTTGCTTGCCAAAAGCCCGTCCTATTTTATGTGAGCAGAGTTCGCCTTGTTTTGTGTGCCATGGTTCGCTTCATTTTGCGTGCGTTGAGCCCACCTAACACCTATGTTTTTTGACAAAAATGCAAACTTTTTTTTTTTCATAAAATATTTTTCCTAAGCATTAAGCTAAACATTTTTAAGGAATTCGGAAGCAGTTTTACAATTTGTTGAGCAACAAATGTATGTTTAGTAGAATATTTGAGCCAAAAACTAAAAAAATAGGTGAAAACTACAGTAGTGAGGCCAAGAACATTGTCAAATGGGGTTCTACACTCAAGAATCTCTACGGAAAGTCTCACCTTAATTTTCCAAACTTCACAATGAGGTAAAGGTGAAAATAAATAGATTGAATAGTGATTTATGTTTCCGTGAGCAATGAAGAAAACTTTATAATGCATTTTGAAGCAAGTTAACGATTTATTGAGGTTAGTAAAATATTTAAGCCAAAAAGTAAAAAAAATAAGTGAAAAATATAGAGACGTTAAAATAGTGTATTTTTTTATTTTTTATTTTTTAAACTAGAGATGTTTAAATCATTTGTACGTGGGGCTTAAACAAAAAATAGCAAGATTTTGTTTTGTTAAATAGTCTTTCACCTCTTTTGGTTGACAAATAGTGTTCTATTAATATGTAGTTTAGACTTAGATAAAAGAAAAATTAACAAAAAAAAAAAAAAAGGTTCAAATATCTTTAAATTTAGGAAAAATATATTTTGAAGAACATGAATATGATAGTTTGTGGTAGTGGTAAGAGAAATAAAATAAAAAAAATTAACCAAAATGTACAAAAATAATTCAAATTCTTGCAAGTGCCAGAAAGTCAAGCATGATTTTGTGGCAGCCAGAAAGTCACCCCTCAAGAATTTGAATCATGTTTGTACATTTTTGTTAATTTTTCTTTTATTTCTCTTACCACTTCAACAACAATCATATTCATGTTCTTCAAAATATATTTTTCTATGTGAGGAGCCCGACTCGTTTTTTGAGCACCCAAAAGTTCGCCTCGTTCTACGTGCACAAATCCCGCCTTGTCTTGTGTGCCTAGTTCGCCTCGTTCTGCATATAAGGTGTCTGTATCCTTTTACGTGCCAGAAGCCCGCTTCTTTTGGGGTCCACGGAGCTCGCATTGTTTTGGCGTGCACAGCCCGCCTCGTTTTTTGTGCACAAAGCTCGACTCGTTTTGCATGCCAGAAACCTGCCCCATTTTATGTGAGCGAAGCCTGTCTTGTTTTGCGTGCCATGATTCGCCTTATTATGTGTGAGTTGAGTTCGCCTCGTTTTGCATGCGTCGAGCCCACCTAACACTTATGTTTTTTGACAAAAATGCAAATTTTTATTTTCACAAAATATTTTTCCTGCGCATTAAGTTGGACTTTTTTAAGGACTTCGAAAGCAGTTTTATAGTTTATTAAGCAACAAATATAAGTAATGAGGCTAGAACATTGTCAAATGGGGTTCTACACTCAAGAATCTCGATGAAAGTCTCACCTTAATTTTCAAAACTTCACAGTGAGATGAATGTGAAAATAAAGCAATTAAATGGTGATTTATATACGAATTTGTAAAACCGACTGAAAACCTTGAGTGTTAACTCACTTTTTTTTTTTTTTTGTCAAAAATGCAAATTTTTTATTTTCTCGAAATATTTTCTGTGAGCATTACGGAAAACTTTATAAGGCATTTGGAAGCAAATTAACGATTTATTGAGCAACAAATGTATATTTTGTAAAATATTTATGTGTAAAACTCTGGCTGGTCTATTTCTTGATAATCAGAACATTTGATGTGTCTAATTGTCCTAATTGTCATACAAATTAAACATTGTACTTTATTTTCTTTATCTGGAAAATAAGTGCCCGAGAACATGTCCGTCTTAAAGCTTGAATACTTTTAAAAAATAAATAGATTGAATGAAGATTTACGTACGAATTTGCAAAAACGACTAAAAGCCGTGAATGTAAGTCATTTTGACTCATGTTGAGTGTGGTGTCTGAAATTGCTACTCGTAATGTGAACAAATATGAAACTAAAATGGTTACTCATACAATCATCCGTTCCCAACGGTTATGTTACATCAAGGGCGGTTCCAGAGATCCAGTTTCCACGGGTGCAAAGGATTAACACGATTACAAGACCAAACCAATTTGTAACACAAGAAGTCAAATAAAGGAATATTACATACAAAAGGGGGAAAAGCAAACGGGGGTGGCAGCAGCGGAACACTGAACTTGCCACCCCCCCTGCACTAACGCAACGCAAACTCAGATGATATTCGCCTAATCCTCCAAAACCTTTCAACAGTAGATCAAACCTAGGCATACGCATCCGAACGTTAAAGCCACTCCGAAAAGAGATTATAGAACCGGGAATTCCAACAGCTACAAGTGAGTGCATGCTGTTCCAGAGAAAACGTAAATTACGAGGAAAGTTGGAACCTGCCGCTAGGTTTTTTTCTTCTCCATCCCTGAAATTTTAAACCGAAAATACTTTACTCTTGGAAGCCCGTGGAAAAGACTAATAAACCGAAGAAAAAAAAGAATATACAGTTAGAAAACGTACAAAAGCAGCATAGTACACAAACGTCAGTCCTGCCAGGACAATAAATGCAATTTGGAACACATTGTACCTGTAATGCAAATACCAAAGTGTATAACCATATCAGTAGAACATACATGCATGTCTAATTAGAATGAATCCTATCAAAGAGAACAACTCACTTGTACAGATATCTAATTCCACGAAGAGATTCCAAGGTGTGACCAAATATTTCTTGTGCTGCGGTTGCTTGAGCATAGTATGCAAACGCCGTGGAGCAGAACTGAATTACACTGAAACAGTGGAAACCAACAATAATTACAATTGTAATTCTAGAAATCTTCAAAAACTTACGGAACCATGAACATGCAGTCTTCATCTAATAGGTAAATGAGGAACACAAAGATACAAACCTGATGGAGCTAAGTAGTATAAGTCCCACATTAAATAAAAATGAATTCATTAGAGTAGCACCCCACCTGAAATGAGTAAATTAAATTTATGAGCAACCAAGCCTTCTGGTGATAAAACAATGGAGGTGTAAACAAACATTATTGAATAAGTAGGGCCAGAAACAGAAACATCATTACTTCATCGGATGAATTGTGATGAAAACTAATTTCAGCCCAAGCATCATCGCCCCAGCAATGACTGCAAGCAGAAGGTAAAAGCAGAAGAATGCAAACGCAACAGTGCCTAAAAGACCTGATGAAGAACATAAGCAGATCAAACTCATATTCATTCAGAAAAAAACTATAAAACATAGAGCAAGAAAAATGTATTCTGAAAGTACCCCAAACATCATCCAGCTTGATGAAAACTTCGTTCAAGAAAGGAGAAAGAGGAGGGCTAATCAATAGATATATGACGATATGAGCAATCCAAGCTACTGAAACAATCAATCTGAAAAACAAAGGCACAACACAAGGTTTCAGTCTGAATAAATCATCACAGAGTCATTAAAGAAAGCGTGACACACAAGAAAACAAGAGCTATGGTAGTATATGCTATGACAAAAATCATGAATGATACCACGTCATAGCCTTAAAGAGAATAAAGTATTCCTCATCGCCCAAGCTATATAAATGTTACCGCATAATCAAGCTATATGGGTACATCACTGCCTACAGTGAGCACCAACAAAAATAAATCGTAGTGAAATGCATATATTATACTTATAAGTTACAACAAAATGCTTAAATTTCTCTTCCACAAACATAATCTTTCCTCTTCCTTTTCTGAGACTTTCTGCACTAAAATATCCATCCCATCTCAATCTTCTCAGGAAGCAAGAGCTATTTAAATCATTGAGCATATAGAGTTTACAATAATTAAATGGACAACATCAGCACTCACCCTAAGATTCCCAACACAAGTTTTGCCAAGTACCCAAGAACTGTCATAGCCCAAGTAGTCTCAGCCTGAAATGAGGCAGGAAGATTAGAATAGAAGAGAGCTTATATATGGAACGTACAACAAGTCACATGTGAATGCCCCTTACTTTCTCTCCTTGAGGATACACCTCTTCTAAAAGTTTTACATCTTCTTCTAATTGAAGCAACTCCTGCAAGGTTAAGCAAGCAAAACTTTTGATGAGATGGTTAAGTCATCAAACAAAACTGAAAAAAAAACCGCTGATGCCTAACTGTGCAATAAGAATTCACTTGCAAAATTTAATTATACCTTCTCTACTGCCTTTACATTTTTACGCCATTTTCTACCCTTAGAGCCGCCTCTTTCTTCTTGATGAAGCGCATCAGCTGCTTTCTTCAACTCTTTTGCTTTCTTGCCCAGTTCAGTAGCTTCCTAGATTATAACAAGAGAAACTACCCCATAAGCAATCACAATGATCTTCATCATCTTAACCTTTACACTTGATAGAAAATAAAGTGGTACCTTGATATACTGTGACCGAGTAATAACAGCCTTTGGACGCCGAATGAAAGAAAATATGAGTCCCAGCGGTAGACAAGCAATGCCAATACCACCGAATATCTGGATGATATAGAACATTGGAGATTAATTATATTTTATACTAAATAAAAGAAGGATGGGAAAATACGATGTCTGTATAATATCTTTGTTGACTATACACACACGCATAAAAATTTAACATATTTCACACAGAGACATACATAATATGCATATACTATATCCATATGTAGTATCTTGCAAAGGAAAAGGCAATCAACTCCTGTTTGGGGTGGGTCATGTTGCTCCCCTGGACCATAGCCAAGTTATCCAACACATAGTTCTCAAGATTAAAACAAAAGAAGCTGATCTCTTCTCATCATTTACATTCATTTATCTAATAAAGGGTAAAGACTCCCCAGTTATCACATGCATATTCAATAACAACACAAATATGTGAAGATTTCCGGTAATGAACTTACAGTAAAAAGCACGGATCCAACAATGGTAGCAAGAGCAACGACATATTCTGGAAAGGTAGTACGCATTGTCCATGTTTTCTCTGACGTATCACTTGCAAGATATGCAGAGCACTGTAAGGACAAGAGAAGCAGGACAGAAAGAAACCCAATATGAGTAAGAGGACAGAGTTGATTCAATAATAGCCCAATCAAACACATGTGACAAGCTCATACCGCCTTTGCGCCGTTTATGCATTCATTACTGCTAGAAAATTGAAATGAACTGGGAAAGGAAGTTGTGGAAGAAGAGAGGTGCCTAACAGTAAAGTCCACCTTCCCAACTAGCCCTGATAAACAATCAAAGAGTAAACACATGATACACAGAGTGTTCTAACAAAACATGTACAACAAAAATCAAAATGTAACCAAACAAATGCTTAAATTCGTAAAGCACAGTTGTCGAAAAAAGAACAATTCTTTCAATGCAAAGATAAAACGTTCAGATGAAAACAACAAGTGAAGGGAACTAACCGTATAAGATTCCGAGCACGAGAGCGCAGACAACGGCGGTCACCGCAACCCACAACAACGCGCTTCCAATCCGTTTTCCAACACTCCTGAACACAAAAACACAAACCCGATTCACAAATCAACAATGTCAAGCTATTCACACACAAACATCTAACCCGCATTAACGAAAAATGATAACTTTGACGAAAAACCCTAGAAGTACCTACTTGTCCTGGTCTCCTTCGTAGTAGAACATAGCGAAGGGGATGATGAAGAACACGAGCACGGCGTCAAGGATATAGATTGCGAGCCACAGATCCTTCATCGGAAGAGTGAGATTGCACGCGCCATTATAAATCGCGTGGCGACACGCCTGGCGGTTGGCCACGTCGGCCGGCAGCATGAGTATTGAAATAGCGGCGACGGAGAGCCCCAAAACGACGACGAATTTGGGGAAGTAGGCCTGGTTCTTGTCGTCGGGGTGCTGGTAATTGACGAGCAGGTAGACATTGAAGACGAAGACGATGATGCAGAGGATAATAGCGACTATGACGAGCGCGAGGTTGAAATCGCCCATCGCGGCGGCGTCGTTTCAGCTGCTCTCGATCCGAAACGAATCGAATCGGAGAGATCGAGAAGGGGAATCAGGAATTAGGGTTAGGGATTTGAAATTGCGCGTTCGATTGATCGCAGATCTCTGTCGCTAGTTCGAAAGGAAGCAGAGAGGGGAAAGGGTGAGGGTCGGTTCCGGGGAGGTGGTTTGTTGGGGAAGGAGAGTAGGTTAGGTCCGTTTTGACGTTGGAGTCAGAATTACGGTTCTGTCCTTGAAGAGGTCGTTAGTTACGGTGTGGGAAGGGTGGCGAGGAAGGGCGTTCGGGGGTTTTACTGTAAAATGAGGAGGGGCGTCCGTGGCAAACAACAAACAAACAGGCTGTCGCCCTTCGAGGCGAGAGGCCGGTTCGAGACATGTAAATAATCGCTCGAAAGCTCCGCGGCGAGGAAAGCGTGTGACGTCTTCACTTAACGCGAGAGTGTTTAAACAAAAAATGTGGGACCATCTTTATTTTGTTTTAATTTAGGGTTAATTCATATTTGCTCCCTAAACTCCTTCAACTCCTTCATTTTTTTTCCTTCTACTTTATTTCATCCCGAATTTGATCTCATTGTAAAAGTTGACAGAATAGCATATGACCAAAAAGCATAGCCGTTGAGGGATGTGAACTTATGCGTTCGAGTTTCATAGATCTTTGTCGCTGATTCTAACTTTGATAATACAATTGGTAATATCGAACAAGGATTATCGTTACAAAAGTTGATAGAATAGCGTATGACCATATTTTACAGGGCATCTTGATAACATCAGCACTTTTTGCTCACCATCCTCAAATAGTAATAATGTTCGTCACCTTATTTATCACCGTTAGATGAGTTTGAATTTTGAGATTTGCATTTATCTACTACACGAATCTCAAATTCAAACTTATCTAAAGGAGATAAATGATACAACATCGCTTATGATGGTGAGCAAAATACTCTCAAATGTGTGACGTCTTCACTAAACGCAAGAGAGTGTTTAAACAAAAAAGAAGGGACCATCTTTACTTTGTTTTAGTTTAGGGTTAATTTCATATTTGCTCCTTAAATTCTTTCGACGCTTTCATTTTGTCCTTCTAATTTATTTCATCCCAAGACGATTCTAACTTTTGATAATTTGGTTATTAATGTCAAACAACGATTGTCATCTCAAAAGTTGATACAATAGCAATTGACCATATTTTGTAGTACATCTTGAATTCTCGATAACTCACCTACTAGACCAGAACCAACTTTTTTCTTCCCATGTTCGCCCAATTTGAATATAAATAATTTGTATGAGAAAAGATCTCTCCTCTCTTCTTGGTCTTAATATTTCCTCTGAGCTCGTCTCAAATTTAGGATTCATGCCCCTTCCTCAACGTTCATCACTCTTTTTCCACCCTCCCTCTCTTCTAGGCGTGCCTTTGCAAACTCAAACCTCCATCTCCCCCCACATTTTCCTTCTACATCACTTCCTCATAATCCATCTCCACCCCCATCATGTGCTCTGATTTGCGTGCTCCAAATAAAAAATGGATGCGAAATCCATCTCCCTTGCTCACTTCCCCTCCATAGACCGGCCTTCCGGAATCCCCTCGAGGCCAAGTGTTCTGTGGCTTTGGCCAAAGTAAGAGTAGTTTACATACCCCTTTAGCCTCACCTTTTATCCATGTGTTACTATTGTTGTATATATTTGCAGGAATTGGTGAAAGGGATTTGGATCATGTGACTATTTCTTAGTCATGCGTTTTCAGTGATGAAATCTGGTTGTGTATTTTGTCAAATTAACCATTCAGTCATTTATCTAGTGTTGTTACTTTGGTGGCTACTAGAAAGACGTTCGTGACAGCTCTCTGCGTTTGGAAGATAGAGATTAAGGTTTTAATTTTTGTTTATTTGCTTATTGGGCTGGCTTTTGTGCATTTGAATTCTCCAATTATATTTTAGGTTATTTTACTTTTCTTTGGATTGTCGTGTAACTTTTTTTGTACTTAATGAATGTTACAACAAAAAAAAGATAAGAACAAAAAAAAAATACGGTGCCTAGGAGTGTAAGCATTAATGCGAAGAAACATACAAAACCAACCAAACCCAAATTGGTCAATTTGATCTGAAATTATTTTTTATCGCCCCAAAAACTGGCTTAGTCTTAAGACATAATTTGAGGACGAAAAAAGTTTGAGATTAAAGTGAAATAATTACTAAAATTCAGTGGACAAATTCATTTAACATTCTTGATAAATTTCCCCTTTTGTGGGGTTGTTGGATTCCCCTTCCAGGTGAAAAATAGTAGGGAGTTTTATCTACAGAGACAAAACTCGAAAGTACATTTTATAGATCTCTATTAATTTTGAATTATTTTAAGGAAAGCTAAAATCTCAAGCCCCAACAAACCTAGCCCAAAAATTAGCAAACCAAAATTTTAAAATTCCAGCCATTCTCTTAATAGACTTTTTCAAAACTACACCATCTATAAAAAATTCAAACGGATTTGTTATTCATAAAAACTAATTCATGAAAGATTAGTTTTAGAAATCATGCACTTCTGCAAGATCAACTTCACAAGTCATGCATTTCTACAATATTAGTTTCAAAATTTTTTGTACTTCTCCAAGATCAGGTTTTTAATTCTTGCTCTTCTGCAAGATTACTTTCAAAACTCCAGCATTTCTGATCAATTTCAGAATGTATGTATCCAAATCATCAAAATCTCAAAATAAAAAGAAGATATTGTAATAAAAAACCAAAAATAAAAAAAAATCTCAATTGTTCCCTTAAAAGAAAAAAATACAAAAAAATCTAGAGAACAATACGAAGAAGAAGAGAGGAGAGAAGTATGAAGAAGAAGTAGGAGAGAGAGAGAAGGACGAGAAAGAGGAAAGAGAAAGATGGACAAGAAAGAGGAGAGAGAGAGGGGGAAAGAGAGATAGGAAGGAGGGGGAGAAAAAATAGAAGAGAAGTACCAAAAAAAAAAGAGGAGGGAAGAAAGAAAAAATAATAATTTTTTATTTGTAAAATCTAATTTCTACAATATTAGTTTCAGAAATCATGCACTTCTGCAAGATTAGCTTCACAATTCATGCATTTCTACAAGATCAGTTTCAAAATTTGATGTGCTTCTCCAAGTTCAGTTTTAAAATTCTTGTACTTCTGAAAAATTAATTTCAAAAATTCAACAATTCTGTAAGATTAGTCTCAAAATTTCAGCAATTTTGTAAGATTAGTTTCAAAATTCATGCATTTTTACAAGATTAGTTTCAAAATTCCAGCATTTTTGCAAGATTAGTTTCAAAATCTATGCATCCAAATCATCAAAATCTCAAAATAAAATACTTCCAGAAGATACTAGAATAAAAAACCAAAAAAACAAAAAACAAAAATTCTCAATCGTTCTCTTAAAAGAAAAAAATATACTAAAAAATCTAGGGAACAATACGAAGAAGAAGAGGGGAGACAGAATTATGAAGAAGTAGGAGAGAGAGATGGATGAGAAAGAGCAGAGAGAGAGAGAGAGAGAGAGAGAGAGAGGGAGAAAGAAGAGGAAAAAAAAACGAGAAGTACCGAATAAAAAAGAGGAGGAAGAGAAAAAGAGAGACAACAAAATAGAGAGTTACTAAGTCCACCTCAATGTCTTATCACTCCACCTACCTTATATTTACATCTATCATAACAAAAGAAAAAGAGTGCTATTAAGCTTACCTCATTTTCTTATCTTCCCACCCCACTTATTTTGTCACCCAATATTAAAAGTAAAAACAATGAGATATTATCTCTACACCCACCTTTATTCCTAAAATAATCTTAATATTTTAAATTCCTAACAATAAATAAAAGATAAAATAACAATTATTTATTTTTTTGTTTGTTTAATCTGCTCATGATTTGTGGAAAAAATCATGAATTGGGCCTAGTACTCCTTATCAATGGAAATTTTTTTGGTGATACCAATGGAAAACTTGAGATCTCATTTTGTATCCCAGTTGGAGAAGGTTGTCGTGGGTTAGATTTGGACGAGAGAAGATGTCGCGTGCACGGTGTATGGAACAGGCGACACGTTCCAGTCGAGTTGCGCATATGTAGGAGTGGCACGGGTCGCCTCTTCCCGGATCTGCAAAAGACTGGCCTGCAAATAACTGGTTCGTGGGTTCGTAGTGAGTGTTTTAGCCGTGAGTTTTATCTTCACATGAAAGAAGTGGAGCGAGGATCACCAATACTAAAGCAGTGGTTGTCCCGATGGATATGGAAGAAGAAGAGGAAAAAGAATGGAAGGGATGTAGGGGACGATCTGGGCTTGATTCTAATAGTGTTCTTCCTCCTTTTTTTTTTTATATATATTGAAATTGAATTTTTTTAGGTCTTACTTTGTCAAAATCCTTTTTTTTTTAGGTCCTTCAAAGTCATTTTGCAAGAGGATAAATTTATAAACAAAATATTTAATTTGGAGTGGGTGAAGAAATAAGATATCGGAGTGGAAGTAGAAAGGCAACACTTCCAAAAAAAAAAGAACCACATAAACTCTATCCCCACCCGCCATTATTTTCAAAATAACCCTTGCTTTTAAAAAATAATTATAATTTAAAGAACAATTATCATTAAACAAAATTGTTCCAAAACACCAAATACGTACGATCGGGGTTCTAATTGTGGAGGTGGAGAGGTTTATGATATTTAGCAGAGGAGACGAGCATGTCGTAGAACAAGATCGTGGGCAACAACGGCTCTAACATTGTTCAGAATCAGTTGGAATTGTCGACTAGGAAGCTTACCAATCTTTTGCCGAGAAGAGTATATTGCTGTTACAGTTCATAAACAAATTTGGCATTTCAGTTACAGTTCTAATAATTCCTACTGAGACAGAAATGTTGAGCATCGCAGGTGGGAGAGTTTGGAACTTCTATAAATTAATATAACGAACTGCTTTTTTTGTCACTGTAAGTTTGAAAGTAAACGTTTAAATGTTCTTCAAAAGCAAGTAAATAGATCCAAAACATATAAAATGCAGTTAATCCTGTTGTGGACCAAGCTAATTATGTTCTGAGCCTTATGAGATTTACTATAAAATAAAAGGAAAACTAAAGAAAATGACTTGAAAACTTTGAGTTTTAACGATAAGGACAAAATAAAGGGTAAAGTGAATAGTATCATTATTGACTTTTTAGTGTAAAAATGTGATTTTTCGTTAAAGTGAACAGTACCGCAAGTTTTTCGTTAAAACTCCCAATAATAAAAAGGGAAAAAGTTTATGAAATATCATAAACCTCTCCACCTCCACAATTAGAACCCGGATCGTATTTGGTGTTTTGGAACAATTTTGTTTAATGATAATTGTCTTTAGATTATAATATTTTTTAAAGCAAGGGTTATTTTGGAAATAATGGTGGGTGGGGATAGAGTTTATGTGGGTTTTTTTTTATTTTTTATGACGGGTGTAAATATAAGGTGGGTGAAGAGATAATAAAACATTGGTGTGTGTATAACATCACTAAAAAAATAAAAAGATAGAAATTCATCTTCAAACATAAAGCTAAATTATAAATGTAAAGACAATTAAAAAAACCGTAACAACAACCGTTACATGAATAAGTTTTGTCCCTTTTATGAAATAAATAAAAAACTTTGTCCCTCTCCGAAATATAGTTTTATAATCCAACATTATGAGTTATTTCTCCATTACTAGTATACTAAATCTTATTATATTTATATTGGCAGGATACGAAGAACATGTGATTTTTATATGCTTCTACCATCCCCTTATTATTTTAGTTTTCCTTGTTGGATTTAGGTGTCAACCTGAGTCCAAATCTTCGTCAGATTCTGTTTGTGAGGATCCTGGAGATTCATAAATCGTATTTATTCATCATACATCGTGCGATCAGAAATCATTTTAAATATTTTTATTTAAAAATAAACATAAACAGTACTTGACAAAAACTAACTACACGATGTACGATAAGCGGACACGATTCACATATATCTAAGATCCTCACCAAAGGGATCCGTAGAGGATCTTGTTGGTGTCAACCTCTCCATTATATGCATTTCTTTCAATTTTATATTGAAACTCTCTGGATACAGCTTATACGTAATCGGACGGATCTGTCTCTCTCGAAAACTTCATGTTTTGTTGAAAGCGATGAAATGGTAATCCAATTCACAATGCTCTATATTCTTTTGATAAATCTGTTATGCATTTCCAAATGTTGGCATTTTGAACAAGGTCTCAGGTCTTGAATTCCCAAATATGTTTTTCGTATTTCGATGAGGGCAGTGATTTCAACGCACCATTTTCTACTTTATACACACTTTTCTTAGTTATAGTCTTCAATTCATCTTTGATTTTGTTCACTACAATGACTAGATGAAAAGAGGAGTGTACATTAAGTGAAAAAATGTTGCTTAAATCATTTCACTTTGATAATTCTATACAATAACGCTTGAGGCCTTTAGAAGTACCGTTTTAGATCGAATAAGAAACAGTTTTATCACAAATAATTCATGAGATAACATAAATTTTGACAAAATTATGACGGAATAACCATATTGATTTGCGACACTCATTTCAAGGACTACATTGATCGATTTTTAATTTCAAGAACCAATCTTAATATGGTGGGTCAATTTCAAAAAACATTTGTGATAAAACTCAATGAAAATAAGATTTTCTTCACACGTCAATATTGTCTAGAGAATAACCAGTATTTTTATATGATTACATAAAATTTCCAACATAGCATGCAGCCTATATTTTGCATTGAGGACATCATATATGTCGCTTCTTCTTATAATTTGAGACGAGTTCGGCTGTAACGTATGATTAAGGCTTGGTTTGGTACTGAGGTGATTCTGAAAAAAGCTGGTATCAAAAAAAGTTGGGAGCTGTTTTTGTGTTTGGTAAACATTCAGCTTCAGCTTTTTTTCACAGTTTTGGGTGAAAAAAAGCCAAAAACAAGAAGCTGCAAAACCCAGCTTTGAAAAACTAGTTTTTTTTTCACATCTGTTTTACATAAAAGTTTACCAAACACTATAATACTGTTTTTTTTTTTTTCAAAAACACTTTTACAAAAAAGTTTACCAAACACTCTGCTGCTTTATTTCACAGCTGTTTATTATCACAGTACAGCAGAAGCAGCTTTTTTTCAAAGCACAGCAATACCAAACCAGCCCAAAGTTCATACACCAAAGTCTCTTCCTAAGAATTTTTTCATAAATTGCTTGTCCCATTTTTTCTTCTCTTCGGATAAAATTTCATAAACTTTGGGCCACAGATTTTGGCACTCAATTATTACAACATGACAATTTCGTACTGTATGGACAATAACATCCTTGTCATAAACTGTTTTCTTTACAAGATGAATGGTTTTTCTGAAAATTTCCATTTCTCAACAAATTTCGAACAATGGAGACTCAGAGCTCTGGCGAGCAATCTGTCAGGTTTTATTCTCACTGAGCTAATTTGTTATATAGTTATAGTACGAGACGAAGATTATGCAAATGTTTGCATGCCGGAATTATATTTCTAAGGTTTCGCAGGCCCATAATTAGCTGCCTCCAATTTGTGCAGGTCTGTCGCAGCGGGAGGCAACTCCGGATCCCGCATCAGCAAAGCATTTTGCCGGTGCGGCGAAGGATGGAAGTGTGTCATCACTAGGACTGAGGGACCTGATGCCGGCAAGGCCTTCTTCAGCTGTGCTGGAAAACTACACACGTATGTCAATCAGCACAAGGATAAACTAATCGAAGTTGTTTAGAAATGGCAACGTGATATCATTTCAATATACCAACGTTATAGTCCGATTTTTACATTCTCTCTTTCATTTAATTTGAAGATTGTTTAGTCATTTATATGGGTCGAATAAATTGTTTAGTCATTTATATGGGTCGAAGAAATTGATGATTATGATAACAAGTAACATCTATATAATAAACCATCAATTTGTTTAATTTTATAAATAATTAAACGGTCTCCAAATCGAATAATTTTATATATATATATATATATATAATATTTACATAATAGTTCTAGTTATGAAGTTTGTATAACCATGAGTTGATGATTCAGTAATAAATGACGGATTGCGAGGCTTCCTTCAAATTTAGGTCTTAGGTTTGAAACCTGTTGCTAGTGTTGTCCCCTTTTTGCCTTTGTGAATTTTCTCTGCCTCCGGAATTAGTGGATAATCGTGGCTTACCACCAGTTGTCCTCTTTTTTATTAAAAAAAGATAGAGTTATGAAGTTTGTACTGTGTAATCATGTTACGTCGTCACTGAAAGATAAATGATTTTTTATATGTAACAAGAGGCAAGTAATGTCCGTAGATACGTGTATCAATGGTCACGACGATGCATATGGACTGATAATGCCTAATTCGATCTTTTGACAGCTATGAAGACGGGACAGTGACAAAGGAGGCCACGACGGTGAACGAGGAGGTAGAGAAAATTGGTGCAAACGGAGCCTACTGCGAGTGTGGTGAAGGTTGGAAATGTGTCATCTCCAAGGTTGAACCTGAAGGTCCTGATGCTGGCAAGAGCTCCTTCGAATGTGCTGGTAGTTGCAGCTGTGTAACCGATGGTTAAAGCCTAAGGGGCGCATCAAGAAATTAAGTGCACATGTAAAGGGTTAAACCCTAAATCACATGCATGAGCATGGTCGATTCTGTATGTGTTTTGTGTGTTTGCTGAAGCGTTGAAATCAATAAACCATGCTGTAATATATTGGATAAAAGCTGTTCATTTTTCATCACCAAATTCACTTGTTGTACAAGAAAATAAAAATAATTGAAGGTGAGAAATACAACAAGGCTTCAAGCCTTTGAACCGTCTATTTTTCATCACCGAATCCGCATCGAACTTCAGCAACCCGAACTTATTTTGTAAGTCTCGATTCATAGATCATCTATGCGAAAACGCAACTCAATCCGAAACCAATTTCTCATCTAATTGTCAAGATAAAATTTCAATGTTTCTGTTGATCCTAAAAACTACCGAGCCTATGTGGCGCACATGCCAAGTAATTAGTAAACTAACTACGTAATTCGGTTGTGTGCGGGGCGTGCCAACTCGTCAGCCAAGCTCGACCGAGGAGTAAAATGTGTTGATGTGGCGTTGGGCGCGTTGCTGACTTCTTGATCTTGGACTGCGACCGAGGAAGGAACACGTCTCGGCCTTCGGGTTCTAGAGCCTGAAGACAAGGTTGCTAGTTTTGCAAAGTTCAATATCAGATTCGGCTTTCAATGTGCTGAATGTAGTAACTTGGTAACACCTCACTTCGCCGAGAAGGCTGATGAGATGACCTCTCCCAATAAGAACTCGAAAATCCTTGTCGACCGAGACTTGGATAGATAATCAGTCGGCTGAGAAGCAGTGCTGTTTATCCAAACTGAAGGTGCCCCTTGATTGGCTGATTCTACGGCTCCAATGCTGTTTATCCAAACTAAAGATGTCGCTGGTTGCCTTTATAGTGATGTTTATCCAAACTGAAGATGTGTCGGCGGGAAAAAGAAAATAAAAATCTCAAGGTTGTTGAGAAATTTCGCGTAGAGCGAGAGCTTGCGCAAAGCAGTTTTGTGTGTTGAATTGGAGGGGTCTTCTCGTTGCCACTGCCTCTGTATTTATAGGGACGTGCTAACTTGATCCTTGAATATTGCATGAGATTTTTGGCGTGGATCAGACTCAACTAAATGCATGGAGTTATCATGCAATTACCCAACCAATTTAAAATCTCCATCATTATCTCATTTTTCTCCTTATTTTGTCCATCATTATCCAAGTATTTGATGATCTCCACGTGCTGGAACGAAGGCACGCAAATAATTAGCATGCAAGTTTATCTCTTAGCCATGCATTTAAAACCGAAGCATCACGGCAATCCACTCATCTTTCCACCAAATCTGACCAGGTGCAATCATGCACTATCAAAATGTTCAAACTTGATCCCATCTTTTCCATCCTTTCCAAGCCCACGAGTTCCAACCTGATGCAATTTGTCCGACTAGATTCTTGGCATCCTGCTAAAGATATTCAAGTGTGCTCTTTATTCCATCATCACTTTATAATTTTTATACATGCATGCATAATAACCTTCTGCCGTCTAAGTGAACTCCAAATTCATTTGTTTACTAATTATCACCATCCTTTAAATGAATAATAATCAATTTTGTAGCATACCACTTGAATCTGTCAGTCAAGCAAACTGATCCCACCCACACATTCACACGCCAAACATCCAAAATCAACTTGAATTGTGCTACCGTGTTTCCTGCTTGGAGATACATATCTCATCTTAATTATCATTAAAAGATAATTATGATAAAAATCATAATATTATCCTTCAATAATAACCAAATGATCTTTACTCTTCGATCCGACGGTTGTGAGCTATGTTTACTCAACGGCCTTGATCTCATGTGCCACATCCCGGCTCGGGGACGGATCACTTCCCGGGCCCACTCCACCACCGTAGCACGATATTATCCGCTTTGGGCTTACCATTCCCTCATGGTTTTGTTTTAGGGAACTCACGACAACTTCCCAGTGGGTCACCCATCATGGGATTGCTCAAGCCCCCTTCTCGCTTAACTTCAGAGTTCCTACGGAACCCGAAGCCAGTGAGCTCCCAAAAGGCCTCGTGCTAGGTAGGGATGAGAATATATATTTAAGGATCACTCCCCTGGGCGATGTGGGATGTCACAATCCACCCCCCTTAGGGGCCCGACGTCCTCGTCGGCACACACGCGACCAGGGTTAGGCTCTGATACCAATTTGTCACATCCCGGCTCGGGACGGATCACTTCCCACGCCCGACTCCACTACTGTAGCACGATATTGTCCGCTTTGGGCTTACCATTCCCTCACGGTTTTGTTTTTGGGAACTCACGAGCAACTTCCCAGGGTCACCCATCATGGGATTGTTCTAGCCTCCTTCTCGCTTAACTTCGGAGTTCCTACGAAACCCGAAGCCAGTGAGCTCCCAAAAGGCCTCGTGCTAAGTAGGGATGAGAATATACATTTAAGGATCACTCCCCTGGGTGATGTGGGATATTACAATCCACCCCCCTTAGGGGCCCGACGTCCTCGTCGGCACACTCACGACCAGGGTTAGGCTCTGATACCAAATTGTCACATCCCGGCCCAGGGACGGATCACTTCCCGGGCCCGCTCCACCACCGTAGCACGATATTGTCCGCTTTTGGCTTACCATTCCCTCACGGTTTTGTTTTAGGGAACTCACGACAACTTCCCAGTAGGTCACCCATCATGGGATTGCTCAAGCCCCCTTCTCGCTTAACTTCGGAGTTCCTACGAAACCCGAAGCCAGTGAGCTCCCAAAAGGCCTCGTGCTAGGTAGGGATGGGAATATATATTTAAAAATCACTCCCCTGGGCGATGTGGGATGTCACATCATGGGCCGATGATGGAATTTTGGGTCCAAATAGTTTCTTATAACATATTGTTCGTCAATTTCTTTGGACTCAATTAGATACCTTAAATACTTCCGATTTAGTTAATATTTTGAATGATCTATGAGGTGCAACTATATATATGTATAACATACACCAACACTAGTTCAAGCAAGGAATGACATTTTCTCAACGTGTTCGGTGTTTTTTTTTTTTTTTTTTTTTGGTCTAAAGAATAGCTTGGTGTATTTGTATCAAAGTGTCAACATTGCATACAATCTAAAACTTTTACATTTAGGTTCTCAAAGGCATAATATGTATACCAATCACTTCTTATACTTTGAGACGGATCTTCGAAGAGTGTACCATCCTTTCTTGCATATTGTGACGACCTTCCCTCCTTGTGTGATGGACACCCTCTTCATTTTCTTGCTCTTTTGCTTAACCTGCTCCTTCAGTTCGCCCATCTAATTCGAAAGAAGTACTGAATGAGATCGAAGGGAAAGTATGCAATCTTTTTCTTCCAAAGTATGATACTAATCGCAGCACTTTGAGAACATATATATAGCTTGCTTCTTGCCACCTTAACCATTCTAAATTTAGCTAACCGAGTTTTCTTAAAAATAGTTGACATGGGAAATTAGTTGATGTTCTGGATGGTTGGGTTGTGTTGGGTTGTTTATTGGTTGGGGTGATTCGTGACTGCTTTGCATAAGTGTCATTGATTAAAAAAGCTAATATTATTGTGCAAGGCAAGAGATTTGGAGTTATGCCTTTACATTTCGTCGTGGGTGCAAACTCCGTCAACTCTCTAATCTAACATTTAATCATTAATGCTATCGTCTTATCAAAAAAAATAAGAATTTTAAAACGCAATTAGTGTTAAGAAATAAATTGCCCTTGCCTTGCCTTTAGTTTTATATAAAGAGTTTCTTTCTCCTTGTGAGAAAAAGATTGAATAAAACAGAGGACTGCGTCACAACAGGAATTATACCTTGGAGATTTTCATTT
The DNA here is from genome assembly GCF_041283825.1 of Pyrus communis. NCBI lineage: Eukaryota > Viridiplantae > Streptophyta > Magnoliopsida > Rosales > Rosaceae > Pyrus > Pyrus communis. Next base: position 6,430,672 of record NC_142576.1, on the reverse strand, counting down.
TTCGAGTTACGAATCCTAATTATGAATAAAATTTTTTGGCATTGTTATTATTAAGATTTTTTTTTTCCGGTTTGAATATCCTTTGTTATGCAGAATGCACTAAATTTTATTTAGATGCCTTAATTGAGTTGATCTGATGCAAGTAAAAAGTAGAAGCCATACTTAAATTTGTTGGAAATTATATATTATAGTATACAATATTGTAATATATAATTTTAATAATTGAATGAAAAATAGTGTTAATCATATGTCTTAGAAAGGTTATGTTATTTAGGTGTATTCCCTTGTCAAATGATGTATATTTATAGATGAAAAATTATATCTCTTTAACAATAAGTACTTGGGTTATATATATATATACCCATGAAACCATTATCATTAAGAATAGAAAATTAGAGTTAATTTTCACTCTTGAGAAATAGGGTTTCCCCACTTTGTTTCTCTCATTATTTGTGACAGCCCGTCCCGAGAAATTTAAAAACGTATGCGTGAAAAGACGATTTTGCCCCTAGCGTTATTTTACGTTGTGTGTGTGTGTGTTTGGTTCTTTGTTGGCATGTTTTGGGCCACACACCATAACATGCACCCACACCCTTTCCCTTACCCTGTACCCCTCTGTCCCGAGTCCCCATTCCTCCCATTTCCCTTGGAAACGTACGGACCACACCCAAATCCCATTAAACCTTAACAGATCATGGAATCCAAGCACATATTCGAGCTCGTGAGGCTTGTAGGAATCCAACCATACCCATTTCAGGTAAGAACACCTTCGTTTTCACGTTGAACTCACAATACCCGATTTCGGGTACTGTTGATTATGATTGGTTAGTTGCATTTATATGTGTACGTATTGGTGCTGTGGACACACAGGTAAGTGCCAGGTAAGTGTTATTCATGTTTACATTCAGTAGTGATTCAAGATGCTTAGAGAGCTCATAACCTGCACCCCCGGTGTTAGTGCTCCCGCCCAGAGTTGGGCACAATCCTTCACGTGATGTTCACCTCCCGCACCACACGCTCAGCTTGGATCCAAGTTAGGTGCACAGTCCTGTCGTACAGACCACTTTAGGTGGTTCTGACTCGTAGGTGACCCGCGATTATTCGTTCAGCCTTCACGTGATCGTAGCACTAGAGCGTATATATGTATTACATCCAGGCTTGTCGTACAGACCACTTTAGGTGGTTCCGACTCGTGTGCAGGTTCAGCTAGTGAGATTGAGATTTGAGCTCTAGATTCAGCCGTACAGGTCACGTTAGGTGACTCTGGTTGCCAGATGATATGTTATTGATATGATTCATACCTGAGCACTTGCATTTCATTCTGAGGTTTTGGCATGGCATATTCTTGAGCATGATTGGCATATACACATATACGTATATCTATTTTCTGGGAAGTATACAGGTTTTACGGCGAGGGGTTAGAACGTATTTTATAAATGGTTTTCGAAAAGCTTTGTTTTTGCCCACTCACGCTTTTGTTTTGCGCCCCTCCAGGTTCTAGTTGAGTAGTAGGTTCGGTGGTTTCCCAGAGGGCTTCCCGGCATTTCTGACAGACATTCACAAGCGTAGGATCACCTTCGGGTGTACTGTTGTCGCATCATTTTCATTTGGACTGCTTTAGGCTTATACTCTGAACTTGTGTCACACTTACGCTAGCACTTGTTTCTTTTACGTTTTGTATGCTAGTTTCTATTATTCGTACTATTTACATTATTATTCTATAAGCTTCCGCATTGTGCACATGGCTACGTCACTTCCGCGTGACGGCCAGCACGCCCTGATCTAGGTCGGGGTGTGTCATTATTCGTTTGTCAAATTCTGAGTCATGTCTTAAGAGTACGGAATATATGAAGTTTGTCAGAGTTCGAAGATTGAAGTGCTTTGACTTTGAATTATAGATTGTTGAATCCTGGGAGACGAACGCCTACCAAACTATAAGTACAAGAGTAGGGGCGAAATTCTATCTTTAGGACATTGCATTATACAAGCTTCAATATCTAAGTTTGTTAGTATTTTTAACTTTCTCTCTACTTGTCTATATTAATCTCATATATAATTGATGTTGTGAATTTCTTTATGATTATTATTATCGGAATTCTTGTGTTATTTCTATATTTTCTATTATGCTCCAACAAATTTGGGCTTAGCTTCTTGCAATATACCATGAATTCCTAGTTGTAGATGCAATGCAATTAGGGCTTATGTGATTGTCCACCGATTTTCATAGAACTTATTGGGTTTTTACTTGTTTAAATTTTCGCCATAGAATGTTACATGTAAGGATACTTTTGGTGCAACCATATGACATGGCCATTGAATAATTTCAGTTTTTTTTTTGTATGTTTTCAATTTATTATTTCCATGTGTTTAATTTCATGCTTAATTTAGTTTCCAATTGAACTCAAAATCTCATATCTATTCTCTTCTCAATTAGAATTTGTTTCAATTTAATTAGTAAGATTTCTAGAATTAATTCAATTTATGTGGGACAATATCCGTGCTTATTTGCTATACTATCATCTAATTCGTATACTTGCAAGACTTAATGAGGTTAATTTTGGTTGTATAAATTTCACAACAATGATACATGTTATCCTACAAGGTTCGTATACTGCATCGTAGAAATGATGCACTGAGCAAATCAAAACTTGAATAAGCTGTGAAACTCATGTGAGTAGTAAGTACACAAACAATGGTTCACAATATAGGGCAAGGCTCTACAATATTAGTATGACTACTGATCTAGGTATAGAAAATATTTTGGTAAATTTGGGTGTGCCAACTTGTGACATCCCACATCACCCAGAGGAGTGATCCTTATATGTATATTCCCATCCCTACCTAGCACGAGGCCTTTTGGGAGCTCACTGGCTTCGGGTTCCGTAGGAACTCCGAAGTTAAGCGAGAAGGGGGCTAGAGCAATCCCATGATGGGTGACCCACTGGGAAGTTGCTCGTGAGTTCCCAAAAACAAAACCGTGAGGGAATGGTAAGCCCAAAGCGGACAATATCGTGCTACGGTGGTGGAGCGGGCCCGGGAAGTAGTCCCGCCCGGGCCGGGATGTGACAAATTGGTATCAGAGCCAATCCCTGGCCGGAAGTGTGTCGACGAGGACGTCGGGCCCCTAAGAGGGGTGGATTGTGACATCCCACATCACCCAGGGGAGTGATCCTTATATGTATATTCCCATCCCTACCTAGCACGAGGTCTTTTGGGACTCACTGGCTTCGGGTTCCGTAGGAACTCCGAAGTTAAGCGAGAAGGGGGCTAGAGGAATCCCATGATGGGTGACCCACTGGGAAGTTGCTCGTGAGTTCCCAAAAACAAAACCGTGAGGGAATGGTAAGCCCAAAGCGGACAATATCGTGCTACGGTGGTGGTGTGGGCCCGGGAAGTGGTCCGCCCCGGGCCAGGATGTGACACAACTCGCAACCTAGCTCGATTAGGAGAGTAGAATGGAAGTGGTGGTGCTGTCGAATGCGGTGCTGACTTCTGCACTGAAGCAATCACTACCAAGGAAAGAACACGTCTCGACTTTGGGTTCTAGAACCTGAACACAAGATTTGGGTATTCACTTAATCTTGTTACGTATAGGTCATTTTCTTCTAGTATTCAAGGCTCTTTATTTTGGAGTGTACATGATACTTGAGCTGTGAAAAAAAAGGGATCTTATCAACTTGTTCCGACCTAGGATAATAAGCTCATGAGTTTAGTCTTACTTTACTGTCAAGAAACAAAAGCAAGACTTTCATCTCCAAGTTTAACTCAGACGTAGCTCACTTCTTTTTGGGTGTGAAATAGTGTCAAACCAAAATACCCAACAAGCATTAGAAGATCCCCTTTAAGATCAAACAATTCCATCGAATTGAGTATGATATTGGATGTCTTACTATACCAGGAATATCAATGAACCAGATTATTGAAATTGCTCAGGATACCCTTTTTTAGCTTCTAGAATCTATTTCTTAGTTTAAGATCCCTCTTACTAACTGGAATCAAAGAATTTGTAGATCAATTCCCCTCCAGGATAGAAACTTCTTGTTCAAAGGGCGAATCCATCAAACTTAATCAACCATTAAGGAGTAATCCTAATGTGTGTGGATTTGGTTAGGGAGATGTGGAAATAGTACTTCAAGATCCATTAATCACTGCAAAGTTTAATAATTGGTTTGGTTTTCGTTGTGCCGAACAAGGAGTAATTGGGGAACATCTCACTTTACTTCACCGAAGCTGATGAGATAACCTATTGAGAGTCTGAAATGCAAGAAGAGAGAATTCTTCGTTTGCCGACACTGGAATAGATAACCAACCAATCAGTTGCAATGCTTTTCACTTATCTAAACTAAAGGTGTCATCGGTTAACATGGTGTTATTCACTTGTCGTCACTAAAGATGTGTTAACAGGAGAGTTAGGATAGTTAATATTTTTCTCAAAAAATGTGATAAGGGTTTCACGTAAAATAAGGATTTTCACGTATAGCGCTTTAAGTTGTTTGTTGAGTTGAAGGTGCCTTCCTCGGTTGCAAATCCTCTTGTATTTATTTATTTATTTATTTAATTTTTTTAAACAAATAATATTATTTATACTAAAAAAATATAAATATAACTTCTCAATAGGCTAGCAATGAAACGATATTATAGAATCTAAGCCTTAGACACGTAACCGTCTTTTGATGGTAGGCCAAAACCATCTGCCATCAGGCGATAATACCAAAAAATTCCAAATTGGATAATGATAAACCAAATGGTTGATGCTGTGGCCAAATGATAATGGTCGCCAAATCGTATCACAACAACCATCTTTATCCTCCCAATGGTCAAACCAAAAACTCTCTCTTGATCACCTTTGCAGCACGTGGCCAATAAGAATTCCTCATCATCAATTCATTTAGTCAGCCTCTTTCATTGGACCAGTACCAATGACCTACAAAATCTCATCAAATCATCAATCCACGATCTATGTCCATTTATTTAACGGCCTCGATTGTACAAACATATATTTAATATTGGGTACAAACAATAGAATAAGGATTCTCGTTGAATTCTCTTTGTGAGAATTTTTGAGATTTTCTAATAACATCCGTTTATCGTATATTATGCGGTAAAAAATTATTTTAAATTATTTTATTTAAATTGAATATAAACAATATCTAACAAAAACTAACCACTTGACATACGATAGATGTGATTGAAGGATCCCCGATATTCTCATAAAGAGGTTGGCTCCTCCTGGCAAACAAGAGTACGAGAATCGATTGAACTCTAGGCTTTGGTATGATTCAATAATGCAAACGTACAAGATTTCCATGTGCAACACAAAACATTTTGACAAGGATTGTCTGCAGCATTATTGCTCTTCCAACGTTGGCGTTTTAAAACCCATTAAATTATAAATTTTCATATGTGAGAGCAATTAAGATGGATCGAGTACACTTTTACATATGACTCAATTCAATAACACAACGATATGTGTATTATATGTGAAATGATATTGTGTTACTAAACCGATATGCTACTTTAATTAAATATCGGATTCATCTATTTCCTTCTCCTTATATGCATGCTACGAATGGTACATATTCTCAGTAGAACAACAAATGCTTGCTACGAAATTGTATCATTCAAGAGCCATAAATTGAAACGCACCACATCAAATTAACAAGTGATACTGAACAATGAAACTATGGGAGGTTTTCAACCCTAGGACCTGCTACAAACTAAGACTCTAATATCATGTTACACAAATTACTGCGTCTTAAAAGTATAAGTTGTTATGGAATGAGCCAATTGAAAAGGACACGGCATCCATGAATTTGGTGTCTTGTCCTCCGAGCTATATCTTGAGGTTGGTTCGGATTCTATACCACCCTCTTTTCCAAACGCCGATGATCTTCCATCCTTGTTGCTCAAAGAAGGACCGAAGGTCTCGACTCCTTTCCCTCATTTGTTATGTCGCTCTCCCATACACAAAATTGCGAGTTTCAAATCGAATCGATTTAAATGGAAAATCTCTTTGCTCTCCTTAATTTTGATTTCGCATTAATTCGCCGATGGCTATATATGTGTATGGTAGAATTTTCCTTGCTCTATGACTATTTTTAATTAAACTTGTAAATGTCACAATCACCACGAATAAATTTGGTTGTTTGGTTAGGCGGCTTGGAGAATGGAGGCTTTTATTTTTAACTATGTTTGGTGAGACTTTTTTTGAACCACTAATAGAAATACCCCTTTTTTGGCAAAGTATTTTACCGTGTTTCTGGATTGTGATTTCCATATGCGTCTAACCATCCCAAAGAATATTCATAAAACTACTTAACGAGTTAGCTTCGACGGTAAAATGCTCACTCTTCTACTTACCAAAAAAGTTCATCCTTAACATTTTTACTTTCCAATTTTCTACATGCAATACTAATAGGAAAAGGATCCTCATCGGATCCTTTTTCCTGAGGATCCTAGGGATCCCATGATTGTGATCGTTTATCATACATCGTGCGGTCAGTTTTCATTAGGTATTATTTATATTTAATTTTAAAATTCAAATTTTGAAATAATTTCTGACCACACGATGCACGATGAACGATCACGATCACAAGATCCTTAGGAAAAGGATCCGGCGAGGATCTTTTTCCATATTAATACCTAGTCCAGTAAAAAAGATCATGTATACTTGCTCTTTGTATTTTGTTGGTCTTTGCCCTGGAATGATATTTCCAGTTTACAAAAGAAAAATGAAAAAAATCCAGTAAAAAAAATCTAGAAAATCTCATAAAATTCATAAACATAATCTCGTAATATTCACACAATTAATTGCTATAATTACCAATGAGGGTTAGTTCCCTTGGTAAGGGCGTACTTGTGGTTAAACACCAATCCAAGTTCGATCTCCGTTACCAGCAATTCTTGTCTGTAAATTCCTACATGACTATATAACGATGGCAGCTGGCAGTTAGGTGTCAAGCATCAATTTTTCTAGCTTAAAGTTATGGGCATGCCCTGAAACTGGTGGTGAGAGAAATCAATCCCCCCTAAACTTTTAATGGAGCACAATGTAACAATTCAATTATTATCCACAAAATTTTTTCATTTTCTTGAATTTTACTCGTAGCCTAAGCAAAATAATGAAAACGCTCTACTTCAATTCTCTACTGCCGTCACTCAGTATTACAGTATGGTAGTATTCCTCTTCGTTTAGAAGTGAGAGGTCTTAGGTTCGAATCTCATGAATGGCAAAATCAATACCAAATTAAGTTGCCCATTGTGTGGCTTAACTAAACTCCCCCTCCCTTGTAGTGTAAAAATATCGGTACACTAAAAAAAAAAAATTTCTCTATTGGCGAGACTAGACCAAGGAGAGATTTTTCAATATGACTGGTATACGAGGTAGTACACCACGTGTTACTATACAAATGGTGAGATTTGTGTGTTAAAAAGTTAATAACTTAAAAGATAAAATTTCTCATCACTTACATAAAAACATGTGGTGTACCACTCGTGTTTCCGTCATAATAAAAAATTTCTTTCAGATCAAGTTAGCAAGTAAAGTACCATTGGTCCATTTGGCGCCAGCTGATTGGCTAGCAGGAAGCGCCAGAAAAATAACCGTCACTCTTCTCAGCTACCAGTCCATCGGAGAAGAAGCGACTGCTTGGTGAGCGGATCGGTTACTCACCCGACCATCCTCCCCTCCGTGGACCTTCTTCCTCAGACATCTACAGGTGCGTTACCTTTCCCCCTAAATTAGGGTTAGGGTTTCTGAAATTAATTTCCCCCAAATATCCCCTCTTTTTGCAATGGAAGAACATCCATCGTCTTCCTCCTCCTCCTCATCTTCTTCTTCTTCTGCTGCCGCTTCGACCAGTAGGGACACTTCTGGCGGTGCTGCTGCTTCGACCAGTAGGGACACTTCGGGCGGCGCTGCTGCTGCCGCTACGACTTCGTCTTCGAGCGCTTCGCAGGTGCGGGAGGAGGAGGACGATGACAATCAGTACCAGCAACACACGCATTTCCGGCATCCGGAGCTGGAGCAAAACCACGAAATCGGCACTTCGTACGGCGGAAATGTGCCGGCGTTCGATGAGGTGTCGACGGTGATTACGGATGAATCGTGGTCCTGCATTGTCGTCCTCCTCACCTTCTGGTTCTTCGGTTTGTATCCAATTTTCAGATTATATTTTGAATTTTTTATGGTAATTAATTATTTGATTATCCATAATTTGATTGTAATTGGATGTTTCAGTGTCGATGACTTTGATTTTGGGAGTTTACGGGTCTTCGAGTTTAGAGCTTGGCCCTAATAGCTCAATTCTTCTGCAACCTAACCCATTTTTTGTGCAGTCTATAAAGGTAGGTTTTTGCTCTAATTTTACCATTTTCCATTTTTTTACTAATATGCCTGCTTTCTTGTGCTGTTTAGTAATCTGGGTTGGTTTTTTGTTTGGTCTTTGTTAGGTAGAAGAGCTGAATATATCAAGTTCTGGGCCTGTACTATATGGTTTCTACAGTACTCCACCTCTTGATACTGCTACCACTTGGTCCGAAACACATACTGTCTCGGTTCCAGCCGATTCTCATACGGCAAGTTTGCATTCTGTTGAATGTTGTTTTTTGTTTTATTGCCAGAAATTTTTGAATTTTTTGAAGCTGTGGTAGTTGTTGATGAGGATGATAATTCGTTGTGCTTCTTCTTCAGGAATGGATATATTACCTAAATGCGGGGTCTCAAATGAGTATTTCATACAGCGTGAACTCTCCGAGCTTCTCTATTTTTCTTATTATTGCTCAAGGTATATAACCTACATTTCCTTTTCTTTCCTACTCAAAATTCTCTTCATTTTAAGAAATATCCATGCTAGTTAGTAGTTAGTAGCTACCATTTATAAATACTTTTACAGCAATGAAAGTTTAATATCTTTCTTCATGTTTTGTGAGTAAGCGTGAGTATGTTTTGATAAGATTAGTGTAACGGGCTGCTGAGGAAATTGGATTACCAGTTGTTTAATTTGCTGATTGCTGCTATTGCAGTGATTGACCCTTCACTCAAATTCATAGTATATACACCTAGAATCACTGTTATATAGAGAGCAAGCCACATAAGTGAGCCAAGAGTGCAGAGCAACTTGTTAATTGAAGTCTTAATTGGTCACTTACCAGAGCAAGTCTTCTTGCTACATTTCTCCGATTTCTTTTTCTGTGGTCTGGTGTCTTTGCATTATTTATAAAAATAAAAATCATCTGCAGTTGCTCATGCATTTTTTTTTAACTAATGGCAAAGTTTATTCAACCTCCATAGCATTCTGAAGCTAGCGCATTGCAGGTAAAGAAGGCCTTGCTCAGTGGCTCGAAGAACCGACATATCCTAATACTTCTTTATCATGGAACCTCATTCATGGTGAGACAAAGTGTGGAATATGATCTTATTGTCTTCTCAACACAAGTACTATTACTACTATACTAATGTCAGTAATTACTTCCTCTCAGGAAGTGGTATGATTGAGCAGGACCTATCAAAGTCTTCTGCCTACTATGTTTCTGTGGGTAACTTGAACGCAGAGGATGTGGAGGTAATTGTGGAACATGTAGAATAAACTATAACCTTGGAATTTAAATATCTTTCGTACTTTTTCTTTTATTGTATTCTGGTCTGTACTCTTCCGATTAAAAAGATATATTGGGGCATGGTACTTATGAGATTAACTGTTATTCAGAATCAAATAATTAATACAATCTTTGTTACTGCAATCATGGGCTGTTACAGTGATTATTGACATTAACTGCAGCATACTGCTAAAGTAAGCATCAGGTTGAGTGAGAGTAAGAATGCAAAACCTTTTTTTGCGCTAGACAAACATCCTGATGTGTTGGCCTTGAGAGTGTCCCTCATAAGGGTCTCTATTTTCCCCTTTTCCTAATGCTTTTATATCTTACATTAAAGAATATTGTTGTTGAACCATGGCAAGTGGCCCAGTGGAAATGCAGTAGAATTCCAAGTCAGGTTTGCTCCCTGGTTTTGGGTTCGGGGCACAAAGCTGGCAAAAACATGGATGATTCCCTGGTTGAAATTTTTGGGAGGACGTGTGCCATTTGACTATGGCTAGGGGTGGGCCGAAATGCCTTTAGCCTTTCTGGGCCCCACTGGCGATTAGTCCTACCTCATGGAATATGGGATATCTCATGCTTCGTCCAAAAAGAAAAAAAAAAAAAGGAATATTGTTGCTGTTCTGTCGTTAATTTTTACTCATTACACTATTCACTTGGGTTCATCTTTACATTGAACAGGTACAATTAAACATCACAGTGAATGCTTTATTGTACAATACAAATTCGGCTTATTACAAATGTACTTTCACGGATGAATCCTGTACTTTGAAAATTTTGTTTCCGGAGGGAAATGCAGCTGTGTTGACCATTCCTGGTCCAGAGCAGGTAAGACTAATCTAGTGGATTGTCAAATAAATGTTACCCCGGAAACTTGAATTCAGTAGATTGTTACTCTTTCGTCTTACATTTTTTTGGTTTCCTCAGGATACACCTTCTGCAAACCAGTATGTCAAACTATCATATGGACCAAGATGGGTCACATATATTGTTGGTATAGGTAGGCTCATTCTCTTTTTTCTTCGCATAATGAAACCTTTGTCTGTCAATCTCTACCGTATTTAATTTTTTTAGCCTGTGTAGGTGGGATGACTGTGCTCATGTTCTTGGCCTTCAACTTCTTAAACAAATGCCAAGGTACCAATGAAGATGGAATAAGAGTTCGACATGATGAGTTCAGATCTGAGAGAGCCCCATTGCTTTCCTACAAAGATGATGATCAATCAAGTTGGGGCTCATCTTATGATTCTGCCTCAAATGATGAGGGGGATCTTGAAGACTTTCTGGCAGGAGAAGGGAAGTCGTCAAGAGATGGTGAAAGTAATAATACTCGTCGTCTTTGTGCAATCTGCTTTGATGCTCCTAGGGACTGCTTTTTCCTTCCCTGTGGGCATTGTGTGGCTTGTTTTGAGTGTGCAACAAGGTATTTTTCTCTACCGTTTCTGACTTTGTATAGTCGTATCTAACTGCAAAGTTCCTCTGCGCTGTACCCTGCAACAAGTCCACAAACTAGTTATGACAGTTGACAAGGCCATTTGCCTATTAGGCCATCAAAAGTTCTGATTTCTTCAGGGCTCATCCAATGAGCTTCTAGAATACTAGTAAACTGTGTTCCATGCATCATATTTGTCCTGTTTATCTGTTCCAGATCCAATTTAATGATTGATTACATTTTTCAAAATTTCACAGGATAGCAGAGGCAGCTGCTACTTGTCCAATTTGTCGGAGGAACATAAAGAAGGTGAGGAAGATCTTTACAGTTTAGTAATACAAACCTCCTTGTAACACTGGTATGCGCTATTCTTTACTACCCGTCAATATAACTGATCAGAGCTCAGCTGGTTACCTAGGTAGTTTCTAAGTGTGGATTGGCCGTGCCTTGTCGCTTTACAACGGCTTTCCCTTATGTATTATTGTTTCCGGGTATAGAAAGCCTCAATACACCTAAATAGGATAAAGAATTCAAAGGTCTCGATTCTTTTCTTTCCCCACATTGTAGGTTGGGTTAAGGTACTCGATTTTCTGTTGCAATCTTCAATGATATTAATGTTGGTGATGCATATTGTTTGTTCAACTCCCTTTTCAGAATGCTTTGCAAATTCATGCATCATATTTGTGTGATTGAGCTCAATTAGTCACGAGGACTTGTTAATTGAAGAAAGAGAACTGGTTGTAAAACCGGTTTCATGAATCTTACCAATATTTTCTTCTCTTTTTTTTGGTTGGTAATTAATGAATCTCACCAATATTGCTCCTTCCTAGCTAGTAGTCAAAACAATGGAGAATGTGGACAACGTAGGGTCAGTCAGCCCAGTTGATCCGAACAATGTTGCGTGTCTCTTTGTAGCTGAGTTTGATCTCCCATTGTATATATAGGGCTTGGACAGTTGATCAGATTAATGTGCTCGCGTTTTGTATGATCCAACCTTGATCCTCTCTCATAAATTAGAACTAGAGCAGTCTTCTTAAACAAAACCACAAGCAACATGAGCATCTTACTTTCCTTCTCATTATATGTGCCCTAGGGTCGATTGTGAGAAATTTTTTAATGTTCCGCGAATAGGGCTCGGTAAATCAAGTGTCATAATTCGTTTGGTTGATTTTTTTTTTTTTTTTTTTTTTTTTTTTTTTTATAAGTTTCCAACCAATTGTATTATGAGACTTGATATACCTAACTGTGTTCCAGCACACTAAAAAATCTCTCGTGGATTGGGAGGAAAGGTAATCCTCCAAGTCTACCAAACACTAGATTGTCAAATTTGGTAAACCAGTTAGAAGTATCCAAGATAAAATAATGGAATGGGTTTAAGACACTTTGAAGTGATGAAATCGTGCAAGCAAAGGGGCTTAAAGTGGGACAAAGATTTGCTCGTCTTTGTCTCTCTGTCCTGGTGAGACGGTCCAATAAACGTAGTCCTCCAAAAATGCCCCTCCCAAAAATCCCAACAGAAAAAACTCTCTTTCTATGAGAGACCTTCTCTCCTCTGTGAGAGTTTTCTTTCCCCCTTAGGTGAGGGTCTTCATCTTACCTACTTTCTTAGGCGCCGACTCTGGCTTCGGCTGAAGTTGGTTGCCTCTTTTCCTTTGCTTCTTCTGTTTTCTTCTCTTCTCCCCTTCTCTGCTGTGTTCTTCTCTTCTCTTCTCTTTTCTTTTCTTCTACTACTTCCTCCTCCTATTTTGTTTCTCAATTTGTTTTCTGTCTCTTACCCCGTTGGTATGCCTCGTTCTTGTTCATCCTTGGTTCGATTTTCAACCATGTTTCTTGTTGAGATTGTGTGTAGAGCTCTGGTGGCTTGGGTATTTCCAACACCACCACTTTCTCGTTGCTATCTGCCTTTTTCGGCAGTGTTGTTTGTGGGTCTTCACGGACTTCATCTTGATAGTTGGCTTCTTTGTCTTTGTTGCTGGCTATCTTTACTCTATGGTTGTGCTTGTGGAGCAGATCGGAATTGGATGGTGCATTTGATGAGGTGTTGCTTGGTTATGGGTGAGGATTGGAGCAAGTCGGAATTCTCTGCGGTGGCGAAAGCAATGGATCTTTCTAGTTGTTGTCTGTTGTGTTTTGACTTTTTGGGCGGCTTTGTTTGTTGGGCCCTTTTGTTTTTCTATTTGTGTTTGGCCCTTTTGCTTGTTTACAAGTTAGTTTTGGGTCTGTGGGTTGTTCCTTTGTTTGTGTTGCTTTTTGGTGTTTAATAAAAAGCTTGCTTTCCAAAAAAAAAAATTCCCAACAGAAAAAGATAACATTTTATACGAGTTTAGGAGGCCAAGTTGAAGACGCCTTTCTTCTTTTCCCTACTTAAACATTTAGTGTGTGTGAGGGTAGAAAATGTGGTGAAAAGAAGTGGTCAAAAGAAATGATCAATCGCATTGTCTAGTGCCATTTTCATCATCTTTTTGGACTTGTTTAAGACAAGTGGGGTTGTATCATGTATGGTAGAATGAGGTTGAGACAGAAAATTGCAATTTTTGTTCTTTCTGTTTTGAATTCTTACATCACATGTACTTACTTGAAACGAAAGAAGTTATAAATAAGAGAAGTAGTAATAAGAGAGATAATCAGTAGAAATGAAATCACCTCCCCAATCGATCTAAAGTGTTGATTTTCAGGTCTTGAAATTATAAGTAAGAGCTACTGTTTGGACCTGATTTTATACTATCGGCTCGTGCAATCAAGATCGTTGATGAACATAGCTCTCAACCGTTGGATGACAAAATAGTTAAGAAAATTATTATCGAAGGATATATTATGGTTTTAATCATGATTTATCTTTTAATAATATATCAATTTATCTAGACTGAATATGATCAATTTATTTGGAAATGGGTTTCTCTGCATGGGATAATATTGAAGAAGAATGGTTATATAATAACCAATGGTCAAAAAAAGAATTGCAATTCTCTAGTCGGCACATGCATACACGTGGAGGGCGGGAGATGTGATCAAGTTGAATTTTTTGGTAATGCATGATTGCACTTGGACAGACTTGGTGGAAAGATTAAGAGTTGATTGACGCGATGCCTCGGTTGAAATGCATGGCTGGGAGATAAACTTGCTTGCTAATTGTTTGCATGCCTTGGTTCCAACACAAGAGGTCATCAAATACTTGGATTAGGATTGCTTTGCACGAAATAAGGAGATAATGATGGAGATTTTAAATTGGTTGGATAATTGCATGATAACTCCATGCATTTAGTTGAGTCTGATCCACGCCAAACATCAAACGCAATACTCAAGGATTAAGTCAGCACGTCCTTATAAATATAGAGGCAGTGGCAACGAGAGAGGCCCCCTCCAATTCAACACATAAACTGCCTTGCGCAAACCCTCGCTCTACGCGAAACCTCTCAACAACCTTGAGATTTTTATTTTCTTTTTCCTCCAACACATCTTCAGTTTTGATAAACAGCAATGTGAAGGTAACCAGCGACATCTTCAGTTTGGATAAACAACACTGGAACTATAGAATCAGCCGACTAAGGAACACCTTCAGTTTGGATAAACAGCACTGCTTTGAGGCCGACTGGTTACCTATCCAAGTCTCGGTCAACAAAGATTTTCGAGTCTTTGTTGGTAGAGGTCATCTCATCAGCCTTCTCGACGAAGTGAGGTGTTATCATGTTATTACATTCGACACATTAAAAGACGAATTTGATATTAAACTTCACAGAACTAGCAGCCTTGTCTTTAGGCTCTAGAACCCGAATGCCAAGATGTGTTCCTTCCTCGACCGCAGTCACAAGATCAAGAAGTCAGCAGCGCGCCCAATGCCACATCAACATAGTTTACTCCCCGGTCGAGCTTGGCACTGCACATAAGTGAATGACGTAATTAGCTTATTAATTGCTCAGCATGCGCGTCACGTAAACTTGATAGTTTTTAAGATCAACAACTACATATCTTTTTTATTCTGAATATGTTAGTTTAAGCACGAAAAATCAAGAATCATAATTTTATGAGTTTTTCCTATCTCAAAAAAATGGATTACTGTGGCAAAATTAATAACTGATTTCCTTTTAATAATAAAATGTACGTGTATACAAAATTCTATAGGAAATATAACTATTAATCGAAAAATAAACAAATCCTAAGATTTGAGGCTGCGCGGTGGGTCTTTACATTTTTATCACCAATGACTGGAATCCTACTTCCCACGTGGCAAATCGATTCGGCACATTAAATTACGTGGCCAACACACTAACAAACTCCCAAGTGGGCTTCTCCACGTGACCCAGTCTCCCTTCCTACCCTGTCAACCGTCCGATCAACATACTTCACACCATCAGCATAGGAATCCGAAACAAAAATGAAATCCAACGGTCATCATTATTCACACTCCCCAACCCCACTGTATCAACCCACGCGATTCCACCTCGCGTGGTACCCACCTCCTTTTTCTCAGAACCATCCAAACGCCACCCTATATAAACACCCCCAATCCTTTCCCCTCCCAAAACCCTCGCCAGTCGCCACCCCATTTCCTCGCCCCCTCTCTCTCTAGAACCTTCATTTTTCTCTCTCTAGATATGGCGGGTTCAGGAGTGGTGGCGGTGTATGGAAACGGCGCTATCGCCGAGAGTAAGCAGTCGCCTTTCTCCGTCAAAGTGGGTCTCGCCCAAATGCTCCGCGGCGGTGTGATTATGGACGTCGTCAACGCCGAGCAGGCCCGGGTCGCGGAGGAGGCCGGCGCATGCGCCGTCATGGCCCTGGAGCGTGTTCCCGCCGACATCCGCGCCCAAGGCGGCGTCGCCCGGATGTCCGACCCGCAACTCATCAAAGAAATCAAGCAGGCTGTGACAATCCCCGTCATGGCTAAGGCCCGAATCGGGCACTTCGTCGAGGCCCAAATCCTCGAAGCCATCGGCGTCGATTACGTCGACGAGAGCGAGGTTCTAACCCTCGCCGACGAGGAGCACCACATCAACAAGCACAATTTCCGGGTGCCCTTCGTCTGCGGCTGCCGGAACCTCGGCGAGGCCCTCCGCCGTGTCCGGGAGGGCGCGGCGATGATCCGGACGAAAGGCGAGGCCGGCACGGGAAACATCATCGAGGCGGTGCGGCACGTGCGGTCCGTGATGGGGGACATTAGGGTTTTGCGGAACATGGACGATGACGAGGTATTCACCTTCGCAAAAAAGATCGCGGCGCCGTACGATCTGGTGATGCAGACGAAGCAGCTTGGGAGGCTTCCGGTGGTGCACTTCGCCGCGGGAGGAGTGGCGACGCCGGCTGACGCGGCGCTGATGATGCAGCTGGGGTGCGACGGGGTGTTCGTCGGATCGGGCGTGTTCAAGAGCGGTGACCCGGCGAAGCGGGCGAGAGCGATTGTGCAGGCGGTGACGCACTACCGGGACCCCGATGTGTTGGCGGAGGTGAGCTGCGGGTTGGGGGAGGCGATGGTGGGGTTGAACTTGAAGGATGCGAAGGTGGAGAGGTTTGCGAATCGGTCTGAGTGAATGGAGTTAAGGGACTGTTTGGATGGTTTTAGTGGGTTTTCTACATATAAAAACTTTAAGATTATGTGGTGGGTTGGGTTGGGTTTGTTTTTTTTGTTGTTGGATGTAGCATTGATTTTGTTTGCTTAATAATGGATTAAATTATGTTTTCTGCTTTTGGCTGATTTATTTTTTCTTTTTCCTGCACTGCATGCATTTTTTATTTAGGAATTGTACGGAAATACTTTTAAAATGACTAAAAAAATATTTGACACATTTGCTTTCGTGTTTCAAAAGCACTTGTGATTCTTGGATGATGCATTAGATATGTGGTTCTGGCAGAAAGTATTTTAAATGTTTTTTTTTAAAAAATTCGTTTAGATGAAATTTTAATAAGGATTAATTTTAAAAATATTTTTATTAAAAATATTTTAAAAGCATTTTTAATCAAACCGTTATTACTGTGATTTTCTTCCCCAAGTGGTGAATTGGGCTGGAGTGTTTGACTCCCAATTCTATATGCAGGATAAGGTTCGGGTTTGAGTTTGGATCATCGGCCCCAGTTTGAGTTTTGAGTTTGGGTCAACGGCCCAGTTCGAGTTCTGAGAAGTTTCGACAGCCGTGGTGTTACTAATTAGATGGATAATTTGAAGTTCGAGTCCTGAGAAGTTTCAATAGCCGTGGTGTTACCAAATAGATGGAAATTCCAAGTTCGAGTTCTGAGAAGTTATAACAGCCGTGGCCCGTGGTGGAACTAATTAGATGGATAATTTCATGTGTTGGTTTGACTGTCACATTAAAAAATTCCTCAAAAATTTAGTCTTGAAAATCAGAATTTTAGTTACGAGAATTCTTCACTAATTGGTTTTGGACTTCAAGAATTCAATTGGAGAAGGGGAAAAGACAAACGAATGCAAAGTAATAAGTAATTTATAAAATATTGCGTTTGAAATGTTTTTCTTATTATAATTCTATGTTATAGAACAAGAAACAGAAGATAAAGAGAAATTATTTTCCTTTCGTAAACAATGGCGGAGCTAGGAATTTTTTATTAGATGGGCTAACTTAAAATTTTTAATTTTTATAAATAAAAAAACTTGATACCGTACTTTTCTTTGTATTAGTTAGCTTAAAAAAATTCACAAGGTGAGCCAAAAAAATTTGTAATTAAATAAATACGTGTTAAAATTCAAACAAATCCAAACTTGTACATGTACAAGAAGCGATGAAAAAAAGGATGTAAGAAAAAGATATGACATGTAAACTGTATTATATAATTTTATACGGTTAAATCTAAAAAATTTGGATTAATGACTAAATATATGATGGGTTACATTCGAAAATCAATCAAAATTACATGTAAAATTTTATTTTTCACCGGAAGCTACCTGGGCTACAACCCAGGACAAGCCTTAACCTGGCTCCGCCAGTGCCCGTAAAAGGAAATATGGATGAAAGTATGGAAGATTGTTGTGCAAGGCATGTAAGTGGTACACATAAAAAAGACATACCCTAAAGAACATAAGTTGCGAAAAGGAGAATTCTAACTTAGATACAAAATGCTGCACATAACCTAACCTAATTCACGTTTGCAAGTATAGACATTACATACAATGCTTGACCTTAACAAAAAAATACGTTAGTTTTTGGCTTTATTTTCCTATTGGCTTTATTACCTTTTAACTTCTTGAAAGTCAACTCGAGTCTCGCTTAATTCTTGAAATTCAACTTTTTTTTTAAACTCAACTTGCATTACTGCAATCAAAATGCGTACAAAGCCATTCAAAATCCGTATAAATCTATTAACATGTCTCAAACATATATGTTTTATTTATACCACGAAACAAGTTTTAAATGGGATTTTTTTAATGAACTTTGATGGTAAAAAACAGAGTGAGATATATGTGAAGTTTGAAGGAGTTAAATTAAGGAAGATTTAACGAAAAGCCCACGATACTGTTCACTTTAACGAAAAACAACATTTTTATACTAAAAAAGCAATCATGGTATTATTTACTTTACCTTTTATTTTATCCTTATCATTAAAATTCAAAGTTTTCAAAGTTTTTGATTAGTTTCTTTCAAATATTTTAAAAGAGAAACTCGACATGCCTAGGACAAGCCTGTGCATTGGTTCATCCAAAGCCGAACCCATCCTAATATCCAACAATTCGAGGGCGACCGAGGGTTGAAAACATGCATGCCGAAAAAAAAAACCCACTCCCATGCAATCCCACCCCAAAATTTTTCCCACCCCCTGCTTGCAACAAATAATCCCATGCTAATTTTTGAGGAGAAAATATTTTTTCCAACCCGTCAATTTTTAAAACGTTTTTTCCACCCCGCTTAAAACCATTTTGTCCCCCATTTTATTTTGAAAACGAAAAGATGTTTCAACTATGTATTTGTATTTAAGCTTAACCCTCGTTATTGGCGTTGACCCTTTTTCTTTACATAAAAAAAAGGGAAATAGAGCTTTTGCCTAACCGGTAGGTTACTTTTGACATATAATTTCTAATGGAACTGCCGTCTATTGTATAGGGCTACTATATTCATTTGTACTCGTGTACTAATGCTGGTCGGATTAGCTATACATCGGATTGACTACTACCCTAGGATTATAGGACCAGTTGAACGGCTTCTAAACTCGACATACTCCTTTGCCCGTCCGCGGTCACGAGCCGCGAATTTGTACTCTCCGCTTCACAATTCCCACCCTTTTTCCTCTCTCTATGCGCGGACCAGATATTAATCCCACCATCTCACCGTCTCGACTGTGAGAAAAAATATAATTAGGGTTTTCGTTTCTGCAATGGTGGGGATGATGATGACCGCCAATTCCCACGAAAGGCTTGCGGGTCTCATGGACTCCGCCATCTTCGCCGCCGATATTCCGTCGAAGCTCGACCGCTTGCGCCAATCGAAGCAGGATTTGGTCCGGCAACAGGACCCTGATTTGCTTTCCGAACTCCTCCCTCGCTTTTTCGAGCTTCTGTCCGATCGGTTCAGCCCGGTCCGCAAATTTGCCACCGAGTGCGTTTTTGTCAAACCCTAGTTTGTCCTAGTTTAATTTTTATTCTGTTTGAGTTTATTGTAGCGTAATTAATTGAGAAATTTCCCTTTTGTTTTCGAAATGTAGAATGCTTGGCGAAATTGGATTCATGCACGTAGAATTGTTGCCAGACATTGTACCCTCGTTAATTGATGTTTTGAGTGATGAAACACCGGCAGTTGCTCGACAGGCGATCACTAGCGGGAGTAATTTATTTCGTTGCGTTCTCGAAAAGGTTTCGATTCAGGTAATTCTATTGGTTGAACTTGAACGTTGTGTAATGCTTACCAATGGTGTTTTTGATGCTACTGTGGGAATTCATGTTACATTTTATGGTTAAGTATTGACTATGTAAATCCAAGTTGAGTTTGTAGTAATCGACACCCTTATTACTGGTTAACCTTTCAGGGTCTACATGCTAGTGAATTGGACAGTTCGCTTGAGTCAGCTTGGGCATGTGTGTTAAAGCTGAAGGATGAAATATATTCTATAGCTTTTCGGGTAAGAAATGATTCTTTTAACAATAACATGTGATCAGAATTTAATTGATGTCTAATTCACTGTATCATGCTTACCAGCCGGGAAGCGGGGGAGTGAGGTTGCTAGCACTGAAATTTGTTGAGTCAGTCATTCTTCTTTATACTCCTGATCCTAATGGCTCCCCGGGCCCCCCTGCTCATGAAGGTAATAAAATTTGACTCCATTCTTGAGGTTCAGAACTGAATTGGTTTGTTTTTTTCTGATGAAGAATGCTTGTCCGCTTTGTAGGGGACTTAGTGGAATTTAATGTATCTTGGCTTCGTGGTGGTCATCCTCTGCTCAATGTTGGAGATTTGTCAATTGAGGCTAGTAAAAGTTTGGGTTTATTGCTTGATCAACTTAGGTTCCCAACCGTGAAATCGCTTGGTAACTTAGTGATCGTTGTGCTTATTAACAGGTATCTTGGCTTTCTTAGGTCATATTCAATTTTCTAGCAATTTTGATGTTACATGTTACTCCATAGAGCCCTTGTATGCTAAATTTAAATGCTGATAAGATTTAGATGACTCTCTGTAATTTAAAACTAGTTTTGAAGATTTAATATTTGTAAACCATCTCTGGAGCTCAAAAGAAGGTGTTCTCCATGAAAAAAGTAACAACAACAACAAAGCCTTATCCCACTAAGTGGGGTCCATGAAAAAAGTAAAAGGTGTAAAAATTGTTCTCACTTTACAAACACCACCTCTCAATAATAGGAGGAAGTGCATGTTGTAAGGGAATTTTCTTTTCATTTTCGTTCCTTTTTCATGAGGGTTTGTTAACAAAAAAGTTTAAACATACCCTATGCATGAACCTAGGTCATGGGTGTTGATAAGTGATAACTATGTCTCCTGATATCAAACAGTTACCCCGAGCGATGATGTTTAAATTTATAAAGGATTGTTCTTTGAGTGGCGTGATGACCTATGTGTTGGGTATATGTCAACTTATAAAGGAGTTAAGTGGTTGATTGTTATGTACAAGAGGACTGTATTTTAGGATCCTAGATAGGGTGAAGATAATAGTGACACCAGTAGGGTTATGCAAATTTCGAGGACAAAATATCCTGGAAGGAGAGTAGATTGTGATGTCCAATATTCTTTTGTAAAAAATAGTAAATTATAAATATAGTATTTATACTGAGGCCCAGGTGGGAGCTTCCTTGTATTTTTTTTTTCTGGGTACAATTGTAACCATTTGTGTCTGCTTGCTTACAGTTTACTGCAAGTTTCTTATTTTTTATTGTATATGACATGTCTTGCCAGTCTTTCAGCAATTGCAAAGAAGAGGCCTGCATTCTATGGTCGCATTTTGCCTGTATTACTTGGATTTGATCCTTCAAGCACTGTCATTAATGGGGTACATGTTTCTGGGCCACGTCATGCCTTAAAAAATGCCTTCCTCACCTGCTTAAAATGTACACACCAGGGTGCTGCACCGGTATGTTGTTTGATATCATTCTATACTAAATCCTTAAGACTTTTGTTGTGTAAAATGTTCTTGATATACCTGTGGTTGTGGTACCAGTTACTTTTGAATAAGGCAGTGAAAGTTAATGAATGATTGCTCAAAAATGCTTGATAACATGTGGCTCTGAAGATCATTAGGTTCCAGTGTGTAAAGGAATAGTTGTTTTGACAAATGATAGGTGCTCTCTCTTTCAGTAAGGATGTTGTTACAATTGAAGAACTTTCTACAAAACATGAAAATGTGCCTGCCATGATATTGTTATTGAATGCGCACTGTCTGACAGTGGATTGTAGATAAACCCCATAGAATTTTCCCTTTGCATGTCCCATTCGGTGGAGCTGCTATCGATCATTGGAAACCAATTGTTCTATTCCATTTCAGAGACTGTTTGGTAACTCGGTACAAAATATCCATAGGAATTCTAGTTTGGAAACCTATCTGGTAATTGGTTTTACATTTGTCTTCTCCATCGTTCTTTGTAGGTATTTGTGGTGGTGGGTTGGTGTGTTGAAAAAACCCCTTACACTGGACCTTGTTCTTTGATGTAACCAACGACAATAGACTAAACTAGCAAATATAGAAAACTTAGAAACACACAAGAATTATACTGGTTCGGCAAAACTTATGCCTACGTCCAGTTGTGATTTCCCTAGGTAGAGAAATCACCTCTTCTTTGATTAATAATAGAGATTACAGAACTTATGCAAACCCTAGAACTAATCTCAAACCTCTCTGCTGTTTGGCTGTTTTCTCTCTGCTGAAAATCAGCCTTGCTGCACCCTATTTATAGATATAGGGTTGGCTTACATGTCCTTTACAGATTATAATTCCTATTCTAAGTGGAATAGGAATTTAGACTTCCTTTCCAATTCCAAATAGACTTCTGGGATTTCTAATCTACATTGAATAAGGAAACTAAGATTCTTTCCTAGCCCTTTTAGGAGAAGAATTGGTGCACCCTTTCCCTAAAACAATTTTAAACAGAAAAGGACACAAATTGACGAGCCCAAAACTAACAATCTCCACCTTGGTGAGTCAAACCAAGTCTTGATCGTTTGCACCCCAGAGTATCTTTGAACCCTCTTGAAGTAGCTCTGGAAAAACTTCAAGAGTCTTCACCTTGGCAACCTCCTTATTGCCTCATTGCACCTCAGGTGAGGAGGTGCTCCACTTTAATCAATCAACGAGATTGATCAAGTTCAAACAATGCTTGAACTTCTTGGCCAGCACTATCTTTGTAAGGAAATCTGCGGCATTGTCATCCGTATGAACCTTTTCAATCCAAATTTCCTTAGACTCCACCCAATCTCTGATTCTGTGATATCTTGCTTCAATGTGCTTTGATCTTCCAGAAAAAACCTGATTCTTTGCCAAGTGAATGGCACTTTGACTATCACACTTAAGCTTCACACAATCTTGAGTGATTCCCATTTGACTTACCAAGCCACTAAGCCAAATTGCTTCCTTTCCAGCTTCGGCCAATGCAATATACTCTGCCTCTGTGGTCGATAAAGCTGTAATTGGTTGCAGTAGTGCCCTCCAACTGATTGGTCCTCCTGCGCATGTAAACACATAACCAGAAGTTGACCTTCTCTTGTCCAAGTCCCCTGCATAATCGGCATCCACATATCCTAACACCCCTGCATTTTCCTTTTGCTTCTCAAACATAATCCTTTGTCGCCAAGAACCCTTCAAATAACGCAAAATCCACTTGACTGCATCCCAATGTTGCTTTCCTGGATTTGCCATGTATCTGGAAACAACACTGATTGCTTGAGCTATGTCAGGACGTGTGCATACCATTGCATACATGAGGCAGCCCACGGCATTAGCATAAGGCACCTTCTTCATTTCTTGTTGCTCTTCCTCGGACGTAGGACACTGTTGTCCACTTAACCTGAAGTGAGTTGCCAAAGGAGTCGAAACTACCTTTGCTTCTTGCATGTTGAACTTCTCAAGAACCTTCTGAATATACTTGGCTTGTGATATCCAAATCCTTCCAGCGGTCCTATCTCTCTGAATTTCCATGCCAAGGATCTTCTGTGCGGCACCTAGATCCTTCATGTCGAACTCCTCGCTCAACATCCTTTTCAAGTCTTGAATTCTAGACTTGTCTTGACAAGCAATTAACATGTCATCCACATATAGCAATAGCAATATGATCATCCCATCTTGGAACACATGATAGTACACACAACAGTCATACAAACACCTTCTAAAATTAATTTTCAGCATGAATGAATCAAACCTCTTGTACCACTGTCTTGGAGACTGTTTCAGGCCATACAGGGACTTCCTTAGCTGACATACTAGGTTTTCTTTCCCATATTCAACAAACCTTTCTGGTTGAGCCATGAATATCGTCTCCTCTAAATCCCCATGAAGAAACGCTGTCTTCACATCCATCTGCTCAATCTCCATGTCATGCTGAGCTGCCATTGCTAAAAGCAATCGGATAGAAGTATGCTTGACTACAAGTGAAAAGATCTCATCATAATCCACCCCTTCCTTTTGTGAGCACCCCTTAGCCACGAGCCTTGCTTTGAATCTCACGGCATCTTGTTCATGTAGTCCTTCCTTTTTCCTAAATACCCACTTGCATCCAACTAGCTTTCTGTCTTTGGGTTTAGGAACCAACTCCCAAACAGAGTTCTTGTAAAGAGACTCCATTTCCTCTGTCATAGCACTTATCCAACTATCTCGCTCATCACTTGCTATAGCTTCTCGATAAGTAGTTGGATCTCCTTGACTAATGTTAAGAGCATAATTAACTTCGTTTTGGTCAAACCCAAACCTGTCAAGTTTCTTCTTGTTCCGCTTAGGTTTGTCCAGTGCTATGCATCTTTGGAATGCAGGTGGATTGTTGGGTGGAGTTTGACTCCTTTGGGATATCTGGCGGATTGGAGTACCTTCAATCTGTCCTGTTTCTTGCTCCACCTGATTCCTAACTGGTGAATGATGCTGATGCTCTTCTTCTTCCTCAAAACCTTCAGATTCGGCCTCTTGCTCAATTTGCTCCACCTGAGCTTCTTCTTCATCTGAACTGATTAACGGAATCTTTGTTGCTTCAATTCCAGCATCATCCTTCTTCTCCCTACTGCTCTCGACTTTATTCAGAGGCATGATTGTCTCATCAAAGACAACATCTCGACTGACAACCTTTTTCCTGTTGTTGAAATCCCAAAGCTTGAAACCCTTCATCCTTTCTCAAAACCTAGGAATATGCAATGTATAGACTTCGGTTTGAGCTTGGACCTTTCATCACTTGGAATATGTGCATAAGCACTACAGCCGAACACCTTGAGCTTGGAATAATCCACCGGCTTCTCAGAGCATACCTCTTCTGCACTCTTAAAACCGAGAACTGTAGATGGTGATCTGTTAATCAAATAACTTGCATGATTAACAGCCTCTGCCCAAAAACTATCAGGCAATCCTGCATGAAATCGCATGCTCCTTTCTCTCTCCATGAGAGTTCGGTTCATCCTCTCAGCAGCTCCATTTTGTTGGGGATTCTTCTTTACTGTGAAGTGCCTTATGATGCCTTCCTGCTTGCAGTAATCGGTGAACTCATTACTTGTATATTCACCTCCATTGTCACTTCTCAGATACTTGATCTTTCTTCCAGTTTGATTCTCGGTTTCTGTTTTCCATTCCTTGAACTTTGCAAAAACCTCGGATTTCTGCTTCATGAAATAAATCCAAACCTTCCTAGAAAAATCATCCATGAAAGTAACAAAATACCTGGCTCCACCATTTGATTTTGTTGGAGCAGGACCCCAAACATCTGAGTGAATATAGCTGAGTTGCTCCTTACTTCGGCTATCTGCACTGCTACTTGCGAATGATACCTTTCTTTGCTTCCCAAGAACACAGTATTCACAAAAGTCCAGTTTGCAAGCTAACACGCCTTCCAACAGGCCTTGCTTGTGTAATTCTTGCAATCCCTTCTGGCTTATGTGCCCGAGCCTATGATGCCATAGTTCAGTCTTGTCTTCTATACTTTGATTTACGGAAACAGCTGCTCCCCCGACTATAGTGGTCCCAATTAACTTATACAACTTATTGGGTTGTAGGTCACCCCGCATTACCACTAGCGATCCTTTGGTTACCCTGAGTCTTCCTTTTTTAGACTTGTACCCATAACCGGCCTCATCTAAAGTACCCAAGGAAATCAAATTCTTTCTTAGTCTAGGGACATACCTGACGTTCCCTAAAGCTCGTATCATCCCATCGAACATTCTGATTCGAACACTGCTGATTCCTCTTACAGGACATGAAGAATCATCCCCCATTAAGACTTCCCCGCTGCTGACTTGTTTGAAAGTATCGAACCATTCTTTTACTGCACACATATGAAACGTGCATCCAGTATCCAAAATCCAATTGAAAGCCTTGGAGCCCGATGTTACCGAAAGAAGTTCCCCGTCACTTTCATGTTCGGTGACTGCACTAGCGGAACCTGAGCTTCCTTCTATCTTGGCTTTCTTTTCTTTCCAAATCTTGCAGTTCCTCTTCCAATGATCGGCTGAACCACATTCGAAGCAACCTTCCTTCTTTTCCTTTTTCTTCTTGGATTTTGACCTACCTCTGTTGCCAGTTTTCTCTTCTCTTGTCTTTTCCCGCCCCCTCTCCTTGCCTTTGGCATAAAGGCCTTGAGAGCTTTTAGTTATATCATCTAGTTTAGCATATGACTGAAGAGCTTGAATTACGTCTTCAAGCTTCAAGGACTCTTTTCCAAACATTAGAGTTGTTCGAAAGTGCTTGAAAGACGAAGGTAGAGACCTTAGCAGGATGATAGCCATATCATCATCTTTGTAAGTTTCTTCGACTTTCTGAAGATTAGCTATGCAATTCTGGAACCTGCATACGTGATCTTCAATATCACCTCCTTCTTCTAGTCGAAGCCCGAATAGTTCATCCTTTAGAAAAAGTTTATTGGACACGGTTTTTCCCATATAAACATTCTCCAATTTTTCCCATGCTTCCTGGGCAGACATCTTTTCGGTGATGTGTGACCGAACTGATCTTGTGAGATGGATCTCGATGGAACTCTTGGCCTTCTTGAGAACCTTATTCCATGCTGCTTCTGTCATGCTTTCCGGCTTCTTACCATCAAGTGCATCATCCAAATCCTGTTGTATCAGTACGTTCTTCATCATCCTTTGCCAGTCCGTGAAGTCATCCTTGCCGTCAAAGGGTTTTAACGCAGGTCCTTGATCTGCATTCATCTTCCCTTTTAACATCGTAGAACACCTTGATCCTAGCTCTTGATACCAATTGTTGAAAAAACCCCTTACACTGGACCTTGTTCTTTGATGTAACCAACGACAATAGACTAAACTAGCAAATATAGAAAACTTAGAAACACACAAGAATTATACTGGTTCGGCAAAACTTATGCCTCCGTCCAGTTGTGATTTCCCTAGGTAGAGAAATCACCTCTTCTTTGATTAATAATAGAGATTACAGAACTTATGCAAACCCTAGAACTAATCTCAAACCTCTCTGCTGTTTGGCTGTTTTCTCTCTGCTGAAAATCAGCCTTGCCGCACCCTATTTATAGATATAGGGTTGGCTTACATGTCCTTTACAGATTATAATTCCTATTCTAAGTGGAATAGGAATTTAGACTTCCTTTCCAATTCCAAATAGACTTCTGGGATTTCTAATCTACATTGAATAAGGAAACTAAGATTCTTTCCTAGCCCTTTTAGGAGAAGAATTGGTGCACCCTTTCCCTAAAACAATCCTAAACAGAAAAGGACACAAATTGACGAGCCCAAAACTAACATGGTGGTGGTTGATTTGGGTTGGGGGAGTCCATATCCACGAGAGAGAGAGAGAGACAGATAGAGAGAGGATCGGGGTGTTCTTGAGTTTCAGCTTAGGTGAAATTCTTGATGGTATTTGGGTGCAAGTACAGAGCTTTCTGAAGATAAGAAATACACCGGAACAACTACCATCGCACGTTGCAGTGCCTCACTCTGCGACAAGTTCTGTTTAACTTGTTTCCTTTGTTCAATCAACCAAAACCAGAGTCTACTGGAACACCCTACTAAAATCGCCCACCAGATCTGGACCTAAATCTCCTCGCCAATCAGTCCAACCTGTCTACAGCTGGAGGCCTGCGCAAGGTTGACCCAGATTTGGAGCCAAGAGGTTTGTTGTCGGTTCAAAGAGAGAATGGGAGAGAAAGGCGGGGATTGAGAGAGGGATGAAGGGAGAAAAAAGCAAGATGCATGCAGGGAAGTGGTGGGGTGAGGCCATCGGCCTCCTTTCTAGCTAGTACTTTTTAATACCAAGCTTCGGCTCAAGATTAGATGATGGGGGTTTAGTGAGGCGCAAAGCCTATCTTAATCCATGTTAGTCTCATTATTGCAGTCCTTGACCATATGAAACATAGGACTGTTATTTAAGCCTGTCCCTCTTAAGGAGGTGTAACAAACAGGGCCTTACTCTATAAAACTTTAGCTTTTTAGAAGATTGATATGAACGGTTTGCACGTGTATGTTCAACATTTTATAACAAAAGAGGGAAAAGCTTTCTATCACCATCTTATTTAGTCTAGCAATGGATCAGTGATAGTGAATATCAATTAGTGTTTACCCAAAAGATTTCCAACCTAAAGGAATTGTCAGACAAACTCTTTCAGTAAAGGTTGAAAGAATATAATTAGAACTCCAGTTTTTTTATATACGTGAAGAATTCCACGAAATTCGTTGCCTGTCTTCAGCTTTGAAAACATTGATACCTTTGGAAATACTGATAGCTTTGAAAACATTGATTTCTTTTCAGAAAAAAAAAAAAAAGTTTTATTATTCTCATTATCTGTTGAAATACCATACTGTTTGTTTTCTTTAATCTGGTTTCTCTTTTGTGTAATTTGCTTTAGTATAAAGAATCTGAATAATGGAGTTTGCATTCTGCAGTGGCGGGATCGTTTGGTTGGTGCGTTGAGAAAGATGCAAGCTGGAGGGTTGGTAGAGCTAGCCACCCAGCAAGAATGCAAGATTAATGGAAGTGTGGAAGACGGGCTAGATGATTCTCTAGTTACTAAGGTATCCTTCCTATTTTATATTACATTAGATCTGTAGAGATACAAAAAGTGGATGCTCTTGCAAAAGTACACATTGGGCCATTGGCATACATGTATCTTGAAGCGTCTTGAGCACGAGCTTAATGTTTTGCAGGAAGAGAAGCCCACTATTACAATATCTAATGCTGTGCAAAGTAGTTTTGGGAAGAAACGGTTAGGAGCACTTGATAGTAGTGATATTGCAGTGGATCAAGATGTATCAGGAAAGCGTGCCAAATCGACATCTAGTTTCTCTGGGGATTCGGCTAAAGAGGTAGGAAGGAATGTTTCTGCGTCTCAAGATGATGTTTCTTCAAGTGGAACTACCACTTCTAGAGGAGACGGTGATAGTGGACCTGTGCAGCAACTTGTTGCTATGTTTGGCGCATTGGTTGCTCAAGGTGAAAAAGCTGTTGGTTCTTTGGAAATTCTTATCTCAAGTATCTCTGCTGACTTGCTAGCAGAAGTAGTGATGGCTAATATGTGCAACCTTCCACCCAATCTTCTTGGAGATGAAGGAGATGAATCTCTGATGAACATGCATATAGTCGGCGGTGATTCTCGAGTTAAATATCCACCATCATTTATTGCTGATGTTCTTTCACTTACAAGTACTTTCCCTCCTATAGCTGCACTCCTAGATGCTCATCAGTCAGTGTCCAATGATATAGTGGTACAGTTTTCTATTCTCATTTTGGTTTTCACCCCCTTTTTCCCCATATTTTTCTTGAATTGCAATGTTTATGGTAATTGCAGAAATCCGAACAGGAGGAAGAACAGGTACCGGATGTAGTTGATAGCGGTGTTGCATCTACCGGCATGGATTATGTTTTTGGAGATGAACCTGCCATCTTACCTATGGGTTTACCAGCTTCATCTGAAATGGAGCATGGTTGCCCATCACTTCCATCTGATCATGATATGGAATATCTTGAGAGTGAAATACCTGGACTGGATTCTGCTTGTAATAGTGGATCAGAACCCATCATTGCATCCTCATCAACCTTAATGGATGTAGAAGATGCAAGCCAAGAGCAAGTTACCAGTGTTAAGGTAGAAAATGCAAGCCAAGAGCAAGTTACCAGTATGGGTCAAAGGACTCCACTTAATATACTTCCATCACTATCAACGGATAAGTCTGAGGAGCTTAGTCCACGAACAGCTGTTGCAGATGTCAGCCTGCTTTCGTCGACAGCAACTTCAGTTGGGTTGTCCTATCATCTTGTCCTGCCCAAGATGTCGGCACCGGTTGTTATCCTTTCTGATGAAGAGAAGGATCAGTTGCAGCAGTTGGCTTTTACTCGCATCATCGAGGCATATAAGCAAATAGCTGTTGCAGGAGGTTCCCAAATACGATGTTCTCTCCTTATAAGTTTAGGAGTTGAGGTAGTAATTCAAGCTTCTTATATGTGGCTAATTGTAATTTGTGCCGGCTGTAATTGTAGTTCCTTGTTTCAATCCTAGTTATTGTTTTTTCAGATATTTGTTTATTTTATTCTTAAGCCCCTTTTAGTTTTTTCTTTCTTTGTTTTTGGTGCTAGGGGTAGGGGCTGAATCTAGGCATTCTTAGTGGAGGCTAACTGTATGATGTCATTTTCTTAATTTCGATGCAAACTTTCTCAGTGCTGTGGTTTCTTACAGAACCAAAATTTGATTTATCTTTGTAGTTCCCTTTGGAGTTAGACACATGGAAACTGCTGCAGAAGCATATCTTGGCAGATTATACGAATAATGAGGTATGTGAACGGGTTTTGGTGATTTCATATAGTTGTATTTTTTTCTCTATCATGTTAATTTGATATATACAAGAATGCACTTTTGGTTTATTACAATTGAAAACTCAGTTTGAGTCTTTTGGATACAATGGGTGGTGATATGTGAGCATGACATACAGTTGCTGTTTAGAAAGGGATGATCTGTTTTATGGAAGTTTGAAATTTTTTGATTGTTTGAAGAGTGGAGTTAATAATTCCCTTTGAATAGATGCATGTTACTCAGGTATGTATTGGAATTTAGATGGCATCCATTTCAGTTATGTGTTTCGATTGTAGAAATTTTAAGAACTATATACCTGGTAACATTACCAGATGTTAGTGCAAAGTGTCTCACGTTCTTGGAAGAGTACCATCTGTAATGAATTACTGTATTTTATGGATACTGGGATGAAATTCATTTCTGTTGCAGATACTCATCCAAATATGTTTTAATAGGTATTAAATTATTAATAGATATTAGTTGTTAAAGAAAAAGGATGGTAGTTGTTTAACTATGTGTTCTTGTGATTCTCTGACATATATAATAACTGACAGTGACTCTGGGATCTCTTCAGGGACACGAGTTGACATTGCGTGTCCTATACAGGTTATTTGGAGAGGCAGAAGAGGAACGCGATTTCTTTTCTTCGACAACCGCTACTTCTGTATATGAAATGTTCCTTTCAACTGCGGTGTGCTTTTATTTCTATATTATTAACCATCTTTTTTCTTTACAAATGTCGAAGACCATTTTATAATATCTTTCATTTTATTGCAGGTGGATACACTTAGAGATTCTTTTCCACCATCGGACAAATCATTAAGCAGATTGCTTGGTGAGGTTCCTTATTTACCAGATTCAGTTTTGAAATTCTTGGAGTGCATGTGCTCACCTGGAAACTGCGACAAAACTGAGAAGGAAACACAAGGTGGGGATCGAGTGACTCAAGGTCTTAGCATTGTCTGGAGCCTGATTTTGCTAAGGCCTCCTCTCCGAGATCCATGCTTAAAAATTGCTTTACAGGTTCTTTCTTTTATCCCTACATACGTTACTCCCATTTCTGAAATTCCTCTATACCGTTCGGTGTTAAAGATTTTTTCTTTTTTCTTTATTTCATCTGACTTTGTTCTATTTTTCCTCTGGAAGAGTGCAGTCCATCATCAGGAGGAAGTGCGCATGAAGGCTATACGTCTGGTACTTATTCGCAACTTGCTATTAGCTCAACAAATTAACTGTATGGTTCTAACTTTGTTTGCATGGGTTGCTTTGTCTAACAGGTTGCAAACAAGCTTTATCCTTTGTCATTTATTGCCCAACGGATAGAAGATTTCGCTATTGAAAAGTTGCTTTCTCTAAAAAGTTGTGATGCAACTGAAAAGATAGATGCTGAAGGATCGAAAAATGAATTACAGAAGGTTCTAATCTTTGCATTGTCGATGTGGGGTTTCTATCAAATATATTTTGTATTGTTGATATGAATCAGAGAGTTAACATTTAAGTGGTTTTCCCTCAGGATTCTGATTCAGGAAAACATTCCAATGAACCTCCATCAGTGAGTGGTAACAGTAAAGATATCTCCTCTGATAATCATCAGTCATGCAGTTCTCAAAATGTGTCATCCCTCTCAATTGCTGAGGCCCAGCGGTGTTTGTCATTGTATTTTGCTCTTTGTACAAAGGTGTTACTTTATCTTATAATCAAACGCTGAGTTGCTTTTAATGTCCATTAATTAATTATTAAAATATTCAATATTATTTTTATTGAAGTTAACATGATTGGTAAAACCTCAATGGCAGAAGCATTCCCTTTTTCGCCAAATATTTGTTGTTTACGGAAGCGCATCAAAGGCCGTCAAGCAGGTTTAGTTCTTTTTAATTTTATATTGATGTAGAAATTAGCATAGGGCTTGCTATTC
Organism: Pyrus communis; assembly: GCF_041283825.1. NCBI lineage: Eukaryota > Viridiplantae > Streptophyta > Magnoliopsida > Rosales > Rosaceae > Pyrus > Pyrus communis. The sequence continues at coordinate 6,398,353 of NC_142576.1, read as the reverse complement.
CTTCCCCATGAGGAGGTTTTTCTTCTCATCAGTTATATGGTGCAGTGCAGGCGGTTCAACGCCAAATTCCAATACTTGTACGTACTATGGGATCGTCACCAAATCTTCTTGAAATTATTTCTGATCCTCCAACTGGAAGCGAGAACCTCCTGATGCAGGTTTGTAATAACAACATTACAGTTTTGTCAGCACCATCCAATAACAAATAACATCTATAATCCTCTCTTATGTTTAATGGAATCAGGTTTTACATACCCTGACGGATGGAACAGTTCCCTCTCAAGAACTGATTTTTACCGTCAGAAAGCTATATGATTCAAAACTGAAGGTACATTTGTCATTTCTGTATGACAGTTGAAATTAAATGACACTGTTAGCTTATATTTGGTTTATTTTTTTCTTTGGAAAATTAGCTTATATATTGTTGTTTATGAATGATTACAGGATATAGAGATTCTTATTCCAATTTTACCCTTTCTGCCGAAAGATGAGGTTCCATCCCTTTCACTGTCTTTTCATAATAGCACTACTATGTGATGTGTGTGTTTGTGTTTCTTGTCACATGCCTTTCTTGTTATAATATTTCAGAGTGGCTGAGGGTACTACACTGTTCCATCAACTACATTTTGTGCTCTTTTGATATAGCGTAAACCGTTTTTCTTCTTGGGTTAATATTGATAGGAAAGATAAATGGACTGGAAGAGACAAACAAGGTTTCTGTGTATGATAGAAATAATGCTGAAGCTACAAGGAAGCGATTACAAATTTATTCATGAATCTTAACTCTTGTCAATGAATATCAATTAAATTAAAGGAATATACTATAAAATGCTTTGGCGTTGATGCCCATAAAGGTGCCAATAACATGCTTCTCTCCCGTAGAAATTAACTTACTCATCATCTAAGGTTATGTTATTTCTCTCTATCCACAATCCAAATAACTGGCATAATAGTAGATCTTAGTTCTTTAAACACAATTTGCTATCTTGTACTTGGTATATTATGGATGAACCTTTCCAGCTCTTGTTACTTGCATTTGATTCTTTAGACTTCGAATGTTTATACTGATTTTAAGTCAGTTGGCTCTTTATTATTTTGGTGTTAATGATCTAATAAGCTTTCTTTTTTATAGGTTTTGCTTATATTTCCCCAACTTATGAATCTTCAACTGGATAAGTTCCAAGCAGCACTAGCTCGCATACTACAGGTATCTATGTTTCCTTGTTAGCTCTTGGCAATTTAAGAATTCTAAGTGTAAGACTGTTCTGTTTCGTATGGGTCATTAGTTATTACAGACAATATGAGAAGATAATGCCATAATCTTTCAATGGTCCTTGTCATTTTCTGATACAATTGTGACCTCAAATCTTTTATACTATTGCTTCCCATGCCCCACTTTGCGATAAATTATTTGTAAGACCCTATTATCAGTATTAATTCCATTCGTGAATGTGCATGCTATCAGATATTTCAATTTCCTTTGTTACAAATTTTATGCATCATTCTTTGACGTGTTCCACAGAACCGAGCGCAATGGCTTTCTAGGATTCATATAGCCGACCCCACTTAGTGTGAAAAGGCTTTGTTGTTGTATTCTTTGACATGTTCATGATGTTTTCTTTCTTTTCATTTATTCGCACATGTTTCTCTACAGACATGAGACTTGCTCACCCAATCTAGAGACATACATTTTTAATCCTTCAGATGTTTTCACATGTAAATTTTGCTATTAATATACTTGCGAAGTACTTCTATTATTCGTTGCTTCATCTTTAATCAACCTTGCACAGGGATCATCCCAGTCTGGTCCTCCTCTGGCTCCAGCTGAAATCTTGATTGCTATCCACGGAATTGATCCCGACAGAGATGGAATTCCACTAAAGAAGGCATGTCATCTTTTTTTTTTCTTGGTTGGAAATCTCTCTGAGTGGCAATAATGAATGGCTGAATAATATTTTTTTGGTGAGCAGGTCACAGATGCATGCAATGCCTGCTTTGAGCAGAGGCAGATATTCACCCAACAAGTTCTTGCCAAAGTTTTGAATCAGTTGGTTTGTACCATTAGATATTTCCTTATCTTTCTTTTACACCGCTTTCAAGCAGAACTTAAAGATGATCAAGCTTCTTACTTGCAGGTTGAGCAGATTCCTCTTCCTTTACTGTTCATGCGTACGGTATTACAAGCCATAGGTGCCTTTCCTGCACTGGTAAGATCTGAATAAATCGTTATAAACTTAAACTGATGTAGGACAAGAAGTAAAATACATGCATTTAGTACTTTCTTTGGACTATGATTACTGATGTTTGTTTAACATGTGAGATGCATGCTGTAAATTGTTGAGAATTGAGGAAAAATAGGAAAATTCAAGGAACAGCATGGAAGTATTAATAGAAATTACCGGCTTCACACTAGTGCGATTCTTGGTAGGAATCACTCCTTTACACAAGGAGCGCCTAGGCAAGTTGGACCACAACAATCCTAGGGCAAATCGTATGCTGCTGAGAAATTCAATCATATTCATCTCCCCCTCGTTAAATGTAATTGGTCTGACACTGATATGTTGTCATCATAACTTATAGACAGAAAAAGTTATCTATTAATTAAATAAACTACGAGTTCGAGTAGTACAGCTGATTTTGCTTTTAGGGATAAGAAACTGCGTTTTTGGGATAAGAAACTGCATTTTGGGGAATAAGAAACTATAACATCTGTTACTGACTTGGCAAGTTTTTGTCAATAAATAACATAGGTGGATTTTATAATGGAGATCCTGTCTCGGCTTGTGAGCAAGCAGGTAAGTTTTCAGTTTCTTAATTTTGTTTCTATTCATTTATTACGTATGGCGTGTTTATGTGACTGATGACATGTTGTAGATATGGAAATACCCGAAGTTGTGGGTGGGATTCTTAAAGTGTACGTTCTTGACAAAACCTCAGTCATTTGCCGTGCTGCTTCAGGTGTGTCTTTGCTTTTAACAGTGTTGCTTCTTTATCCTTGCAATCTTTTATCACTACTTTTTGCACTAGAAGCCCGACTTTGTGAGGTCTCTCTGGCGATCTTTTTGAATGGATAATAAACTGCACGCTCATTGGACTATTTTGTTCACTCGAGGGAAGAAAATCTAAAGTTAACATATGATGAAATTGTTTATCTTAAATAATCTATTTGGACTTTGAAACAAGTGTTCTTCACATCTGTATGAGCTGATGGTATATAATTTATTGTCTCAGCTACCTCCAGCACAGCTAGAAAACGCACTGAAGAGAACTGCGGCTCTGAAAGGACCGTTGGTTGCTCATGCTAGTCAACCGGACATCCGATCTTCCCTTCCAAGGTGGGTGAAAAGTCGCTTTTGTCTCATTTGACATTAAAGATCTCTAGAATGGGGAGGGTCAGCTCTGATGTTTGGATTTTTTTTTTCTTTCAGGTCGATATTGGTAGTTTTGGGAATTGTTTCAGATTCTCCGGCACAAACAAGTCAGTCTCAAGCCGTGGCACAAACAAGTCAGTCTCAAGCCACGGCACAAACAAGTCAGTCTCAAGCTGCGGCACAGACAAGTCAGTCTCAAGCTGCGGCACAGACAAGTCAGTCTCAAGCTGCGGCACAGACAAGTCAGTCTCAGGCCGCGGCACAGACAAGTCAGTCTCAGGCCGCGGCACAGACAAGTCAGTTTCAGGCTGCGGCACATACAAGTCAGTCTCAGGCCGAGGCACATACAAGTCAGTCTCAGGCCGAGGCACAGACAAGTCAGTCTAAGCCCGAGGCACAGACAAGTCAGTCTCAGGCCGAGGCGCAGTCAAGTCAGTCCCAGGCTGGGGATGCAAGCAACTCGGAAAACGACGCAGTCACAGAGAAACCAAAGGAGTCATCTAGTGCTAGTTGAACTTCAGATGGGGATACCGCAGTAGTTCCGAACTCATAGCCATGTAAAACAGATTTACCGCATTCTTAGAGTAGTTACAGTAAGAGAGATGCATACTAGGCAACATCCAATTGTGCACCAAAGTACTTTTGCTCATAAATGCTTTTCCTAGAAGTCCAAGTGCCTATTCATAAAGCGGTTCCATGACCTTTAAGCCCTTTTCAAGTTTAAACGTGACTACTAATGGTTAGAAAGCTTCCTTGAACTTGAAGCACTTTTTAAGTGAACACTGAAACATATTTTAAAGCAGTCCAAAACCGGCCCTAAGTTTGTTTCGCTGTTGCAGTTTATGTTCCAGTATTATCTTAAAAGCCTCGTTAATACAAAATAATCAAATCAAGAGATTACATGCTAACATTACACTGTCAAACAATGAACCAAACTATTTCATAACGTTCCCAGAAGTTTCCGAACGCATTACACCCTATTTGAAACGTCGTCTAATTACAAACGAATTGGAGTTAATCCTACCATAAGACGGCCTTCGTAATATATTCCGAGGTCAAATTTGTTGGCCTTGGAAGCAGTATAACGAAACGGATTTGGCCGGAACCTGCAGAATTTTAATTTACAAGAGCAGAAAACCTCTCGAGAAACGCTTCCACCAGACTTCTATCTGGTTTGGCCCGAGACAGATTGCAGCTGTCCGTTACGTGACCTAATTACCAACGATATTGTCAACCAGAAACATGAAATCCATGCATTTGAAACCATTCAGCCATGTCGAATCTCTCCTGAAGCGTAGGTCTGACATCTTTTTGCAAGGAGAGGTGCTTGAGAAGCGGAAGCAGCACCTCCAAAAGCTGTATAATCGACATGACGGAATGAAAGGCAAAGAAGGGTGTAATCAGAGCATACTTCGGATAACTGTTCGTCTCTTTGTTTAAACAGTAAATAAATGCCAGCAGAAAATGGAACACACGGAATTCCATTCAACGGTTGCAGCAAAAAACTGAATGGGTTGTTGTCAACAATGACAATCCGAGAGAAATCTTTTGACAAACACAACAGATCTTTCACGTGTTCCCGACATTCCCTGTGGTTTACACAAGTTCGAACATCATTTCTTGATGACAGAACTGCACCACATGAAGAGGGGTTCCATCCAAGGAGAAATCGGACTTACGTGCTAACTCTAGAAGCCCGATAAAGGCGAAGCTGAAACAGATTCTCCACATCAATTCTGTCAACAAGTGGTCTAGCATAATCTGTATGGAGTCACCAAAGTAAAATAACAAATCCGAAATAACGAAACAACTAAACAGGACAAAAGGAGATTGTGAAGAAGGGGAAACCAACTAACCTTCAAGACCAGCAGTGAATAGCGCAAGATCAGCAAACTCAGAAACCCGTTTCAAGAACTCTCCCAAACCAGGACGTTCAAACACTGTCACGTAATTGATCTTCGGTTTACCATCAGACTCCTTCAACCCAAAGAATTATCATATCAAACACAATTTCAGATGGCACACAAATTTCAGCACAAAAGTTGCAGAGAAGAGAGCGAGGGAGCGATCGATCCACTACCTTCTCTGAAGATAGACATTCTATCTCAAACCACTTCATCCCAGCTTCCGTTGCTTGAGCGCGAACAATTGCAGGCACACTACATGTCTCATAAGCACACACTAGAGTCTCATCCAAATCAAGAACTACCTACATTACAGAATCCATTAGTAATTAAAACCCGTCGCCTGGAAAAACTAGCATATTCATGTCATTTGAACAATGTGTTGTCAAATTTTTGCGCCAAGCATAAACTTCAACCTTAACAACTTGCAAAATTATGTTTGGATGTGATTTTAAAATGACTGAAAACACTTTTGGTGGAAATGTTTTTAGAACCAATTATTAGTAAAGATGCAAGTAAATCCTAGAAAAACACTTAAAAAGTACTTCCTGGAAGAAGCATATAACTGGTGCTTCTTGTAGAAAACAATTTTGCGTTATTTTGAAATCCAAAAATATTTTCTCTAAAAGTGCTTTTAGTCATTTTAAAAGCACATCCAAACGAACTCTACTATACAATTCTTAAAGTGCTTTTAAAATAACGGAAAACGTTTTAGTAAAATTGATTTTGGGTTGTTCACTTGGATTTTTACTAGTAGTTTTAAAATGAGAAAATTTGAAATAGATCCAATTTTATAGACTACCTTTTGAAATAAGTCCAATTTTTAATGACTTTTGATTTTTAAAATAGGTCAAATTTTTAGTTATTTAGACCTATTTCAAAAAACCCCTTTTAAAATTACTTCCAAACCCTATTTTGCTTTACATAAAAATTTCATTTTTTGCAAATAACCCAGAATTTTTTTATTTTTTTGATAAAGCAAAGCAAATAATCCAGATTATGATTTCGCATTATTAACTACATCCGAGCATATTTCCGTTGAATTACTCGAGAAAGAAAAAGGCCAAAAAAATCAACTTCCAACTGGAAAAATTAGTAACTGATAATAAATCGAGGAGATGGTGATTGAAGAAGCTCACCGTGAGCTTTTCGACGGGGCGACCATCCAAGACGCCGTTTTCGACGTGGGCGGAGGACGACAAGTCGTTGAGAGGGACTTCGGCGACCGGCAGAGGCCTGAAAGCAGGAGAAGAAGAGGAAGAAATGCAGGACAGCAGATGACGTAGGCAAGGCGCGCCTCTCAGGATCTGAGGAATAATCTGGTAGAAGAAGCCCACCCAGTTCACGAGACCCCGCCATCCTTGAAGGGTCATCGGCACGTACACTTCGGCGGCGGCGGCGGGGCCCATCGGCGGCATAGCAGCAGCCCAACTCCGACCGGTGACTGAATGCGATTCTAGCTTAAAGAGGCAATGATGATGGACCTTTTCCTTTTACCTCGACAAACCATGGCTGCTTCGTATATTTCATTTTTTATTAAGTTTTGACCAGTTTTATTAGTTTTTCTTTTCCAATTTTTTGGGAGAGAGTCATTGTGCGTCGGATGAAATGGCGAACATTCTTATCATCTATAAGTCACTTACAAATTATCATTATTTAATTAGAATGCAACTTTACGCAAGTAAATCATTATTCGGCCAATGAGTCCTTGAAGAAACCAAGCAACTTTCACTTTAGTGGGTCGTGACTCTGATTTTTTGGATGCTAATAGTTTTTCTTCGCGTAATCTTTAAGTGTTTTTTTTTCTTTTCATTTTGTAATCTAAAAGCATTAAAATCTTGTTGGTATGATCTCGCTTTAACAAATCGGTTCTCATGGCACTTTGAATGTTTTATTTTAATACAACTTACTATTCAGATGTTGAAAGCCATTAATCATGCTACTTTGAATGTTCTGTTTTAGTACAACTTCTAGTCTTCTACTTTGTAATATGTTTTGAATGGAAATAACCACTTAAAACAACAAATCATTGTGTCTTTTGTAACTATTGTCTACGATAGTTACATGTACTTAATACAATTATTATCTCACGATTAGATATAATTAATAAAAAGATATATTTAATATTAATTCTCTTACTATAATTACCATATAACCGTTGAAATAATAATTGTATTAAATACATGTAAGTATTGTAGCTCCGGCTGCTGACATAGAGTTAGCTTATGCTCATTCCCCAGATACTGGCATTGCTTCTTCTCTGGGAAAAGAAGTTTACGACCCGTAGGCCTTCTACCTCCACATAGCATTGCTCTGTCAGGCTTTCACCCATTGCGAAAAATTCCCCATCGCTGCATCTCGTAGAAGTCTGGGCTGGGGGTTATAGTCGACGTTGATTCATCATTTTTAACTTTTCTAATTCAAAATTGAATGTGAGACATTCGGCTTTTTTATGGAAGATGTATAAATTTCTATACTAAGACATAAACGAAAAAAAATTCCACCAATAACATCAATTGTCAGCTTTTTTGTCTGAATGTATTCGGAACAACCCGCTTTCTAAACGATTCCTACAGAAAAGAGGGGGATTATATTATAACAACCATATTAAAAAATTTATAAAATGATTTTTAGATTTTTATCCAATCAATCAACTCAATTTCATATTACAAAAAAAAAAAAAAAAAAAAAAAGAGTAAGTAGGTGGGCCTTAGTTAATAAATAAAAAAGTCCAACACAATAAGGCGTGCGCACGACGGCCCACATCGGCCCATTTCGTATAAAACGGTTGTTAGTGTATGACTCGTCGCTCACGTCACAGCACCGGTTCCTTTTCGGAACTCCGGCCAGAACAGGAAGCCCCAGGTTTTGCATCAAAACGCAGCGGTTTAAGAAGAAATCCTCTCAGACTTTTGTACCAGAGAGAACTGAACACACAGAGGGAGGAGAGAGAGAGAGAGAGAGAGAGAGGAGAGAAGCATGGGGGTCGATTACTACAAGGTTCTGCAGGTAGAACGAAGCGCCAAAGACGATGACTTGAAGAAAGCTTATCGGAAGCTCGCCATGAAGTGGCACCCAGATAAAAACCCTAACAACAAGAAGGCCGCTGAGGCCAAATTCAAGCAAATCTCGGAAGCCTACGATGTACGTTAATGTTAATCTCTCTCGATTTCAATTCTATTTTTGAAAATTCCCAAAATTCTCAAGTTTTTTTGGCTGAGATTTGTCGCAATTTTTTTGTTCCGATCGAATTGTTTAGGTTTTGAGTGATCCCCAAAAGAGGGCAGTATACGATCAGTACGGGGAGGAGGGGTTGAAAGGAGGGGTGCCGCCGCCCGATTCGTCATGGTCTGGCGTGCAAGGGCAGGATGGCGGTCCGACGACGTTCCGGTTCAACACTCGGAGCCCTGACGATATTTTCTCTGAAATTTTTGGGTTTTCGGGTTTTGGAGGGATGCCGGACATGGGCGGGTCAAGGGCAGGCGGGTCGAGGGCTGGCGGGAACCCGTTTCCGAGGAGTATGTTTGGGGAAGACATATTTGCTCAGTTTAGAGGCGGAGCAGAGCCTTCTGCAGCTGCGCTGAGGAAAGCTGCACCGATAGAGAGGACGTTGCCTTGTACTTTGGAGGATTTGTTTAAGGGCACCACCAAAAAGATGAAGATTTCTAGGGATGTTCCTGATGCTAGTGGGTAAGATTTTTTGTCTCTGTGGGCATTGTTTGATTCTACAAATCATTTTCCTATTTATCTGTCTTAGCAATGCTATTGTGTGTTAGTTGTTAATATGCTTCGTATGACTGTCGTTGCTGTTCATAGTAATGTGACTGCTATCTGTTAGCTATATCTGACTTCTCACATCTTTCAGGTAGCATTTTTTGGTTCTGGTATTTAGAACTCTAGGTTATATCTCTGTTAGTTTGTGTTATTCTCAAATGTAAGTATTGCATCGTACTTTGTTTATTATCCTTGCTTGCGAATGTATGATCCTTGCTAGAAAAGTATTGCATCGTATTTTGTTTACTACCCAGAGCCAGGAAAGATGTGGATAAAAGTATTAAGGACTATGTTATGACTAGTGATGTGGGTACTTGTTGGCTTGTGGGTCTTATCTTGATCTGGGGGTTGTCTAAGTCTCTAACTTCTATTGTTGTCTCGTTTCCCCACATGATAGCTCTTCTCATTTGATTAAAAGTATCATTATTTGAGCAGGAAAGTTCTTGTCGACAAATTGCACAAAACATCAGTATGTATCAGTCTTCATATATCACTGGATGTGCATCTTTTTTCCGGTACTAACCTTATAAGGTCCTTCGTGAAGCCCCGTCTTTCTAGACTTTAGCTGTCATCCTGACCAAGGTGTCTCATGGTTTCCAAATATAGGATAACTAGAATATTTTCGTACATCTACTTAGGAATTTGGCTATGTGTATATACATAGGAGCTTTGTGTAGATGTTTCTTGTTGAGTAATGCTTTACCTGATAGTCAATGCTGATGAAGATATAAACTAAAGATTAACTGACTGACTAAGCTGTAATGCTTACTATTTCTGTTTGAAGTTTTTATGTTCTAATCTCCACTATATCCTTGATAATCATCTCAGACAACTTTACCTGTCACCTGTAACTCGTGTTTGAAAGCCACGACATCACATTATTTCCTTCTTTGGGATTGCAAAACTTTTGGAAAGCAGTATCGAATAGTCTTGGGCATTTTTTAATTTGGAATAGTCAACCTCATAGCACTTATGAACGTATATTTCCTGATATTTATGTATTTGGTGTCTTTTATTGTCTCACAATCAAGACAGTCAACCAAAAATGATGCAGAGTACTACATGGGACTTTCTATATTTGAATATCTGGCAGCAGATAGGGAATCCAAGGTGCCCAAATAACTATAAGATAGTGTATGCTCATTCCTGCTTATTAATGATGGATTCCTTTGTCTGCTTATATGGTCAAGTTTTGCACTGTTGCCTATATCGTTTACTACGATAGGCATACTAAAATGTTTAGACCTTAGTGTAACATATCTATGTACCCTCTTTTGCGGGTGCAAATGGCTTTATGTTAAACTTCTTGAGACTTTCTGCTAGTGTGATTGTCTATGGTTTGAGCCTGGGAGGTCAACGCTTACATATGGTTTGTGGGCAGTGGTAAATCGTAAAATTTTAGCATTGGGGTGGCAGAAATGTCTGTTGGTTTAGTGGGAATCGTAGTTTTGCTGATTGGAAGGATGAATATTTGCTTAATCTAATACATGTTGATGTCGGAAAGAAACTCTTTGGGAGGTGCCATGGCTTTAGCTGCTTTGCATGATGATCTTGTCCTTGGTAATGTTATTGTTTATGTTCCAGATGTCGAATTGGCACCTTTTGGATCAATTTAATTGACTAGAGGTAAAAGTAATGAAAAACGATATACATTAGCATGTCCGTGTTGGATCCATATGCTATTTATTCTTGTTTCCTTTTCTTTGTTTACAGGAGAACTACCACGGTGGAGGAAATTCTAACAATTGAGATCAAGCCGGGGTGGAAAAAGGGCACAAAAATCACTTTCCCAGAGAAAGGGAATGAGCAGAGAGGGATCATACCAGCAGACCTTGTGTTTATCATTGATGAGAAGCCTCACACCCTTTTCAAGAGGGATGGGAACGATCTTACAATCACTCAGAAGATATCTCTTGCAGAAGCTTTGACAGGTTACACGGCACAGCTGACAACCCTCGATGGGAGAAATTTTACAGTCCCCATCACCAATATCATCAGTCCCACCTATGAAGAAGTGGTTAAAGGGGAGGGGATGCCTATTCCCAAGGAGCCATCCAAAAGGGGAAACTTGAGAATCAAGTTCAACATCAAGTTCCCTACGAAGCTTACCTCGGACCAAAAATCCAACATCAAACGGTTATTAACATCTTAGTGAAGGCCAATGGTAGCTCTCCCGTCCATCCCACTGAACTTGTGAAAGCTTTGCACCCGTTTGCTTTCTTAGCTTTTTTTATCGGGTTTGGAAATTCATGCCTCGTCGAATGAGGGGTTGATGTTTGATCACAACATTTGAGTAGGAGGTTATGTTGATTTCCACATTCCTCTTGTTTTTTGTTCAATCTTTTTCTTTACTATGTAGAAATGCTGGATAGACTTAAATTTTCACACTTGAAATTTGTATTCTATTTGTTGACGGCTTTATGTATTTCCCCATAATTTTCAGTGGATTTTAAAGGTTGTCGGGAACTCTGTTGCGCGCTTGTACTGTGGAATATTGTATACCCTCGCTATGTCAAACCAAATGTTTACATCCAATTTCAATAAAAATCTTGGTCAGGCATACTTTCCATTTAGACTTTTGCTTAAGTTTCCAGGGACACTAGTTAATATGGTCGAACATGTCACGTGGCCAAACTGGTTGATTTAAGACTCTCACCAATAATGTTATCTCGTCACTATTTTCGATTTTTAGTATGTGATGTAGTTGGATCCCAATTCTTTAGTGACGTGTGACTTACATCTATGCGTTTAAAGAATGCAACAATTTTTGCCCATCCATATTTTTTAACGTGCAAGTGTGCAGAAATCAATTGCCTTAAAAAATGATAACAAAAAGAAAATATCGGCAACTAGGATGAGCAAAATCTTCAAACCAAGCTCTTGCCTCGCTAGGAGCCTTTAAAGAGAAGCGCCTCACAAAAGCCAACACATATGGTATAAAGATATGCATCATCTTGTCTCCGACATTATTCTCCAACGATACCTCCTGGGTGAAATGGATCATCATTATCTTTCTTTTTTCAATCGTTCTGTTAAAAAAAATGAATTGGTTCGTTTCGTTCTTCTATCCACACAATTCTCTATCTTCATTCGTGATTATGTTGGGTGAAAAAATCTGCAAGCCAATCTCTGGATGTTGTGAATAATGACTAAAAAAAATTTTATTGGGCAATTTCGATAGAAGATTTCGCCTAAATTCCCAAATTATCCCACAATCCTAATCACTTTTGTTGTGCACTCTCTGTCACGATCCAATATCACCAAAGGCAAAAGGCAAAAGGCAAAAGGCAAAGAGGCAAATTGTTTTTCCAAAATACTAAATTACTTTTCCTTTCTCATCCAAAAAAAAAAGAGTGAACCCTCGAGGAAGTTGTTCTGGTACCTTGTCTCGGAAGTCTTGTGAAAATACCCTTTTGCCCCTCTGATTTTGCAAATTCCATCCGCCACTGTGACTGCTTTGTTTTCCTACGTCTGATCAATAATTGAGCTCACTATATAAATATGTAACCTCTTGAAGCTTTAGTCATAGCGCAGAGACTTTAGATCAACAGAAAATCCAACGGTTTTGATTGAGCAGAGAGAAACCTGAGAGAGAAAGAGAGAGAGCAATGTCCGTCGATTACTACAAGCTTCTTCAAGTTCAACGAAACGCCAAAGACGACGACTTGAGGAAAGCCACCGAGGCCAAGCTCAATCTAATCAACGATGCCTACGAGGTATGTGATCATTCGGATTTTAAATTTCTTTTTCCTAGTAAGCGATATTCTAAACTATTCTAATTTGTTGGCGGTGTAGATGGTCTTTGTTGATGCTGTTTCTTATAAAAACACTTATGTTCATAAATGCTTTCTAATGTAAAGATGGTCTTGTTTGAAACTATTTATGTAGAAAACAGTTTTATTTGTAAGTGCTTTTATTAGAAGTGATTTTAGTAAAGTCCGTGTTAAAACATTTCAAGCACTTGGAAGTGGTGCTTTCTTCATGAATCAAAAGCGCTTTTAGTTGTAGTATGCAGAATGGGCAGGAACCGCTGCAAATTACGATTTTAGTTTATTTTAACTAAAATTGGCAAATTGAAATTTGTTGTTAATTATGGGTAAATGGTCAGGTTTTGAGTGATCCCAGAAAGCGAGCGGTGTACGATCAGCAGGGCGAGGAGGGTTTGAGGAGAGGGGCAGCGCAGCCTTCTCATTCACCCGGGTCTGGCGGCATGAACGGCAGGTGCCCTGACCCATTCACGCAGTTTTTCGGGGCAGGGACCGGTAGCTCTCGGGTTACGGAGTCCATGAAACCGGAAGATATATTCTCGACGTGTTACGGCGGAGGGACGATAGGGGGAAATGGATTCCAGCCGATAGGGGGAAATGGATTCCAGTCGTTTGCATGTTCGGACTCAGGACCTGGAAGTGGGCCGAGGAAAGCCGCGGCGATTGAGACGACATTACCTTGTACTTTAGAGGAACTGTATAAGGGCGCCACCAAGAAGCTGAAGATTTCTAGGGATGTTCTTGGTGCTAGTGGGTAAGTCCCTCCTTCCCTTTTTTCATGAATATATATTTTTTGTTTAATTTTGTGATCTGGGAAGTACTTGTTTTGGTTGCATGATCTAATAGAAAGGAACTTTGAAGTACATTTAAATGTTCTATTTTTTATTTGGTGCAGAAGAAAAAGCACAGTGGAGGAAGTTCTAACAATCGAGATCAAGCCAGGGTGGAAAAAGGGCACAAAAATCACTTTCCAAGAGAAAGGGCACGACACACGGCGAGGTGTGATACCAGCAGACATTGTCTTCATCGTCGATGAGAAGCCTCACGGTGTTTACAAGAGGGACGGGGACGATCTGATTGTCACTCAGAAGATCTCTCTCGCGGAGGCTCTGACGGGTCACACCGCGCAGCTGACAGCCCTAGACGGGAGAAATTTGAGTGTCTCTGTTGATTCCATTATCAGCCAGACCCATGAAGAAGTGGTTAGAGGGGAGGGGATGCCTATCCAGAAGGAACAATCCAAGAAGGGGAACTTGATTGTCAAGTTTAGCGTCAAGTTCCCCAAGCTCACCCCGGAGCAGAAAACCAGCATCAGAATGTTGCTGACATCTTTGTAAACGCTGGTTGTTAACTCGTAGCAGTCCGTATTATCTTTCTAAGTAGTGTAAGCTTTCCTAGGTGTACTAAGTAGGTGTTTGTTGCGTTTGCTTGTGTAACAAGGAGATTGCTACTCTATCAGCAATGGCAAAAAATCCTTTCATGTATGTATGTTTTCAGTGTGTCTAATACCTTCATCAATCTAAATATTTTCGAATGAAAATACACTTTGTGTCGTAATCCAATATCACCAAAGGCAAAAGGCAAATTGTTTTTTGAAAATACTGGTATGATACTTAAAAAAAAATTTATAATTCTTAAAAACAACTTGGATGAACTTCTCTCAAGAACATTTTTTTTTTTACAACCCAAAAACTTGTTTGATATCTAACCTGGAAACTATTTTAAATCTTCAAGGATTTAGGCTATATAACCCAAAAACTTGTCTTACAAAACCACTAGGTGGCAATGACTGAGGGAGGATATTAAGGTCGGGTTGGGATCCGAGAAGCGAACCGGAAAATACTCACCAAGACCCAATATTTTGACGATTTGATTTGGCACTCTCGATTTCACACTTCATACTAAGAAGTCATGTTGTCTTCAGATGGGTTTTGTTCACATATATGGTGGTGGGTTACTAATTTCAAATGTTGCCATTGAAATTGACCAAATTGAGTTTGAAGTAAAGCTTTGGTAATGGTGGAGAGGTGAGGTTGGGGCTTGCGGGTGATTAGAGTGAGGGGACGGTGGGTCAGGGATGGTGGGAAGAAAATATCTCAGTCACCGGAAAGATCCATGTCATGGTCACCGGAACATCTGTCAATCGCCGGAAACATATCTCTTATCATCGTCAGTTACTCTCAATTGGTGTTTGGTGTCGCTGGCCTCGATGGCAAGGTCCTGCAAATGTCGCGAAGAAGAAAAAAAAAAAATAGTAAAAATAGACTTTTGTTGTTCTCAAAATTTAGGCTAGTTTTTGAGTTCAAGTTTTGCAAAACAGGCTTACCAAATAAATATTTGAATTGTGAATTAAGAAACTGTTTTTGAGTTAAAAACCTTGAACTCAAATAGAATACCAAATAAGGTCTAAATTACTTTTCCTCTCTTATCCAAAAAAATAGTGAACCCTCGAGGAAGTTGTTTTTCATGTGCTCCGAAACCCCTCAACGAAGAGTTCATGAGCAAAAGCAAAAGCAAAAGCCATCTACTTTTCTTGAAAAGCAGCTACTCAACCAAACAGTCTTCTGCTACGTAGCTCAAGCCACTGTACTGGTACCTTGCCTCGGAAGGCTTGCGAAAATACCTTTTTGCCCCTCTGCTTTTGCATATTCCATCCACCACTGGGACCCTGCTCTGTTTTCTTTCGTCTGATCAATAATTAAGCTCGCTGTATACATATGGTCTCACTTGAAGATTTAGTCACAGCGCAGAGAGTTTAGACCAACAGAATATCCAACGGTTTTGATTGACCAGAGAGAAAACTGAGAGAGAGAGAGTCAGAGAGAGAGAGAGAGAGAGAGCAATGTCCGTCGATTACTACAAGCTTCTTCAAGTTCAACGAAACGCCAGAGACGTGAGGAAAGCGGTCGAGGCCAAGCTCAATCTAATCAACGATGCCTACGAGGTATGTGATCATTCGGATTTCAGTTTTCTTTTTCCTAGTAAGCGACATTCTAGATTACACTAATTTGTTGGCGGCGTAGACCGGCATGGCCCGGCTTACGTCTCAGGTTATGGAGTCCGTGAATCCGGAAGTGATATTCTCGACGTTTTTAGTCGGAGGGACGATAGGGGAAAATGGATTCCAGTGGTTTGAATGCAGGGACTCAGGACCTGGAAATGGGCCGAGGAAAGCCGCGGCGATTGAGAGGACATCATTGCCTTGTACTTTGGAGGAACTGTATAAGGGCGCCACCAAGAAGCTGAAGATTTATAGGGATGTTCTTTGTGCTAGTGGGTAAGTCCCTTCGTCCTTTTTTCATGAATGTATATTTTTTGTTTAATTTTGTGCTCTGGGAAGTACTTTTTTGGTGCAGAAGAAAAATCACAGTGGAGGAAGTTCTAACAATTGAGATCAAGCGAGGGTGGAAAAAGGGCACGAAAATCACTTTCCCAGAGAAAGGGCACGACACACGGCGAGGTGTGATACCAGCAGACATTGTCTTCATCGTCGATGAGAAGCCTCACGGTGTTTACAAGAGGGACGGGGACGATCTGATTGTCACTCAGAAGATCTCTCTAGCGGAGGCTCTGACGGGTCACACCGCACTGCTGACAGCCCTGGACGGGAGAAAATTGAGCGTCTCCATTGGTTCCATTATCAGCCAGACCCATGAAGAAGTGGTTATAGGGGAAGGGATGCCTATCCACAAGGAACAATCTAAGAAGGGGAACTTGATTGTTAAGTTTAGCGTCAAGTTCCCCAAGCTCACCCCGGAGCAGAAAACCGGCATCAGAATGTTGCTTTTTATTTTTATTTTATTATTTTTTTTTGGGAAACCTCGACGGTACAAGAGAAAAGCATCATAATGTTGCTGACATCTTTGTAAACGCCGGTTGTTGACTCGTAGCAGTTCGTATTATCGTTCTAAGTAGTGTAAGCTTTCCTAAATGTTCTACGTAGGTGTCTGGTGTGTTTGCTTGTGTAACAAGTAGATTGCTGCTCTATCAGCAATTGCAAAAAATCCTTTCATGTATGTATGTTTTCAGTGTGTCTAATTTCTTCATCAATCTAAATATTTTCGGATGAAACGTTGTGTGATTGAACGAGAAATAGATGCAGTTGAACCAACGCCGAAACACGACGCAGATGCAATTGATGCAATTTCCTCTTCTACCTAGAAAACAAACGCGCACGGATGGAGAGAAAATTATGACACTGAAACAATGTACATATCCCAAATCAACAAAAAACCTAGTCAAAAGTGACAATGACAGTCTTAACCGGAGCTCAAACCAATTGCTGGAGTTGCTGCCCTGCCAGTTTTCTTTCCGGTTAGCCCTAACTTGTTCATCATCTCAGCTTGGTTCTCCAGCATTGCACTCATCTCGTTCGACATTTCCATCTCCTGCATGTGAAACTGTCTTAACATTTCTATGAGAAGGTTCCTCATATCCTTGTCTACGGACATGCGAAAAGAATGGAGTGTTTCTTGCAGAGAACGTCGAGGAATCTGAAATGCAAAGGAATTTCGCTGCTGTGCATCTTGTTGATGCACATTTTGGAGATGCCAAGTTCCTCCTTCCATTGCTGGAAGACCCCCTCACACCTAATCGTTAAAGGAGTATTTCTGACATCGGCAGTCAACAGTGCAAAATGTAAATGCTGATATCCATTCATATTCATAAAACATATGGACCGATCACAAAAAACGTTGATTAGTTTAACACGTATGGATGACTAAACGATCTTGAAATTGAATAATTTTGTCCAAATATGATCTTTAGATGGTGATAAAGAGAATGAATAGTGTCGATTATGATGTTCAGACGGTAAAATTTCGTTAATTGTAAGTGAGGGACAAGTAAATTTTTCATAAAAAAACTTGTTTATTTTTCCTAATAAAGTCCCTTTTGATACATGTGACTATAAAGGAACATAACCGACCAAATCGGTCACTACCAAATTGGTTTAGCTTGTTTGTACTAACTAATTTGAGGTCTAAACCGAACCAAACCGGTTGACAACTACACCTACTCACCCATACAAAAAAACCCAAGAAAATTGGGGCCAAATTGCAAATTAGAACTAGTATAGAGGCATATATGTGAAATTGATACAATATATGTCCTTGCTAAATTAGAATTTCATAGTATTTTAGATTCTCCATAGAAGTCGAAG
Organism: Pyrus communis; assembly: GCF_041283825.1. NCBI lineage: Eukaryota > Viridiplantae > Streptophyta > Magnoliopsida > Rosales > Rosaceae > Pyrus > Pyrus communis. Next base: position 6,380,376 of record NC_142576.1, on the reverse strand, counting down.
GGGGAGTGGAATTATCAAGTATCCGCGACCTAAACACACCCTACTCTCTCTGTCTCTCTCTCTCCCCTCGCACGTTTACATGCATCTCTCTCCTCCTCCGATCTGTCTTCATGCTTTTCCCCTTCCCTCTCTCTAATTCGAACTCTTTCCCTGCACTGAAACCCTAACGCTAGATTCCCAATTTCTTCCCCAAAACGCTCCCTTTTAGATCCCATGGAGATGGCCTCGAGTCCGCGAACGGTGGAGGAGATCTTCAAGGATTACAGTGCACGGAGAAACGCCGTAGTCCGCGCTTTAGCTGACGGTACTTCAATCTCTCTCTCTCTCTCTCTCTCTCTCTTCTCTGTTTCTCTCTCTTAATTTTCTTTCGGGTTTTGGAAATCTCTGACCTTTTTCGGTGGTTTTGGTTTCTCGCAGATGTCGATCAATTTTACGGACTCTGTGATCCAGGTAAATGCCTAATTGTAGATCAGACTTCTAATTATATTTTGCTTGCTTTTGTGAAATTTTAATTGTAATTTTACCCTAAAGTCTCTGGCTTTTGTAATTTTGTATGAAAATATGAATGTATTTCTGTAATTAAATGCTTAATGAATTTTGTAAAAATAATTTGTATATGTTTCCTAGAGACTGAGAATTTGGAAGAAGCTAGGAAAGGGATACATTTGTCTGTTATTTTTTATTCTGCTAAATCTTAATTTTTACTGTAATTGGGTGCTAATTAATTGGATTAATTGTTAAAACTGGAACCTTCTGACCTTAGCTTCATTTAAGTTCACTTTAGGTAAGCTGAAACCAATTTCTATTTTTTTTGTTGACCCAATTCATGGTTTTCTTTGGTTATAAATCTTCGGTTTGGTTTAGAGAAGGAGAATTTGTGTCTTTATGGGCACCCGAATGAAACCTGGGAGGTGACACTTCCGGCGGAAGAAGTCCCACCGGAGCTTCCTGAGCCAGCACTTGGGATCAACTTTGCAAGAGATGGCATGAACCGCAAGGACTGGCTCTCTCTGGTTGCTGTTCACAGTGATTCTTGGCTGCTCTCTGTCGCGTTCTATTTTGGAGCACGTCTTAACCGCAGCGAGAGGTATGAGATATTTCTTTTGGTGTTGCTGCACGTTGGTATAAATAGCTGCTAGTGTTCGTTGTCTTATGTTGTCGATGCATGATTTAAGATGTCTAGATCCTGATTTAAAATTTCTTTTCATATAATACCTGATGCAGAATAGCTACATGAGTGGAGCAATTGGTATAAGCGCTAGCTATCTCCACTAAATTTTGAAATCAGATATTATCTGACAGAAATCCTTTGTAGTTTAGTTTAATAGTCACTTTTCCAGTGTCCTGCTTTGACTATATACCAAACTTGAAACGAACCTAAAAAAGTCCATTATGGCCGTTGAAGAATTTTGAGCACTTGACCCCTTTTTTCTGCAACTTGCACCCAGGCTCCAAGTATAAAATGACTGTATGTTTCAGCTTTTAAATGTCTGTCATTGTTTGGGATTGAGGAACTTTATTGCAGCAAGTTCTTATGCATCTTTGCTTGAGTTCTCGATAGTTTTATTCATCAGGATTTGCTCTGTATATTTACAGGAAACGCCTATTTAGCTTGATCAATGATCTTCCTACTGTCTTTGAAGTTGTGACGGAACGGAAGCCCGTCAAAGAAAAGCCCAGCGTGGATAGTGGAAGCAAATCTCGAGGCAGCACAAAGGTCAGATGAATCTTTTCTTGTTTGTTTGTTTGTTTTTTTTTTTTTTTTTTTTTTTTTTTCCTTTCATCCTAGAATTTTAGGCCCTGTTTGGTATCCTATTTGAAATTTTTAATCATTTCTCAAAACATTTGTTAAGAACATTTTTTGAAAAGAATTTTCTTTAAGACTCAAAAACTTGATTGGTTTGCGATTTAAATTTTTTAAATCTTATGACTTAAACTAGACAAATAGATCTAAAAAGAGGGGGTCGCAGGAGAGGGAGAGAGAGGAGAGAGGATAAAGTAAGAGATGATTGAAGGAAAGAGAAAGAAGAGAGAGGATGGGATGAGATAGAGGGGAAGAAGAGTGAGAGAAAGAACCGAGAGAATGAAAAGAGTGGATTGGAGGAGAGACGAAAAAGGTATAAAAAAAAGGAGAGAAAAAGAAGAAAAGAGAGAGAGAGATTTGGAGTGAGAGGGGAGGAGGGAGAGAAAAGAAATGATTGAGTTTAAGTTTAAAAACTCACTTTTTATGTTTTTAGAGAATAAACTATATTTTTTAGTTAGTTTTGAGTTCAATTTTTGAAAATAATCCTACCAAACAAGTTTTTAAGGCCTAAAACTTGAAAATTGTTTTTGAGTTTAAAAAGTTAGATTCAAGGAGAGTGTCAAACAGGCCTTTATATTACCTGTTCTTGTGTAAGGTTCTTACTTGTTGAGAATCTTTTGCTTTGATGTACAGTAAATTTCTTTTTCCATCTCAAGAAAAGAAAAGAACAAAAACAGAAACCACGGATGTCGATGTACTCAAAGATGTCATGTCTTATAATTGCTAGCTTTTCAGTACTGCTGATGTGGGAATTTGGAATATGTGTTTGTTATATAGTAGCCATTAACTTATTCGTCTTCTCTATAGAGATCCGGTGATGGACTAGTGAAAAGCACTCCTAAGCTACCACCTGATGAGAGCTTCGAGGAGGATGATGATGAACATAGCGAAACTCTCTGCGGGAGCTGTGGCGGAAATTACAATGCAGATGAATTTTGGATCGGCTGTGACATCTGTGAGAAATGGTTCCACGGAAAATGTGTTAAGATAACACCTGCTAAGGCCGAGAACATCAAGCAATACAAATGCCCGTCTTGCAGCTTGAAAAGGGGCAGGCAGTAGCGGACACTCAACCCAAACCATCGGACGAGAACAAGGCAGATAGCGTCGTCTCAGTGGCTGACAAAGTAGTATAGGAAATGTCACTACTTAATGTACTGCATTTGTTGTTGTGATGCTTGTTCATAATAGATGCTCTGTTCAAAGGGTTTGGAGCCTTTCTTCTTCCCCACCAAACGTTTGCTTCGGCTTTTATATTATTTATCTTGCAGTTATTAATCATGACAAATTGTATGAATTATATTTGAATCTTTCAACCTTATGAAATTAAGATGAGTGTAAACCAGGTTTGGCAAATCTGAAATGACTCATTTTCAAATGTACATGTGGCATTCTTGGTGCAGGGTGTAAGTTTATATTGAAAGTTGGAAGAAGAGAGTCATGAATTGAGAAAGTTAGGAGTTAGATATAATCTTGGAGGTATTTTATGTGTAATAAATATGTATCACGTGTAAAGTGCACTGAGGGAGGGAGGGGTTTAGTTTTACAATGGACTGAGGGAGGGAGGGGTTTAGTTTTACAATGGACTAGTAATAATGTGGTTCAAATTTGTCTTTGACAAGAATCGAATATTAATCTCGTCCTAACAAATGTTAGACCGTAATACTAAGTGGCGTTCCCATAACATTTTTAATTAGTATAGAGTTTCTCCTCGTCCCCTGGCCCTCTTGATTTGATTAATTAGTTGGGGTTGACTTACTCGGATGTCTACATGTTTGTTCACAATTTTACTTTTATTAGTCATGACACAATTTTATTTTTGGTTAATTCTATTGAGATCAACTATTTAGATCAAATTTTATAAATTATATGACGTAGTTGTTGATAATTAGATTATTATTTTAGTGTTAATGAACATGCTTATTTTTCATTAGTGACATCAATCTATGCTATATTAATTTTTATTTAAAACATATATTAAAGAAAATTACAAATATAACAGCTGGGCATCTACAATTTCTAGCAGTCTGCATTTTCCTAGTGAATAAGGTTTGAACTTTGACCAAGATAAATTTAACTTCGTACATAACACTGCAAACAAAGAATTTAAGTCGAAATATTTGACTTAGAAAGTTTTAAGACAAAAAACAATAAAGTTTCAAATGTTGTGGACTCTGCTGCGTTTTCGTAGTTTCATCCGACCGTGAGAGACAGCTTAAGGTATGTATCCAAACGCAGTACTCTCCACTAGTTCACATCGTCGTTTGGTTTTGTCTACAACTGTTGGTGCTTCTTGTACATGTTATTCTTTTTGTTGTAATCGTGTTCCTCCTCTCCGCAAAGCTCTGGAGCAGCTTCTGATCTTTGACGAATTTGAGATGGGTTCAAGCCGATCAGCGAGCTCTGCGGCGAATAAGGAACGCCTGCGATGGACGCAAGAGTTGCATGATAGGTTTGTGGAGGCAGTTACTAAGCTTGGTGGCCCTGATCGTAAGTCTAATTAATCTAGGTTTAGTTCATGCAGTTTATTAACTTAATGTGACATGAATATTGTCCCAGTTACTTGAGAAATACTTCGAGTAATTGAGGATTTAGCTCCTCTGATCTCTCTGTATCATGTGATTCGAGAGTGGTTATGTAACGCGAGAGATAGAGAGAGGGGATGAATTCTCGGTGATACGCTCGAATCCCCCAGTTATTAATATGGTGTGCATGGCTTGTTCTATATAGCCGTTGTGTATTTATTTAGGTTTATAATCGCATTGGTTTTATATGGGCAACACCAAAGGGTATCTTGAAGGCCATGAGCGTCTCTGGACTGACCATCTACCACATCAAAAGCCATTTGCAGGTTCGTTCTCTTTCCCTTTGTCACGCCCCGGTTTTGAGATATGATCAGTTAAGACCAAGGGAAAACAACGGGAAAAAGTAAAACTTTGGACTGCACTGCATATTGTATCTGATTTTCGATAATTTTCCAGGAAAAAGTATCTGATTGTTTTTTTTTTTCTTTTTATGATTTTCAGAAGTACAGAATCTTGAAGTTCATTCCAGAGTCGACTAGTAGTAAGTTCAATCTTTAATCTTCTATTTATTGCCTTTATAAATTTTGGCACATCTGATGGCATCTAATTACCTACTGCTTACTTATCGTGTGGTACTATTGTTTCATTTTCCACAGAAGGCAAGCTTCAGAAGAAAAACATTTCAGAAATGCTGCCTAATTTCAGCACAACATCGTGAGTAATCATGTTCCCTCTCCCTCGTTGAAGTTAAAAAAAAAAAATAACAACCATGTTGTATCAGTTAATTGTTGAATTAACTTCACTAATAAAATTTTGAACCTACAGTGTGTTTTGAACAATTTCTAGTGCTTCTCAGCTCAATGAAGCCTTCAAAATTATGCAGATACAAGTAAACAGGAGACTCAGTGATCAACATGAGGTATATAAATAAATTATTTATCCAAATCACAATCTGCAAAATTTCTACCTCCATATAAATTGACAGGCTATATATGTAACGGATGTCCGTTTTAACAACGAATATACGTTGATGTGTCATTTATGTGTGTCCATATTCTTGTCACAAACAAAACTTACTGACATGTTATGTCAAAGAGGTTTCTGTCATATGAGTACCGAAAAATACAGTCACGGTCACCAAAAATTACTAACAAGATTCTTTTTGTGGGTTTATTTTTAAGGCGCAAAAGAGCCTGAAACAGAAATTTGAAGCCCAAGGAAGGTTTCTTGAAAGATATTCAGCAGAACGCCATAACACAAACAAGAACCGCCCGATCCTGATCACAAAACCTAAAAAAGCTCCCTTGTCGCAGACGTCGCTGCCTTCTCTCTGTGACGACTCAGAATCAAATGCAAAGGACTTTGCATCCGACTCGGAGCCTGACAGAAGTGAAACAGAGTCATCTGCAGAACAATTCCAAGCTCTGAAGAAGAAGCTCAGGCTTCACCATCACCAAAATGACCATAATGTCCAGCTTGCACTTAACTCAGAGTTCTCCTATATCCCTCATGACGACGACCGTATCAGCTTTCCTTGGAAGTTTGCAGCCTGCTCATCTCCTTTACCTTTAGTAGTGCCCAGCTGCTTTCTATAAACTAAAATTTGATGAGTGCCATATATATGTATGTGTGTGTGTGTGTGTGTGTGTGTTTGTATAAGAAATGGGATATTTTGATTTTGATGCTTCCATTTACTTTGCTTGGAAGTTTGTGGAAGCAATCAAAATATCCATCATAGTATATACGTAGAGATTAGTAGTTGAAGATATTTCCTAATAGACTTTTTAGTTAAAATGGTCCCTGAGATTTACATAGCACATCACTTTGGTTCCTGAGATTTCAAATCAATAAAGTGGTTATGAGATTGTCCACCATCCATCATTTTGGTTTAAAAATTTCGTTAAGTGTTCTGAAGCTCTTGACCGGAAGTTTGGGCAATTTTCAAAGCTATGTAACTCAATTGTTTCTAAACCAAATTTGACCCATAGTATATCAAAATGAAGATAGGAAAGTGTAGAATAAGATTATATCATTTGTGAGCCCAATGATTTCCGGGGATGGTCGGAAAATAGCCTCAAAATTGACTGGTCCGAGGAAAAACCGGAAAACTCGCCGGAAACTGGGTAAACTTTAAACGTTCATAACTTCTTCAATATTCAACGAAATCAAGTGATTCAAAAATGAAAATCATACTTCTAGATGAGACTAAGAGAATGGTACCATCTTCAACTGCTAAATAGCCGTAGGTTGGCCGGCAAATGGCTCAAAAAAGGCTATCTTGGTCTCGAGTTAACCACTTTCGAGCCATTTTTCGGCCAAAAAATGGCGAGTTAGCATCAAAGAAGGTACTAATCTCTTCTTCTCGTCGATAAGTATGATTTTTGTTTTTGAATCACTTGATTTCGTTGAGTATTGAAGAAGTTTCCGGCGAGTTTTCCAGTTTTCCCTCAGATCGGTCAACTTTGAGTCTATTTTCCGGCCATCTCCGACAACCATTGGGCTTACAAATAGTATAATCTTATTCTACACTTTCCTATCTTCATCTTGATATATTATGGGTCGAATTGGTTAAGAAACGATTGAGTTACGAAGCTTTGAAAATTGCCCAAACTTCCAGCCAAAAGCTCTGGGACACTTAACGGAGTTTTTAACGGAAGGACCAAAATGATGAATGGTGGACAATCTTAGGGACCACTTCTATTGATTTGAAATCTCAGGGACCATTTTGACTAAAAAACCTTCCTAATAAGATCTTGGCAACACTTTCTCTATCGCCAAATACATGTATAAATATTTGGGATAAACTTACACTACTACGTAATACATGTGGTATTGTACTCTTTTGTTTGGAACTAAAACATGACAACCAAGTCTTGGCACCAAAGGCATGCGTCTTCTTCATTGACCGAGTTCAAACACCATGAAACTGTTCAAATACCATGAAACTTAAGCTTATTTCTGGTCCTCATTTTCTTCTTCTTTTTAACAAAACCAAGTCTTCGAGATTTTATCAAAAGAATTGGACCGCTATACGAATTACGAAGTCTCCAGACTCGTGATCAGTTTGAGTCGGCAAAGAGAGGACGTACGCTTAACTTAGGTATATTGAAGAGAAAGGGTGATTTGCGTAGGCAGATTTGTACCTTATAGCGATTGCCATTGGATATTTCCACATCATGCACGATTTTAATCAATTTGTTCTTTCATTGGAGAAGCTTTTGGGTTGTCATCGTCAAACTAGTATATGGTAGAGTACATGCCGGAGTAGCAATTGTGCATATTTGTTTGGATATTTAGTGGTGAGTTAGGCTGTTGACGCGCGATTTTTAACCAGATCGGATTTGTGCTAGATTCATGCCAGAGTAAGCCATTGTGCATCTCTAGTGGGAATCTAATGCTTTAGGGACGTATAACATTAATAAATATGCACATAACATAACATAAGGTGAATTTGCAAATATATCACATTGAAAATATAATACTTAACTTGTCACATGCAATTAGAGGTGGCAAATCAACCCATTAGATTGTTAGTAAATACTCGTTAAGACCAATTTAGTTCAATCTCACCTTGTACTTTTGTCATCACTACCAATATTACCCTTATATTATGGTAATATCTAATTAAACTGGTCTTAACATGTACTCATAAATAACCCAGTAAATTGAGTGCCCAGCATAAATAAAAATTACAAGATTATTCTAGTGCAACAACACGACCATATATAATATTCTAATAAAAGGCATGGAGACTAATACTATTCATATGATTTTAAAGATTCAATTTGTGCCTTTCCATTAGGCCCCTTCGTCCTAATGTAAAGCCGATACTCATCAAATGTCATAGGCGAGTAAAGGGCAGGTCGATCATTTGTGACAAGAGCTTTGACGGGTTCAATAATCAAATCACTCTTTGGGTTGTAAAACAAGGCCAGTGAAACTGTCTTTAACTGAATTCACAATCACTCTATGCTCTACACTTTTGTAAATTGCATTGCTCAACACCTGAGTTTGATCTCCGACGTTCATGATGAAGGCATTAGGAACAGGCGTCACAGTCACCCAATTTTCACCTTTACGAACTTGAAGTCCGGCCACATTTTCATCGGGTAAGAGAACGGTCAGGCCACCTGGGTCAGAGTGTTCTGAGAGACCAAGGGTTAGGTCTGGCTGAGGGCATTTTGAATAGAAACTGACCCGTAAACATGCCCCAATGTTCTCTTCTCCTCCGAAAGCATTGAGAAGTTGGTCTTCCCCAAGGCCAAGGTTTAGAGAAAACACCCTCATCAGAATCCCACATAGTTTAATTGTTGCTTCACTGTATTCTTCAATCAATCTCCTACAAACATGACATCGAAAAATTAGTACTTTGACTTATGACATGCAATAGTGTTTCCTAGTAATTCAAATGGGCTTAATAACGAGATAAATAAGTCGTCATGATCAATGATACTATACATCCGAAAAAAATGCTCTAACAAAATAAACGTATACAATGTTCCTTTCATAATAAACTGATAACAAAATTTACGTGTCTAAAAAGCCACCTAAAACAGACGAATTCTATACATTTTGGCATTAGTAAATCATTATATACACAAAGGAAAAGTCATAAAAGCACGTTTTCAACGTTGATAATAAATTCATACCAGAAAAATGAAAAGTGAAAAATACCTGCATGAAGATGGGAGAGCAGGCCACTTCTTGTGGTTTCTGAGCTGGGGAGGCATGTAATGAAGAAAGTAATAATCACTCCAATCCAGAATAGCCCCCTTCTCAACTCCCAGCCGACTTCCGTACCCTTCGTACGTATTCGGCTTGTTGGAGTACTCCTGCTTCACATCCAGCGGCTGCCCGAAGTACTCGCGCCATGTGTCCCTTGCCCGCTTCATCAGCTCGCGGCTCACCCCGTAGTTCACCACCTGAAAGAAAAACCCACTCCCTGCAGGCGCTCGAGATCGCACGCATTGTCGACTCGCGGAGGCTCCGCTTGTCGCTCAAAAGGTCCTGAAGGTCAATGGCCGGGATGTTGACGTCAGCATCGCGGTGGTCGTTGGTGTTTGGCGGTGATGGTCGTTTGGAAGGTGGCTGTATGTAGAGTTCGGGGATTGCGGTTATGCCGCTTTCTGCTAAGGACTGAACTCTCACGATAGGCTCAGGCCAAGACTGCAAGAGCAACACATGATTGTGGTTATGTTTCTAGAAAGATGGGTTTAAATCTGCAATGCAAGAGTGAGCCTGTAAGAGGAGGAGATAGGAGGTTTATATAGGGTAGTGGAAGGAGGGTGAGGGTGGGGGAATTTCTGGTTCTGACAAACTGAGTCCCCAGGTGATCTTTGTTTAGCTGGCATTTCTCATCGGGTGCATGAGGTCGTATACTCGTCCTGTCGTGAGTCCTTGCTTTATATATATGATTCATTGAAGGAATATAAAGTTGAGTACAATCACAAAATGTAACATTGTTCGAGATTCTGCCATTTCTGGAAAATGGTTTCTAATCAAGTCACTTCCTGATGAGGAATATAATTAATGATTGAGTTCTGAAGGTTGAGAATCTTGAGATGAGATAAAAGTACGTAGGATAGGTTTTAGTAAACATAGCTTGTATTTTTGCATGCATGCACATCTCCACTTCCTGGTGGGCTTCTTAACATCGGTTCCCAGTAGGATTTCATTGGACATACAAGTTGTCATCGGCGGAGCAATGAAGGGACCACAACGGTTCCAGGCCCATCTTAACATTTTTTTAACGCATAAAAGTTTAGTGTTATGCTTATATTTTTAAAGGTTTTGTAGTTTAATTTCTTTTTTACCGCAATCCGTTGCTTGTGAGTTTTGAGGAGGAAGGAGAGAGGAAGACAGTTAGAAAGACATGGGGTTTAAGTTTAATAATGATAATGATGAGGACAACACCATAGTAGACTCAAATGACAATAGTCAGTTCCTCATCACACAACGAAGTATGTTATATTAGATTAAGAGAGCTTTTCAAATTGAGACTTTGGAGCCCCTTAGGCCATCTCCAACCAATCCAGCCAGAGGGTCATAGGGCTAAAAATAGCCCGAAATGACACGAAAACCATCTCAAACCGAGGGCTAGGCCAAAGGACTTGCGGGCCCCACCGGACCAAAAATACCAAATCAGGCCAACTGGTTGGCCCAAATGAGCCAGCCAGCCATGGGCTGGCCTAAAGTTTGAATTGCAACGGCTACCTGGTGTCAGCTTGACACCAACTAGCAACAGCTAGCTGACGTCATGTTGAAGCCAGGTAGTTGTTCGATTTGAATTTATTTATTTATTTTTTGGGACAAAATTTAAAAAATAAAAAAAAATTCTATTTTTTTTTCTTATAACTACCTAAGCCATTAAACAACATTAAATAACATTAAACTTAAACAACATTAAACAGCACAATCTCCACCCTAGTACTACTTGGGCAAGTTATTCAAACTTAAACAACATTAAAAAGAAAAGCATTTAACAACATAAAACTTAAACGCCCACTCCATGCTTCTTTTGGCCCAAAGATGTGGAACAAGATCCTGTTGTAGGTACTTATTTGTGGCATGCAAACGTATCATCCTATGACGCCTCATGTACTCATTTAAAGAGATATTACCAGTTATTGGATCCAAAGGCAAATTAGGCCCATCATATATTTTTGCACTAGCCTTCCTTGACCTATTTGGATCATCTTGGTTGTCATCAAACTCTCCATCAATATAGCCATCTCACTCATCCTCCACAATCATGTTGTGTAATATGATGCACGACATCATGATGGAGTTCAATTTTTCTTGACTCCACCCTCTTGCCGGTTCCTTAATGATCTTACACCATGCTTGTAGAATATTGAAAGCTCTCTCAACATCTTTCCGGTATGCCTCTTGGTGTAAGGTAAACCACCTTTGGACGTCATTCACAGGGTTTCCAATTGTTTGGACAAGTGTCACCCACTTCGGGTAGATGTCATCCGTCAAGTAATACCCCATATTGTACTGATGCTCCTTGATGTAGTAGTCAAGTTGAGGTGATTTACCCTCCCTTAGGTTATTGAAGATGGGTGAACGCCTAAGTACTGTAATGTCATTTTGGGATCCTAGGACTCCAAAGAAAGCATGCCATATCCATGTGTCAAACGAGGCAACCGCCTCTAACACAATCGTTGGCTTTCTTGATCTTCTGCTAAAGCATTCTTGCCATCCGGTGGGACAATTCTTCCACTGCCAATGCATGCAATCTAATGACCTTATCATGCTCAGAAAGTCACGGTCTTCAACTTTGTGAAGAAGCCGATCTAGATCTACTTGATTTGGTTCACGGATATACTCGTCTTTGTAAATCTGAACAACAATGTGACATAACTTAGTAAGATTATCAAGGCATGTAGACTCAAACATACCATATGTATCATTCATCGCATTAGCTAGGGAGGCATAGGCCAACATTTGGAGTGCAATAGTAACCTTTTGATGAGGTGAGAAACCAAGGTGGCCTGCTCTGTCCAGTTTCTGTCGAAAGTATGGATTGACATGTTAGATATCATGAAGTAAATGCTCGAAGACATGATGCCTTATCCGGAAGCGACGTCTGAAATCCTCTTCGGTGTACACCGAGTTAGCGTTGAAGTAGTTGTTCATCAGAGTCTCATGCGTCATCTCTCTATTTCGTGGTTTGTAAGAGCAACCAGCAAGAGATCCACCCTATTGAGATTGTACTTCAGTTGACTCACATGCCATGACCCTAGCTATTGCTGCCATATATGTTGTGTTTCGCCATTCTTCATCTTCTTCATCGGACTCCTTATCTTCTCGTCTCATCTGCGCTCATTTATCTTCCAATTCAAAATTGGATGAGGACTCCCAGTTGGAATGTAAAGAGGATCCAAAGTTGGAATTCATTGCAAACTTGAATTGAAAGAGATATTGGAGAGGGCAAAGATGAAGGTGTGTGAACTATAGCCCAATATTCACCCTATTTATGGACATTGGAAGTTGAAGATAAGAAGTGCCGCCCAGATAAAAATCCTATCTAAAATTCGCACAAACAATTATATCTCGATACGTGACACTCGTAAACCTATCCAAAAAATTATTGAAATTACATATCGACAAGAAATCTGGAGAGTTACTCACATATCGACACATGACAATCAAATCCTATTCGAAAAATTATTGAGATTACATATCAACAAGAAGTCTGGAGAGTTACTCACATATCGACAAGTGGCACTCGAAATCCAATCCGAAAAATTATTGAGAATACATATTGACAAGAAATCTAGGGAGTTACTCACTTTAGCGACACGTGTCACTCGAAATCCTATTCGAAAAATTATTGAGATTACACCTCGAAAAATGATTGAGGTAGTTTAATTTAAGTAACCATATTAATTCAATTAAAATAATAAATTATGTTTGACCTATAGCCCTTTGACCCCCTCGGTTGGAGATGGTTTTTTATCATAGGGCTGTGTTTGGCCCCCTCGGTTGGAGATGGTAAGAAATATGGCCTGACACGATTCATTAGAATATTAATTTCTTGGAGGGCTATAGGGCTAAAGGGAGCCCTCTGACCCTCCGTCGGTTGGAGATGGCCTTAGGCTAAAATCCTGGCTAATTCGAGCAGGGACACCACAAGAGGTTGTCATTTAGCCGTTTTGGTATTAATGGCTAATTAAGTACTTAAACAGATTCTCCAAAAGTTTGCAATTAATTAGTTTAGGTAAATGGAGAAAATATGATAGGGCCAAGTGTTGTTTGTTTACAGAGAGGGCAAGATAAGGTAAAGAGATCCTATTCGAATCTCTCTTTCTAAAGCCCAAGGATCAAGTGATCCGGATCTTTAAAATTTGATTCAACGGCTAAAAATTATTATAGCTTTTAAAAGTTTTTACTAACTTCTCTGTTTTTAACCGTTAGATTAAATTTCAAAAGCCGTAATTATTTGATCCTTGAGCTTTGAAGGGAGAGATCTGGAGAGGATCTTTTTCCCAAGATAAGAATCGATAAGACGACTACTTTTTATAGGATGAGCTTATCTGTTCGGTACGTTTAAAAATATATTTGAACAAAAAAAATCCCTAATATAGTCTGAAAGTACTAAGAGACGACTGCCCGTTTATATAGATTACAAACATGAACTTGCATATGTGGAAGGATAGACCCCATTTTATTCATCAGGATGGTATATAGCACCAAACCAACATCTACTCATCTACGTCTTTCTTATTACCCAAAGCTTACTAAAAGGATATTTTATCTAACAATACTTGGTTATTCAAAGATAAGTAGAAACTCTTACTCAAAACTCTTAGTGTTTTAATCACGAAACTTTGTGCTTATGATCATAATCGCTCATATTATGAATCATACTATAAAGATCATCTCTGCAAAATATAAATTAAAGCTACATAGATGGTTCGTAATGCTTTTACCAATACCGTTCATTTGTTTTTAAACAGTTTGATGACTAAACGACCTTAGTTTTAATTGATTTTTTGCAGAAGCGATCTTTATAGAGTGATTTATAACATGAACGGTTTTGATTATAAACACGAACTTTTATAAATTGACAACGAACAATTTTGATAAATCTTGAGTAAGAGTTCCTACTCATCTTTGAGTAGCCAAGTATTGTTCTTGTAAGTTCTATTTTATCCCTTAATCTATTGAAAATTTTGGTCTGATTGGGTGAATTATGAAGACATTTTTAGTTCAATTCAAGGTTCTAAAAGACGCTAAGTGCTAGGCGGACGGTGGGTTGGGGCCTAGCACCTAGGCGGATTTAAGTAAATCTGTTGTATTTCATGTAAATAATGTCTGTTTATATTTAATATATATAATTTCATCATAAACTAGAAAATATAATGAAATATATATATATATATATATATATATATTATGAAGTATTGTAACATAATGAAAACATGGGTAGCAAACATATAATGTGTGTTTATTTAAGTGTTCAATAAGTCTCTTACAATTTATTGGAAATAATAAAATGCAAAAGGAAAGTTATCTATTTTCTATCTAAGTGAGTTGCCATCTAGGCAGGTGTCTAGACGGGTTTGGGCGGGTGCCTCAGCAGGTCTAGGCACCCTTTCTTAATTTTCAAACATTTAGGCATTAATCGGGGCAGTGGCCAACTGCCTAACGCCTAGGTGGGGCCTAGGCGGCCCTAGGTGGACCCACATCACATTGAACTTCAACAATCCGAATAATTTATTTTTTATATTGCACCTCATAGATCATTCTTGCAAAATATTAGCCAAATCAAAAATATTTGGGACACCTAATTTGGTTTAAATAATTGACGAATACTATGTTTTAAGAAACATTGAATTTCTTCGTGACAATTAAATAGACAAATGATTTCGGATTAAATTGAAATTTTGCAAGAATGATCTACGAATTGACACTTACAAAATAGACAGTTCAAACTAATCCCTATTTTTTGAAACAAATGGGAATCCCTTCCCTTGAACATATATATATATATATATATATATATATAATGAATGTAATGGAGTTTGCTATATAAGTCTTGCATTATACATCAAAAAACTGAAATTTCACGTGAATTTTTATGTTCAATATTGTGAATGATGAATATAGGCTGTGGGTCACTTAATGGAACCCCGAATAATATTCCCAAATCTTATCATCTTAAATTAGAAAAAGTGATAGATTATGACGCCTTTAAATTGCCGCTTTGTACTACGTCGTGGTATTCCTCTTCACTGATAAGTGAGTCTTAAGTTCCATTCTCGTCAAAGGCGAATTTGAACCACACTCCCCCTCTTCTCTAATGTAGATAATATCGTTTATTAAAAAAAAAAAAAAAAAAAAAAAAAAAAACGACGCCTTTCAATTACCTATATATTTTGTTTGTTTGCATACAAACTATTAATTAAAGAGTATGAGCATGAAAACCCTAGTGTATCTTGTCTGGCTTATTCTTGCTGGGTGGTCACATGGGGGATGAAATGTATCATGAAATGATACAAAAATAGCGCTTTGTAATTGTGAGTGTTTTCAAGAACTCTTAATGAAAGCCCTAATTTATGGCAGCAAATTTCTACCATGAATTGAATTGATGAAAACCTATGCACACAAAAAAAAAAGGGGGGTTAAAATGGAGTTAGACTTACATTGATGTGGTGTTAGTTAAGGGGCTTCCGATACCTAAGTCATAAAGACTATAGAAAGTAATAAGAGTATGGTGAAAGTTCTTGATTACTAGAATAAAGTGGCTTACTCTAGCAATTTATAGATAACTTAGGAGTTAACCCTAATGTCCAAGTTGGTTGAACTGGTAGCAAGGTGTTATCTAGTATGCACACCAATGAAGGAATATTCCTCTGAAATTTTTGGAATATAATTTGGAGAGTCTTGACATGTTAAATAGATTGATAGACCCATTACATATTAGAGTAATCTGCCTAGACACTGGTGATTGACTTGAATCGTTTTCGATGTATTGGGCCCGTTAGAGTTTAGCTAATGGTTTGCGTATTCCGTCATCGACAGGATAGCCATATATGGCAAGTTATACACGTAGCGTTTTCCCATTAGACGGAATATTTTATGTTATCACACAACCGTCCAAGATATTCACCCCATGGTAAGAGGCACTTCTCTCACCTGAAGTATAACGTCCCATTCCTCTCAATGCAAGAAAGCTCCCTTACTTTAGTGGGCTGGCTTGGACTAGGGTGCCTAAAGCCGGCCTGGCCCATTTAAGCCCAATAAATCCCTGTTCAACCTGCAAATATAGAGGAGCTTGAGGAAAGTAAAGGATGCCATGGGATTGAAAACTCGAGAAAGTAGTTACTAAACAAGTTGGGGCGCACAGAACCTAATCAATGTAGATGCTGCCTTGCATGTAATATAGGTTATAATAAAAAATTAAAAATTTGAATTTTGGCTGATTTTATTAAAAAAATGGATCAATTTGGGTCAAGTTGGACGGTTTTATAATATTGGTCAATTGAGTCAAGTTAATCCAACATATGTAACGCGGTGGGATTGTTTAGCTATTACGGTCACAGAAGCAATAACGGTAAACGAACTGGAACAATTGGAAAATATTCAAGTACCTAAAATAGTCAGCTATATTAGAATAATTATGTTGGAGTTGAGTTGTATAGCTTCTTAGGTACCAGTTGTTGCTTCATTGAATTTGCTTCATTCACGATTCGACTTTGATCGTTATGGACTGGTATTACGATCCAGTCCTAGACAAGCAGACCTAATTTTAACAGCAGGCACAATAACAACGAAAATGACTCCTTCTTTAGTAAGATTAAGAGCGTCTTGTAACCTAATTATTCAATCTGGAGATCCCAACAAGGCTGCCGGAGAAATCATTAAACCCAACGATGTCTCTTGCAGAGAAGAATTCGTATAGATTTTCCTAGAACCCCAGTCCTGCCTACCCGACTGATATAAAAGCAGTTGGGCTTCACAAAACTATTGCTCCTTAAATATACTGTATAATTATAAAATATTATAATACTTTTATACTTCATAATTTTACTAAGCCTTGGAGTTATGAGACTGAAAGTTTGAGTTGAGTTATGAGATTAAGTATTTTGAAGTTATGAGATTGTTTAAGTTTTGTGGTTAACAGTCTGATGATGACTATTTCTATAAAAAAAATTCTAATACTTATTTGGACATAGCTTTGAAATTTTTATTCCGTAATACTTGCATGTTAAACTGTAAACTGAACCAAACAAAATCGCAGCATTGGTGAACCAATTACGGTGGTTGGACTGGGATTTGGAATTTAGACAAATTGCAGTATACGATTTGGTGCATGGCTTGGACCCAATACCAAAGCAACCCTAAAATCAACTACTCTTCCCTAATCAATCTAATTATTATGGGAATTATTATTATTATTATTATTATTATTATTATTATTATTATCCTTTCATCTATTAATTTACACATATTCCTCCGGGGCTGATTGGGAAGGTCTTTATTACACAACCAATAATTTGATACATTTTCGATTAAGGTCTTTATGACACAACCGATAATTGGATACATTTTCGATTATGCCTTGCTCTAGCCTCTTTAGGCAAAATGTAATGTGTAATCCATATCCTTTTTTATTTTGTTTGTGCTAATTAAGTTCAGCAAACTTAAAAGTTCGAAAATAACTCAGCTCTTATGAGTAACACCAGCCCCAACTCTAGATATATTACGTATAAACAGTTTGGTTCAGTTAACTCATAGTTGTAAAAATTAAAAAGCACATACTAAGTTGATTCTTCTCGTTTAATTCAGTTTTATAAACTGAATGGAAAATTAAAAAAAAAAAATCAAACCAACCGAAACGGTTTTGATGTGGTTGGTTTTTCGATTATTTCTCTCCCGATTTTGGACTTCCACAATTCATGTAAATACGTCATTAGGATAGCCTATCTAGTTTGTTCATTGATTTGGAATCCACTCAAACCTAAAGAAGGTAGAAATGAATATAATCATATTCTTTATTTGCCAAAACAAGAAAACCTACTTCCAGAATGTAAAGAGTATGTTGACTAGTCAGTATATAAACGTATAGAGGAAGTACAGTAAAATTGAGCAACATCTTTCCTACTTACTTAAAAAAAAAAAAGAAAAAAAAAAAAAAAAAAAAAAAAAAAGAAAAAACATCTTTCCTACTTCCAAATGCATGATCCTTAATGGGCACGAGCTAGTGTCCTTTGTTGGCCAACCCTTGCATGCCTGGAATGATGAGTGGATGGTAGACGATAGTGCCTCCAAAAAGTGGTATATTACGTGAGCAAGTCAAAAACCCCTTTTTAAAAATCAAACTTCACAATTTAACATATAACAAACGTGCATGAAAATGGATAATATTTGCACTCTCTCCTTCAATGACGAGCTAATTCCCATCTTCACTGTAAAAATTATATATTCAGAATCGTTTATTTTTAATCTTTTTTTGTAGATTATTTCTACAAAAGATTGTTCAAATCTGATATATATTTGGTCATCTAAATGTATCAAATAATTCAACTGTTCATCATAAATATGTTATTTGCCCTGACACCTAAAACCCGCGTTTCCTTTCTACAATCAGTGCGTACGGAACCAAAACATGACAACCAAGTCTTGGCACCAAAGGCATGCAGACATCTTCATTGACCGAGTTCAAACAATATGAAACTTATGCTTATTCCTGGTCCTCATTTTCTTCTTTTTTTTTAACAAAACCAAATCTTCGAGATTTTAATTTTATCAAAAGAATTGGACCACTATACGAATTACGAAGTCTTAGACTCGTGAACAGTTTGAGTCGGCAAAGAGAGAACGTACATTTAACTTAGCTGTATTGAAGAGAGAGGGTGATTTGCATAGGCAGATTTGTACCTTATAGTGATTGCAATGGGATATTTCCACATCATGCACGATTTTAATTAATTTGTTCTTTCATTGGATAAGCTTCGGTTGTCATCGTCAAACTAGTATGCGGTAGAATCAATGCCGGAGTAGCATATGTACATATTTATTTGGATATTTTGTGGTAAGTTGGGCCATTGCCGCACCGACTTTAACCAGGCCCGATTTGTGCTAGATTCATGCCAGAGTAAGCCATTGTGCATCTCTAGTGGGAATCTAATGCTTTAGGGACGTATAACATTAATAAATATGAATATAACACACCATAAGGTGATTTTGCAAATATATAACATTGAAAATTTAGTACTTGACTTGTCACATGTAATTAAAGGTGGCAAATTAACTCATTAAGTTATTAATAGGTACTCATTAAGACCTATTTAGTTTAATTTCATTGTACACCATCATCATCACTATCAATATCACTCTTGTGTTATAGTAATATCAAATTAAATGAGTTTTAACAGGTACCCATTAATAACTTAGTAAATTAATTTGCCACCATAAATAAAAATTACAAGATTATTCTAGTGGAACAACACCACCATATAATATTCTAATAAAAGACATGGAGACTAATACTATTCATAGGATTTTAATGTTTCAACTTGTGCCTTTCCACAAGGCCCCTTCGTCCTAATGTAAAGCCGATACTGATCAAATGTCATAGGCAAGTAAAGGGCAGGTCGATCATTTGTGACAAGAGCTTTGACAGGTTCAATCATCAAATCACTCTTTGGGTTGTAAAACAAGGCCAATGAAACTCTGTCTTTAACTGAATTCACAATCACTCTATGCTCTACACTTTTGTAAATTGCATTGCTCAGCACCTGAGTTTGATCTCCAACGTTCAAGATGAAGGCATTAGGAACAGGCGTCACAGTCACCCAGTTTTCACCTTTACGAACTTGAAGTCCGGCCACATTTTCATCAGGTAAGAGAAGGGTCAGGCCACCTGGGTCAGAGTGTTCGGAGAGACCAAGGGTTAGGTCTGGCTGAGGGCATTTTGGGTAAAAATTGACCCGTAAACATGCCCCAATGTTCTCTTCTCCTCCGAAAGCGTTGAGAAGTTGGTCTTCCCCAAGGCCAAGGTTTAGAGACAATACCCTCATCAGAATCCCACATAGTTTAACTGTTGCTTCACTGTATTCTTCAATCAATCTCCTACAAACATCACACTGAAAAATTAGTATTTTGACATATGACATGCAATAATATTTCCTAGTATCTTTATCAAAAAAAAAGAAAAAAAGTACTTCTATTCATTCGTGAAGTCTATAGAAAATTATGATATATTATTCTTATACAACAACGGCAATCAACATATATATATATATATATATGTGTAAGATTTTTTGGATTTGTTTATGAATTTATGAAGAATGCAAAGATTAATCGCTCATACACGTGTGATCATCGACCAAAATCAATTGACATCTGTTTTCCTTGTTTTATACGGACCTGTAGCGCAAAACCATGCGCTTATATATATGATTCTAAATCTTATGTTAGGTATGAGCTTCATGGAAAAAGGACTACAAGGCCACAAGGTACCATAAATCTGCTTTCTGGAAAGTTTGCCTCATGATTTTTGTCACTTTTTTTGGTACGCCAATTTCAGTGGATCATGACTAACATATTTTTCTACAAAAAGATTTAGATCACTAGGTGACAAATATCGGCACCAAAAGTTTGGAAATAAGAAATTATGTATCCAATAAAACCAAAATTTGCATTCCTTTTGGTAAGGAACATGACTACATCTAAGATATGTTTAATAAACAACATCAAATATTTGGTAGGATATTGATATCAAACTAAAATCTTTAATAAATCTATAAGATACGTTTAATATTGACTCACAACAAGAATAATATATATTTCGAGGGTAATATTATAAATACCGAAATCCTAAATCTATGTTTTTTAGTGTTAAAATCAAATATATTCTGTTTTTGGTCAAACAGTTAGTCTAATTGTTCTACAAGTGCATGTATATCTATTATCTACCATCTGTCTATTCACTTATGAAATTTACTTTTTTGAGAAAAAGATATTTCTGTTCACATATACTAATTAAGATGTTGTGTAATGTTTGACTAAACAGGGATCATGATCCTTTCCTGAGCAAAGGATGAGGATCCTCTTGATCAAGTCTATCGAACCGTTAAAATTTTATCCAATGGTTACAAACAGGATGTCCCTCTAAAAGTTATAATAATTGTAGCTGTTAGATAAAATTTCAACGGTCCAATGGGCTTGGTCAAGAGGATCCTCACCCTTTACTCAGGAAAGAATCCTGATCCACTAAACACAAGGCTTACATGCATTTGATACAATCATCATCTCAATCATAAGATGGTGATTGTATTAAATACATGTATATGTTATAAATAATTTTTTAAAAGAAAGCACAACTTATACGCTGTCAATTCAAATGAGCCTAATAATAAGCCGTCATGATCAATCATACTTTACACAAAAAAAAAAAAAAAAAGAACTTTAACGAAAAGCTTCCTGCACTATTCACTTTAACGAAAAACCACATTTTTACACTAAAAGATCAATCATGGTAATATTCACTTTACCATTTATTTTGTTCTTATCGTTAAAATTCAAAATTTTCAAATCATTTTCATTAGTTTTCCTAAAAAAAAAGCTCTAACAGAACAAGTGTATCCTTTCACAATAAACTGATAACATGATTTACGCCACCTAAGACCAATTCTAGATATAGTGGCATTAGTAATCATCATTATATAAACAGAGAAAAGGAAAAGTCATAAAACGCACGTTTTCAACGATGAGAATACATTCATATCAGAAAAATGAAAAATACCTGCATGAAGAAGGGAGAGCAGGCCACTTGTGGTGGTTTCTGAGCTGGGGAGGCATGCAATGAAGAAAGTAATAATCACTCCAATCCAGTATAGCCCCCTTCTCAACTCCCAGCCGACTTCCGTACCCTTCGTACGTATTCGGCTTGTTGGAGTACTCCTGCTTCACCTCCAGCGGCTGCCCGAAGAACTCTCGCCATGTGTCCCTCGCCCGCTTCATCAGCTCGTGGCTCACCCCGTGGTTCACCACCTGAAAAAAACCCCACTCCCTGCAGGCGCTCGAGATCGAACGCATAGTTGACTCGCGGAGGCTCCGCTTGTCGCTCAAAAGGTCTTGGAGGTCAATGACCGGGATGTTGAGGTCAGCATCACGGTGGTTGTTGGTGGTTGGCGGCGATGGTCGTTTGGATGGTGGCTTGATGTAGAGTTCGGGGATTGCGATTATGCCGCTTTCTGCTAAGGACTGGACTCTTACGATAGGCTCAGGCCAAGACTGCAGGCAACTCATTGTGGTTATGTTTCTAGTGAGATGGGTTTAAATCTGCAATGCAAGAGTGAGACTGTAAGAGGGGGAGATAGGAGGTTTATATAAAGTAGTGGAAGGAGGGTGAGGGTGGGGGAACTAGGTATAGTTTCGGCGCCGTGAGCAACTTGATTTTCTCATCACCATAATTTTAAAACAAAATAAATGTAAGGGTTGTTTAGATATAGGCCCATACAACTCATATATCTCGGATAAAAACCCACATATGAATCAACATCTAGTAAAAACCCAAAATTTAAATAAATTGCCACATAAGAAAACAAGTAACCTATTAATATAAGTTATTTACAATTTATGCCACAACTTTCTATAACTGTTCTCATACAAACATTATTAGCCAACCATTATGGCTAACGTTTTTAACAATTTCTTTTACCAATCTAATAATGGATTAATATACTGCATTACAATATCTCTTAACTATATAACTTTAGATAAATTATTTTGCGAACACATAAACATACATATGATAGTAAAACATAAAATAGAAGGTACATTTTTTTGAAAAGTTAAATTGTAGGTAAATTATATTCATACGAAAACAAAATTGTAGATACACTAGTGTTGTTAAAAAAGGTAAATCTTTTATGTAGTGTTGTAGATACATTATTGTCATAGTAGGTAAATTAGTTTCATATAAAATCAAAAAGTAGGTAAATTATATTCATACAAAAATAACATTGTGGATACATTATTGTTAAATAAGAACATGTAAAATTTTATCCTAAAATTTGAACAATAGGTACATTATTTTATTGATAAATATTTTAAAAGATAGACTATTTCACTAATGTATATATAATTAAATTGAAAAATGTTGTTAAGATTAAGAAAACTTGCCAAATTAATTCCTATATCGAATTAGAAGCAAATTTTATGGAGTGAGAGAAACATGAATCAACCAAATTAATTACAAAGCGTGGAAATCTTGAATTCTCATATAACATGCAATGCATTTAGAATATTAGTACTTTTTTTGTTTTTTTTTTTAAAAATCATTAATCCTCCTTAAAATCTACATATGTTTAATTGTGCACATTAAACATGCAAAAAGGGGTATTTTAGGCATTCGAAAAATTTAAAATGCGTAAAGTCAAACATAATTAATGATTTTGCTTATGTGGAGTCTAGTTATTGGGTTTTATTTGAGTAAAAAATTTACGTCAGGTTTTATATGAAAGAAATTGAGTTTGAAGGGTTAAAGTCATATTTTCAGTAAATGTAATGGTATAATTTGATATACATATCATTGAAAAGTTTAACTCAGGGTCCATATATTATTTTCTTATGTGCTTGAACTTGAAACTATACTTGCCCTTTTGAGAAGTAGCAACTAGCAGGACAGCATGCCTTAAATTAGGCTAGCTACACTAGTTGACCACTTGTGGCTGAGCCTTTTATCGCTCAAACTGTCTTTATATTTGTCTGTCTCTCTGACTGAAATATTTCCCAATACATATATTGGTTTCTGCTGAGAGGTCCCCTTCCAAATAAGAAATATTATAACTACACTCTTCTTGTTCTTTACACATATTTGTTTAATTTTTTTATGTTATTTTTGTCGATTCCTTCAATTTAATGGTTGCATATAAACGAATGTATAAGAGGAGAGAAGAGAAGTGTAATTATCATTTCCCTCTAGAAATTTTATATTTTTATCTTTCCTTTGTATTTAACTAGTAAGAACAAGTCGATCTCTACCCAACTTTAATCTCCCAAATCCCCAACAATCCTCTCCATCCAGCCCAATCAGTCGGGCCACACACATGTGGGAAGGGATCCTTTCCGGATCCCTTCCTCCTAATCCATCAAATATAGAGATTTGAGCCATTGAAATTTGATCCAGCGGCTAAAGTTATTATAACTTTAAAGTGAACCCCTGTTTGTAGCCATTGGATCAAATTTCAACTGTCCGGATCTCCGGACTTCATTCTTTTTGAGGAAGGGATCCGGAGAGGATCCCTTTCCACACATGGGCTCAAGATTGTTTGATTAGCCAACTAGGCAATTCTGACTAGATCCAACGCCTGAGTGGTCTGATGTCATGCTGACATTAGCATGACATCATGCTGATGCCAACCACATTAAAAAAATTTGGAAAACAAAAATCGAGTTGGGTTCACCAGCCACTATTGTTGCTTCATCTTAAACAAAAACCAAAAACCCTAGAAAATCTATGGCTTTCTCTTCTCCGCTAGCTAATAGAGATGCACTCAGCAATTACTATTACTAAGGTAGTAATTGCTTTTGTCCAATTGCCTGGACAATTATTGCCTTAATGGGGCGAACTTGCTCAAAGTTAAATAATTTAATTGGTATATGCATGCACAAGTTATCAATTAAGTTGCCTTAATGGGGCGGACTTGCTCAAAGTTAAATAATTTTATTGGTATATGCATGCACAATTTATCAATTAAGTTGTATATGCAATTTACTGTTTCATGAATAACGAGATAATATTGAATATGAGTTGAGTTGTAAACTTAAACCCTGTAAAATGTCATGTATATTGTGCTTTAATAAGTTGCTTAGGATCCGCTCTAAAATCTAAATCATCGAAATAAATCGCAACAGTACTTGAGGTTCCAACTGATGTATTAGTAGTATTTTATGTTTTGGTTAATTCAAACCTCATTCATCTCTAACGATACGCTATTATCATCTTATCTGCCACATCTTTCTTGGCTAAAATTGAAACTAATTTTTCAGAATTATTGTTACTTATATTTCCTTCTTCTTTCATTTTTTTTTTCCTTCTCTACTACTTGTTTTCTACTAGCTAATCTTAGCTAAAATCAGATGAATATCCTCCACATATATACCATGATGGACTAATTTGTGGACCAATATTCTGCCCTAGATAAAACAAGTAGACAAGTCACAAGACGTAGTTATCCAATTTCCTTTTTCTGTTTCCTTGCTCTCACTATGCTAAGATATATATGTACATATAATTTATTTATGTTTTCCAGTAGCTTTTGTGTAATATATTTTCTTCGTACTTCTGCATGGACTATCTTCCACATGTATATCGTAAGATGCTCATGTACATATTTCGTTCTCTACAAATGAGATGAGAAACTTCATTACTCTCCAAAATTAGAAAATAGAAATAACATTGGGTTTTCCCTCAAGGGAAAAAAAGAGATATTCCCTTCTCTTTATTCATTTTTTATTTTTAGTTAAGACCATCTTCCAAAACATGAGTCTAAATTTTTATTCGTCTGTAATAAAACATAATAACAGGTGATGTCCATATATACATCAGAATGAATAACGTAAAATAAAACGGGTGCAATATCATTATTAGGCAAAAAGGGTAGTTGATGGGACATGCTAAGAGCACGGTCATTACAAAAGTCATGAGAATGATTAAACTTGATGCCTAAACCAGATAACACTGATGAAGACGGGTGACCCAAGCGATTATGCAAGACAGGGGAAAAGACAACTGTAGAGCATGATGTGAGGTTGGATTGGTGGACCGAAAAGACAATGGATACAAGTCATCTATATTGGCGAAAATTTTCATGGTGACAAAAACAAGGGTAATAGAGTATATATTTTTATGTAAGTAGTAAAAAAAATTTATTTTTTAAATTATTAGTTTTTTAACATACATATCTCACTATTTATATAATAAAACGTAATATATCACTCTGTGTACCAATCACATTAAAAAATCTCTCCTTTACAGGGGCCTTGGAAAAGTAATGCACCAGTATGGAAAATCGCTCAAGTGGGCTGTGGACCAGCCCCACTAGCTCCAGACCCTGTATAGGCTTCACCTTGTATGCTTATGGTCAAATTATTCAAATGTAAGTCATAGATTTGGTAAAAATTAGAAGCAAGTTGTTGACTCTAAAAATTACAAAACCTATGTGGCGCGCAGGCCGAGTAACTAATAAGTTAACTACGTCCTTCGGTTGAATGCGAGGCGTGCCAACTCGTCGGCCAAGCTCGGCCGAGGAGTAAAATTCGTTGATGTCGCGTTGAGCGCGTCGTTGACTTCTCTATCTTGCGATTGCGACCGAGGAAGGAACAATCTCGGTCTCTGGGTTCTATAGCCTGAAGACAAGGCTACCAATTCTGCGGAGTTCACAAATCGTTGGAGCCCGATTCGGTCACTGTGATTATATTCATAAGAGTATAAGCACGTCGAATCGAGACCAAACTATATGGGCACAGGTACTCAAATGTGATGTATGTCTTGATGGTAAATGTAGTTCGGCCGTTGGAATGCCGAACCCTGAAACTTACTTGCGAGTATCCAATCATAAAATCACTCGGCGTCCAGTACGCCGAGTAACGCAATTCGTAACACCTGACTACGCCGAGAAAGCTAGTAAGGTGACCTCTACCAACAAGGGTTCGAAAACCCTTCTCGGCCGAGACTTAGATAGGTAACCGGTTGGCCTCAACGCAGTGCTGTTTATCCAAACTGAAGGTGCTTCTCGGTCGGCTGATTCTACGGCAGCAATGCTGTTTATCCAAACTGAAGGTGCTCGCCGGGTGCCTCCACAGTGCTGTTTATCCAAACTGAAGGTGTATCGGCAGAAAAAGAAAAGGAAAAAATCTCAAGGTATTTGAGAGGTTTTACGCAGGGCAATTGTATGCTGAGTTCAAGGGGGCTTTTCTGTTGCATGATTTCTTGTATTTATAGCACCCCATTCCCTGAAATCGAATTACATCCTTATTTGGATTGGGAGTCCTTGTCCCGTTTCAACTCTACCTCGAACAAGCCTACTCCCACTAGGACTTTGAACTTTCCCCTTTTTCGAGGCTTTATTCTTTGCCGGTCGGGAATCCTGGTCGCACCAGGACTTCCTTGACCTTTTCTATTTATCCGGACTACTTCTTAGGATAGGACTTGACCGACCCTGCCAACTGGCCCAGGATTTATCATTCAGCCCATAATATTTGACACAGCCTTGGGCTGAGCACATCCTGCTGCTCGGCCCAACAATATTATTTTGGGCCCAAACATTGCCCCCTCGCTTCTGAGGTCACCGACTGTTAACTTTTGGTCGGGCCTCGACCTTGAAGAAGCGGAAATGCCTATTGCTTTTCGGACTTTATTTTCCTTGATGACCATTACTTATGCACATTTATGAGACATGATTGCACTCTTCTCGTTACCCCCAACGTACAGCCATGTGTCGATTCTCTGCCGATCTTAACAGCTTTTAATCATGGCCCTCGAAAACGTGCACCCACCGAAGCGTCTCTTCCTCATTAATGCATTAAAACTGCTGCCGCACGCAATCGTGCGTCTTTGAAACCTCGATCCTATCCTCGCAGGTTCCCAAAATATCCGAAATGATTGGGACCTTTTCTCGATTAAATTTCCCCTTAATTCGAACTAGTGCTTTTCGAATACCAAACGTTTGATCTTCATTCTGAAAAGCCTATAAATACCCAAACTTCTGCCATTCGCATCCCACGCCTTCAAAAATTTTGAATCCTTCCTTTTATCATTCTTGTTTGTTCAAGCAACTCTTTCCAGTTCGTCCTTCTGCAATCTCTCCTTTTTCAAAACCACTCTCTCTCTCTTCTCTACCAATGACCTCCTTTATTTCGAAGCTTTCTGACGAGTGCAACAAGTGCAAGGATTTCATCGATCGGAGCGCAATCAAGACGCTACGCTTCGAGAATGACATGGCCACTACTCATCAGATTCTGGGCCCACTCTTCAAAGATGCAGTGCCGTCATGCATCACCAATCTTATCAAGGAGCAATGCTTAACACCCCTGCTTCAGGGGTTCGACTGCTCGAAATGGTGCTTGGCTCGGCCTCAAGGAGCTTGGCCCTCGACCACCACAGCCTAGGTCGACCGAATGAGAGCATTCTTCGGCGAGGAGTGGAAAGCCCTTGGTATCTATGATGCCATCATGCTCTCGACCATGGAGATTACCATGGATAAAGAGCTGCTTGGGACTTCTCCATCCGGTCTCCGAATTGATGCCGCTCTTTCTGGATGCCCCTCTTCTCGACCTAAAGGCGTTTTTCGAGAGCGGGCCATCGAAACGCTCAACCGAGGCGATCGGGAGCCTTCAAGAGAAGAAGTTCAGAAGCTTCATAAGAACTTCTTCAACTACAACACTCTTATCCTCCACTTCGCCGGCCGAGGCGAGGAAAGCCTTAGGAAGGGAGAGCATGAAACCTTCATCTTCTACTGGTACAACAAATTTATTTGTTGTACCAGGTCGAACAAATACCTGGTCGAGAATATGTCGGTGGCCCAGGCCCTGGCTAGTGGTCACTCTCTGGCGCTCAGCCCGGCTATACTTGCCAACCTCTTCCGCTGCTTGGCCGAGACGACCATTAACAAAATTGACCCGCACCAGAACGGACCCCTCTGGGTCTTCCAACTCTGGCTGCAGGTCTACTTTTCCACTCTTTGGCCCGAGGTCCCTGCTTTCCAGCGCTCGGCCGCCCTTGGCCCTCAACTGGCCTCTCGACCGGCTCCTCCTCACCGGGCCGACGAGGTCCTTAAGCACTTCTTCAGCCTCGACGTCCTTTCAGACGACGAGTTCCTGGTGTGCCAGCGCCAGGAGTACCCTGCCTCGATCAGGCTCCCAACGACAGCATGGGCCGAGACCGGGGATGCGGACCTTCGTCAGCACTGAGGGTCATTCGTACTGGCTCGCGACCTCCCCCTTCGTTGCGATGCCCGCCGAGCCAGCTGGGAGGTCTACCATCCCCACTTTGTCTCCCGGCAGCTTGGCTACCTCCAAGGTTGCCCTGTACCCCTGTTCACCTCTCGTTCCCTCCTGAGTCGAGGACGCCTTTCTGGTTCTTCCGAGAGGGAATGCCGGACAACGGAGCAGGAGTTTCAGGATCGGTGCAAGAAATTTCAGCTTCGGCTAACCGTTCCTGAATCCTTGGGTACCGACACTTTTAGAGACTGGTGGGATGAGTACACCTGCGACTTCTTCGGCGCCTCGACCGAAGACGTGGTGAACAAAGTCTTCGGCGACCGGCCCAGACTAGCGCCCTCGGCCCAACCTAAGGAGTCGGCCCAAGGTATATTGTCCTTCCGCTTTTTATTTTTCAATTACTTGTCCTTGTTATTAATTACTTTGCTATTTCAGGGGGTCGCGTGTCGAGGAAGGTGGAAGTGGTCGCCGCGGTGGCGAGGGCAAAGAAATTGGTTCCCACGAAGAGGACCATCCCCACCAAGCTGACAGTCCCCGCAAAACGCCCCTATCGAGAAGCCGAGCCGGAGGATGACGCTCCTCGTCCTTCTAAACACGTTAAGAAATTGGCGAAGAAGGGCGACCGGGAGATTCATGTTGTTCCCAGTGACACCACAAGGACAACTGCTCCTGCCGGCTCTCCTTCTGTCCCGGCTGCCCCAGCTTCTCCAAACCCGATTCCTCCAGCAGTCTCTCTGCCTGAGACCATGGCCGATCCAGTCGTCGTATCAGCTCCAGCCTCAGAGCTGGTCATGGCGCCTGCCGTGGGGGAGTCTGCTGTAAATGTCGAGGCACCCTCGACTCAGCGACCGACGGTCTTTCTGGAAGAGGTATAATTCTACTTCCATCCTTTGTTTCTTTAGGCTTCTAGTCGTAACGAAATTTTTCTCAGGACGTCGAGAGCGAGAGTGACAAGGTCCCGTTTGAGCGCTGTCCTCGACCAGCCAACTCTCTTCCCGTCCATCCTCCTTCGGTGGTCGAGGCGACCGCTCGACCGTGTTTCCCTACGGCGGATCGCGGCAAGAGACCCATGGCCGATCCTGAGGCAACGGCAGAAACGCCGATCCATCCGCAGGATGAAGACCTTCCCATTCCTCCGCAGGAAGTCTCTTCGGCCTTTGTAAGTCTTGTTTCTTTTGCGTTGATTTTATCATGACACATGTTCTTAAAGGACTATTAAATGTCAGGTGCCCGAACGTTCATTTCACCGACAATTTTATGCGCCGACAGGCGTTGTTTATATTTCCTGGCCATCGTCGTGGCCATCAAATATAGATGACCTTCATCGGCCGTGTGAATTGAGAAGCGGTCTAAGGCACTGGGCTCGGCCATTAAGTTCTCTGGCTTCGAGCAATGACCCAGAGGGCATGGCCGAAGTCTCATCTCGGCAGGTCTAAAACAATCCCTTTTGTCATGCACTATATTACGACGTCTTACTTTTTCTTCACAAAGTTTTCCTTTTATGTGCAGTCATCGTGGGAAGTGGAGCTCGACGCTCTTCTTCAGAGCACGACTGGTGAGGCCGGCTCCTCTGCTGTTCCTGCCGAACCAGCGAGAACCATGCCCGAGGCCCAAGCCTTCGTGAAGTTGCACGAAATCCTGTCTCTCTCTCTGCCTCCCAAGCTCTCCGATGCATGGGTCTTGACTCCGTTGGGGAGTGTCTTAATGACCTCGCCAGCGGCGGTTACCTGAGCACGGAGAATATCTACTTCCTCACTGACCTTTTGGAGCGGACTCGGCAACACTTCAATATTTTTGAACGAGCCCTACAAGCCAAGGATGACTTGAAGGCGGCCAAGGTCGCGCAAGAGGCTGGCCGAGCTGAGATGGAGGCAATAAAAGCTAAGAAAGCGAAGCTGACCGAGTTTGATCGCCAGATCTCTAACCTCCAGCGTCAAATTTCTGACCTTCAACGGCAAAGGTCTGCTGCCGCTTCAGAGCTTGAGAAGGACTTCGAGGCCAACAGGGCTCGGCTGACGGCCTTCGTTGCCGGCGCACGGCACATCCAGCAACTGCAGTTCAACAAAAAGACGAGGCAGACTGAGATAATTTTGAGCGAAGCGAAGTGGTTGGAGCTAAAAGCTGCCCTCGAGACTTTCCTCCCCTCGACTCCCTAGGAATTTGTCTTTGTATTTGTTCTTTTGTTATCAATACAATGGTTCTTTTGCTATCAATACAATGGTTCTTATCAACACAATGGTCTTTTACTTTTGCTTTTCCCATGTAATTGGATAGTACTTTTTTAAAAACTTTCCATTAATTGGCAATTTGTGAACTGAACCCGTCCGATCTCTGAGATGATATGCCCCCTTGCTGAGAACTTTGTGAACGATGAATGACCCTTCCCAATTCGGCGACCATTTACCAAATCGGGAGTCTTTAATCCCGACGGGCAACACCGTTTGCCAAACCAATTCTCCTTCGCCAAACATTTTTTGTCTTACACGCTGGTTATACGCTCGTTCGGTAATTTTATTTTGTGCTATCAATAAGTTACCCGCGTCGATTCGATTTTCTTCTAAGTCTTCTAATTCTTGTCGCATCGCTTGACTATATTCGACACCGAACAAACTACTCTGCTCGATTACTCGTAATGAGTTTATACTTAACTCGACCGGTAACATAGCATCGTGTCCATAAGTTAACGCTTAAGGAGTGGTTCCAGTGGCTGACCGGGGTGAAGTTCGGTATGCCCATAATGCTTCATTTAACTTCAAATGCCACAACCCAGGCCTTTCTCTTATCGTTTTTTCGATGATGCCGATCAACACTTTATTGCTTGTCTCGGCCTGTTCGTTTGCCTGAGGGTAGTACGGTGTAGATTGTTCAAGCCGGATATTCAGACTTGTCGCGTATTCCTTAAACCTATCGGCCGTGAATATGGTGCCATTGTCAGTTATGATCGTTTCTGGTAGCCGAATTTGGTCACAATATTCTCCTCTACAAAATTGCATACCTCTTTGGCCGTTAATTAGGCGTATGATCTTGCCTCGACCCATTTAGTGAAATAGTCAGTTGCTACAATTATCCACGCGTGTTTTGCCGCCCCTGACGATGGCATGATTTTGCCAATTACATCCATTGCCCATCCCCTGAACGGCCATGGTTTAGTAACCGAGTGGAGTAATTCGGCCGGGGCTCTCTGCACGGGTCCATGAATTTGGCATGGTACGCATCTTCGTGCATATTCGATGCAATCCTTTAATATACTGGGCCAAAAATAACCGTGTCGTCGAAGCAACCAGCGCATCTTTCGTCCAGATTGGTGTGCCCCACAAATTCCTTCATGTACCTCGGCCATTGCTTGGGCAGCCTCGTGTGGGCCGAGGCACAATAGTAGTAACCCGTCCTCACTCTTGCGGTATAATTCATTTTGGTACGACATGTAATTCGTGGCGAGGACCTTCGTTCTTCGGTCGTGTTTCCCATTGGGGTTATCGAGGTATCGTAACATCGTCTTTCTCCAATCATCTGGTTCCACCTCGACTGCCCATACTTCTACGGGGTCTCCCCGTTCTAGTAGGGATGGGAGCGACATCACCCTTGTGCGTATTACGTGTGCGCGCTGGAGAGTTTACCGATTGATCAAGGCTGGGTATGACCGCAGACTTGTGGCTGCAATTCGGCCTAGCTTGCCCCCCGTGAGTTGTGCTCCGGAGGCGATCTGGGCGAGTTCGTCGGCGTCTGTGTTGTGAATACGTGAAATATGTTCAAATGTGATCCGTTCGAACGACTCGGCCAGGTAGGTGGCGACCATGTGATAGGGCGCTAAAGTACAACTCATGCAACGAAACATGTCGTTCAGTTGGTTAATCACAAGTTCGGAATCACCGAGGACGAGAACGCGGGAGGCCCGCAGATCGTGTAAAATGTAGAGGCCGATAATGAGGGCTTCATATTCAGCCTGATTATTTGTACAGCTGAAATCCAACTTGAGAGAAAAATACCATGGGCAGTGGTCGGGCGACTGAATTGCAATACCGATACCCGCCGAGGTCGAAGTACTGGAACCATCAAAATGCATAGTCCAATGGTTATCACTCATTGTGACTAAGCCGATGTCCACGTCGTCTCCTCTAAAACCATAAGGAGAAGGGTGTTGGGCCAAGAAATCGGCGAGAGCTTGCCCCTTGACGGCCTTTTGGGGTACGTACTGAAGGCTGAACTCAGATAAGGCGAGCGTCCATTTCCCGATTCGGCCTTTGATGATGGGCCGAGTGAGCATGTAACGAATTACATCTGTTTGGGCGATGACCTACGTAACTGATGGGAGCATGTAGTGTCGAAGCTTTGATGCAGCAAAAAACAAAGCCAAGCAAAGTTTTTCGACAGGTGAATAATTGAGCTCTGGTGAATTCAGATTACGGCTAAGATAAAAGATAGCTTGTTCACGCCCTACATTGTTATCTTGCGCGAGGAGATAACCAATGGACTCAGCGGCTGCCGAAATGTATAATTTAAGGGGTTTGCCGCGACAAGGTGGAACTAGAACGGGTAGGGTGGAAAGGGCCACCTTGATTTGCGTAAATGCAGTTTGATGCTCGTCGCGCCATGCAAATTGGTCGGTATCCTTAAGTTTAAGGAGCGTAGAGAATGCCTTCATCTTACCGGCCGAATTGGCGATGAAACGGCGGAGGAAATTTATCTGCCCGAGTAATGACTGGAGCTGTTTCTTTATTGTCGAAGGTGGAGCGCTAATGATTGCGCGGGCTTTATTTTTGTCGACTTCAATGTCGCGGTGGTACACCAAAAAATCCTAGGAAATTACTGGTCGACACACCGAAGGCACACTTGGCCGGGTTCATTTTGAGATTATTCTTGCGCATGCGAAGGAATGCTTGCCGCAGATCATCCAGGTGCGTTTGGCGGCGTTTAGACTTTATCACCACATCATCGATATAAACTTCGACAATTGTACCGATTAAGTCGTGGAACATCATATTCATGGCTCGTTCGTATGTGGTGCCGACATTCTTAAGGCCGAATGGCATGACCACCCATTCGTAAGTACCAAGTGCGCCAGGGCAGCGGAAAGCCGTCTTGTGGACGTCGGCTTCGGTTATGAAAATCTGGTTGTAACCCGTATGGCCGTCCATAAAAGATAGCAATTCATGATTAGTTGCGGCATCAATTAGCAAGTCTGAGATGGGCATTGTATATTCATCTTTGGGAGTGGCCAGATTTAGATTACGGAAATCGATGCAAATGCGAAGGGATCCGTTTTTCTTCAACACTGGGACGATGTTGGCCAACCATTCGACGTACCGAGCGGTCCTAATAAACCCGGCTTTTAGAAGCCGAACTAATTCTTCTTTGATGCCGAGTTGTACCTCGGTCGAAAATTGGCGAGGGGGTTGTCGAAAAGGCTTACACCCGTCCTTGATGCGTAGCTCATGCTCTACAAGGGTTCGATCAAGGCCTAGCATTTCATGGTAGCTCCATGCGAAGCAATCTCTAAATTCCTGGAGTAACTTACGGAGTTCCACCTTCATAGACGGTGAGAATAACGCACTGATAAACAATGTTCGGGGATCATTGGTCGTTCCTACATTAACTTCTTCTAATGGGTCCTTAACCTGGGGCCGATGGTCTTCGAGTTCGGCTGGTGCGGCCTGAACTTTATCAAAAGATAGAATGGGGCCGTTATCCGCTTCGGCCAAAAATTCGATTAAATTGATGCCGGAATTTGGTTGCTTGGTAATGGCGTACCAATGGGCCAGCAGACGTTCCATTGTCGATGAAATCGCGGCCTGACGCCGTTCTTTCTTGGTGTTATCAATCATCGGCATTGGTGACTAAATCTGCCAAGCCAAGTATCGCCGAATCCTGTTGGACAGTCTCGGCGCCGACCTCAATCACTTTTTGTACCGAAATTCTCGTCGGCCGCCCATCTTCGTTAAGGTCTTGGAGGGTGATGTAGCCGACGTGATCATCGTAATAGCGAGCCTGAATCATGTTGGTGTCAAATGGTTGATTATCGACTGGGTGGACTACGACCGATTTGCCATCCCAAAAGATGAGGACTTGGTATAGTGATGAAGGAATGCAACTGGTTTGGTGGCCAAGTAATGCGTTATAGCCGGTCTTGGAATCAATTATAAAGAATGACGTCATGTGTTGACGACTGGCAATGCTGATTTCCAACGGGAGCACTCCTTTGGTCTGAGACTTGTCACCAACGAAGCTGCTCATAGTGATACCTGATGGGATGAGTTCATTATCAGAACAGCGTAAAGCCTTCATGACGGACATCGGCATAATGTTGATTGTGGCTCCACAGTCGACAAACACTTTAGAAATGGGAAATCCTTCGATGTGAGTCGTGACGTACAACGGCTTGAGGTGTTGGAGATTAACTGAGGAGGAACAGGGAAATAGTTCGGCCAAAGCCGCCTTAAGGTTGTCCCCGTTTCAGACTTCCCTGTCGTCGTCGTTTGTGACGAAATCTACTTTTGTTGCTTCCTTGGCAACCACGTCCCCGTATGGTAGGACGTGGACCATACTGATCTCCATATGTTCGATGACCGAGGGTCCCATCGGATCATGGTCGTCGTCTTCTGCAGATGTAACCATAGTATCAGTCGGCGGAACATCCTCAATCGAACTTTTGAGTGCCTCGGTATGAACCGGCATCTGAGGCGTCTTGACCAAGTTGAGTCTGTTTTGGCTATTTTCCTCGACTATGTTTACTGCCGAAGATTTATGTTGGTCCTGCGTTATACGAGCTCGTTCTTCATAAGCGATACGGGCGTTCCTCGTGTCTAGATATGTATCCAATCGTGCTATCTTTTTTTCCTCGTCGGCCGTGAGGCCGAAGAGAGATACCGTCGAGAAAACTTCAAAATGATAGCGTAAATGTTGAAGGTCTTCGAGTGAAAAGGGTAATTCGGCAAAGTCAATATCTGTGTAAGGGTCGACCTCAAAACCAAGGACCCGAGCCTCCCGTATATGTTGGAATCTAGCTTTGATCGCTGGGTCGGAAGTTTTCTGGATAATTTGCTCGGCATCAGGGCAAGTTAGGGCTAGGTCGAGGGCTTCCTGGCATGCCTTGGGTAGTCCGTACAAGTCATTGGCAGAATATTTCTTATGAAACTCTCGCATGTATTCCAGGGATTCACCATGGAATAGAGGGTGTAAATTGTGTCGTATTTTGATGAACGGCTCGCACGGTAGTAACGGGGAAAGGTACTTTTCGGCCTCTTGTCTAAAATGCTCGAGACGAGCTCTCGTCTCCCCAAGCCGGAGAAGGAGCTTGATACGTTTCTCAGACTCTTTAATAGTGGTTTCGAAGCCGGGAGCCGCTACTTTTCTCTCTTCGACTAACTTGGTCATGATAGTTGGGGTTGGCCGTTCACTAATGTTTTCCACGGCCTTTTTTGGTTGCCACCGGTTGGCAGGGCTGGTCTGCGCTTCTTGTCGTCGAGCTATGCAATCTATTCGTTGGCGACGACGTTTTTGAGATTTAGACAACGCTTTATATAAGCCAGTCGAAGAATTGTAACTGTACCAGCGTTGATCCGATGTCCTGGGTGGTTTGAAAGTTTTGTGATCGGCTGGTGAGCCCGAACTGCTGGTATTGATCGAGTAATAATCCTCATTATAGAAAGGTACGTCGAAGTCAAGATGCCGCCTGACCGAGGCCTGGTCTTTTGGCCGTACTTGTGGGCCGAGTCTATCAAACACTTGGCGTCGTGGACCTTTACCAAGTCCCCTTGGTGATGTTGTAGGGGCCGTGGAGGGTGTCGAAGATGTCTTCTTCCCAGGTTCAACTGGTGTTTTACAATGGTCGCATAACACCTTTGATTCATGAGTTTCGTTGGAACTCGACCCTGCATAGGCTCATCAGTGGGTGGCCCCGAGCGTTCCGTAGGTGGTGCATTTGAAAATAAATCAAGCTTTAGTCTTGTCTGACCATTCCGTTTACGGATATGCTGCACCGGGACGTATTCGACCTTCCCTTTGTTTTTAGGAAGATGAGCATCCACCATACCAATTGTTGTTGAGGGGAATGGATTGACGTCGACCGCCATCTGCTTTTCTGGAATTTTCAACTTTCCTTTCTTGATCCAACTTTGAATTGTGTCCCGGAATACAACACAATTATTGGTTGCATGCTTATTAGAATTATGATACTTGCAGTATATCTTTCCCTTCAATTCATCGGCCTTAGGGATAGTATCTCCAGGCCGAAGCTTGATGATCTTCGCTGCCAATAATTGAGCGAAAATTGCATCGGCTTTGGTGATATCGAAAGTGTATACTTTCGATGACTTACTCATCTCCTCGGCGGCCGAACGGGTTTTGGTGTCTTTGGAACTCACTTGAGCCAAAGCCTTGCAGACGTAAGGTTTATCTATTACTATCTCGGCCGCATCCACACTAGCATACTGAGGGTCCTCGCTTTCGGCCAATGCATAACTAACCGTGGGATTTTTAAACAACATCCCCCGGGATGGTGACTTCGATATCTTTTCTTTTTGGAGCAGATAATCATACTGTTCAACGTGTTGAGCAAGTTCGTACATATCTCGAATGTTTGCCCCCAGAAACTTCTTTTTGTATTCCACGTCCAATCCGTTAAGGGCGATCCTGACGAATTCCACTTCTGGGAGAGGTACTCGGCACCAATTCCTGGCCGACTTAAACCTTCTCAGGTATTCCATTGGAGATTCGTCGGACGCTTGAGCCATCCTAGCCAACGATGACACGGACATTTCCATCCCTGGCCGATAGAATTGTTCATGAAACTTCTCGACTAATTCTTCCCAACTTTGCACGGAGTTGGGTGGGAGATTAATGTACCAGGCGAAAGCTGAGCCTGTGAGTGAAAAATTAAACAACCGTAATTTATAAAAGTCGCTATTGACATCTCCACACTGCGCTGTGAACCAAGCCACATGTTCTAATGAGGATAAAGACGATTCCCCGACGAAGAGACTGAAATCAGGGATCTTAAAACCTCGTGGGTATTCAAACCTTTCTACATAAGCCGAGTATGGATGGATGAATTTTGGAAACTTCGGCCCCTTCTTTAGGGCCGAGTCAATCATTCTCTGGACTTCGGTCATGTTTACGGAAGCGGCTTCTTCTTCCTGGCTTGGTCCCTCAGATCTATTGCCCGGTCCACCTCTTTTATCTAAGGTGATTGGTTGTGGCCGGGCGGACCCTCTCTCGGCTTGTATTGGAACAGTCGTAGAAAGCTGCCAAGGCTGGCCGACCTGGCCATCTTCGAAGGCCTTACTAACCAACAGTTCAAGCATCCTGGTCTGTGTATTCGTTGTTACTTAGTATTGCTTCCAATAAATCATTCGTCTTTTGACCAATCGAATGCTCGACCTGTCGATACTGTTCATCAAGTCGTCTCCGAAGAAACAACCTAGTTGGTGGATCAGAACCCTCCCCATCATCGTCGTCGCAATCTTCCACTATTCCTTCCATGAACATGCCTGCTATTTGGTTAGGGACATCTGAGTTGTGAGGTTGTCCACCGAGATAGATTTCAGTCTCTCGGTGTGTCGCGCTTGTGGCCTCGGGCGGCGCAACAATGATCGGATTTTTTGTATGGTGCAAATCCTGCCCAAAGCCTTGCACTGGTAAGTCAGCTGTTGACTTTCCCATGATTGTTTTCTTCTTTACAGACTGTGTCTCAATGGTCATGAACTCCAAAGGTTTAACACAAATGTCCCACCGGGTGTGCCAAAATGTTGACTCTAAAAATTACAAAACCTACGTGGCGCGCAAGCCGAGTAACTAATAAGTTAACTACATCTTTCGGTTGAATGCGGGGCATGCCAACTCGTCAGCCGAGCTCGACCGAGGAGTAAAATTCGTTGATGTCGCGTTGAGCGCGTCGTTGACTTCTCTATCTTGCGATTGCGACCGAGGAAGGAACAATCTCGGTCTCTGGGTTCTATAGCCTGAAGACAAGGCTACCAATTCTGCGGAGTTCACAAATCGTCGGAGCCCGATTCGGTCACTGTGATTATATTCGTAAGAGTATAAGCACGTCGAATCGAGACCAAACTATATGGGCACAGGTACTCAAATGTGATGTATGTGTTGATGGTAAATGTAGTTCGGCCGTCGGAATGCCGAACCCTGAAACTTACTTGCGAGTATCCAATCATAAAATCACTCGGCGTCCAGTACGCCGAGTAACGTAATTCGTAACACCTGACTACGCCGAGAAGGCTAGTAAGGTGACCTCTACCAACAAGGGTTTGAAAACCCTTCTCGCCCGAGACTTAGGTAACCGGTCGGCCTCAACGCAGTGCTGTTTATCCAAACTGAAGGTGCTTCTCGGTCCGCTGATTCTGCGGCAGCAGTGCTGTTTACCCAAACTGAAGGTGCTCGCCAGGTGCCTCCACAGTGCTGTTTATCCAAACTGAAGGTGTATCGGCAGAAAAAGAAAAGGAAAAAATCTCAAGGTATTTGAGAGGTTTTGCGCAGGACAATTGTATGCTGAGTTCAAGGGGGCTTTTCTGTTGCATGATTTCTTGTATTTATAGCACCCCATTCCCTGAAACCGAATTACATCCTTATCTGGATTAGGAGTCCTTGTCCCGTTTCAACTCTACCTCAAACAAGCCTACTCCCACTAGGACTTTGAACTTTCCCCTTTTTCGAGGCTTTATTCTTTGCCAGTCGGGAATCCTGGTCGCACCAGGACTTCCTCGACCTTTTCTATTTATCCGGACTACTTCTTAGGATAGGACTTGACCGACCCTGCCAACAGGCTCGGGATTTATCATTCAGCCCATAATATTTGACACAGCCTTAGGCCGAGCACATCCTGCTGCTCAGCCCAACAATATTATTTTGGGCCCAAACACAAGTATACAGAAAAATTAAGCAACAGACATCATGTTTTTTTTTCTGTAGAAACGGTATATAGAAAACATTATGAAGCTGAAATTGGGAAGAACCAACAAATAAGAGAATGTTACCAATGTGGGTAATGGACATAGAATTCCTGTTACCTAGAAAAACAGAGTTATTACCATTATAAGGATGAGGGCTGTGAAGATAGGTGGGTTGGCCCGTCATATGATGTGTTGCGTCAGTATTTGGATACCAAGGAATATCAGAGTACTGAACTGGCTTAGGGCCAGCAAATGGGGGAAAAGTGTCATGGCCTTCGTAGCGATGCGGGCACACAGTAACAATGTGCTGATTTATGGAATATGTGGGACACCATGGAAGGGGAGCAGTGGCTAAAAGACCAACCTCAGAAGAACGAGAATAAAAGCCGAATTGGAGAGACTGATGTGGCATGGGCTCAACCAACTATTTCCATCCAAAGGCTGGAGCCAAGGTTGCGGTACAAGAAGAGTAGGAAAATTCAATTGTTACTAATTGTTCCAGCGAGATGGACCACGATTGTCGTTGCAAGAGCTGCGATTTCCATGAAACTCTTCATTACTAGAGTCGCGATTTCCACAAGAACCATCGTGGGAAGAGGAGTTAGAAGAAAGATGAGACTGATGAAAGATTGATGTTCGAATAGAAGCATAACAGTAGAATGCGAGTTCTAGGCTTCAAAAGTGAGGCCATCCCCAACCGATCTGTCCAAAAGGCCGAAAATAGCATGAAATGTCACGAAAATCATCTCTAACTGAGGGTTAGGCCAAATAGCTCGTGGGCCCCGGGTAAAAAAAGAGGAATCAGGCCAATCGGCTGGCCCAAAGGAGGTAGCCAACTAACCCCGAGCCAGACGCAGAAGCTAAAGCAAACCGAGGAGGCGAGAACTCCTGTCCATTCTTTGCTGGTCCCCATCTTCATTAATCCATCAATCTGATCAAACTCAAATAAAAATTTTCTCTTCCATTACAACTGTGGTAAAAAACTACAAATTCGCAGGAAAATTACCACACAAATACTGAGCCAAAATTGGTCAGATTCACCTTCCCCTTCCCAGCATGCCTGATCCGACAACCTCAATCTCATCAAGATCCAAGGAATTTATTTAGATAGAGGGTTGGGGAGAGAGATAGGTAAGAAAGCTTGAAGAATAACCCATCTAAGATGACGTTGAGAGGAGTAGTGCAATGGGCATAGCCACAGTGTTGGAGTGCAGATTGCTCTAATGCAGTTGCTATGTCGGCTAGACGAAGAAGGAGGAAGAAATGAAAATAAAAAAAGATGAAGAAGGAGCAGAGAAAATTAAAAAAAAAAATAAAGATAGAAAACTGGGGGAGTGGAGAGAGACTATTAATAAATAAAATAATAATTATTTTACATTTAATATTATACCCATAGTAGCTTTATATAAAAGTTTACCAAACATCTTTACACCTTTTTTTTTTCCCTTTCTTTTTTGGTTGAAAGAGATATTGGAGAGGGCAAAGCTAAAGGTGTGTGAATTATAGGCCAATATCCACCTTATTTATGGACACTGGAAGTTGAAGATAAGAAGTGCCATGCAAATAAAAATCCTACCTAAAATTCCCATAACCAATTACATCTCAACACGGGACATTTGAAATCCTATCCGAAAAATTATTGAGATAACATATCGATCAAAAATCTGCAAAGTTACTCATAGATCGACACGTGACACTCGAAATCCGAGACGTAAACTTATTGAGATTCCTTATCGAAAAATATTGACATTCCATCTCGAAAAATTATTGAGGTAGTTTAATTTAAGTAACCATATTTAATTCAATTAAAATAATAAATTATGTTTGGTCATATGACCTTTTGGCCCCCTCGGTTGGAGATAGTTTTTTTGTCACAGGGCTATGTTTGGCCTATGACCCTCTGGCTCCTCAGTTAGAGATGGTAAGAAATATGGCTTGACACTGTTCATTAAAATATTAATTTCTTAGAGGGCTACAGGGCTAAAACGAGCCATCTGGCCCTCATTCGGTTGTAGATGGCCTGAGCAATCGAGACTGGAGACTACAGAAATCTGGCATACATGGAGCATTAACAATGGCAGTAACCAACATAGAAAAATCAGGGATGATACCATACAACACAATAGTGACTAATTCTTCATCAGAAACCGGTTTGCCTACAAGGGTAAGACATCAACCATAGATTTTTCATGGTTCAAATACTCATCAATGGTCTTGATGCCTTTATGCAAATTAAGGAGTTGGAAGCGAAAGTTGGCAATGTCGACAATAGTGCTCTGAGAGAAGTAAGTTGCAAGGCAATCCCAGATAACCTTGGAAGTGTCATAGCATGGTTATAGGGAA
This sequence comes from Pyrus communis, assembly GCF_041283825.1. NCBI lineage: Eukaryota > Viridiplantae > Streptophyta > Magnoliopsida > Rosales > Rosaceae > Pyrus > Pyrus communis. The sequence goes on along the minus strand of NC_142576.1, from coordinate 6,338,341 downwards.
AACGAATTTAGTAAGAGTGGTGGTGATGTAACTGATGATGAGTTGGTCTAGACGGTGCCAAGTTGCAAAGGTAGGATTAGGAATAGAGTGTAACATCCCACATCGCCCAGGGGAGTGGATCTTGTAAGCCTTATATGTATATTCTCATCTCTACCTAACACGAGGCCTTTTGGGAGCTTATTGGTTTTGGGTTCCGTAGGAACTTCGAAGTTAAGTGAGTAGCACGCGAGAGCAATCCCATGATGGGTGACCCACTGGGAAGTTCTCGTGTGAGTTCCCATAAACAAAACCGACAAGGTGTGGTCGGGGCCCAAATGGTGGAGTCGAGCCCGAGATATGGTGGGGGCCCGGTCCGGGATGTGACAATTTGGTATCAGAGCTAATCCCTGGCCGGATGTGTGCTGACGAGGACATCGGGCCCCTAAGGAGGGTGGATTATAACATTCCACATCGCCCAAGGGAGTGGATATTGTAAACCTTATATGTATATTCTCATCTCTACCTAACACGAGACCTTTAGCTCACTAGTTTCGGGTTTCATCGGAACTCCAAAGTTAAGCGAGTAGCGCGTGAGAGCAATCTCATGATGGGTGACCCACTGGGAAGTTCTCGTGTGAGTTCCCAAACCGTGAGGATGTGGTAGGGGCCTAAAGCGGACAATATCGTGCTACGGTGGAGTCGAACCCGGGATGTGGTAAGGGCTCGGGCCAGGATGTGACATAGAGGCAGGGGTTTTATCTTTATCTTTGTGGTTAGGGTCAAGGGTGGTAGGGGAAGGACGAGAATATGACCAATTGATGAATTTTTAAAGGTCGTGACCAATAAGGAACAATTGAATATGACAGAGTCAACATAGGTATTTAGTTTTAGAGAGTTTGAGAAAATGGGTAGTGTCGGGCCCAAGAAGAGAATGAGCAACTATTGAAAAGGAGCCAAGGGATGTCTGTGGAGCCAAAATCAATCCCCAAATCTTGAGGCAACATGTGGATTTTTGGACAAAAAATACGAGATTACCCTAGTTAGATGGATGAGGCACACCTGAATTCCCACGCGCCTTCGATGGACAATAACAGCTCAAGATTTCCTCCATCCATGGAAAAGTCAAAGGTGATTATTATGGGATTTATTCAAATTTCACTCATCGTTCCCTCATTGATTTCATTCAATAAGGTAACTCCTAAAATCCCTTATTCATTTTAGAATAATTGCCACAGTAATTTCAAGATATTATTTCACATAATATCTTGAATTACTCCACACAAATTCACCATATATGGTTGACCACTCCTAACCCTAATGGCTGACAACTCCCAACCTTAATGGTTGGCCACCCTCCTATAAGGCCATCTCCAACTGATTTGGCCAGATAATGGAAAATAGGTCAAAATGACACGAAAACTGTCTCCAACCGGTGGCTAGGCCAAAGGGTTCGTGGGCCCTATCGAGCCCAAAAAGAGAAAACAAGCTAGCCAGCTACCCCCAGGCTGATCCAAAAATTTGAAACCAACGGCTACCTGGTGTTAGCATGACGCCAGCTAGCAGCGGCTAACTGACGTCATGCTAATGCTAAGTGACCGTTGGATTTGAATTTTTTTTTTTTTTCAGACAAAATTTTTTTAAAAAAAAATTTAAAAAATTCCTTTTTTTCCCTATAAATACCTAAGCCATTCCTACATCATTTCTCACATAATTTTTGCCATTTCATACTATCTTACTTCATTCTATTTCAATTCTTCACATTCTATTTTCTTACCTCATCCAATAATCTTTCCTTCAATTTTTTCAATAATTTCCAAATGGCCACATTTCAATGAAAGGTAGGGCTTGGACCTGAAAAGAAGATGAAACTCTTTGTAGGGCTTATAGATGGGTCTCAAAAGATAGTGTGAAGGGGAGTTCTCAAACAAGTAAAGGTGTTTGGACTCGTATGTCCAAAAAATACTATGAGTTCTACGAAGGCACCACTCCACCGAATACCCGAAACCATGAGAATTGTTCTTCAAGATGGAAGAAACATCTTCATCCAAGTTTGAATAAATGGCATCAAACACTATTAACGGCCGCAAGTAGACATGAAAGCGGCGCCAATTACTAGAACAAAGTAAGCGTTTTCACAATTTATTTTAAATATTTAATTATATTACATTTAATTTCATAAATTAATTTCCTTTAATTTTTGTAATTATATTTTCTAGGTACGCCAAGCGGAGGAATTGTATATGGAGGACAGCTCGAAATCCTTTAATCATCACGGTTGTTGAGAAATTTGTAAAGGGTGGGTGTTATTTGAAGATCCACCTCAACAAAGAGTAGGTCCTATGCTGTGTTTGGAAATGCATACTCAACTGCAAATGGGGATGAAGATGGATCTCCTACCATTTAAGAAACAAGCGTAGAAAATCCGTCTCCGGGTGAAGGTTCCATAGCTAGGGCTATGGGACGAAATAAGGCCCGAAAATTGAAGGAAAAGGGCAAGGCAAAGGATGGTTACACCTTTCAACAGGAAATGGTGGCCTCTTTGCGATTAATGGCGGAGCAAAATGTCATTGCCGCAGAAGAAATGAACCGTAGGCATGAAGAACGGGCCAAACAAATACAAGAAGAGATGGATGATAAGAATATGCAAAGGAACACTTCGGATTATACTCAAATGAGTAAGGCCTATTTTGATAGAAAAAATAGGGAAATTATGGCCCGACGAGAGTTGTTTAATCCCGACTATAATCCTACAATGGCAGATGATGGTGATGATGATTATAGACTTTATGTAACGCCCCTCCCTGAAATATTAATTTTGGGAAATGATATTGGTGACGGCCCAAAATAAACTTCGCTTTATTTAAGTAATTTTAAATCACAATTCTTTATTTAAAATTCTTTAACTCCTTCTCATTAAACATAAACATGTCTTAATTACCAAGGCATATGCTTAGAATTTCTTTTAAATCTAAAATTTCTTCTATAACTCAACTTCTCAACAGAAATTAACTCTTGATTATCAAATTATGAGTTACTCACAAAGTCCATAACCCATCTCATTTTCCAAGAACATAAGGTATATGTTGTAAATTAATCTCCCAATTACTCTTCTTAGACAAATTCCAATGTATGATTAATCTCGGTCATTTAAGGCTACATCTAACACTATTAGACTGCCTACGTATTTCGTAGTTCACATTCCACTTTCTACTCATTATCGTCGACATTTAAATTATTAACAATCACAAATTCGATCCAAACAACTGATTCACGTTAAATGTATTTTAAATATAGAGTCAGAATATCGAAATTTGCATGAAAAGGGCAACGTCGGCCCACTGGCTACGCACCACCGTCGGCGGCCTCAAATCGCAGGAAAATCTCAACTATTTCCAAAAATTACTAAATTTTACAAGCAAGTAGATCTCAGTGAGGGGAACAATTTGTATACCTCTGGCCAAGTCCAATTTGGCCTGGAAAAGCCTCAATTCCACAGACATCTGCCAGAACCGTAGTAATGGTTCCACTTCAATTCAATATTTCCAGTGTTTCGTTGCCCCAAATTATGTTTGGGGTTTGTTCCTGGGACCAAAACAAGTTGATCGATGGTGGTACCTGCAAAATTGATCGATCGATGCCACACCCCAAACAAACCCGTCGGCAAGCTCTAAGAGAAATCAAGGCCAATTTCACCAAATTTATGGTTGAGAAAGGAAGAAAAGAGATCAGGGGTGTTTCCTCAATATTTCCCTTGATGAAATTTCACCCAAAAAAGGGGCTGGATGGACTGATTTGATCGCCAGGGTACACGGGTCAAAACAGACCCGATCCCTTTCCTCCTTTTTCTTTCTCTCATTTCCCTCATTTCTTTTTCCTCTAATTTGTTCCCCCCCCCTCCCCCAATTCCTTCCTTCCTTTTCTCCTTTCTATTCTTTTCTTTCAATCACAGCCATCCATCATTTTTTTTATCACAGCCACACACGTGGCACAACTCATTGCTCCAGATTTTTTGGAGCCTTCTAAATGGAAGTAAAATTACCAAAATATCCCTGACTTTAAACGTTAATAACTTCTTCGTTATAACTCTGTTTCACGAACGGTTTGTGCCTACGCGTTCGTGAGATGGGGCTCTATTTAAAAATATAATTCTGACCTCAAAAGGTCTACCGATTTTAAATAATTAATTTCCAAACTTCAAACTTCATAACTAGTTTAATTTAAAACTAAACTCAAATAAATTAATATAATTTCTCGAAAAATAACATAAAATTTCAATAACACAAATACGTAATTATAATAATTCCTGAAAGCAAAACTTTAAAACTTCCTAATTCAATTTTTCCACAACCATAAATCGATTTATTTTCGATTTTCTCCACATGTGCATAATTATGAATATATAATTCATATATTTAAATTTTCAGGATATTACATTTTAAATTTAAGTTGTTGTAGTTTTTAAATTAAAATAATAAATTATGTTTGGCCCTATGGCCCTTTGGTCCCCTCGGTTGGAGATGGTTTTTTGTCACGAGATTATGTTTGGCCTATGGCCCTTTGGCCCCTCGGTTGGAGATGGTAAGGAATATGACCTGATACTATTCATTAAAATATTAATTTCTTTGAGGGCTATAGGGCTAAAACAAGCCATCTGGCCCTCCTTCGGTTGGAGATGGCCACTAAAATGCTAAGTCATTTGCTACCCACAAACTCCTAAAATTACATTCTTTTCAGAATACTAACTTTGACATCAGAGATTCTTCGGCCAAAGCTTCCCCCATTCATTGTGGTCACGTGAGGCTTTTGGCCTTAATTGAAAGTGATATTATTTTGCAGGTGCATTTTCGTCAAAGCAAGAGATGACAGAAATTTGCATCCACAAAACCATTGGAAAAGAAGGAGGAAAGCAGGATCAAAAGGAAGAATAATCCTATACCTAAGATGATACCATGTAAAGAATTATTTCGCTTGATTTCGTTCATAAGCGTATATACAATATATACAGATACATATGAGATGTTTTAGGAAAATACAATGAAATCAAATCAATTATGGAATTTAAACACTCCTAAACTTAAGGAGACAGAGAGAAATCAGCGAACCTAGAATTTTCAACAACAAAAAATATCGAAGTTGTCCTCAAAACCTTTTTTTAGCTAGATATGTTAACCTACTTTGGATCATGTAATTACTAAAAAAGCCCTCCACATAACAAATCAACACTGTAAGGAAGAAGTTTATAAATAAGGAGAACATTTAGGTACTCACTAATGAGTACTCCATATGCTCACTATGTGATCTTGGTCCAATGATATTTTAACACATGTTTCATTGTTTTAGAAAATAAAAGACATGTTAAGTAATTTTTTTTAAATTTTTTTTTTATTTTTAACTTTAAGAAACAAAGAACATGTGACATCTTTTAATTGGGCAAATAAGAAAATGAGTATATAAGGCAGAACCCTGATCATCGTCGGATCCTCTTTATGAGGATCCCAGGTAGGCCTGGCAAACGGGTCGTGTCTGTCGTGTTCGTGTCGTTTTCGTGTAACACCTATTATCATAACGGATCGTGTCGTGTCACACCCGTTATCTTAACGGGTCCTTAACAGGTCGGGTCACTTTACCCAACGGGTAAAGTGACCCGACCCGTTATGACCCACTATGACCCGTTAAGAAAAATATTTTTTTCCCTTAAATTTGCACATACCACACATTGTCACATAAATATTACTTCAAAACATTAATACACATTTGTCGTTTAAGTATTACATCTATACTTGAAAATAAGAGCCTAATAAACAAACATCCATACACTACTAATCTATTACAAAATATTAAATGTGCATGGATATGCAAAATGAAAAAGTTTTTGTTTTCAAGGTTGTGAAACCTTTCTCAAAAGTTTAAACCTTGTCAATGGAACTCAAAGCTTGCATGTTATTCCTTTTACAAAATCCTCAATTTTCATCGATCATCATGAAATAAGATTTTGTGGTATCCACTAATGTAAATATTTTAAATTGAAGATCGAATTCATCTCTGAATGTTTATTTTTTACGATTTTTGGCGTATGCGATCTTGAAGCATATACAAACAAGTTTGCCGGTTGGATCATTGAAATTATTTTCGTAGAATGTGTATCCCATCAAAACGATAGATTCACTAACACTTGGAGTTCATTTATACTTTCATTAAGTATAACATAAGATTTTGTGGTATCTACTAGGGTAAATATTTTAAATTGAAGATCGAATTCATTCATTGTATTCATATAAGGTCAAGGACTGTAGCTGTAAAAAATCATCAAAATCGGAGTTAAAATAACCGTTAAATCGTGATTTTTCGTTGATAACCGTCGAAAAGTTTTGTGCCATTACTCAATCTCTGAATGTTTGTTTTTTGAAATTTTTGGCGTATGTGATCTCGAACTATATACAAACAAGTTTGACGGTTGGATCATTGAAACTAGTTTCATAGAATGCGTATCCCATCAAAACAATAGATTCACTAACACTTAAGAGTTTATTCATACTTTTATTAAGTATAACATAAGATTTTGTGGTATCTACTTGTGTAAATATTTTAAATTGAAGATCGAGTTCAGTCATTGTATTCATATAGGGTCAAGGAGTGTAGCTGTAAAAAAATCATCAAAATCAGAGTTAAAATAATCGTTAAATCGTGATTTTTCATTGATAACCGTTGAAAGGTTTTGTCCTTTTACTTGATCTCTGAATGTTTCTTTTTTGCGATCTTTAGCGTATACGATCTTGAAGCATATACAAATAAGTTTGACGGTTGGATCATTGAAATTAATTTCGTAGAATGCGTATCCCATCAAAATGATAGATTCACTAACACTTAAGAGTTTATTCATACTTTCATTAAGTATAAAATAAGACTTTGTAGTATCCACTAGTGTAAATATTTTAAACTGAAGATCGAGTTCATTCATTGTATTCACTTAGGGTCAAGGAGTGTGGCTATAAAAAATCATCAAAATCGGAGTTAAAATAACCGTTAAATCGTGATTTTTCAATGATAACCGTCGAAAAATTTTGTCCTGTTACTTGATCTCTGAATGTTTGTTTTTTGCAGTTTTTGGTGTATGTGATCTCGAAGTATATACAAACATGTTTGACGGTTGGATCGTTGAAATTAGTTTCGTAGAATGCATATCCTATCAAAATGATAAATTCACTAACACTTAAAAGTTTATTCATACCTTCATTAAGTATAACATAAGATTTGTGGTATCCACTAGCGTAAATATTTTCAATTGAAGATCGAGTTCCTTCATGATATTCATATAGGGTCAAGGAGTGTAGCTATAAAAAATCATCAAAATTGAAGTTTAAACAACCGTTAAATCGTGATTTTTCGTTTATAACAGTCAAAAAGTTTTGTCTCGTTACTTGATCTCTGAATGTTTGTTTTTTGAAATTTTTGGCATATGCGATCTTGAAGCATATACAAACATGTTTGACGGTTGGATCGTTGAAACTAGTTTCATAGAATGTGTATCCTATCAAAACAATAGATTCACTAACACTTAGAGTTTATTTATACTTTCATTAAGTATAACATAAGATTTTGTGGTATCCACTAGTGTAAATATTTTAAATTGAAGTTCAAGTTCATTCATGATATTCATATAGGGTCAAGGAGTGTAGCTGTAAAAAATCATCAAAATCGGAGTTAAAATAACCGTTAAATCGCGATTTTTCGTTGATAACCGTCGAAAAGTTTTGTCATGTTACTTGATCTTTGAATGTTTGTTTTTTGAAATTTTTGGCGTATGCGATCTCAAAGCATATACAAACATGTTTGTTAGTTGGATCGTTGAAACTAGTTTTGTAGAATGCGTGTCCTATCAAAACAATATATTCATTAACACTTAGAGTTTATTTATACTTTCATTAAATATAACATAATATGTTATGGTATCCACTAGTGTAAATATTTTAAATTGAAGATCGAATTCATTCATTGTATTCATATAAGGTCAAGGAGTGTAGTTGTAAAAAAATCATCAAAATCGGAGTTAAAATAATCGTTAAATCATGATTTTTCGTTGATAACTGTCGAAAAGTTTTGTCCCGTTACTTAATCTCTGAATGTTTGTTTTTTGAAATTTTTGACGTATGCGATCTCGAAGCATATACAAACATGTTTGACGGTTGGATCGTTGAAACTAGTTTCATAGAATGCGTACCCTATCAAAACAATAGATTCACTAACACTTAGAGTTTATTTATACTTTCATTAAGTATAACATAAGATTTTGTGGTATCCACTAGTGTAAATATTTTAAATTGAATATCGAATTCATTCATGATATTCATATAGGGTCAAGGAGTGTAGCTATAAAAATCATCAAAATCGGAGTTAAAATAACCATTAAATCGTGATTTTCGTTTATAACTGTGAAAAAGTTTTCTCCCGTTACTTAATCTCTGAATGTTTGTTTTATGCAATTTTTTGCTAATGTGATCTCGAAGCATATACAAACAAGTTTAATGGTTAGGATCGTTGAAATTAGTTTCGGAGAATTTGTATCCCATCAAAACGATAGATTGACTAACACTTAGAGTTTATTTATACTTTCTTTAAGTATAATATAAGATTTTGTGATTTCCATTTGTGTAAATATTTTAAATTGAAGATCGAATTGATTCATTGTATTCATATAGGGTCAATGAGTGTAGTTGTAAAAAATCATCAAAATCGGAGTTAAAATAACCGTTAAATTGTGACTTTTCGTTTATAACCGTCGAAAAGCTTTGTCCCGTTACTTGATCTCTGAATGTTTGTTTTATACAATTTTTTGCTAATGTGATCTCGAAGCATATACAAACAAGTTTAACGGTTAGGATCGTTGAAATTAGTTTCGGATAATTTGTATCCCATCAAAACGATAGATTGACTAACACTTAGAGTTTATTTATACTTTCTTTAAGTATAATATAAGATTTTGTGATTTCCATTTGTGTAAATATTTTAAATTGAAGATCGAATTGATTCATTGTATTCATATAGGGTCAAGGAGTGTAGTTGTAAAAAATCATCAAAATCGAAGTTAAAATAACCGTTAAATTGTGATTTTTCGTTTATAACTGTCGAAAAGCTTTGTCCCGTTACTTGATCTTTGAATGTTTGTTTTTTGTGATTTTTTGCTAATGTGATCTCGAAGCATGTACAAACAAGTTTGACAGTTGAGATCGTTGAAATTAGTTTCGGATAATTCGTATCCCATCAAAATGATAGATTGACTAACACTTAGAGTTTATTTATACTTTCATTAAGTATAACATAAGATTTTGTGGTATTCACTTGTGTAAATATTTTAAATTGAAGATCAAATTCATTCATTGTATTCATATAGGGTCAAGGAGTGTAGCTGTAAAAAATCATTAAAATCGGAGTTAAAATAACCGTTAAATCGTGATTTTTCGTTTATAACCGTCAAAAAGCTTTGTCCCGTTACTTGATCTCTGAATGTTTGTTTTTTGTGATTTTTTACTGATGTGATCTCAAAGCATATACAAACAAGTTTGACGGTTGGGATCGTTGAAATTAGTTTCGGAGAATTCGTATCCCATAAAAGAATAGATTGACTAACACTTACAGTTTAAATACTTTCATCAAGTATAACATAAGATTTTGTGGTATCCACTTGTGTAAATATTTTAAATTGAAGATCAAATTCATTCATTGTATTCATATAGGGTCAATGAGTGTAGTTGTAAAAAATCATCAAAATCGAAGTTAAAATAACCGTTAAATTGTGATTTTTCATTTATAACCATCAAAAAGCTTTGTCCCGTTACTTGATCTTTGAATGTTTGTTTTTTTGTGATTTTTTGCTGATGTGATCTCGAAGCATATACAAACAAGTTTGATGGTTGGGATCGTTGAAATTAGTTTCGTAGAATTCGTATCCCATCAAGTTCAATGGTGTGTCTATATATATATTTATTAAGTAGATTTAAATCTATTTATTTTGTACGTATAATTGATTGGTACACGGAGTAGTACATCACGTGAGTCATTATAAAAATAGTGAGATATGTCATATGTGTGATAAAAAGTTAATAACTTAAAAATAAATAAAAAAATTCTCACCACTTCTATTAATTTTCATTTTTCCCTCTTTTTTTTGTTTCATTTTCAACTTTTCTTATAATTTTTACTTTTCCCTCTGGCAGCCTACGGTGTCTACCCATCTTTCCCTAATTCCCTCTCTTTTTTGTTTCCTTTTCAACTTTTCTTATCATTTTCATTTTCCCTCCCTTTTTCTTCAAAAAGGGCGGCACTGCAGGGAATGGAATGGAATTATCAATTATGGAATCAAATCAATGGATGCATATTAATTAATAATTATTATAGTTTTTATAAAATTTAATTCAAAATTTAATATATATATATATATATATATAATTATTATAGATAGTTAATATTTTGGGGGTATAATTATTAATTTAATATATATATATATATATATATTATAGTTTTTAGGGGTATAAAATTGTTAAATTAATATATATATATATATATATATAATTATTACATTATTTTTTTAGGGTTATAAAATTATAAAAATAATATTCTGCTTATCATGTATCGTGTTACCCACGTGTATACCCGAATCAACCCGTTATCTTAACAGGTGCTTATCGGGTTACCCGATAACGACCCGATTCGTTATCATGTCGACCCGAACACCTGTTAATTTCGTGTCGTGTCGTGTCAGGTTATCGGGTCGTGTTAGGAATTGCCAGGCCTAATCCCAGGGATCTGTCAATCTTGTCCGTTCATTGTACATCGTGTAATAAAAAATTATTTTAAATATTTTAATTTAAAATTAAACACAAACAGTACTTGACAAAAACTGACTGCACGATATACAATAAACAAACACGATTCACAGATCTCCAAGATCCTCACCAAAAGAATCCGAAGAGGATCTTATTGGTATAAGGTATTCACTAATGAATACCTAAGTATTGTCCTAATAAATTCTTGCCTTGGTCTTAAGTCATGATTTCTCCACCCACTCTCACCATTTACTACAATTATATAGGTTAAGGGTTTTTTCTTTTTTGTTTATAACAATTTCGATTTTGGTTTTTCGATTTTTACTTCGAGTGCTACTATGCCCGCCGTATAGTCTTATTTCTCCACCTAAGTTATATTTTTACCCACCACAAAAAGTTAAAAAAAATCAAATACTCTCTTCCCACCCACTTTTATTCCTAAAATATCCCTAACATTTTTAAAATTTAAATAACATAAATATAAAGGATGATTGAATCATGGATATTTTAGAAAAATGGAACAGTCACGAATGTCATTGCCCAACCTAGCCGAAAGCAACCACAACCAAGCACAACATATGACAGCGACGACTCTTTTTCTCTCTACCGTTGGGAAAGCTACATTCCTTTCTTTTTCTTCTCCTTTCTATGTTCCTCTTTTTTTCTTTCTTTTTCCCCCACCAGATCTGGATTTAAGATTCATATCTGTATTTGTTTTCGAATTCCAACTAAGACCTAAGGGTTGAAAAGTAGGGAGAAAATAATAGATAGAATTTGGGGTGGGTGGGAGTAGACGGAAGATGTAGAAGATGAAAAGGGACAGAATAATTAGAAAGGCGTGAGGGATGAAGAAAGAAAATTGGGAGGTTTGATTCGTTTCTCATTTTAAGTTTTTATTTTTATTTTTTTTTTGCTATTCCTTTTTTTTCTTTGACTACAAAGAATATATAAGAGGATTAGTTTTTTACAGGGCTTTCGAAGTCCTTTACATAAGGTTAAATTTGGTATTAAAATTTTTATTAAAAAGTGGATGGAGAAATAAGATTATGAGGTGGGAATATCAGCACTCTTTACTTTTTATGTTAGTAATACAAGAGAAATGCATGAGGAAAATGAGGGCCGAAAAAGAGTGGACGAAAGATTTCAAAATTTCACATCACTCTTCTTTCATTTTGTTGAAGATGTAAAGGTAAAAGGGTCCAACATCATCTTTCCCCTATGTATTTTCTTTATATTTGTAACCACAAAAATGATCACAAAAAACCGAAACGATTATTAAATTTGCCTTAATTAAGCTTTCACCTCCATATATCAAGATCTAGATGCCATACTTATGGTTTTAAATAATTAATCTAATATGTAATTGTATTACTGGCTGTGCACTTGACACCCAATTAAACTTTCGCGTGATGTGCAATTTCGACTGGAACACAACCATTCTTAGGGTTATAAGTGACATCATCAACGTCAATGACTCGATCTTTTTTTTTTTATTAAGGAAGCTTCATGCCTCACACCTTAATTATGATATTACAAATATAATACAAAGTCCATATTAGTATCTGATAATGTTTGGCCGACATCCCACTGGAGGGCTTAAGATTTTCCATCACGTGGGAAACATTGGCCAAGAAAACATTAAGAAAATGTGACCTAAAGCCTATATATAACCTTGGCCTTCCAGAATCGGATGCTCCCCGAAGGCCATATATTTCCAGGGAGACCTTTCCAATTTTATTTGTTTAAAATTATGTGATAGAGATGGCATATAAGAAATTAGACCATTCAACGTAAATAAAATACTTTTATAATTTATAAAGAATTTTCGTAATGTTTTTATTTTATTGGTAGGAATTATTTCACTAATTAAACGATATTAAAAAGAGTTAACAGTTCAAAACTGCTGTGGGGAGCTAACCTAACTAGTTTTTAACTTTTTGTGTTGCTTTTTTTAAAGGACACGCGCAACTTAACGTGGAATTCTAAATTGTTTTCTTTTTTCATCAACTTTTAAAGGATACGTGAAGGGTTTAAGGTTTAATATATGTCACGAGCATGGCGATTATTCTAGCACAACGACGTTGTTGGATATGTCAAGTGCGATTTCTTTTCACATTTCACTTATTATTCTAAACATATATGAATAATATCGATTCAAGGAGGTTCCAACAAGTTGTGTTTGTATATGTGTATAGGGTTATAATAATTTTTTAAGCAGTTGAATGAATGGAAAAAGCATGAAATGAAGGCACAGTTATTTCTGAATATATTTTGTGCTGATATTCAAAACAGATCATGAGGTTTTAATTTTCTCATTTTGTATTGTAATGTATTGAAATTGCTTCAATTTATGTCTTTGATCATATTAATTGTTTGATATCTCATTAAATTGATGATATGGTGACCCTTATATAGGATAACGTGTAAGCTACATTTGCACTGTATATACAAAACAACTCTTCAATTCAATAGAGGATTAGATATTCAAAGGATTTTTATAGCAAATTAAAATAAATAAATAAATAAGTGTCAAAAGATAAAGGGCTATGCTATCCACACACCCCTTTTTTATACGCACCTTCTTAATTTACGATCGTCAAATCGACTGAATTACAGATGATCAAATGACAAAAATTAACAAGGGATGTGTGAGAAGTAAAAATAGATGTATGGATAGCACACCCCAAGATGAAAATTGATAGAATTTCAAAATATTAAAATGCAATGTGAGAAAATTAAAATCTTATGGTCCCCTTAAAATCACTTTAAATTTGGAGTGTGTAAAATACAGTTAGACCTATATTTATATATACAGACTTCGTCATTTTTGTAAAGGGGTGTGCTTCTTTGTTAATTTATGTCATTTGGTCTTCTTTAATTCAGTTGATCCGACGACTGCAAATTAGTGTGTATGAAGTAAAAATGGGTGTGCGGAAAATGGTGGTTTCTACTATAAGCCACCTGAACAAGAATAGTTGATAATTTCTTTAGATAGACAAAAAAGGTGTAGGTTTGAGTTTTAAATAAGATTATATATATATATATATATATATATATATATATATATATATATGATGAGCAAAGAATAGGTGAGTTGAACTATGCATAAGATTTGGTCATCAAACTATAAAAGTAACTTTACTCTCTACTACGCGCAAAGCGATCACCAAGACCTGAGATTTACCCATCAACTACAAAAGTAGGCTACTTTCTTCCCGCTCAAAGCGATTAGAAAAGGCTAACTTCCCGACATAACGACCCCCTATCCCTCATCTTCGAATTTTTATTTAAATAAAAACTAAAAGATACAAACGGAGGACGAAGTCAAGACCTGCAAAGAACAGAAAAAAATAACTTAGCCATCTGGAGAGAAAAAAATCTAGACGTTTTGGGGGTTGCCATCAATTCTTCTTGGTCTCTTCTCTCTCCCACTTGTTTTTCTTATTTTTATTTTGGTACATAATTATCTTCATAAAAAAACGTTGTAATCGTCAAGATAGTCATCATCTTTTGGCCCCCCCCCACACACAACTAATAAAAGATTTTGACTACATTTGTTATCTCCAAAATGGATTTGGAGCTGCAAAGCGTGAAAGCTGTCAAATTACCTCGAGCTCACGTTAGCCGGTAAGACACTACGAGTTTAACCGGTATGGTGCTATGGCTCTCTTCGGGATGTCAAGAGGTTGTAAAGCGGCAAAACTGTTTGATTTGTTGGATCTACTTTCCTTCATGTTTTAAGCTCATGAATTGGACAACAATTAGGTGATGCAGTTATGTCACGCCCTAAACCCATGGTCTGTTGAAAAAACCCGAATTCGGAACATGACAAAATGGTATCAGAGCATAGGGCTTAGATATCCTTGGGATAGAATTGTGCTACCAATTAGATTGGTTGAAACTAAATGAGTTAGACCGTTTGTTCTGAACCTTTGTCTCAGCCTGAGTTCCTTTGCGTGAGAGATTAGTATCTGGTCTATGGGTAGTATTATAAGTGGATAGAAAGTGTTGTACTTCATTTCACTAGTTCATTACCATTTCTTCCTTCATGTTAGTTAGTTGTGATACAACTAACTAGTTGGAAGAGAAAATTCTGAATTTTTGTATACTACTTGGAGTCACTAGCCCATTTGGAAACTGTACATTTAGATTAAGAAGTTGGAGATTCAACCAAATAAAAAATAGTGGGTGTCTAGATTTGGTTAGATTGGCCGTTAGAAGTGTTTTCCCTAGAATTATTGTTCGAGGCAACTGTGAGTTAAAGCTTTGGGTTGACCTGTTGAACTTTTGGATTCATGGGGATTGTGTGAGTAAGTTATTTTTAAAAATTATTTCTTCGTACTAAAAGAAAACGATTTTATTCTAAATGCTTTTCGTGTTCACGTTTATATTTCCCTTTATTTATTTTGTTTCTTTGTTTTAATAAGAGAAATTTTATTCTCACCTCGTTTCAATCTTTTTTATTTACCTATTTTTATTTTTAGCTCGCGTTCCGAATTCGAGATTTTCTACCGATTTCAGGTTTAGGGTGTGGCAGGTTAGACTTGTGCGCATCATACGACCTGTAATATGATTTGAGATTTTTTTGTTATAACATAATCACCATGTAATACGATATTTATTGAAGTCTACCTTTTGTTTTGTGATTGATCATGTTTTACTGTAAATCATAGACCAAGTTTGTAAGGACTCTTTTTCTGTTGAAATCTTCATGAATATGTATTTATAATGTCTTATTCAATGAACGAAATATCATGCTTATTCTTCTTTAAAAAAAAAAAAAAAAAAAAAAAAGGTCTTCTATTTGATATTAAACTTATACAAATGCACTTGAGGTCATTATATTTTATTTTTGCTCCCCGAGTATGCAATCAGGTAGCACATCTAGTGGCATCCCTTGTCTTACGTATGGGAGGATTTCATACATGGATTCATTTGAGCCAAAGTGGTTGTTCATAACTTTGGCTTTTAATGTAAATGTTTCTATTCTAGTTTAATAAAATCTTTCTTTCGACCAAAAAAAAAAAAAAAAAAAAAAGAAGAGAAGATATCTATTTTGTTGAGAATATGAATCCTACACTAGAAAACGCTATATCTTTTTATCCATGTGTTAAGCTTGCCTTTGGGCACATACGTGAATAGCTTGCCTAATAGTTTAAATAATTTTGGATCTCTCCCTTCTATTGTTAAGTGGTTTTGGAATACGCGTTTCCATGTCACCTAATATGGCCACTTCGTGTGAAGGTGCACTATTTAACAACAATCTTGGTACATCAGCATGAGAGTGAGAGAAAAGAGGCCACCACAGGTTGATTTCCCTTAAAACTTAAAAAAGGGCAAACGAGAGATGTTAAAGTTCATGTGTTCGAATTATACCTAACTTTAAAAAGTCATAATAGCTTTTAAGTCTAAGTACTTAAAATCGATTGTGAATGAGAAATGTCTTCAAAATGTTATGTTGTTTGATTGTCGTTCTCAGTTATTGATTAAATTTACTTTCAATTTAAAGAGTTAATTGAAGTAATGATTCCCACACTTCAATAAGATAAGAGCTTGTCCTTTAACTAAAAGTCTATGAGTATTGGTACCTGAACTTAATACAATTTGTATCAATGGTTCTTTTAGATAACCCATTGAAAGTTCTGTCTCTTTTTGGCTCTTTTAAAGTCTTTATTTTTTATAAACAATTTAATGGTGCTACTCAATATAACCATTTCTCATTGTGACAAATTTATGAATCAATACTCATGATTTTTTAGTCAGTGCCTAATGTTCCAATTGAGCTAAACTTCAAACATGAATGCTTGAATTTTCTCTATTTTAAAATATAAAACTCAAATTAATATTTTACTACGAAGTAGCGTAGATTTCATTAGTATTCACATTAGAAAAAATTATTGCTTAATGATAGCACGCCATACAAATCCAATAGTAAAGCACGTGATTTGCAATTGATTATCATAATCAATCTACGTTGTCAAAAATCAATCACTTTCCATCTTAGCAACTCTTGAATATTATGAATGCGTACAGTATTCTATTCGACATTTAACTTTTCAAACAGCTTAATCCATCTAGTTTCAGCTGACTTTAAAATTTAATTATTTGTTGGTTGAGAAAGACATGCTCACAAACAGCTTCATCCATCTAGTCTTGGACACGGAAGATATTTCATACACTCAGATTTTTTGTACAGTATTCGACATTTACCTTTTCAAACAGCTTAATCCATCTAGTTTCAGCTGACTTTAAAATTTAATTATTTGTTGGTTGAGAAAGACATGCTTTCAAACAGCTTAATCCATGTGGTCTTGGACATGGAAGATATTTCATACACTCAGATTTTTGCGTGAGACACGTGGTGGCAACTAGCAGGTTCTAGCTGAATCTCATATTGATAGGAACACAAATTTTATATGAGCTTATACGGAGTTAGGTTCACGAGTGATGTTGAGCACCAAGGAAGTTGGCGAACATAAGATGTGGGATGCAAAGAACATGATGTGTGCAGCTGATCCACGTCGTGGATGGACGGTATTTAACTGCTTCAGCCATGTTTCGTGGCAAGATGAGCATAAAGGAAGTTCGAAGAATAAAAAATGTGAGATTTATTTTGAACAAATACAATGGCTGATTCAGGAAATATTATTAGAAGGGTAAGTAAGAATAGTGTGCGCAACATGCATTTTTTTTTTTTAAACAGAAATAACATGCGTATCGTCATTTCATCGAGTCTTGGTAGGCCTGAAGTCATTTGGAAAGCCATACTGCACACTTATTAATGCTTCATTTGTGTGGGTAACTAACATGTTCCAAGGCTACTCCCATATGAATGCTTAACAAAGAAATACACTTATCTTGAACACATTAACAATGTTTGATATCATGGCATCCCATTAATATGTTTGTCCAAGAATGATGATACTTTGTTATTCTCTGAGATCACCATTTCATTTACTTTGCATTTTTGGATAGTTTTTTACTTGGTTCTTTTTTCTGCCTACAATTGTAATCACAACTAACCTACAAGTCAGAGGTAAATAATATTAGGACTAGACTGTAAACGGGCAACACCTCTCTAATGCATTTTATCAAGCAGTTGAAGGGCATATATGAAGGGCAACTCCAACCATTAAAGGGGCATCACCCAAGTCATCCATGAACATTCACCGAAGTTCGGAGAGTCAGCACTCAAGTTATCTCTGGACATTCACTAAAGTTTGGGGGGTCAGCTGACCCCCCTGTCCCTCAATGCATCCGCCTCTGAACAAATACCACAATGTAGTGTTACTAATAGTCAACGTAAAAAAAAAGGAATGCGTTGTGGCCTAAAATTTAGAGAGAGAAACGACAAAGAGAAAAAAAGGGCATGATGAATTATGTGATTGATATTCCTCATGTATAGTGCCTTTATTTATAGTAATAAGTGGGAGAGGATAGCTTGGGCTCCAAGTAATACAAAGTGTGATAGAAAAGATCTCCTAGATCTCGAAAGATCCTATATTTTCTCTATTTAGGATTTATACAATGACATTGTATTAAATACTTACTACAATCATTTAGTATTACGGTCTAGTGATATTCCTCTTCACTGGTAGGTAAGAGGTCATAGGTTCAATTCTCGCCAAAAGTGAATTTGAACCACATTATTACTAGCTCATTGTGAGGCTGAGCCCACTCTCGAACCCTACTTAGTTATAGATAATATCGATCGTTAAAAAAATTACTAATTGCAACATGATGGATAAGATTTCATATTTTAGAGTATCCTCCAAATGAGACGTCCAAAGTGACAAATAGACATACAACGGTTAAAAAAAAGTAACAACACTTTCTCCAACCGATGCTTCATATCTGACTTGGAATAATGCCTAGGCTCTTGCTACCTAATTTGACGTTGATGTCAAATTTAACTTTTGGGTTTTTTAATAGATTGGCTTTCATTCAATATTAAAATTTGGGCTAGCTATAAGAATATGATTGGCTATCAGTTTTTAATATTTATTGTTCAATAAATACACCTCAAAAGGAGAGGAATTGAAATTCATATTTAACATATCAGTTAGAACACAAAATTATACAAAATGTCAAATTGCCATATAAGCTATCAAATTTAAATTTTGTATTTAAAAATTTTGATCTCCTTTGGATATACTTTTAGGATGTATTATTAAAAACAAATATGTATAACATAATTGAATTATAATATTACGTAACAAGGTGCGTAAGAGAATTTCTTAATTGAAATCGCTTTTGAGTGCTCTTTAAATAAGCATTGTTGTTTCAACCTTAATCATTTATTTTCCGTACATCTCAATATTATGTACTATTGAAGAATAATTAAAATAAAATAAAAAAATAAAAATAAAAACCCTTCTTTTTTTGATAAATGGTTACAGAGGCAAGGGCAAGTTTTGGTGCCAAAACCTTCTATTTTTGATAGCTGAGGGCTAACTGAACAGAGGGTTTGTGAGGGCCAAATTACCCTGCCAAAACCTCCAATCACATGGTAGGTGCACTCTCTCTCGTTAAGTCTCCTGCCCAATCCATGCTCGTGTTTCATGCCTCTGGTCCCGGTGTGAAAAAAGAAAGGAATATGTTGCTGATAATGTCTCGTAGCGCATTGTTACTGGTTGAAAATCTTATCGGAAGTTTATTTATAAATTGTTTACAATATAATGACATGTGATGCTACGAGATTGGTTAAAAATTTAATCGACAATTTAGTCACAAAAATTGTAATGGCAAATGATGACACAAAGCATAACATGATTGATTAGAAATCCTATCCAAAATTAAACATAAAATTATTTTTTTATTAATTATTTTTTTAAGTATAAATCTATGATACCAATTACCCGAATAATTTATTTACAAAGTAGAAATCCACTCAAACAATTACTATTTACTAGGGCATTAATGGACTTTACCCACTTATCTGAACAATTATTTTCTTAGCGGGATTGATTTGCTTTCAACCACCATCCCTTTTAGAGCAATGATAATATGGTTGATTGGTCAAAATGTCATTCACCTTTAATGATGCAAAAGTAATAACAAATTAATGTATATTTATAAAGACAATTTGTAGAAATTAGCTCTCAGTCGATTAGTGTTTCTCTTCTAAATATCTGATTCTAGAGATTAAATACTGAGTTCAAATCTCTCTTCTAGACTCTGACTGTTAGGTTTCACTTGTGACTTGAAATCGAATTCTCTTTATGAACAATTGGAGCTTTACTTTGAGAAAATGAAATTTTTACTGCTGATTGATCTAATTGTAGCTACGATGCACGGACACGTCAATTTGGTATCTATCATGTATCTAATGCAATATCAGATAAAATATTTGATGGATACAGTAAGATACGCTTCAGATACGTATTCTAGTCAAAATATACGGTCAACATCAACAAATATGCATATCGAAACTTTGGGATACGGATATCCCATTTTTCGGATACGTCTGACCTTGAAATGAAAAATCAAAACAAAAATTTAAGAGGAGAGGCCCGACATTATCTGAAAACATGATTCGTGTAGCCTCCCTTACAATTCTTCTTCTTGTTTTGTCGCGGAGAAAGAGGGATACGAATCCCCCAAATCCCAAATATTCAGAATTTTCAGTTCTTAGGGAAACTCACAAAGCACCCTATGACATTCAGGTGTGGGTGAAGACTCTGCCGATGGCATCTATCAACCTACTGCGCGGTGCTACTGCTAGTTCGATGTTTCAGAGTGTTTCTTCTCGTGGGCGAATTCTGCACCAACAACATCTATCACTTATCTTTCTAGAGAAAACTTGTAAAACCAACCTTTGTCTCCGTCTAAAAACTAACAAATATGGAAAGAGATTATCTCTGGATCTCTCATTCTAAAGCTCAGAAATCAAGTGATTCAAGACTTTAAAATTTGATCAAACGGTTAAATACAGAGAGTTAGTAAAAACTTTTAAAAGCTATAATAATTTTTAATCTTTGGATCAAATTTTAAAGGTCCGAATCATTTAATCCCTAGGTTTTGGAGGAAGAGGTCTGGAGGGGATCTCTTTCCAACAAATATATGCTTACTTCCACACATATAATATTAAAATATTTGTACTGTTTAGGTTTTTTGTTTCTAATTATTTCCACTTTTTTGTATACTTTATGAACTATGCATGTTCAGAAAAATGAGTCATAGTTTGAATTTGAAGTTGGATGATGAATTTTAATGTTTATCTTTTAAATGTTCGGAGTTTATTGTCACTTAGTACCACGATTTAGTAGTATTTTTCTTTATTTATAAGTGAGATGTCTTACGTTTAATTCTTGCCAAGATGAATTTGAATTACATTATTACTAGCTCATTGTGAGGCTTAGCCCACTCTTCATCCTCTTAATGTAGATAGTATCGTTTGTTAAAAAAAAAATTGAGTTTATTGAATGAATTTGAACTTGAGTAACAAATTTGAATTCTTATTTGATAATGTTTTAGATATATGTATTTTTAGGGGAAAACTTGATATAAATCCAACTATTTGAGACAATATTATTAAAAATAGTCCAGTTTATTAATTTTAAGATTGCTTTATTATCAATTATTATCTTTTTAATAATAAAATTTATTGCAAAATTAGATTTTATTTTCCCTAATTATTTCTATTAATTATTTTTTATTATTCCTTGTTCTACTTCCTGTTCAAAACCTCATTTATAGATTTTACTTTTAATTTTTATAATCAATCTGTTTTACAGGTTAATTGTATTTATCAACCTATATAATAGATTAACGCGTCTTTTTTGTAAGTATATTATGTTTTTGTACCTTTTAGTTAGATTTTATATATAGATAGAATATACATTGATATATTTGTTATTGGAGTTGGGTCGTATATTTTCCATATGAATTTATGTTAGTATATTAGTTTTTTTGTTAAAGATAATAAGTAAATTTGTTGAAATTAAAAGATTTTAATTTATCTTTAATACATTTAAAAGATATAAAATGAATATAAAATAAATAAAAATGGACGAACGATAATATTGGACTTCATCTAATAATCATGTTGTCTTTCGGATCCATATTGAAATGCCCCTATTTTAAATTGTTGTATCCATTTCGTATAGTGTCTTTTTTTTTCTTTCTAAACTTGATGTTTCTCCGTGTCATGTTGTGTCATATCTTCGTGTCTCTATCCATGCATTGTAGCATTAAAGGCTTGTAGCAATTGAGAACACAAAGAAGATGGCTACCCATTTTCCAATGCATGCAACATGTTTGACACAAAAAAATTCACCACATAAATAGATTATTTTTGGGTATTGACCACAGCACTAAATGTTTTGTCTCACCCAACATGGGAATCAAACTCAATGATTGAAATCTCTTTTGCCCAAGTTGATCTTAGAAAGTGAATCGAATCCAACCAATTATATATATGGAGGGTGGAAAACCAGTGTGGGGGTGCATGTGCACTAATATGTTGCAGGTAACATCAACAGTGATACTACACTTCAGATTACAAGATTTTCAACCATTTTCATATTGTCCCAATTTACAAGTGCTTTTGAGTGACCAGTCTGCAAAACCAAACATGGGAAATGAGAAACTTGTTCGTTTTGCTTGGTTTTTTATTTGACCTTTCAAATTAGCAAGTTCTCATATTTCTGAACGTGCAGAGCAAATTGATGAAAGCAATGATGACTTGAAGATGCTATTATCTTATTGTCATGTATTTCAAGATTCAAATTTATTTGTTTTTCGTTAGTAATAGATGGACAGTCAAGACGAAAACCTATTTCCTGTCTATGGAGTTTAGGGACCGTGGTAGAGTAAGAAATTCATTACAGGAGGGGTCTTTAAGCCAAATGAAAGAAATAAAATAAAAATAGTTACAAATATAATTAATTGGACAACGATTAAAGGTTTTTTTGGTTGTTTTGTATTGTCACGGAAAATTTTAATCAAACAAGACGGATGGAGATTTAAAATTTGTATGAAAAATTTAGTATTGATAAGAGTATATCATAAGAAAAGAGCTTGTTTATTAGCTTTAATAAAAAAAAATAATAAAAAAAAAATAAAAGATTAACACACTAGATTCTAACAAAAATTTAAAGTCATGCTAGCTCAAAACTATGATTATGAGATTTTTCTTTTAACATTGTTGAAAAACCACACACTAGACCTTGTCCTTTAATGTAACCAACGGCAATAGACTAAACTAGCAAACATAGAAAAATTAGAAACACACAAGACTTATATTGGTTCTGCAAAACTTTTGCCTACGTCCAGTTGTGATTTCTCTAGGTAGAGAAATAACCACTCCTTTGATTAATAATAGAGAATTACAGAACTTTTGCAAAACCTAGAACTAATCTCTCTCACTTGTCTCGGCTATCATAGTTTTTTCTCTCACCGATTTATGCCTTGCCGCAACCTGTTTATAGGCATAGGTTCGGCTTACATGTCCTAAGGCTAATTGAATTCTTATTCTAAGTGGATTAGGAAAATACACTTATCCAAATCCAAATAGACTTCTAGAAATCCAAACATAAATTGAATAAGGAAAACTAAAATTCTTTCCTAAACCCTTTAGGACAAAAATCAGTATACCTCTAATTTTCCGTAAAACAATCCTAAACCAAAGCTTGAAACCCTTAACTCAGAAGTATGGTTGTCTCATTAGAGATAACATCTTGGTTGACAACCTTTTTCTTGTTGTTGATATCCCAAAGCTTGAAACCCTTAACTCCTTTCTCAAAACCTAAGAATATGCAATGTGTAGACTTCGGTTTGAGCTTGGACCTTTCATCACTTGGAATATGTGCATAAGCACTACAACCAAACATCCTGAGCTTGGAATAGTCCACAGGCTTCTCAGACCATACCTCTTCTGCACTCTTAAAATCGAGAACTATAAATGGTGTTCTGTTAATCAAATAACTTGCATGATTAATAGCCTCTGCCCAAAAACTATCAGGCAATCCTGCATGAAATTGCATGCTCCTCTTTCTCTCCATGAGAGTCTGGTTCATCCTCTTAACAGCTCCATTTTGTTGAGGATTCTTCTTTACTGTGAAATATCTTATGATGTCTTCCTGCTTGCAGTAATCGATAAACTCATTATTTGTATATTCTCCTCGATTGTCACTTTTTATGACTTGATCTTTCTTCCAGTTTGATTCTCAGTTTCTGTTTTCCATTCCTTGAACTTTGCCAAAACCTCAGATTTCTACTTCATGAAATAAACCCAAACCTTCCTAGAAAAATCATCCATGAAAGTAACAAAATACATGGCTCCACCATTTGATTTAGTTGGTGTAGGGCCCCAAACATTTGAGTGAATATAGTTGAGTTGCTCCTTGCTTCGGTTATTTGCACTGCTACTTGCGAATGATAACTTTCTTTGCTTCCCGAGATCACAATATTCACAAAAGTCTAGTTTCCAAGATGACACGCCTTCTAACAGGCCTTGCTTGTGTAATTCTTGTCACCCCTTCTGGCTTATGTGCCCGAGCCTATGACACTAAAGTTCAGTCTTGTCTTCTATACTCTGATTTACACAAACCGCTGCTCCCCCAACAATAGTGGTCCCAATTAACTTATACAACTTATTGGGTTGTAGGTCACCCTGCATTTCCACTAGTGATCCTTTGGTTACCCTGAATCTTTCTTTTTTAGACTTGTACCCATAACTGGCCTCATCTAAAGTACCCAAGGAAATCAAATTCTTTCTTAGTCTAGGGAAATACATGACATTCCCCAAAGCTCTTATCATCCCATTGAACATTCTGATTCGAACAGTGCAGATTCCTCTTGCAGGACATGAAGAATCATCCCCCATTAAGACTTCCCTACTGCCGACTTCCTTGTAAGTATCTAACCATTCTCTTACTGCACACATATGAAAAGTGCATCCGGTATTTAAAATCCAATTTGTGAAAACCTTGGAGCCCGATGTTACTGAAAGAAGCTCCCCGTCACTCTCATGCTCAGTGACTATGCTAGCTCAACCTGAGCTTCCTTCCATCTTGGCTTTCTTCTTTTTCCAAATCTTGCAGTCTATCTTCCAATGATCAGCTGAACCACATTCGAAGCGACCTTCCTTCTTTTCTTTTTTCTTCTTGGATTTTGACCTACCTCTGTTGCCAGTTTTCTCTTCCTTTGTTTTTTCCCACCCCCTCTCCTTGCTTTGGCATAAAGACCTTAAGAGCTTTCAGTTATATCATCTAGTTTAGCACATGACTGAAGAGCTTGAATTACGTCTTCAAGCTTTAGGGACTATTTTCCAAACATTATAGTTGTTCGAAAGTGCTTGAAAGACGAAGGTAGAGATATTAGCAAGAGGATAGCCATATATCATCATCTTTGTAAGTTTCTTCGACCTTCTAAAGATTAGCTATGCAATTCTAGAATTTGCATACGTGATCTTTAATATCACCTCCTTTTTCTAGTCAAAGCCCAATTAGTTCATCCTTTAGAAAACGTTTATTGGACACGGTTTTGCCCATATAAACATTCCATTCGCCAACTTTTTCATGTTTCCTGGGCAGTCATCTTTTCGGTGATGTGTGACCAAACTGATCTTGTGAGATGGATCTCGATGGAACTCTTGGTCTTCTTGAGAACCTTAGTTTATGCTACTTCTATCATGTTTGCCGGCTTCTCACCATCGAGTGCATCATCCAAATCATGCTGTATCAATATGTTCGTCATCATTATTTGCAAGTCCGTGAAGTCATCATTGCCATCAAAGGGCTTTAACGTATGCCCTAGATCCCCATTCATCTTCCCTTTTGACATCGTAGAACACGTTGAACCTAGCTCTTGATACCAATTGTTGAAAAACCTCACACTAAACCTTGTTCTTTAATGTAACCAATGGCAATAGACTAAACTAGCAAATATAGAAAACTTAGAAACACACAAGACTTATATTGATTCGGCAGAACTTTTGCCTATGTCCAGTTGTGACTTCTCAAGTTAGAGAAATCACCTCTCCTTTGATTAATAATAGAGAATTATAGAACTTTTGCAAAACCCTGGAACTAATCTCTCTCACTTGTCTCGGCTGTCACAATTTTTTCTCTCACTGATTTATGCTTTACCGCAACCTATTTATAGGCATAGGTTCGTCTTACATGCCCCAAGTCTAATTAAATTCCTATTCTAAGTGGATTAGGAAAATACACTTGTCCAAATCCAAATAGACTTCTAGGACAAGAATCGGTATACCTCTAATTTTCCCTAAAACAATCCTAAACCAACTAGGACACTTTGACAAGCCAAAAAACATAACAAACATAATTGGTTTTTTTTTTTAAAAAAAAAAAAGGTAATTCTAAGGTTCAGATGGTAAGAAAATCATTAAATTGTTTACATAAATAAATATCAAACCTATGACTTGCTAGAAACTTTAAACTCTACTCTACTAGTGGACCATTATTAGAGCTATATCATTGAGGTGACTTCTCAAAGACAATATTCTTATCATTTACAAGATGATGGAGTTTGATTGGACTGTCTATTGCGAAAAACTAGTGTGAACTCATAACTTAACAATTGTCAATCATCAAAACACGATTTAAGAGGTCTTAAAACGTGGTAATACTTATCCTTGGTCATGGTAGAAAATATCAAGGGAATGATTTTGCAATCCTCTTAATTCTATCCATTGATTCTTCAATTATTCATTCAATCCAATAGCTAAAAACAAGAGAAGAAAGTGTAGAAGATGAAAAATGAATGTAAAAACCAATTTCCAAACCTAAATTAATCATCACTTCAGCCTAAAGCTCCTATTCATATATGTTATTTGACGATAGTAGATATTCTTACAAATGAGCAGCAAGTTGCCCTAGTAATCTTCTCGTTTCTCCTTTTTATCAAGCAATTGTCTTGTGTTTCTAGGGTTGGCCTAATGGTGAGGATGAGTCATGAGTAAGAGTATACTAGAAATCTAGAGTTCAACACCTTTTTTCACTTCTCTTAATTTCTTGACCCAATAAAAAAGTTCTAGTATTTCAGTTACATAGAAAAACCATAAATTCTAATTCCCCTTAGGGTCTGCCAAATTGTTAAGGAAGAATAATGTAATGAGTTAGTATTAGGACAAATTCAGAGTTCGGTTCCTTCTAAAACAAACTGTTAACCATCATCATCATGTTGACTGTGATGAATCAATGGTTAGATGGAATGCCAACTCATTACATCATTCAACGGTTAGATGGACTGCCAACTCAGCTTTATAGTTATTAGTTAAAGAGATAGCTTGCTAGCTAAGATTGTACTTGGCATATAAATAGTTGAAAAACACATATTGTAATTCAGTTAGGCATTTTCACAAATCAATACAATTCCTCTCTTCATTTTCTCTCTCTCTCTCTCTCTCTCTTTAGTTTCTGATTCTTTTTTGGGTTCTTCGAAGCATTGTTCTTGGTTTGTTATCATCGTATCAATAGCCCAGGACGATCATTTGGGATTCTTCCGTTGAAATTTTCGCATCAGGATGAGTGATTGTGAATGCTTTCCGAGTTATTCCTGGAATTCTCATCAGTTTTCTGGAATTTTGGTATTCTCGTTCTTCAATTCCTTTTCTGTTCTTGAAGTTTGTAGATAAACTGTTTGGTAAAATGCCTCAGTGAAATATATAAATTGTTTGGTGTGAGTATGAAATATTGTTGATCGAATAAGATGATTGTAATTGATTGAGAAGAATTTTGATTGAAAGATTATTGATTGCTAAAGAGTTAAAGATTGAAAGAATGAAAAGTTTGTTGATTGTTGAGTTTCTTACTTCATAAAAAGTCGAAGCCAGAAGTGTGAATTGTGTTTTGTACATCAAGATTCAGAAGTTGGAGAATACTAATCAAGATTCAGAAGTTTGTTGGTTGTTGCTTGTTACTTGTTGATTGTTGTTTCTTTGTTACAATTGCTATAAATTCAGTCAAGATTGAAGGATTACTTGGTATGATTACTGTAAAGTTGCAAGAAGATAATTTTGTAAAATGGAGCTATCAGTTTTCATATGTTCTTTGTAGGTATGATATGTTTGACTTTTTCAATGGGGAATCACAATGTCCACCGAAGTATTGTATTACGCCTGAAGGTGGTGTTACAAAGGAGATTACTCAGGTTTACAAACAATGGATTCAAAAAGATTCGGCGTTGTTAAGTTTACTCATTGCTACATTGAGCGATGAAGTTATGGATCATGTGATAGGGTGCAAGACTGCATAAGAGGCTTGGGAAAGTTTACAAGAAAGATTTGCCTCCATTTCTGTTGTGAGGATCAATCAGCTAAAAACTGAATTTCACATTGCCCAAAAAGGGTCTGATTCAGTTGACAAATTCTTGTTAAGAATAAAGGTTATTAAAAATCAACTTGTGGCTGCAAGGGAGAAGATTATTAAGAATGATTTGATGATTGTTGTGTTATCAGAACTACCACCAGAGTTTGAAGTCATCAAAACCATAATTCTTGCTAGAGATACATCTATATCTCTAACAGACTTTAAGACTCAGCTAATTGGAGTTGAGGGTTCTCTTGTAACAAGAATGAATAATATTGCTGGAACAATGTCAGCAATGTATGTTAATGGTGATTTGACAAATGGACAAGGAAGTCAAGGAAGCTATCAGACTTTTGAACAAGGTGAAAGTTCTAATTCACAAAGGTTTAATGGTCAAAGAAGTTTTAATGTTGGCTCTAGTTTTGCTAGAAATGGTGGAAGATCTTTTCAACAGAGGTCAAATTTCAATAATAATAACAGGATGTTCAATGGTCATAATGATAATTCCAAGTCTTATTCTAATTTTGGGAATAGGTCTTATGGTTTTAGTGATTCTAATGGTTCAAGTGGCTTCAATGGATCAGTTGACAATCAGAATGGACACTATGGTAGTTCAAACAACTTTTCTGGTGGAAATGGATTTAAACAATGAAATAATTGGCATGGTAATACAAATTACAAGGCTGCTATAACTCCAGAGTGTCAAATTTGTTCAAGAAAGGGTTATACTGCACCAAATTGCTATTATAGGACTAATGGTGATCAAGTCATTTTTAAAGGACCATTTTTTTGTTAAATCTATGGCAAGAATGGTCATACGACTATACAATGTTATCACAAGAATAATTACTCTTATCAAGGACATCCTCCACCTCAGTCATTGAATCCAACACTTATGGGTATGGCAGCTCAAACATCCAATACAACATAAGCAACTCAAATGTTCATGGTTTCTCTAATGCTGATACATGGGTGGTTGACACATATGCAACTTATCATATGACATCTAACCTTGAACATATTAACTAAGTCACTCCTTACAATGGTGAATCTAAAATCACCAAAGGTAATGGAGAAGGTTTGACTGTCAAGAATGTTGGTACATCTAAACTCATTACTGATACTCATACTTTTGTGTTGAATCATGTGTTGCATGTTCCACTTGTTGCAATGAATTTGTTATCAGTTAAGAAATTGTGTAAAGATAATGGATGTTGGTTTATTTGTGATGATTTGGTTTTTTTTTTTTTATCCAGGACAAGGCAACTCAGGTGATTTTGTACCAAGGAAAGATTGATGATGGGGGAATTGTTCAAGATACCAGTATCTGTTTTTAGAGGTTCATTTGCTGCAAAATCGAAGAAGTGTGGTGCATTTCTTGGAAAGAAAGTGAGAAGTTCAGTCTGGCATAAAAGATTGGGACATCCATATGAAGAAGTATTGTCTACAATGTTGAAGAATGCAGGTGTATCAGTTCATAAAGACTCTTGTTCTACCATAAGTTCATATTGTATTTCAGGGAAAATGTGTAAATTACCTTTTTCTGTAAAGCAAGTTAGAACAACACATAGGTTTGAAAAGATACATTCAGATGCCTGGGGTCCATCTCCTTAGAGATTTATATAAGGGTATAGGTATTATGTCAGCCTTGTAGATGATTGCTTAAGATTTGTATGGATTTTTCCAATGATAAATAAATCAGATGTGTTCCAAATTTTTGCAAAGTTTCATGTATTTGTTAATACTTAGTTTAATAGCTCAATTAAATGTCTGCAAACTGATGGTGGTGGAAAGTATGTAAATAGTATGATGAAGAGTTTTCTGGATCAAAAAGGTATTGAACATCAGATTTCATGTCCTTACACACCTCAATAGAATGGCATTGCAGAAAGAAAACATAGGCATTTAGTTGAAATTGCCTTGAGTTTAATGACAGAAGCTTCAATTCCTGCTATGTTTTGGTATCATACTTATTCATATGCTGCATTCTTGATAAATAGGATACCATGCAAAGGATTGGATAATAAGTCACCTTATCAGATTTTATTGGGTGAAAATGCTGCAATACATAATCTTAAGGTGTTTGGAACAGCAATATATCCATATCTTAGGCCTTACAATCAAAATAAGTTTCAAGTTAGATCAAGTTAGTTTGTTTTTCTTGGATTTACAATAGGGATACAAAGGTGTGATCTGTTATGATATCTATAGTAGGAAATTTATTATTTCAAGGCATGTCATACATGATGAGGATGTTTATCCTTTTAAACAGTCTTCCATTACAAAGGGTGTTAATTCAGGTGTTTCTTAGAGGTCAAATCAGAATCATATAGCTATTCAAGTACCTATTCTAGTTTCTAGTTCTCATAATGCACATAATGATGAATATGGTGTTCAAGAAGAAAATTCAGTGTCATCTGCTACTAATAGTGCTGAGATGCAATTTTCAACTCCAAGTCTCTATATTAGTTACAAATAATGATACTAGAACACAGTCAAGTGAGTCAAGGGAATCAGCTTTGGATTCACAGTAATATCAAGTTTCAAATACCCTTCATCATCACTCTGGTACATCATCAATGTTGCATGTCCACACAAATTCACAACTTCAGGTAATCTTACCTTTTTCATCACAATGTGAATCATCCATTAACACTGCAAATTCTACTGGTATAAATAATTCTAGTTCTGTGCACCAGATGGTTATAAGATTGAAAAGTGGCATTATTCAGAGGTAAGACTATAGTGCATTCATAGCATCATTTCTTGAACTACAATCTCTGAAGCTAACTGAAGAAGATCATTTTGGTGGAGGCTATAGTTTTGTACCTGCAATTACTGATGCAACAGAACCAACCACATTTAGGAAAGTTACGTCACTACCATAATGCAGCAAGCAATGCAAGAAGAGTATGACTCTTTCAGAAGCCAAGGCACTTGGGTTTTAGTACCACCTCCAAGTGATAGATCGATTATTGGAAGCAAGTGGGTATATAAAGTGAAGAAAAACCCTGATGGTAGTGTTTCTAGGTATAAAGCAAGGTTTGTGGCTCATGGGTTCTCTCAGGAGCAAGGCATTGATTACTTAGACACTTTCAGTCCAGTGGTTAGACATACCACTGTGAGAATAGTGTTGGCTTTAGCAGCAATTAATCATTGGAAGCTTAGATAGCTTGACATTAAAAATGCATTCTTGCATGCTGATTTACAAGAAGAGATTTACATGAAACAACCACAGGGGTTTGTGGATGCATCACATCCCACTCATGTGTGCAAATTAATCAATTCACTATAAGGACTGAAATAGGCTCCAAAGGCATGGAATTTGAAGTTTACGTCTCATTTAGTAGCTATGAACTTTCAGGCTTCAACTTCTGATACAAGCTTGTTCATCAAGAAAGATGATGGTGATATTGTTATCCTTCTACTATATGTAAATGATATCATCTTGAGAGGTTCAAACTCTACCAAAGTCCAGAAGATGATTGATGAGTTGTCTAAGGTTTTTTAGCTCAAAGACATGAGACAGTTGAAATACTTTTTAGGATTACAGATTTTTTATAAGGAGAATGAGGATATTTTTGTGAATCAATCAAAATATATAAAGGATGTGATCCATAAGGCAAGCATGGATTCATGTAAACCTGCGGCTACTCCATGCAAACCCCATGATCAAATGTTACTTTCAAAGGGTTTTATGATGTCAGATCCTTCTCTTTATAGGAGTATTGTAGGATCATAGCAGTATTTGACCTTTACTAGGCCAGATATTGCATATGTTGTTAATATAGTATGTCAGTTTATGAATTATCCAACACAAATGCATTATGCAGCGGTGAAACGCATACTGAGATATCTTTAAGGCACACTACATTATGGGATATTATACTCAGCTGATTAAATGAAAACATTAACTACTTTTTCAGATGCAAATTGGGCAACTGATCTCAACACTAGAAGGTTGATAACATGTTATGTAATGTATCTAGGCAACAATCCAGTGTCTTGGCAATCGAAGAAACAATGTTCAGTGTCGAGAAGTTCAACAGAGGCAGGATATAAGGTTCTTGCTCGCACTGCTGCTGATGTTGCTTAGGTTAGGTTACTGAAGGATTTAGAAGTGTTTTTGCCTTCACCTCCCACAATTCATTATGATAATATGTCTGCCATTACCCTTACTGCAAATCTTGTGTTTCAATCTCGAATAAAACATCTTAATACGGACTGTCACTTTGTGAGAGAACGTGTTCAACAAGGAGATCTAGAAGTGGTGTATATTTCAACGGATGATCAAACTGCAAATGTCTTTACAAAAGGTCTTCACAGTCCAGCTTTTCTTCGACATTGTTACAATCTTAAGCTGAGTACCCCAGCCATGATTGAGGGGCAATGTTGACTGTGATTAATCAATGGTTAGATGGAATGCCAACTCATTACATCATTCAACGGTTAGATGGACTGCCAACTCAACTTTATAGTTAGTTAGTTAGTTAGTTAGAGAGATAGCTTACTAGCTGAGATTGTAATTGGCATATAAATAGCTTGTACACACGTGAATTTCATTGCATGCAAATGATGCATCACTAAGCTCCACGTGGCATATGACTCATCACAAATAGACAAGTCATCAATAACATGTGGCACAAATCAAGCAAAAGAAGTACAAAACTTTCCAAAAATTCGGCAAAAGGGAGAAAATATCTCTTAAAATTGGCAAGGGATCCAAATTTCTCTCAAAACCAAAAAGAAAGCTAAAGCATCTTCACAAAACAAGCAAAAATTGAAGATTGCTCACAAAATAGTCAAGAATTCCCTATAGATTTCGGCCAAGCAAGGGAAAGTGGTTGAACTTAAGACATAAAACATGCCTAAATTCTCCCATGGATGAATCAAGACACATATCAAAGCCATATCCATCCAAAGGCAAGCTTTGAGAAGTCTATAAATACAAGGTCCTAAGACAAGCATAAGGTCGACAATTTCTACATTGAAGGGCCAAAATTCTCACAAAAGGAAAACCTCTGCCAAATCTTTGAAGACTAATACGCTGCTAAAACTCTCTTCAAATAACACACAACCAAAACCGAAGCTTTCTTTCGACCAAAGCCGAAGCATTCCCTTGAAGAATCAACAAGCACTTGTGCCGATTCCTTCAAGAATTTGTTGCAAGCTCAAAACTTTTAGCGACGTTCGTTTCAAGGTCAAGTCGCCAAGACCCTTGAATCAATGAAATCCTACATCAACAATACCTTTGCCGCAACCCTAAACCTGAGGTGAAGACTACCCACACATTGTTTCAAGCTCAAAACTTGAAGCGATCGTTCAATCATTCGTCCAAGATCAAGTCATTGCAACCCTTGGATCAACAACCTACGCATCTACATCAAATTTGAAGACTAAATCAGAGGAAAATTGTAAACAAAGATTGTACTCTACAAATTCAATCAATACAAATCTACTTTGTACACGTGTTCTCGTTTCATTCGTTACAGAATTTTCATGTTTACATAGCTGAAAACATATATTGTAATTCAGTTAGTCATTTTCACAAATCAATACAATTCCTCTCTTCATTCTCTCTCTCTCTCTCTCTCTCTATCTCTCTCTCTCTCTTTCTCTTTCTCTCTCTCACACCTTGGCGCTGCCTCTAAAAGTTTGAGCCTAAATAGTTAAACTAATATATTTTCCAGAGGTTTAATTTATAAGCATGCATTGGAGAGAAACAATATTTTTAGATAACATACAAAAATGAAAAATATATCCAGATTCACACAAAGGATCTCTAGAAGTTGAAAATCAATTGTGCCTGAAACTAAGGGCTGGTTTGGTATTGCTGAAAAAAAAAAGTTGTTTCTGTTGTGCTGTGAGAATAAGCGGCTGTGAAATAAAGCAGCAGAGTATTTGGTAAACTTTTTTGTGAAAGTGCTTTTTGAAAAAAAACACAGTATTATAGTGTTTGAGTAAACTTTTATGTAAAACAGCTGTGACTATATGAAATGACCAAAAAGGGTATAATACTGGATGTGCCATTAATTTAATTTTCTTAATAAATAAAGGTGAATTACTAAATATACTTTATTTTTAAAAGAAAAATATTTATAAACGTTATCTTAAATATTAATTAGTATGACAAACTACTTCAATTGAAATATTTTAGACTAATAGCTAGGATTCATTAGTACAATATTGTTAATGTACTTGAAAGTAGTCTAATTAGATGCATTCATGAAACTTGCCGATAGATATCAAGCTTTGAAGGTGATGGTAAAACACACCATAGTTTATTGTGATGAGCAAAAATGCTCCCATAAAATCGACGTAGACAGGTTAAAGGAAGCATGCACAATCTGTTTGATAAAGCCAGTAATTTATTTGATAACCCATCGGTAAATTAATTTAGTACAGATATACTCAGGCACAATTGCCACCAATTATAAAGTCTCCAGACTTTGCACATCTTCTTTTCGTCATGCAAGAATTTTACCGATTCTGGTCGTGGCTTGTGCATCAGTCGCCTTCCAGAAAGCTTTTCCGAAACTAGTACTCTTATCTGGTGGCATCAATCTAGCCCCTCAACCATGTGTTTCTGTAAGATGAATCGTCGCGCAGCGAAGCATCATGTGGCTTGTATTCCATGAGATAGCCGTGTGGAAGCTTCAAGTTCCACTTGATCGCATCTCTTAAAGCCAACACAGCCTGGTCAACAAAAGCAAGGTCAACAGATTACACTACACACACAGAAAGACTAGTCACACAAGCAGCAAATTGTTATAAATTACCAACCTGATGATCAGAAGCATTCCGGTTCCAGACACTCAATATATCCTCATTGAATCTAATGCTTAGTACCGCACCACATATGTTCTCTCCATAATCAAGCTGGTCACCCACCAAGGCAAGAACCTGCGCATAACATGTAAGTAGGTGCAGAAATAAGTTCTAGGATACACATCTCTCCTCTAACGAGCATATACTACGTTCAATTACCTCCAATCCCCACCCCCACCCCAAAATATCTGTCCTCTGATGTTTGTTCTACCTTTTAAATATACGCATATCCTAATGAGATTGCATTGCATCTGATTCATGGTCGTTCTGGAGGCACTTGCACAGGAGGCATGAGGTTGCTGTTTGATCTAGAACAAATTCAAACGTATGCCCCCCATGCTCCTACTCCTGCGCCATCTGTACGTATATTCAAATCATAGTTTTCATTTACTTTGGTGTGCAATTTTTGTGTTTTCTTTAGGATTAAGGCCTTACTTTCTCTCATGTTATTAATTTCTTATCTCTTTCAATTCCTAAGAGAGTCTCATTCAAAAATACATGGATATACCACCATGTCCGAAAAAAAAAATCCAAATTTAGCCAATCTACGAGAAGCCTTCCCGTAATCACAATACCAGCTACATTGCTACATATATCTCACATTTTTGCCATAGTTTGCATATACAACAGAAGAAGAACGAAACCACCTTAAGTTAACCACAATCGAAACGAAATGAACAACAATTGATCATAATAGATATATAAAAAGATTACTATGAACAACCAATTTTACACATAATGGCGCTTAAGATTAGGCACTTGTTCGAGTAGCCTAACCTAAACCCAATAAGGATAGGGTAGATGGATCATATGCACAAAATCAACCCGAAAAGAGAAATTATAGTAGACGACATATACACTAAGCTTAAATAATTAAAAACCTGCCTCCACCAATAAGCAGAGCAGAGTTCACAGATCAATAGCAGGACAAATCAGAAGCAGAGTTCACAGATTAGAAGCAGAGCAAAGCTTTATCCTTTCTTATATACCTAAACCCTAAGATAAATTAGAAGCAGACCTTCCACAAACCCTAATTTTTTCCCCAATTAATTTTTTCCACAAACCATATCACCTTCCCCAATTAATTTGTTCCCGACCCTCCATCCCCAATCTTTTTTCCCGACACCCATACACTCGTCCATTTGCTCTTCCCACCCCTCTTTCATTCTCACTCTCCCATCCCCAAATTTAAAAATCCAAACAAATAAATAACGACGCCGAGCAAGAGAACACGGCCTGGAGAACGAGAGAGATCGCTAGGATTGAAGTTTTCTAGTTTGGGTGCAAGAGGCATGTTGATACGAGAGGCATGTTCTGAAAGTGTGAGGAAAGGAGGGCAATTTTGGGTTATTGAAAAATTCATTAAAGATTACTGTTCACCCGTGTTTTTGAAAATAAGCTGGTTTTTGGAAGTTGCTATTTGCAGCTTCATGTAAAGCTGATTTTGAGAGTTTACCAAACACCAAAAACCCTCTCAGTTTTTTTTAAAATCATCTCAACCCCAAACCATACCTAATTCACGTTGATTAAAATGCTTTAAAAGTCCATGTCAAACCCTAGAAATTGGTTGACATGTAAATGCTAAAGTGAACACCTGGCACAGAGCCGTGTCAAAGAAAACTAAGGCCTAAGATGAAAATAAAATGGAGCCTTGCAGTACGGTTGTACCTTAATATCATTTTTTTTGTTTAACAATATTAACTCAAGAAGCATAAGATTTATGAGAATAAGAGTTTTTTTTTTCTTTATTTCAAATCAATAATACAATGAATGATGAAATTTTATGGGCAAAAAAAATATTAGGCCTAATTTAAGTAAGAGCCTAAACACATGGCTTGTTCATCTCTGGACCGTCTTTGGCCTAACCTAAAAATAAACATAAACATAAAGTTAAACGCCAACTTAAACTTAAAACAATAAGGGGGTGATATGTGGAGCTTTCACCATGTTAGAATCCATCCAAGTTGCTTTGTATTTTATTGTATTTACTTGCTTGCTTTGGTGAGAACACGATTATGTAAACAAAACTTGATGCATCATGCGCATCAGCTGCAGCAGCAATTTGGCATCTTAATCTTGTTTGGATTCGATGACAGAGACTGAGTGAGTGACTGCAGACCTGGCTACGCCTAGTACGACACGGAAATTCATCGAGTTTTTGGAGCAGAACTGTCAGCCGTCTTTTAGGGTTTCTTCCGCATATACAAGCTCAGATACTATTTATTATATGTATAAAAACATAGGAGGAAATTGTTAAACTGACTTTATAAAAAAAAAAAAATTAAAAAAAAAAAAATTTAAAAAAAAAAAAAACAAAACATCAGTATTTTCAAGAGACAAATGTCATTAGTTAATATTTTGATCTGTTCCTAGGACTGGATCAAGAAGTCATTTGGATGTGGGTTTTAAAAAACTGATAAGATTCAATGCAAAGAACAAAGATACATAGTTTCTTTTTCTTTTTCATTTTTCCTTATTTCAATTGGAAATTTTAAGGCTTCATCATCTGATGGCTTCTCAACTGTTTCTTTTTCTTCTAGAAATTATGGATTTTTTGTGTGAAATTAGGTTGGACGAACACTCTAGAACCCTGAAGTGTCGAAGTGTCACTGTTTGGACACAACCAAGACAAAGCAAGGGCTCTCTTGTAAATTTCAAAAAATATATTGGGGCAGCTTTGGAATATAAAAACTTGGGGCAGTTTTGTTAATATAAAAAACATTTTGGGGGCAGTTTTTGCAAATATTAAAACTTATAACACCTAAAGTTTATAAGTTTGGGGGGCAGTTTTGTAAATATAAAGCCCCTGGACTCCAACATTAGAGGTAAGCATTTTATATTTTGGTTGAATTTTGTGCATCTTGAATTTTCATTGACTATTGTCTAGTACGAAGATAATAGAGGTTGGTTAATTTGATTGGGTGTGTGTTGTCTTTAATATATATAATATTTATTGTAAATTTATTATATTTTAATTGTTGTGCCTTAGCTATGTCATTGTCCTTACTTTTTGAGATTTGTCGTGTCATCATGTTTGATTGTCACATGTTGTCATATTTGTGTCTGTGTCTGTGCAACAAGTGTGAATGGCTTCTAATACTCAGTTCAGGCCCTATCACTTCCTGCAATTTGCAGAAATTACAGTGAACTTACGATGAAGAAACCAAATGTTTATGTTATGCCAGTTGGAGCAAGTTGAATTGAGTCTGGTTTTGGTTTGCCATCAAAGGCCACTTATTTGAAGGCCAATCCAGTTAGTTATTAAAAATATAGAATACTAACATAAATTAAGGCTCTGTGAAGACTCCAGCAAAGGGAAGGAAAAAAAAATGCTTTGAATAAGTTATTTCTTTTCTTTTGTAAAATGTGAGACCCAACAACAACTAAAGAAATGATAACTACATATTTACTTATCCGTAATCTGAATGAAAACAATGATATTATAATTACAAATTACGCATATGTTTACTAACCAAACAGAAATGAAAACCTAAGGGGCCAACAGAACATGAAAAGATTTTTCAGTATGTACGGAATATGGACACATACGTCAAGTGTCATTATACAAATGGACACTACCAGGGGTTGCCCTACAAAATCTTGCCCAGCGAACCACATTTCGTCAACCAAATTAGGTTCAATTCTCATTCAAGTATGTTCGAAGGATGGTCGAGGGTTTCGAGGCTCGAGCTGTATCCCCGACTGAACATAAAGGTCAAGCAAGTTCAATTCAGTGCGGTGCATGTTTTGTGACGTATTGGTGAATGAAGAGATTCCAAATTTTGGCTTGGTTTTAATTTTAGATTCCATTTGTTTGAAAATTGGTTATCAAACAAGTTTTCAGTATTCCAAAAAAGTAAAAAGGAAAAACTCACCCCTGATTCGGCTCAAAAGGAAAAAGATGAAATCTAAAAACTGAAAAACGAAATAGATACCCTCTTTATTCCGCAACTCATTGGAGAAATAGACTTTTTTTTTTTTTTTACTACATTGATATTTTTACACTAAGAGGAAGAGGAGTTCGGCTAAACCACATAATGGGCCACTTAATTTGGTATCAAATTCGCCATCAACAAGATTTGAACCTAAGACCTCTTACTTCTAAGCGAAGATGAATATCACCAGACCGTAATACTGAATAACGGACAAATGGATTTAGTTGGGAAGGCTTTGTAGTCAAACATTGAGGCACTGGTGTAGTCCAGAAAACGCACACTACACAAGACCACCATTTTTCATTGAAAAAAATATAACACGCGGTAACGACATAATTCAATCCAATATGATCAACCAAAGTACAGCTACAAAACGTTGGATGGACAGGATTAACAGAGAAAACCATAAATACATGGCGTGCCGTAGCTACGAGGTACCGTGTTTTTACACCATTAAACGATTGCAGGGACAAACGAACATACCCATCCCCCCCTCCATGATCCAACTTGTATGGCACCCAAGCGAAAAGGAGCCCCGTCTAAATCAAGGGACCCTAACAATAATCACAAAAGAAAGCAAAGCAGATGATGTGCCGGAAAAGACCGAATTACTTCTTTTGCATCAACAATCCAAATGACCAAACTTGTCTATGCTTTCACTCATTCCCCAAATTTATGGAACCATCCTTCATCAGCTTTATGCTTAGACTGTTGAATCTCCCTCTTGAGTAATGCCGAGAAGCCTTTCTCCAATCTGTCCCGGTTTTCATCATGGCGACAAATTCTTCATAGCTGATACGCCCGTCCTGCATCAACAAATCAATAACAGTTTTCATCACAAATTGACCGAGAAAACGAGAGCTGTCATCACAATATCATAGTAGGTGTAACAAGCAATTCCTCCTCGGGTCCTCACCTTGTCTGTGTCCACTTCTTGAAATATGTCATTTGCTACATCTGTACAATCATCTGCCCCATCCTCCATCAATGCATCCCGGAGCTCGTCTGGCTCAATATAGCCGTTGCTGTTCTTGTCAAAGTAGGAAAATGCCTTGTGAAGATGCTCATCATTTGCCATTCTCTGTAGGTGGAGGGTCACGGCAATAAATTCTCCACAGTCCAGCGTACCCTTCCCATTAGTATCAACCTATTACCAACAAACTAGCCAAATTAAAACCAGAAGAGTGATATACCAATGGAAATTATGTTTCCCATTCAGTACTTTCGAAAAAGTGACCATGTTGCAGGCACAAAGGTCATTGAAAATCAATGACACAGCCATAACTAATCTACCGAACAAGGCATGAAACCATGAAAACAATATAAATACACCAATATATGCTTTATCATCACCTTTGCCCACTGTTCCTTTTCCCTACTACTACATTACCTTTCCCATCAAAACATTAAAAAGTGAAAGTTTAGGGTTTAGAAATCTGGGCCCATTTGGGGATGAATGTCTCAAACAATCTAAGAATGCATCTAGTACGGTAGTACCAATCTCCACGAAGGAATAATTTATAATCGGACCTACAGATGACTTAGTCATATTCATTAGAAGAAATGTTTTGTTTCCTAGGACTGCCCTTGATCTTATAAAGTGCATAGGTTGAATTTGTTAAATACGTAATACATGAATATCTAACCCAAAAATTTTAAGTCATTAGGTGCGGAGACTCATTTGATACTTCACAAATATTGTATCTAACTAATGTGTATTTGCTTTATCACCCCCACCCTGAGAACATGTCTAATTAACATAACATTAATCCCTTTTAACAGAATGGATTGGAGGATAGGTCTTGGTCTATTAAACAAATTGAGAACCATGTAAAGATCATTAGCAATATAACTTAATTGCTTGATGTATAATGGATTATATAATAGTTGTGATGCTAGAGCTAATTTCAATAAGAGTTAACGATGAAGCAATACTCACTGCTTCAATAAGCAATTCAATGTCAGAATCGGCAAGCTGGGATCCAAAATTCCGAAGTCCAAATTTTAATTCTTCAATTGAAACAATTCCATCATTATCAGTGTCTATTTTCTTAAACATCTCCTTGCTGTCTTCAACTTCATCAATGGAAAAGAAATCTGCAATAACCTGTTTGAAGTTCCACATAAATTAGTACTTGCATTGAAACATGCTACTTATACACTAAACATATTAGAAAGTTTGTAAGTGCGGTCTACCAACCCTCAAGGCCTTTCTTTTGAATCTGTTCATCATTGAAAACTGCTTAAGCCTTGACTTGACAACATCTCCAAGGGGTATGTTCGGTGCTTTCTTAGCATTTTGGAGCCAAGGATGCTCTGAAAAAAGGAGAAACTATGACATTAAGTACTAACTAAAAGCAAGCAAGAGACAACTACACGTTCTTCTTAATTCTTATACAGGACAAACAATAAAAAATTCCTATACTTCTTGACCAGTAATCTAGGGGAAAACAAAAGCATTCCTCCATTTGGAGACTGTCATATTGTCATCCTTTTATGTACCAAGATACCCATCTAGAGTTTTGTTAAAAGCAGTACTTGATATATATGAAGTATACATTAGCCTTTTTAACAGCATAATCTCCTCATAATATAAACAAGGGAGCTTGCTCAGTTGCCACATTAAAATTGTGCAACAGATCCCTACCACAAAGTATATGAATAACACAAAGAGATTCAATACCAAGAACTTGCTTCGCAGTCAATCGTAGCTTTGGGTCTGGCTCCAACATTTGCCTAACTAAACCCTTGGCACTCTCCGAAATATTGGGCCATGGATCACGCTTGAAATCTATCAGCCCACGTAGAATTGCCTGTGCAACCCCTTGTTCAGACTCTGCATAGAAGTACACAAGGTAAAATGGAAGTCTTTACAGAGCAAACTCCCCTCCCTGAGGGGGTAAGGAAGATATTAGAGAGAAAGAGAGAGTAAATGGGAGATATAATTACCAGCCCAAAAGGGGGGCACCCCACACAACAAAATATACAGTATAACTCCTGCACTCCATATATCTATTTCTGGCCCGTAATTCCTCTTGAGCACCTCAGGAGCCATGTAGTATGGACTTCCAACAATTTCTGAGAACCTCTCACCTAAATTTTTTTTTTTTTTGTAGAAGTTATAAGAAAATAGCAACATTCATACATATGACAAGAAAATGTTCCACAATTAGCATACTTTGGAAGAAAAAGAAAAAAGAAAAGAGCAGAAATTCAATCTTGCAATGTTGTAGTTATCAATAACAGTAACAATTCTTCGGAATTTCCTGCTTACCACACACAAAAGGTATTAGGAGAAATATAGTTATTTTGGACTTTTTGTTCACAGTTAAATGATATTGTTGTAACTCATAGCATTTACACTTTATAAAGTCTTTATTTCACATCAAATAACGAAAAGCTTATTTCTTCAAACATCCATGTTTTGGTTCTTGTGTATGCATTTCTTCAAACCCTCATGTTTTCCGTTTAACAAAAACTTATTTCTTTCAATGTCTGTTTAGCGCTGTTAACTGGCTTGCTCTGTTGGCAGCTAATTTGAAGAACTATTTCAAGTTTTGTCATTACATGAATGGAGCGATATCAGATTTTTTTTTTTCCTAACTCATTTCAGAAGAGAACTTTAAATTCCAGCCTCAAGTACCTAAGGTCTCTTTAGCACTATTTGCTGACATACACAAGGAATCTACAAGATTGGAGCATCAAAGACAAAAAAATCTTTGGAAGGAATGTATGTGTGTGACAAGTCCAGACACAAGTGTAAAATATACGAGCGAGAATTGATTGCAACAACAATGCAACTTCCCTAACAGGAACTGAGATAACAAGGTTACAAGTTTATTATTAGAACCTTATTATGTTAATTGTCAAAGTCCTTCATTTCTTAAAC
The DNA here is from genome assembly GCF_041283825.1 of Pyrus communis. Taxonomy (NCBI): domain Eukaryota; kingdom Viridiplantae; phylum Streptophyta; class Magnoliopsida; order Rosales; family Rosaceae; genus Pyrus; species Pyrus communis. The sequence continues at coordinate 6,295,614 of NC_142576.1, read as the reverse complement.
TCCCACACTTTGTTTTAACTTGGTGTGTCATTCTCTTAATTCTCTGATGCATTACAGCAAACCCAGCCAACACATTTTTCCGCACATCACCCCTTTAGACTCGCATATCAAAGTAACAAATAAAGCCAAACGCATTCATATGTTGTAACTTTAACTTGTACCAAGCCAAATGAATGCTTTTGCTACACATTCAAACCTTCGATTGCAACAATGTCAATTTTGAAATATGACTCTTTTAACTAAGAGCTGAAAAGGCAGTCACTTTCGCAAAGTATTGGACAACAGATTAAATAACAAAAATGTAAGTACTCTACTGTCTAACTACTATAAATTATGGTCAACCTCAGTTCAACCTCAGTTCAACCTCAGTCCAACCTCAGTCCAAGACTTACAAATCGCAGCACATTCTACATAACAGACAATTCATTCAAGATAAATAATCCATACAATTCATTACCCAATCATAGTAAGTCAACTAAGTATCAAGGGTAGTCAATCAAAACATTCGAAGATAATATGTACATACATACATACATACATACATATATACATACATACATATATATATATATATATATATATATATATGTACATACATACATACATACATATATATATCTGTAATTTCAAAAACCCTAAAATCTTCAATTTGAAGCTTAGCATCTCAATTTCAAAAACCCTAAATTCGAAATTCGAATCGTACCTGGCTTGAAGAAAATAGACAAGCCGAAATCAATGGCCTTGAGAGGCGAATTCTCCTTCTTGTTTGCGAACAGGAAATTCTCCGGCTTCAAGTCCCTATGAATCACTCCGTGCTTGTGGCAGAGCTGCACAACCTCAACAATCGTCCTGGTTACCGCCGCCGCGGCCCGCTCCGTATAATGCCCCCTCGCCACAATCCGATCGAAGAGTTCACCGCCCTCGCACAACTCCATCACCAAATGCACAGCGTTCTCGTCCTCGCAAGCCTCCTTCAAACTCACAATGCTCGAATTCTTCGGCAAGTGCTTCATTATCGCCACTTCGCGCCGCACATCCTCGACGTCCACAGCGGTCCTGAGCTTCCGCTTCGAAATGCTCTTGCAAGCCAAAAGCTCACGACTATGGCGGTCAATACAGAGGTACGTGATGCCGAACTCCCCCCGGCCAAGCTCCCGATCCACCAGGTACTTCTCCTCTACATTCTCCTTCGGCACGCCGGTCAACACCGTCGTCGGTGCCTTCTTCCCGGCGCTGGAGTCCCTCCTTCCATGATCGTGCCCGGAAAAGTTAGATTTTACGTCCTCTCTAGCGACGGCCGCCGGAGATCTGCAGCAATTTCCCATTGCAACGCCCGCGGTCGGTAGCTCTGTACAGATCTCGCCAAAACCCTAACTAGCCCTGGGCGAGCTAGGGTTTCACATGATAATGCCGAAACCCTAAGCCTGGAGGTAGAGAGAGAAAGTAGCAGAGAACTCCTGAACTGTGAAATCAAAGAGGTTTTAGAGAGAGAAAGAGAGAAAATTGGAAAAGTGAGAGTGAGGGTGTACGGTGGACCGTTGCTGTAGAGAGAAGAAGTGAGGAGTGATGGCTTCTTGGAGATTTAATTATTTTATGAATTTAATTTTGAATAAAATATTAAACATTTGGAGAATATTTTATGTTCTTCTTTGGTTCTGCGATTTTTGTCGGGTAATCGAGCATGAAAGAGGGGGAAAAACGGAGAGAATGAATGATAACGAAAGTAACTTACACACAAATTAATCCAGCAAAATATTTTAATTATTTCTAAAATAACTTCTTCATTGATAATGTACTAGGTTACGTATAGGATTTTTTACATTTTTTTAAAAGGAAATTACTTAGTGATTTGGTTACAGTAGCTAGTTTTTTCTAAAACCGAAAAACTCATATAAATATTTCAACCTCTGTTCGACTAGCATCACACGTTTCTTATAAATTGGTCTTTTTAATAAGGCTGAACGTTGGGGTTGTTTATAATTATTTATTTACTTGGGAATTAATTAATTAATAGTGTTACTGTTGGCCTTGGGTTTGCAATTTAATTAATTTTTGTTATATTTAACTCAACACCTGTTGCTAGAAGGCAGAGAGGCCAGATAGCAGCGCCAGAAGAACAGACAGAATGACAGGGGTTAATTAAATAATCAAATTTGTTTCCGTGCCCCTAAACTTTTGGCTATTGATTATTCTGCCTCAATTAATTAGAGAATTTTCATTTCTGTCTCAATTCTTAAATTCTATTACATATTTTATGTAATTTTTAGACCCTATTCCCTCCACCCTCTCATTATGTTCTTCTCAAAATGCACAAACAAGATTGATGGCGTTTTGGGTTTCTTATGTTTGTGTCTGTAAAGTAGAATAGTAAAGAATTTTATGTGGATACTACGCTTCTCATTATAGGTCACATGCTAGTAACGTAATCAGTTATTGTGAAAGATACTTTATATACGTTTGTTGTCTAAAAGAGTTTTATGTGATGTAAGAGTATGATAATTGAGAGCTTTAACCAGTTGCTTGCCACTTTCCGTCTCGAAACAGCCTTTGCTTTTTGTTTGGTTGAAAACATCCCTTGCTTTTCTTTTCTTTTTTTCATAATTAATTATGGATATAAAACAGTGCAATTAGTTTTTAAAAGGAAAACGTGAAAAAAACATGATCGTTGATGAGAATTGGATACTAAAATATCCATCAAGGAGATAATGCCATAACTGGTAAAAAGAAAGAAAGAAAAAAGTTAAAGAACTCAAGCAAACAAGGAAATATGCTTAAGCAAGGTAACGTGCGAAAATGGAAACAATTAATTGAACTCTAAACTTTTTTAATCGTTATTTCAGCTTTTTATAACTGTGAGCTAACCTCAAGGACTTCGTAGGGGCTTCGTTCTCTCTCAATATACAACGTAGGGTTTTTGTTTTGATACAAGCAATAGTATAGAAAAAGTGACCCGAATATGGGTTGGTTTGGTATTGCTATGCTTTGAAAAAAAACTGTTTCTGCTGTGCTGTGAGAATAAGCAGCTGTGAAATAAAACAGCAGAGTGTTTGGTAAACTTTTTTGTAAAAGTGCTTTTGAAAAAAAAAAAAAAAGCAGTATTATAGTGTTTAGTAAACTTTTATGTAAAACAGATGTGAAAAAAAAAGCCGGTTTTTCAAAGCTGGGTTTTACAGCTTCTTGTTTTTGGCTTTTTTTCACCCAAAACTGTGAAAAAAAACTGAAGCTGAAAGTTTACCAAACACAAAAACAGCTCCCAGCTTTTTTTGATACCAGCTTTTTTCAGAATCACCTCAGTACCAAACCAAGCCTATATGACCTTAAATTTAGCTGTAAATGTTTTAAACCTTTTAAGCTACAACTACATGTAATTGAACTCTGGACCTTTTTTAATCGTTATTTCAGCTTTCTTAACTGTGAGCTAACCTCAAGTGCTTTGTAGGGGCTTCATTCTGTAACTATATACTACATAGGTTTTTTGTCTTAATACAAAGAGAATCGAATATATGACCTCAAATGCAGCTGTAAATATTTTTAACCATTTAAACTATAACTACAAGTGCGTTCAGTTTTATCGTAAAGATAAAGGAAGGTGTTGGCCTTGAATTATAATACATAAGTTATGAGTGTTTAATTGAGATTAAGGAGAATAATTGGAGCACCATGAGAAAAGCCAAACACAAAAGAGAGTGAGTGCTAGAATTAAGAGAAGATGTTGCTTGTTGTCCGTGGATTAGAGATTAAAGGGGGCCTTCTTGTCAACGTCTCTCTCCCTTTGAGTGGGTCTCATTTGACACTCCACCAACCGGCTTTCAGCATTTTTTTTTTTTTCTCTGATTTTGCTTCCAATTTGCTTTTGCTTCCCTAGAAGAACTTGATTTGTGGGGGCTTAAATCAACAATATTCTATGATTGGTTTGAATGTAATGGGCTTTATGTGAATTGCTGGGTCCGATATGTTGTATAAAACAAGGTTACATTTCCAATTGTGATTGTAATTATTTGTTCAAAATGTTGAATGAGGAGGAAAAGCGATTATGGCATAAGTGCTTCTGTAAAGTTGGAACAAAAGCACCATGCAAATGAGTGAAGATCCTCTCCGGATCTCTCCATCCAGAGCCAAAAGATTCAGAGATTTGGGCCATGGAAAAGAGAAAAAGAGCGCTTCGAACCCTTAGTTTGTGAAAAGTGACCCAATGAAATGGGTTCATTAATGAGGATTGCAGGAATTAAAATAACTGGTCAGGATTACTGAATCCGTCGGCTTCGAACACAAAAATCTGAATGTCAATTCCATGCAAATATCACAACAAAGTACACTAAGGGAAAGACTCATCCAGCTCTAGTTAATTACTTAACACCACTGAAGAAACATTGCCATTCAAGTATCAATATTTATGAAATGAGTTGAAGAGGAAGTGAAAGAAAACTTAGGCTATCTCGGTTGCATACACCGTCTCCTCTAATGTGAATCTTACCTCGCACAACTTTTCAACTAAGTTTTATATATCGAGATTGGAGATGCAACTGAAAATCCGACTAGATGTGCATAGGCATGAACTTACATACTGTCCACAAAATTAATAACTCACTTGCAGTCGGTGTATACATATCAGTCATCTATTATTTTTATTTATATTTCTCATCACGTGATATCCCGTATCAACAACACCAACTTCATGTCGTTTCTCAGTTACGCAAAAAAAGCATGGGTAAGAAACGAAAAGAAAACAAAAGGCTATGACATAACAAATTCAGTCCTTACTCTATACCAAAATACTGTTGTGGTGAAAGGCATGTGCTAAATAGGTCAGTTCACCATGAATGGTACTCCATTCCTTCTGAGTTTATAGGAAATTCCCCAGTTGAAAACTCAATCTTTCTGCAGTAGTTGCGCTTTTATAAGGAAATTCCCCAGTTGAAAACTCAATCTTTCTGCAGTAGTTGCGCTAGTGACTTAGACTTCCAATAGAAAACTCGATCTACTTTGTGGAGTTGCCAAAATTGTATGTTCACTGTAGGGGAAAAGCAGTTCTGGCACGAGTGCCTCTGTAAAGTTGGACAAAGGCAACATGCAATGTCACCAAGGAAGTATACAATGCACTGCAGCTAAAGAACCATATAGAGGAAAAAGAAAAACTCATTCAACTCGGTTATTTACTTTCTGAGCATTGTCGAACCCTTGTCGTTTAACGCATTTTTATATCAAAAATATTTATATTACATGTACACCATTCAATTATAAATGCAAATATCCATATTTATGTAATTAACTTGTCACGTGAGGGTAGGTGTGCTTGTACAACGCTTTTAACTAAGTTTTTATCGAAGAGTGGAGAAGTAACTAATATTTAGTTGCTTTTAAGGCATGAACTTATATTATGTCCAATGCCCATGAAAAATAACTTTCGGGTAGTGAACCAATGCATACGAACCGTCACTTCACTTATCTCTCATTTCACATGAACTCTAGTGTCCACAGCACCGACTTCATGTTGTATATCAATTACGCGAAAAAGCATAGGTAAAAAGAAACGAAAAAAAAAAGGTACTAGGATTAATGGACGGGTAATCGCGGTTACTCAAACCCATGAGTATTTTGCCCACCCATAGCCGCTCATCTCTCTCTCATCTTCGCTGCTCATCTCTCTCTCCTCACCCCATAAGGTGCGTTTTACCTTTCCGATTTCATACTTATCTGATTAATTATTGATTTATTTGTTTATGAATGCTTATAGGATAGTTTCTTTGGTTTTTGCCTAATGCAAATGAGTCATCTAGTATTCAATATAATAACTACTTTTTGTTTTTAGAAGTTTTACTTTGTAATCATATGGATTATAATTAAAGACTTGTTTGGGTGTAGCAGAAAAATATCGTTCGTAAACTATTATTTCAATTATTGGAATTGTATGAGGACTTTAATGATTAAAATAGGGAAATGCATACTAAAATGTACCTATAACGGTGTTTATTTATCAGAAAAAGAAAATTATGACAAATTTTTCTTTTGTAATTTTCAAGTTGTTAAAAAAAAAAAAAAAAGCATGTAGACGGGTGAACAAAGTGGTAAATGGGTAAAAAAAAGAATAAATGGGTTCAAAAACGAGTAAATGGTTATGGTTAAATGGGTACATAGTTATGGTTAAATAGGTACATGGTTATGGGTATGGTTAACCGTTTATAAACGGTTATGGGGGTATGAACATAATCGGTTATGGGTAAATAACCGCAGTTACCAGCCCGTTATAATTGTTGCCCATCCCTGGGGTTATGACATAACAAATGCAATCCATGCTCCCACCTAATTGTTTTGTGAGTCTGTAGCAACGTAGTGCATTGTGTTTTTGTTGCTCAATTCACCATGGTCAAATTCCACACACTTTATTGCTAAATCAAATAAATTATAGAAGAATCAACAAATATAACTACTGGAGAAAAATATTTGTATCATTTTCGTTCTCTAAGTGCAACTCCATTGTGGGCATTTGCCTTGTGGATTGGCTTCAATTGCAACCCAATTGCTTGCCAAAGTGGCGCCAACCCATACGGGCTATTGGACTGAGGAGGAGCCCGTGGGAGAGCTCAGACGCAGGTCAGGGCCTAAGCGCCTGGGGAGAAATGATGCAAGGCTGACGTCAGCCACGTTATAGAAAAATTTGCGTAAAGCAAGTGCAAAACCAAAACACGCCCGCGTGGGGGGCGCTTCACCAACAAGATTGCAGGCAGTGGGGCTGTGTGGCACCCTGCTCAATAGTCGTTGCTGGGAGCAACGTGGCTTCCTTTATGCCGTTGGATTTTCAACGGCTCTTTTTTCTGGACCATTGGATTTCCAACGGTCATAAAAAATTCAAACCTCCCCCAACGGCTAGATGAAGAGACACAATTTTAATCGTTTGATTTCCATATCAATGGTCCATGTTTTTCGGCTTTAAAAATAAATAAATAAATAAATAATTTGATATGTTACCGTTATGCCACGTATCACAATTTGGACTATCGGATTTCAAATTTTCTGTAGAGATGTGCTATCCACACGCCCATTTTTACTTCTTACACGGCCCTTATTAATTTCTGTCATTTGATTTTCTTCAATTCATCTGATCCGACGGTCGAAAATTAGAAGGGTGTGAGAAGTCAAAAATGGTGTGTGGATATCACACCCTTTTTTTGTAATCCAACGGTACAAATTAATTAAGTTAATAAAAAAATTTAATAAAATATTAAAAATTAATAAAAAATCCAAAAAAAATTTCAATTTTTTATTATTATAATAAATATTTTACCATTATCTTCCACCTTACACCATATTTTCAAATACTTTCAACCACATTCTAATCTTTCTCTCACAGTTTTCATATACTTTTGTTTGCAAAAAAATGGCCAATGATGCAAGTGCAAATTGGTCGATTATTGAAGATGTTACATTGTATTCTAATTGGGTTCAAGCTACTCATGATCCAATTATGGGTAATGAGATGCAGTTGCGAGAAATGTGGAAGAATATTCATTCCTTTTTTCTTGAGAAGATTAGTAGCAGAAGAACGGAACAATCTCTCACAAGTCATTGGAGAATACTCAACCAATCGTTTACTTCTTGGAGAGACGCCTTGGCACAATCTAGTACTAATATTTGAAGTGGCGAAAATTACGCAGATCAGGTAACAATATATTATTTATTTGTTTGTATTATACCTAAACTCACATTAACTACTTTGATTATAATTTTTTTTCTTCTCCCACATTGTGTGGACACTTCAAGAACAAGTTTGCTACCATGTAAAAAACAAGAACAAAAACAAATCAATCAACCGGTAGGAATGTTGGAATATTGTCAAAGATTGTACCAAATACAGAGTTTCAAAGAAAAAAAAGAGTTCTTCCATGAATGATTATGCAAAATATATGTAAAAACTTGCTCGCCAAGGTGAATTGACTTTGGCGCAAGAAGTGGCTAAATTTGAAGCTGATAAGGCTAGAGATGAGACAAAAACTACAGCTAATGAGAGATTATTTCAAGCTAATGAAAGAAAAAGAGAGCTACTTAGGCAAGAAAAGGAGATGCTTAGAGAAGAAAGAAAGGCTCAACAAAATCATGACATTATGAACATGGCTGTAGAAAAAATGTCTCCGAATTCTAAATATTTTTGGAATTCGAAGAAACCGGACGTGGTGCGAATAAGGCGTGCAAGAGATGAGGGAGCAAGTGGAGATGGTCCTAGCACCACAAATTGGTTAGGTGATGACTGGGGAATTTGTTGTAAAATTAGAGCCCATAATTTTCCATTCACTTTGGGTTGTAATTTCGTATTTAGTTAATTTGGTACTCTATGTAATTTCGTATTTATTTAATTTAGTCATTTATTTAAACTAAGAGTATCTTTATTTAATTTGGTACTCCATTTAAAGTAAGAGCATCTTTATTCAAACAACATAAACACACCAAATAAATTACAAAAACACACCAAATAAACCTCATAAAAAACACACCAAATAAACTTAAAAAAACACACTAAATGAACTTAAAAACAGACCAAATAAAATTAAAAAAACACACCAAATGAACTTAGGAAAACACACCAAACAAACTAAGAGCATTCTTCTTCCACCATAAGCTTGTTTTTAAGTTTCTTAAGCTTGTTTCAATCCCACAAGTGCTCTATTGCCATGCTTTGTGATAGTATGAAGATTGGAATGAAGTATATCGTTGAATGAGCCTTTTATTGTAACATCCATCCTTTTCCAATGGCTCGTGTTGCACGGGGTCTTCGATGGTGTCATGAGCACAATATATCTATGTTTTGGAATTGTTCACTGTGTCTGGTATGTTTTGGAATTGTTCATCGTGTTTGGTTCAAATTCATCAATGGCATCATAACCATACTCATCTTTCACAATCATGTTGTGAAGAATGATACACATCATCATGATGGATCGAAACGCCTTTACATCAAACAATCTGGCAACACCCCTGACAATCGCCCAACAAGCTTGGAAGATACCAAAACAACACTCCACATCCTTCCTACACCCATCTTGACATCTTGCGAAGTGTTTTTCCTTTTCACTTTGTGGACATGACACTGTTTTGACAAATGATGTTCACATTGGGTAGATGCCGTTTGCTATGTAGTATGCCCCTAAGTGTACGGTTTCATTGATTGTATATGTGACTTGAAGAGCTATTCCTTACAAAACATCATTGAACATTGGGGATGGGCAATGACATTGAGGTCATTTTGAGCTCCTGGAACACTAAAAAAAGCATGCCAAATCCATTATCAAATGATGCCACCGCCCCCAAAATGATAGTTTTGGCTCATTTTCTGTCTCCATTAGCTCTTTGCCATGCACTTGGGCATTTTTCTAGGTCCAGTGCATACAGTCGATGTTTCCAATCATGCAAGGAAAACCTTGCGTCTCACCCTTCTTTAGAAGTCTTTGCAGATCCTTTGTCGTGGGACTCTGGAGGTACTCTTCGGTGTAGATAACTTCGATTGTGGAGTAAACCCTCATCAGGGACTCAAGAATGGTTGATTTTTCCTTCCTCACTATCTCATCCACTTGGTCTGCAAATACTCCATATGCAAGCATCTGCAAGGCAACATTAATTTTTTTGCTCAGAAATGAGACCCATGACCCCAAAAGCATCATTCTTTTACACAAAGTAAGAATCATGGTTGCAAACAACAATCATGATTTTGGTGAACAATGTTGTTGCATTCTAAAACGACGTTTAAAGTACGCATCTGGGAATGCATTGTTACGGTCAAAATAATTGTCCAAGAGATCCTTACCTCGTTTTTGCCTGCTTATATTAATGTTTGTTGAACACCTGGGCCTAGAGATCTCAACCATATCTTGGATGACTCGACAACAATTCTTCATCTTCCATCTTTCTCCGCTCCTCATCCTCTTATCTTCCATCTCATTTTCTCCCTCCTAGAGATTGAACATTTCTTCCTCTTGCTTAAACAATTCTTTCTCTTGCTCATCGATTTCTCACAACATCCTTGAAGAAGACAATTGTAAAAATGATGGAGAAATTATGAATAAAGATAGAGATTTTGAGAGATTTTGATTTTGGTGTGTGATTTCTTAGGATGGATGGTGGGTTACATGGAGAAAAAAGAAAGGATTAGGTTCTAGATTATGCCACGTGACACACCGTGATTCGTTAAAAATCTTATCAAAATCTATCCTTAAAGATTGTAAACAGACTGTGACATATGGCACGATGGGATTGATTAAAAAGCTTATCAGAAATCTATCATCAACTGTTCTAAATAGGTAATGACACATGGTGTGATGGAATTGGATAAAAATCTTATCAAAATCAATCACCAAAAATTGTACATTTGGATAATGACACGTGGCTTGAGCAGATCGGTTAAAAATCCTATCCGAAATTACAAATAAAATTATTTTTTATTATTTTATAAAATAAAAAAATACTAATATTTTAATACGATGTGCCTGAGTAATTCAGTTTATGGGTGGAGATGCAATAGGCAATTACTGTTCATTAAGGAGAGTTGTTATTCACCTGAGGGGATTGAATTGTCTATTGCCATGGAGAGCCTTTACACATTGGAACAGACCTAACAATGCGAAAATAAAATCGGGTTGAAATTATTGTTTATGATGGAACACCTCATATGTACAGAAAAGTAGAAAAACCATATCTAGGGTTGTACTTGTACATAAAAATCCACCACTCCTTAATTGGTGGTGAAAAATAAAAACAATAACCATGATGTGCCAAAATTCAAATACTAATAGGGTGGTGCTATTTACAAACTTTTCTTTATCTTTCAAATATATATATTCCTCTCAATTTTCGATCGTCGGATTGAATGAGGTTTTCGGCGGAGTATGAGGAAGTTCCATACATTCCAAGGGAAGACAAACCGAGCCACACTAATTTTATCTTCTAAGTTGAATGCTATTAGCAATAATATTGTTTCAATTTCATATATAGTTGGCCATATTATTAAGGGAGTTATTCGTCTTTTTAAAATTAATTATGTTTGTTGTAATGCTATGATTTTGTCTTGTATATAAAATAATTTATTGGAAGTAAAATTGTTTTGTGTTCAAAGCGTAAAGACTAAAAGTATATATTTGTGAAAAGACAAGTAATATTCAGAATGAATGGTAAGTGCAACTCATATACCCTTGCTCTTGCCTTGCCCTTGACCTCTTAAGACAGGTGGACTTGCTATAATAATAAGCTTTTGTTGTGGTTTTTATCACAGCATATACTTTGGCTTGACTTAAATAGCCTATTGGACTTTCGGATTCTGAGAGGTTGAACACGTTATTTCTGAAAAAGATGAGACTATAGCATCCATTGTCAATTGAGGAAGCAACAAAGTCAAAGTGTGTAATTGATTAAGATCAAAGTATCGCAATCAATCCAAGTAAAACTTCCTATGTTGTGCGTATGCTACTTCGTCATATTTTGCGTCTTCTTTGAAAAGGCCAAGTACTGCAAGCCAAGTTTGCTTCTAAGATTGTCCTAAGATATTTGTCCATTTGTCCCCTCAGATTAAAAATTACATAGTGTGGTTAATGTAGACAAATATATTTGTATGAACAAAACTAGCCTTGGAGGGCTTATCTATATATTATTAGAGAAACAAAGGGAAGGGCTTGTCTAGTCGATGCATAATTTGAGTACATGTTTTTTAACGTGCTTGTGTTTTGTAATTTATGCTAACTTTTATTTTGATCCATTAACTTAATTATTGTGTTCAAATATATAAACCTAAACCATTAACGAGTTTATCGTGGCATATTATTTGTTTCTCTCATTTTGTTTTCTCTAATTGAATATCCAGCTATGAAATGTTATCATATAATATTAATTACGACATAATGAAAACAACTTGGAATACCATAAAATTATTCCAAACAGATTATATAACATATGTTCAAACACTTTGCCAAAACATATACTTGCATAATTATAAAAAATAAAATAAATAATATTGTAGGCTAAATGATTAGTTTAAAAAAGAATTGAAAATAATTATTAGGCTAAATATTGTTCAGCCAATTTATAAAAATAATTTATGATTATCGTGTTTCATGAATAAGCAGACAACAACAGGTTATTATCGTATTAAACCTGCTATACGTTCCAAAAAAATTTGACCTGAGCACTTAATTTTTTGTGGCGTATATTATTCTTCTAAGTTAAGTTGATGCAAGAGGTTTTCACAAATTTCGTCAGGTCTCGTGTTAAATGTGAAGGATATTACTTGCGTCACTCACTGTATAAATTCCACCGTCAGAACCTTTTAGTTTTTTATCTTCAACTAAAGATCATTTTTACAAAGAAAAATCATTCTAATCAGAAATTGTTTAATCATTCAAAGGTATCAAATAAATGGATAGTTCATCATACATATGTTACTTGGTATTCATAAAGCAGATGTGATAGCCCGTTCCGGATTATTCGTACTGTAGGTGTGAAATGACGATTTTGCCCTTGGTGGGTATTTGCCATTTTGGTGTGTTGTTTAGTTGTTTTTGGTGGTTGACTCTACAGGACACACACACACCCAAACCACACACTCCCGTGACTCCCTCTCTCTTCCTTCTCTCGGATTTTCTTCCATTTCCTTTGCAAGTGTACGGACGAACTTCAAAACCAACCTTTCACGCACAGATCGACGTCTAGAAGGTAAGATTCGAACTCCTTGCAAGCTCTTGAGTTCATCCATACCATTTTTAGAACTTGAAACCCTCAAAAACCCTAGAACCTGATAACCCAATTTTCATGCACTGTTCATGCACTAATCATCGTGAAGGTTTCAGTGGATTTTAAGGTCTTAGGGAGCTTTAGAATACTCTCACGAAGCTCGGGGAACAAGTTTGAAGGATTTTGGACGTCGGGATAGCAAGTTCTAAGGTTGGCCGTATTTTGCGAGGTTTCTCCGGCCAGATTCTGTGAATTTCAGGGCTTCAAAGTGGTAAAGTTTTGTTCTACTCGTTGTAAGCTTCATTTTGGTACCAATTTCATGGAATTTGGTTGAGAAATGAAGAAGATATGAAGTTTTGAAAATTTTCCAGTTTCCGGTGAAAATTCGTGTTGCAGACGGCGGCACTGACAACGGCGGACGACGGCGGCCGGTGAGACTCATAAGAGAAGACAAGGAATATTCCGTCAATTTTGACGAAATATACTAACGGCGTCAGGTATATATAACAGTATATTCCATTTTTGGACAGAATATTCCCTAACACCATTAGGGCTACCACACGTGTCCGCGCGTGGCTGGCGCGTCTGGCCGTGCCTTGGCCGGTGCGTGGGTGGTCAGAAAATTATTTTAAAAATATGGGGATGTTTGTGAGGTTGAGTAGACCACGTTGGTGTATTCACACACACCCCATTTGAGCATTATATGAGAAGTTATTACCTAGTTTTGATTATGTGCTTTAAATTGACGTTTTTATAGTTGTTTGGCATATAGGTGAAACCTATTTGAGGACGAGTGCAGTCACTCGAGGCAAGGGGGTTACGACTCTTCCACATATCAGTGAGTGAGCTTTTGGTTTTCCGTATATACCTATATACTTATGGTTTTTCCCAAAAAATGATATGGAATGTTTATATGTTTTAAATGTCATGCATAGCGTTTGTCTATTTATTTATGCATTAGTAGTTGCATATATGTATGTTTAGTGTTGCGGACGCACAGGTAAGTTCCAGGTAAGTTTATGGTTTATGGTTATGAATTAGTGGTTATGTGAGATGCATAGAGAGCTCATAACATGCACCACCGGTGTCAGTGCTCCTGCCCAGAGTAGGGCATAGTCCTTCACTTGATGTTCACCTCTTGCACCACACGCTCATCTTGGATCTAAGTTAAGTGCACAGTCCTGTCGTACAGACCACTATAGGTGGTTCTAACTCGTAAGTGACCCGCAATTATTCGCTCAGTCTTCACGTGATCGTAGCACTTGAGCGTATTTATTTACACCCAGTCCTGTTGTACAAACCACTTTAGGTCGTTCCGACTCGTGTGCATGTATAGTTAGTGAGTTGGAGATTTGAGCTCTAGATTCAGCCGTACAGGTCACGTTAGGTGACTTCGGCTGACATGTTACATTGCATTGATTGACATTACCTGGGTTACTTACATTTTATGTGGAGGCATTCGACATGGCATATTTCTGAACATGTTTTCGATATATGTGTATATTCTATTTTCTGGGAAACTATACAGGTTTTACGGCGAGGGGTTAGAACTTTTGATAATGAAATGATTTTGAAAAGCTTTGTTTTTGCCCACTCACACTTTCTGTTTTGCGCCCTTCCAGATTCTAGTTTGGTTTGCTCTTTTGATGGCTTACGAGGAATCCACGGCATATCTGACAGATTATCTCCAGTGTAGGACCACCTCTGGGTGTGTTTAGTTAGTGTTTGTTCCTCTGAACTGCAATAGGTTTTCTGTGCTCTGAATATTGTTTTTCACATTTACATTTGCACTTGTACGTTAACTACATTGTTTTGTAGTTTGGTTTTTATTTATTCGTACTTTTATTATTATATTTTGCTTCCGCACTGTGCACATGGCTACGTGTGACATTCCACATCGCTCAGGGGAGTGATCCTTAAATGTATATTCTCATCCCTACCTAGCACGAGGCCTTTTGGAAGCTCACTGGCTTCAGGTTCCATGGGAACTCCGAAGTTAAGCGAGTAGTGCACGAGAGCAATCCCATGATGGATGACCCACTGGGAAGTTGCTCGTGAGTTCCAAAAAACAAAACCGTGAGGGAATGGTAAGCCCAAAGCGGACAATATCGTACTACGGTGGTTAAGCGGGCCCGGGAAGTGATCCGCCCCGGACTGGGATGTGACACTATGTCACCCTCACATGACGGTCAGCACACCTTGATTTCGGTTGGGGTGTGTCAGCAGATTTCTTCCATAAATTTGAATGACTAAATTTCTGATTCAAATGATTTTTTGTAGGGTTAATTACGTCTACAGTACCTTACTAATAAAAACTAAGGTAGCAGTACTATTTAATTGGAACGTTAAATTGTAATGCGATAATATCCAACTATAATATACTATCCTAACAATGTAATCTGATGTCCACATCATAAAAGGCAAAATTGGTACAGTAATATCAAACGTCATTTTGGTGTAATTAGATATAATGTCAAGATAATTATGTAAACTTTCAATGTAATTTTGAACCATCATAGTGTATCGTCTTAAATGGTATCGATCCCTTTATTTTTATAATAAGGTACTGTAGAATTTCCTAAAATAAAATATGAAATTTATATGATAGAGAAATGCATTAATCGCACCGCATTGTCCTTGTAATGAAATATTATCCAAATGTGAATACCGACCAAATTTTTTCTTGAGTGTTTCCAAACGCGTCAAGTTAATACCCTTGGATTGGACTTTTGTTGCACCACTTTGCACAGAAAACCAAATTAACGCCAACATCTTCGGTTAATTATTTACTGCGCGTTATGCATGCACACCTGCACAGCTTGACCTTCGCTTAATTTGGTGGCCAATTTGAAGACACCAACTGAGGTACCCGCGCCCTTTTTTATTTGACTCAACAAATTAGTTGTTGTTTTCTACCTAATCATGGAGAATAGGGTTTGCCCTGTGAGCTTAGGGCTAAATTCAACCACTATATACTACCAATCATGTTAATGTCCTACTTAATTATAAGCTTACATTTTTTTTTTCAGATGATATATATGAAAGTCAACTGGGGTTTCTTGGCACACCTCTTAAAATTACTTGTTCCTATGTTCTCCTTTTCAGATGATATATGAAAGCCAACTAAGGTTGCTTTGCACACCATTGAAATTTGACTTGTTCATCACTTATAACCCTTTGAATTTGAAGGAGCAAAATCATACTTAGTAAGGTTTGCTTGAGTCAAAGTCATTTCAATTTCTAACTACAAATATTGACAATCGCTAAAAGAAATAACTAAAAATATTGTCATTTTAGTTTATTTTTCTTTACGGTTTCCACTAGTGTATAATGTGTAGTAGGTGAAGTGTGTTCACCAATTTAAGGTAATTAATAACATTTTTTTTATGGACAATTTCTTAAACATCTCCACTTCTAGATTTGAGAATATCCAAAGTATGAGAAAGTTATTAATGTACGAGAATATGGTTCTAAATATTACCACCAATCAATTACTGGCCTTTGCGGGAATGTCATCTATTTTCTTAGTCAGACCTTCTTCTTCTACCTTTTCGGCTCTTATTCTCATCTTTCAACCTTGCACAGTGATCAAAATCGTTTTTTAGTCCATCGATCAACTCTGCAAAAAAATCACCCAAATTATAAATCATGCAATTGAGGTTAACGTTGTCAATTTAAGTATTTAACTAAAGAACATTGTCCTAACACTACTGAATCAGAGTTATGAATCTATAATTATGTAGAAAAACTATGAATTGCAGAAGAGAAAAAAGATGCATTGCAGAAGAAGAAAGCAAGAGAGAAAGAGAATTGAATCACAATGGTTCCTAATTAATGAACCGAAGGCAATACAGTAGTGCATGTATACTAGTACAGTGATAACTACCAAACCTCTGTGGCAATACAGTCCAATCCTATTCAATCCAACTCATTACACCATGGCAAGCTTATCTAACATAAACCAATGTGCTAATGTCATCTGGATATTCAATTATATTGGTTATTACATAGTGTCTATATATTTGGATAAATGTGTGATGACTAAACGATTTTAGATTTGTAGTAGTTTTGAAAGAGTTGATATTTAGAGGTTGGCCTTAAAAATAGAGGATTTAGATGATTGTCTAACGTTGTAAAATGTGAAGAACAACTGAAGAGATTAAACGGAAATGTAACTAGTTTCCTCATCATCTCAAAAAAAAAAAAAAAAAACAAAAAGAGATTGGATAAGTGTAAAATTAGAGTTGATGACAAGTTTAAACTTATTAAGGTAATGGTGTGGTCAATTGAGAGATTTTTTAGAGTGTTGAAATACAGACGAAACGCTACATGTTATTATACAATTGAAGAAAATTTTTCTCTTTAAAGTGTCCTCTAATTTTATAATGACAAGCAGTATTTCAATCTATATTCTGGACACATTGAAAATTTTCTCTAATCAACCACGGTACACCGTTTGTCCTTCCAATGAAAACAACTTGCTTTCACCCTGGTCTCACCATAGAAATACACAAATACAACACCATCACGTTCAACAAAAGACGTTCTACCTCTCAATTCAAATTTGTGAAATTCCACAAAATCCACCTAAGTCGGTCATCCACCCCACTCCTTCCCTCCGTTTCTCCTCCAAGTGTCCATGACCATTTTGGTAATCTACCAACCGAGAATATCTTGATATAACATTCTCGGGTCAAATAATTCGAATGGGTCACACCAGGCACAAGTGTGAACCATGAGACTGGTGGGTCCAAGGCATTTCTCGTTTATCATATCTGCATGCAGGCCACGTGGAAATACATGGTAGGCGTCAAGTTGTCAACACACGAGATATTGCAGAATAACGCGTGGCTGATTAAAATAATAACGGCCCACAGAGAGTGTATAGACTTTGGAGGAGATGGATTGTCTGCCCTCCACTCTTCATATTTTCTCATGCTCTTCTGTTTTGTACGATCACGATTAAATCATGTAAAAATTTGTTTTTTGTCTTATTATTTTTATAAAAAAATTAATATAAAATATTAACGTGACTTAACCGTGACAGCACAAAACAAAATGGCATAGAAAGAGTATGAGAAGGGGAGGGCAGACAATCCATCTCTGACTCTAGAGACAATAAAATTTTATTGTGGTACGGTAAAAACAATTTAAATTAATACTCTATAATAGAATAGCTTCTTGAAGGTTTTAAAAAATTGTCTCAATTTGAAATCAGTTGTTTATTGGAATAAATTTTATATTGTAATTTGTCGCATTTTAAGGAGACACGTCTTGATACATAGTTATATTTGTCAATAAGTACAAAAATATGCAAGACATAAAATACATAGCTCCAAAAATCCTATTTAGAAAATACATTAATCATTTATATATTGCAATAAACTCCATATGATAAATAAGTTATAATTTTTCTTGGCCCCATATTAAAGAAACACGCTTTCAAATGGTTATAATTATCAATGAGTACAAAATATATGAGAAACAAAATACTTGGCACACAAGAAATCCTATTTAGAAAATATAACATTGTTTTTTTAGTTTAGAAGAGGGAGACTACCTCATTCTAGGGTCAGAAAGTACCACAAGCTTCTTTGAGGACTTACAGAGGGGGTCTTTACCCCCCTTTTTTGGGTTTTACAGATCGCCCAGGCAACAGGATTCGCACCTAGACATTGGTCTAACGAAGAGAACGATTCTTATCAATTCAACTAATCCTAATTGGCAATAACACATTCATTAAGAATAAATAAGTCAATAAATAATATTTTTTTTGTTACACCTTAAGTAACTTATATAAAGTTAAAAATTGGTTTGGTATCAACCGTATAACTTTAGAGAGGCTATACTGTAGTAACACTTTCCAATTTTAACAATTTTATTCTATTATTATATAGTTGAAAAAAATGAAATCCTTTTTAGTTATATGATCAAAATTGTACATAATTAAAAAACTATCACGAATGTAGTACAAAAACCGGAAATAACGTTTCCCCTTCAAACAATTAGAAAGTGATTTAAAAGGTGTAGTTTACATAAATTAGATTTGTAACACTTACAAAAGAAAAACCTCAAAACAATTGAGCCTAACTAATAATATATATCGAAAGCTAACTCTTTGATAGATCTGACAAATTAACTCATTGGGTTCTTAATGAGTAGCCAATGAGTTTAATGTAATGGTAATATTGATAGTTAGTGAGAATAGTAGTAGTGATGACAATGTAATACACCTTATTACAATGAAATCAAACTAAATAGGTACTCGTTATGCCATTGAGTACCGATTAAAAACCTAATGGGTTAATTTGTCAAGTCCAATAAAAGAAAGACGTCATGTACCTAAAAATGTGGTATCAAGCAATAAAAGGGGTTTTAAGTAAGGGTAATGCTAAGGAGACTAAATTTGAAGACAATTTTAGAAACTAAAGTACATGGAAGCTGATGATTGATTTATTATTTAAGTGTTGATAAATTTGCTCATTCATATTGGCTACACATTTATTTTGCAAGTTTAGTCTACAAATTTAATATACCTAACATTACTCTTAAATAAAAAGGTATAAACATTTTTAAATATGTAACTAAAGAGCTGATTTTTACAAACTTTCTAATTTCTCATACACTGCTTTTATTTCCGACAAGTAAAAGTCTTTTCTTTTCCTAGTAAAACTCAGCGCATAAACATGATAATACAAGTGACATTACAACAAAAAAAAAATCTCTTCAAGATATAAACATAAATCCTTTTGCACCTTTAGATGTAAAAGTTCATGCAAAAGCTTGCAAATCAAGGTCCTTGCCGCTTTGTGACCCACGGAATATCTGGAAGCGACCCCCCTCCCACTTTCTCTAAATTTATTGTCACCTTCACACGCATCATAAAGCAAATACCAGAAACTTGAAGAACAAAAACTTGATAAATTAAAATGGCCATGGTTATTCACACACTTGTTTATATCTTCCGTATAACGTTGTTAATTTTTTATAATTAATTATTTTCAATCCGTCCAATTCGCCAGCCAAAATTGAGAGAACTGTGTAAAGAAGCAATTAAAAGGCTTGGAGTCCAAGATTAAAAAAAAAAAAAAAAAAAAAAAAAAAAAAAACAGGGTGCTGTGAACAAGACTTTTCTCGTAAGCGTGACGACACGTAAACGCAATGGGAACAAATGGGATCATGTATGTACACTAAAACAAAAGATAGAGAGAGAAAGTAGAGAGAGAAACAGAAAAGGAAAATGAGTTTCCGCGTAGACAGATGAGAAGCTAAACAGCAAGAAGCAATTGAGAAACACAATATAAAATAAAAGCTTTTCTTTTCCTTCCTTCTCTTTCTCTCCTTTTTCTTTGTTTTAATTCGTTCTTTTTTTCTGAAATCTATCAAATCTGAACGAAAAATAATTAAACTGCGCTTTCTTGAAGCGATTAAAAAAAAAAAAAAAGATGATCAAAATCTCTCTCTTTCCTTTTCGTCCTTATGGATTCACACCTTCCATTCACACCAACCTTCATATAATCAAAGCTTTATCCTTCTCTTTCTTTCTTTGAGTCCCATCGGCTTTTCCGAACCACAAAAGCTTCATCTTCACGAAAGCGCTTTTGTTTAAGATTACGTTTGTTGTCATGGAACATCATCCTCATCATTTCCAACATCACCACCAGCAGCAACATCATCCCCAGCAGCTTCAGCTTCAGCTTCAACAACAACAGCAGCAGCAGCTTCAACAGCAGCATCCTAGTACTGCAACTGTACAGGTGGACGCGAGTGATAGGTTTCCTCAATGGAGCGTTCAGGAGACGAAGGACTTGCTTCTGATCAGAGCCGAGCTCGATCAGACTTTTATGGAGACGAAGAGAAACAAGCTTCTGTGGGAAGTGATTTCTACGAAGATGAAGGAAAAGGGTCACCATCGCAGCGCAGAACAGTGCAAGTGCAAGTGGAAAAACCTCGTTACTCGTTACAAGGTAGACATGTTACTAAACCCAAATAATTACTAGATTAAAATTATATCTATCTAATTAAACTAATTAATCTTCCATCTAATCAACACACACACTTTGAAAACATACTAATTCATTTAAGGATTTGCTTTTCCTTATTTCCTCAACCCAAATCTTCAAAAGGTTAGTGAGAACGAACCAAAGACCTTGGGTGTATGAGTGAATGTTTTTTAATAAGCTGAGCTACAAGCCCTTGCAAAGCTTTACCACACAGCCTTCATGTGTTTGATAAGTATACAGTGCTATTATGTACGTATTTATTTCTTGCTGTGTGATTATATATAATTAGGGTTGTGAGACAATGGAGCCGGAAGCTATGAGGCAGCAATTCCCGTTTTACAATGAGCTACAAGCGATTTTCGCTGCACGGATCCAGAGAATGCTGTGGGCAGAAGAAAGCGGAGCTGCAAGCGGGTCGAAGAAGAAAACGCTTTCTTCAGACGATGAGGAAGATAACGAGGATAGCGAGGCAGAGAATAAGGGAAGCACGGCAAGGAACAAAAAGAAAAAGGTGAAGATGAGCAATATCGGAAGCAGCGGTACTAGTGGGAGTGCAAGTGGAAATAATGTGAGGGAGATATTGGAGGGGTTCATGAAGCAACAAATGCAAATGGAAATGCAATGGAGGGAAGAGTTTCAAGCAAGGGAGAACGAGAGGCGGTTAAAGGAGATGGAGTGGAGGCAGAGGATGGAAGCGTTGGAGAACGAGAGGATAATGATGGAGACGAGATGGAGGGAGAGGGAGGAGCAAAGGAGATTGAGGGAGGAGGCTAGAGCCGAGAAGAGGGATGCTCTTATAACTGCTTTGCTAAACAAGCTTAGAAGAGAGGATATGTAGCAAGCATTATGAAGACCCGGTTTAGAGGTTTGTTAATTAATTCTCAATTAGCTAGAAACTGGAACTAATCATTTTGGACATGTCCATTATGATGATACTGATCCATCTTCTTCTGTTTTGCCTACTGAGGCTTTTCATTAATTTATTGCTAGCTAGTTAGTGAAAGAAAGGTTCATTCGTTCTCTCGATCGTTTTCATAATTATAAGTTTTACCCTAGTGATTTTGATCTTTAATTATCATGCACATCTATCAACAAATAAAATTCGAGGATTTTATTTGATCACCATGGAAGTCTTAATATAAATTAAATATAAACAAATAAAATTCAAGGATTTTATTTGATTGCCATGGAAGTCTTAATATATCTACATGCATGAAGATTGAAGAGAAATGTGGTTGCCAATATTGGCTTCAAGAGTAAGCACGCGAAATTGAAATTTCATTCATGTAGGTTATTGAGATTTGCATATTCTACTACTACTATATGCAGTAAAGGTAGATCCATGCATGAAATATATACGGTCCTTATATATTTAAGGTAGTGAGGTGCATGTACATGTGTAAGTGGCTGAAGAAAAACGTGGAAAATCGAAACATCTAAATCATCTGCATTAACTATAGTATTCTGTATCTGAAATTTTATTGATAGATATAGTTTTGTTTCCTCCATCCCTGAATACATATGCAGGTCGGGGTGCTGGATGAGTTATGAATATTTTTATATCTATATATATAGATGCATGATCTGATGCAACTATATATTAAGGTTCAAGTAGTAACATGTACATGAGAATGTTCGAGCCACTTTAGACAGTTTGACATATGATGTTGTTAGACATAGTATATCAATCTAAGCTATCTCTGATGCAACTCGATCGACAATCTATAACATATGCTATAGCCGTTTTCATTTGTCTTTTCTTGAAAACTATACATTGTTGAATTTTTGTTATCTTCTCAATCGGTCCTCTATACATAATCCTACTTCCGACCGGGAATGTAATTTGCTTCAATGGAATTTCTCTAGGTCGATTGGAAATTTCTCGTGTGATATTAGTGGACCAATTTTGTCTGGTCTATAACGTAATAGGACTTTCAATTTGAAGGTGTTCATACTCTTAGAAAGCATACACACGAGTGTGAAGTAGAGCTTGTATAGCTGGACCACGAGTCCAAGACACATTTCCAAGACCGTGTTTTGAGATTCTCAAGCATTTAGTTCTCTTTTGACACTCTAGCATTTTACACGGTTACACTTACACCCATCGATATCAAGGTAACAAATATATGTGTATATATCCCTACAAAATATGCGGTTAAATGCGGCATACATCAAATGGGCTGTCGATTCGAATTTAAAGTATTTATAATCCCTAGTTTGACATCTTACTTCCATGAAAATGCCCTTTTTTGTCTTATAATTCAAATTCAACGGAAGCCAGCTATTCATCATTTTGTGATAACAAGACCACCAGCGAGTTGTAAAATAATCGATTCAAAGCGTTTTTGCAGTTAAACTGGGAGTGCCAAATTCATATTCAAACGAAAAAAGGTATCGAGAGATCCTTAAAAAAACGTTGTTTACGAAGGAGAGATTGATCTAATCCAAATATTCCTTCAAAGTTTCCATTGCAAATTAAACAACAAATATACAAAAATGAGAAAGCCATGTGCGATGTGTCATACCCTAGCTTCTTCCATCTGCGATAGCAGCAAAAGGGACATATCGAATAATGCTAGTAATAATCTTGGTCTCCAAGTTTCACATATATACAGAATCTGTTCTATTGAGGTCCAGCTATTTTTCAGACGTACGTTACCGTGTTTTTCCCTCTCTGTGTCGCTGCCGCTTCTCTATCTCTAGCTGTCACGTATAATTACAGGTCATGACTTTGTGTATTTTTCACCGACGCATGTAAATATAGGATTTTGTGCTGAACAATTCGGTGGTCCAAATATGCATGCATGTTTGCCGCCGTGGAGAACCTTAGCTTTGGTTGCAGATATGTGCAAACATCGATCGGATATATAGATACCCAAAGTTGTAATTTGATTGTTAGTGCCATTTCTTGTCAATTTGTTGTGCAATGCATTCTGCTGGACCACTGATATCAGCACAAGCAAACTGGAGCCTACTATTTCTTTTTATTTTTTATATTTTTTGCTTGAAAAGTCTTCACTTGTTCACAAGTTTTAACAGCATCTTCAACGGGAGAAGTTGTGTAAAGGAGGTTTTTGGCTCCAAGCTAAGTGGGGTTAATTTCAATATGTAAAAAGATGTTTAAATCTGAATCTACATATTGTTTGGCAACTATAACCTGATGTATTTACACAGTTTGCGCATGAACAATAACAAAGAGTGTGAAAAGAGATTGACATAACTCCTCACTTTGATTATTGAGATTGACAATTAAGAGAAGTGGTCTCTAATTTTTCATCATAAATCATTTTGGTCTTTCAGTGGAAAATCCCCTTTAAATAGAAAGCAAGTGGAGAGGTTGATTGGACAAAAATATCCTCAATTTAACGGAGATTTTTCACGGAAAGACCAAAATAATTGACGGTGGACAAACTCAGGGACCACTTATATCGATTTTCAATCTCAATGACCAATTAAATTGAGGAGCTAATTATGTTAATCCCAAGAACCATTTTGGCTAAAAAGCCTTGGTTCTTATTAGACTTGTGGATGTGTTTTAAATGTAGGAAGTTGAGGTTTCACTATAAAATTAATCAGAAATACAGGAAGTAACCAAATTATTCTAAGCACATGCAAAGTTTCGTTTATCTTCGATGTCGAATTTGTACTCTCAACACTAATTTCAAACTTTTAACAATGTGAACTGATCTAATGTGCTACATTTGTCAATAATTATTTGGAGTAATGATATCAGTCTCCATTTTGTTGAATGAACTTCTGAACTCAATTGTCATAAAATAGTTGTTGGTTGACAAGAGAAAATGCGAGTTTGTGGTGCTTTCCTACGAAACTATTGAAAATTAATTTTTCTTTTATATATTATGAACTTCAACTTGGCAACCCACATGGTTACTATTATAGGTGTAGTCGGCAGGAAAGCTTTTGTTTTGCATATTTCAATGCCATGGAATGTCTGCAATTATGCGTGCCACTTCTTAAGTTTGACCAGCTTGTATATTGAGGTGATGTTAACAAGATTACATAATCCAACTCTCTAATAAAAATAATCTCTCCCGTTTAACAAGTTCTGCCGGGCCTTGATTAATTAGTATAATCTCTTTTTTGAATGTAATCACATGGTTACAGTCCTCTTCTTTTATTTAATACTAACAAAAAGAAA
The DNA here is from genome assembly GCF_041283825.1 of Pyrus communis. Taxonomy (NCBI): domain Eukaryota; kingdom Viridiplantae; phylum Streptophyta; class Magnoliopsida; order Rosales; family Rosaceae; genus Pyrus; species Pyrus communis. The sequence goes on along the minus strand of NC_142576.1, from coordinate 6,270,747 downwards.
AAATAATCGATATCGTATCATCTATTTGACTTTCTACAAATCTAGACTAATATGATATAGAAAATGGGAACGGACTTTTCTTGACGTGCCACTACTTTTGTCAAACATTGGAAAATTCGTAAGCTTCTTGGAAATTATTTGCTAATTATTAATTAAAAAGAAAATTATTGAAAATGACTTGAAAATTTTAAGTTTAACGATAAAGACAAAATAAAGGATAAAGTGAATAGTATTATAATTAACTTTTTAGTATAAAAATATGATTTTTCGTTAATATAAACAATACCGGAAGATTTTCGTTAAAATTCCCTTAATTAAAATGAACCACGGGAATTCGGAATTCTCACAATTTAATAAGTTACTAGAATCTCTCCAAACATATATATAGATTTTTTTTTTCATGCGAAACATTAGAGTTTTTAATTGATAATTAACGAATGTTTTTAAGATAATATTACGTCCCATACGGATGCTCATGATAAGCCGGCGCTCATCTCCTAAGATACAACAATCTTCTGTTCTTGTGATAGTAACACTCCAAACCACAATAACAAGTGAACCCAACTCTCTCAACGACTCTAAGAACAAACTTTTTTTTTTCTCTTTAAAAGGAGGAGGTGGCAAGTCACGGTTATCCATCCCTTCTGAATGCGGGAAGACTGACAGAGGCATTTCAACCTCCCCTAATCACAAATCTAGCTTTTACACCAGTAGTGGGTTTCAAACCCAAGACCTTCAGTTTTTAGTTTGAAGAAAACCTCACAATCCGTCATTCACCAGCTCGTGGTTCTAAGACACGGACTTAATTGAGTGCTTAAAATGATGCATGTTTAATATGAAAGTGTAGTTGTGAGTGAATTAAATATCTTTGTCAGGGGAATCAGATCGAAGCCTATCGATAGGAATTTCATATCTGTCGATGAAAGGATATAAACCAATAATTCAAAGGATACAAACCAAATTCAAAGGATACGTTCCAAAAGTATCTTCTGTATCTGATGAGAAGTACCCTTTCGTCATGCAATTCTTCCATCAGTGCCCAGTTGATCCATCCCTGCCTTTGATTCCAGGAAGTGTAAAACCAAAGCCACAATTACTATAGCGGCATAATTAATGTCTATACCCAATGAATAACAATAATAAACAATTAACGTAACACACTTTTACGAGCGTCTGCACTAGTTATATATTTAAAAAGACCTCTCGCATGCACTTGAGCGCAAGCAGGGAGACTAGTTTCTTATTAAAGAAGGGGATTGTTTCTTTACTATTACTGAAGCTACTGAAAATTTCGTTAATTCATTTAGAATTTTCATTTCTCTCCACATGTAGGTGGCACTCAAATGGTTATTACTTATTAGTATTTTATTTTTTCTTCAGGTGGTATTTGCACATATAACTAATTAAGAGATTGATAGCAAATGTGCCATTTTTTTAAATAAAAAAATAAAACAGTATGTGACCAATCATAGTCTTCATTCCAATAAAATAAGAAACAATTTAGAGTTTATTCATATAACAGATCGGATCAAATTTCAACACTTTCATTTAGTCCGTACCTCATTTTTATTCTTAGTTTTATTTATGTGGTAACTTTTTATTTGAGAAATGGTGTTAAATTCTTTACTAACAAGTACATGCGCAATATCCATTGTTACATTGGTCAGCGTTGCATCCAGGTGGGCATGTTGCCATGTACTTGCACTGCCAGTCCCAATAACAGAAGTGGTGAGGGTCATCATGTCGACGTCGACGTTCAACTCCAACTCCAGGACGAGAACCTGACAAAAATTAAGAAAAAATAATTAATATCATCAAATAATTAAGCAGGATAGTCTAGTTAACTACTCTTAACTAATTACTATTAAGAATTTATGAAAAGATTAATCTTTTACTGTTTCATACCAGTGATTGCTTCTGCCATGGACTTCTTGTTTGCACAGCCACAAACACATCGACCAGTTTTGCACATGTTGGCTGTGCACTCACTACACAAGCTTAGACAATCAACAGGGCGTTCACATTGCACTGATGCGTCCTTTATTGTGTCTCTTGCTTCAATTACTTTTGAAAAACCTGCAGTAATCGATTAACATTTTCATCTTCAGATTATTCATTCAGTTTCTTACCGTTATGAGTTCTTGTGGACGACAGTTTTTTATTAATAATAATAATAATAAAAAATTAAAATTAAACTTTAGAAATAAATAAGGTAAGTAGTGATTTGGCCTGGTCGATATAACATTCCTCATCAATATACTGCGTTCTGAGTTCAAACTCTCTCTTATCTTCATAGTTTAAGATGAGTAAATTTTACAATCATGTTGTCGAAACATAGAAATGCAACGTGAAAAGAAAGTGGCATACCAAAGGCAAAAACTAGAAGCGCCACCAAGAAAATCACTTTGGCTTTCTCCATTTGTTTCCCTAAGACTCGAAATATAATGCTTAATTAGATAGAATGTCGAGAATAGGATGAAAACTTATGGATTTGTGTACCATATTTATAGCGTAGTGTAGAGCAAACTCAATGGTGAGGAGGTTAAAGGGGAAGAAGATAGTTTATTCGTACGCAGGGGATTCTCTAAGCCTCAATTGATGGCAGTCATGCATGTTGCATGCTTCAGTGCCCCAAACAAATTACACTCCAGATCACTCCACATTTTTTTTCCTGTGAGGTTTAAAATAAATTACATTTCAATTTATTAATTTTAAAAAGAAACTAGTTAGTAATTTCGCCACAGCAGTCCACCATTTTGAGGACTGAAATGACTCACAAAGGCATTTATAGCCTTCATTAGGCTCTCGCACTTGTAAAGAACTCAGCCCCAAGTTCACCTTAAATTGAAGTTGATCTCGAATGAAGGCTAAAAATACAAAAACTTTCTTTTTTGGTCAGCTTAAAAAAATACAAAATATATGTGGATTATGGGCCAAACTAGAGATGCCAAATCAATTTATAGGGTCGTTAATGGGTATCTATTAAGATCCATTTAGTTTGATTTCATTTTACATCATCATCACAACTACCAACTTCGTCTATATATTACTGTGATAACAAACTAAAAGTGTTGTAAAGAGTACTCATTAACAACTCAATAGGTTGATTTGATACCTCTAATCCAAACTTCATCATACTTGAACAAAACAATCATGAACCATGTGCCATAGATGGGTTTAGCACTAGCTTATTCATACTCATACTTCCTTTCCCTTCGGAATAATCTTTCTTCTTGCCTTACAAATTAATCGCTTGTGTGGTCAATCAAGTCCTTTGAACTCCACCTTGGTTGACGGCTTTGCCAAATCGGCTGTCAAGTCCTTTCCATGATGCAAACTTTGTGGCAAAAACAAAGTAGTGATTATAATCAGCTGCAGCAATCTGAGCTTCAGCAGCAGCAGAAAAGGCCTGAAATTGGTTACCATAGTGCACCGCATCCTTTTCCATAATCGGGCCGTGATCATGATTATTTGGGAACTTTTGATGGAGTTGGCGTGGTAAACCATAAAAGAAAAAGTTACCACAACCAAACTTCACAGTGAAAATAGACTGATTAGAAACTCTAATTATTCTTCAATCACAGGTCATCGCTGATGGCCCACGGTGGGGTTTAAATAACCAGCCTGAGTTTTCCTGGGTTTATTGGATGGTTGAAGAATGTTTGATAGGATTTTTACCACTTTTAAAAGTATGGATAAAAATATTTAAAAATACTTGCAAGAGTACATGATTATCGTAGTATAGCAACTTAAGTAAGGTCGTTTTCCACATTGATTGAATGAATAATTTATATTTAAACTAATCCTCAGCTAATTATTTGAAACAAAGTTTCGAAAAAGGTTGATTTTGGAATTTAAAATAACAAAAACGAATTTAAATAGATCAACAAAGTAAAGAAAGCAAAATAAAACAGTTTTGGAAAACAATTTAAACACTAGGGTTCCACCGTCACCATTATCAATCCTATGAAATTTTACCAATTACTTATGAATTTTCACATACATGCTTTGAATGTTAGGCTTTCCTAATACATATTTTCCTCGTGATGTTCAAGCGAAAATGTATGTCTAACATGCAACCCGCCTGTGATATTTAAATCAAATATAAATATGCAAGACTCATTAAGCTTTGTGAAAACCCTTTGAAAAAACCATGCAACCCTTAAGAGTGTGATGTTCGTCCTAAGTGAACTTACAATTACTAATCACAAGAAGCCCTCCTCAATTTTAGGGTGATGTTCCAACAAAAATTGCATCAAATTACTTGTCTAAATACCCTAATGGTCGTGAATCACTAAGACAATTAGATAGTTTAATCACGATGATTAATAATTCAAAGTAAGCATGTATCCATTCATAAGCAAATTAATAAAATCACATATTCATGATAAGGTTCGTGGCCTTTCCCTAGCAAAACAACTAGTTACACATAATCATAATAAAAACTAAAGAAGATATCATTAACTAGAAAAATGATTGAAAACACCGTAAGAAAGTTCAAAATTCTCCAGAATAATGCATATTCTCTCCAATCCAAGCTTTATTTATACTACTACAAAATAAAACCCTACCCAGAGAAGGTCTTAGAATAAGACTAGGAAACTAAATAAATTAAATAAATTAAGAAACATAATCCTAAATTAACTAGTAAAATTCGCCTAAAATCTGCACAGCCACATTTTGGACCCAAATCTACTCCAAAACCGGCCCAAAATGGAATTAAAGCTTGGATTATGCTAAACACTTCTCTAGAAGGTCACAAATCCATCGGATGTCATATTGGGCTCAAAAAATCGCAATTAAGCAAAAAAAAATCACTTTCCAGCACTGCTTCTTTATTTCATCACCAGAAAATAACCACTTGATAGAAAAATGTGAAACTTTGACACGAACAAGCTAAGAGACTCACAAACATCCTCTAATTGGAATCACTCAAAAATTCTACCGTTTGACTACTTTTTACTCAAGAGGAAGTCAAAAGTCTTACATTAAGAATATAAATCAAAATATCAAAATTCTCACAAAATAACTAATAAATTAATACTAAGACAAGGGTCAAATATATATTATAATATCGACTCATCAATGTTCATTTTACCGATCGTGCCCGATACCATATAACCAAATGGTATAAATTTCTACCCTTTTAGTAATTTTCAAGTACCAATGCCTAGGGGTGGAAAAAAAATACCGAAAATCCCAAAACCGAATCGAAAAAAATACCAAACTGAAAATCCTGAAAAATTTAGGTACTCAATCCCTAACCGATCCCGAAATTTAGGTACGGAAATCGGTCTCACAATCTGACTTTTTTGGTAATCCCAAACCGAATTGAAATTAAAATATACGTAGTTTTAAATATTATAGACCGTTGGATTGGTTGATAATTAATCTCAGCCGTTGATTCAAAATGAAACCCTCTTTCAGTCTCAGCGACCTCACTGTCCTCACCTTCACTTTCAGACTGTCTGAGTCCGAAAGACTGAAACTCTCCGCCCGACCCCGAACGCATCTTCACTCTTTAACTCTCTCTCCCTCTCCCTCTCTCTCTCTCTCTCTCTCACGACCTCCACTCTTTCACTCTCTCCCCCTTACCTTCACACTACATCCAATTTTCCATTTTCTTTTTGCATTTGACAACTTCATCTGCATTCGATAATCAATACAGCCACATCTGCTTCCTTCTACTTCTCTCTTCATTAAGGTAATCTTCTTGTCTTCATCAGGTAATCTTGATGTGGGCAAGTCTGTTTGTGGCTTCAATTCGTTTTTAATTTGGGCATTTGAATTCTAGGGTTTTGGATTTGGGGTTTTGGATTTCGTGTTATATTTTGTTTGAAATTTGGGGTTTTTAATCATATGGTTCTTCTATAATTCATTTATTTCCTCCTTGAAGCTAGCATACCCGAGCTCCTTCGCCTCCTCCTCGAACTCTCTCTGTGGAATCGGGACTTGCAGCCAAGCACGGAGAGCCGATACAACATTATCATGCACTGATCTTTGATTTAGTGAGTGGAAACCATAATGGTTCATTTACCTTGATTTATGGTTGCTCTTAATCTTTGTAATGGACCTGAGATATAATATTTCTGTTTCTGGTGTATTCCTTCTGCACTGCTCGATGCATCTTATTCGTTTTGTGTTGAATAGAAAAGTTTGTTCTTCTAGATTAGGGTTCGTGAAATTTAGCAAATGGAACTGATATGGAGGTTGTTGAAACCTGTCGAAATGTGGGCATAATTTTTGGGGTTAAGTTTATATTGATTTCGGGTTTTGCAAATTGATGATCTCACACTTTGTGTTTGATGAATAGCATTTCGAGCCGGCGGAAGTTGGAATGCTTGCTAGGTGCTTCTGTATACCTCTCGTATCTATTCGTGTGGGGAAGATCAAGAAGCAAGGGACTCTCTTTTGTCCCACTGCTGCTAGGTAAACATCAGACTATCGATATCCATTGGTGCTTTGGTTTGGTGTGTTTGTTTGTTTGAAATGTTGTTTGTAATTGATGTTTTTCATTATTTTTGCTCGTTTAAATAGTTTGAACAAGAACCGTACAAAGTCAATCACTTAGAACAGCTGATTGTCTTTGCGTTTGGATAGCTTTGCTGGAAATCTTTGGCTTTCGATTTAACTGTTGTTAGTAATGTCCTGATGTTAGTACTGTCCGATGTTTCACAGTTAATCAAACATTTAATTTACTCCCGTTAGTTCAAATTTGTCCGATATTAATTGCAGAATGGATTTTGTTAATTGCAGTAGGCGATTTTGTTACTTAATAATATAGGACGGATTTTGGTTTGCTTATGTTAATTGCAGAATGACAATTGGGCTGACAATTTCAATATAAAAGGTTAAATTTTAGCCCAAAAGCTCAATATGTCAAGTTTTAGTCCAATAGCCCAAAAGCCCAAAACTATTTCGGGATTCCTGATTTGTCCCGAAATCCCAAAACTATTTCAGGATTTCCAAACATTTGGTTTAGGATCGATCTAATTTGGATTCCCAAAAACTTTGGTTTGGGAATCGAAACTAGGATTTCGGTTCGGTATCCCATACCGAACCAGCCCTACCAATGCCATTTGCATTCTAAGAAGGTTTCAATGAATGCTCTTTTTCTTGGTTGTTTATTTTCTATTCCATTTCTGTTTCATGTTCGTGGCTGTATTCTAGGGTTTCTTGGAAAGTGGAAGCACTCTGTTCTATACGATAAAGATGTCAAACGAATTACCCTTAACATTATGATCCATATGATCCTCCTCATAGTTTTTAGGGACTCTTTATAGAATCCTCAGTTCTCATTTACCAAGGAGAAGAGATTTTTTAGTGTGATCATCACAAGATGGTATACCAAGTGTTCTTATATAAATGGTGGAATGTGTGTGTTAAAAGATTATTAACTTAAAAATTTTAATTTTTCATCACTTACATGAAAACACGTGATGTATCATTCATGTTTCCGTCACAACTAAAAATTTCTCACTAAGGAGCACTTCGCATGCATGATGTGTTTTCACCCAACACGTGGAGACAGGCTCGCCGTGTCTAGATGTAAAGATTGCATGTGTTTCTAGGGAGAGAAATTTGATTGGGGCAAGCCTAAGCACTTTCATAAGAAATGGGTGTAATATGGAAGAGATTCTCTCTTACAACTAAAACATAATTTTAGCGGCATTACTCGTTTAATAATATTTAACACGGTGTTTAAAATGTAAATCACTCCTCCAGTAGCGGCTCATCCCACGTGTTTAAAATGGGTAGTCGAGCTGCTATACGGAAATTTTTTCTTGTGATTAGGTTTGCCAAAGTGCTTAATAAGTTGGCTTCCGATCCAAATAGGGTTTCTAGATAGGGCTTCAGCTTCCAATTCCAGCGATGTGAGAAATAAGAGAGAATGTATATATTTTCAAGGACAATCAAGAATCCCACTCCTTCCATTCCACATATCTCTTGTAAAGGAATGCTACCATCAGTCGTCTATGATTATAACTTATGTATGAGCAATTCTCTTTTGCTACCAAAATATAGTTTTATGGGTGAGTCACCTATCCAATAGTGTTTTACACATGTTCAAAATAGTAAATCACTCGTCCAATGACCGCTTATCACGTTGTAAATTGATGAAAGGAAAGTATATATCTCCTCTTTACGTAAGTACAACCTTTGATACTCGTGGTCCTACCTGTTTGTGAGAGTGGCTAGTTAAGTTGCTATACGGGAAATTTTCTTGTTATCAGGATTACTAGTGCTTAGCGGGGTTCCAGATAGGGCGTCAGCCTCCTGTAATCCCTTCACGCGATGTAAGAAATGGATAAACTGTCAAAAGTTTTAATAAAGGGTAAAAATCCAGTCTCTTGGGCAGTAGAAACTCACTCCGCCTTTTATTTCTTAATATTAATAGTAAATATACCTAACTGGTGCTTAGGGCGGCCTCCTTCATTTATTTCTGGTTCATTCACGAGCAACACAAGTTGAAACATAGTAAGAGAAGTCATCCTGACAAACGGTTATTATAGACCTACATGGAAAGCTTTCGATGAAAAAAGAAAGTGAGACGCAAGTGTGGCTGCCATTCCAAGGCTTTTATGCTGTCATTCAGGCCTTATTTAAGATAGGAGAATGAGGTTAAAGCCGTCGTTTGCCTACGACGAGCAGCAGACTCTAGTTTCAGGCACATCTAGAAGCCCGATTGAAGTTCCCACCCCATTTCCATTCAAAACGAGCATGTGGCACTTCTTGTTAAGAATGAGTCCCACATTGATGGGAGGAGGGATTGCATGGGCTTATAAGAGGTTAGGCTTCTCTCACACATTGATGGAATGAGGGACCTTGCATGGGCTTATAAGATGTTATGCTTCTCACCATATTGCTAATTGATTTTATGGTATAACCCCAACTTTCTTCACTTCTAAGGGACATTCACACTTGTGGTTCCACTTTTTCTTTTTGCTACAATAGGAAGACTTGTGAAAAGTCTTCAGAGACTCAGCCCCTACCTTTTTTTTCATGAAATGAAAGCTGACTAGCAATCGCTCGTTTTTCTTATTAGCATGGATTGGATGTTAATAAAGAAAGGCAGAACATCTATTAGGAGGGGGAGTTCCTATCGATTTCCCCCGGTTGCCAGACCCTTTACCAATTTACTATGTGAGGTCTTGAGTGAGAATCATAATTTCCCCATAGAAGTTCGTATTGGTTCTATAGATTATTGATTCGACTAAAGGGACTCCTAGCACCAAACTTGTATGGAAGTGCTTCTATCATCACATAATTAGCAAGAAATGGGCGTTGGAACAAGTCCTCTTAGAATTCTTAGTTAGAGCATCCTCCTTTTTCTACAACAGCGGAAAAGCGGTGAATTCACCTTGGCGAACTTAAAACAGAAAATACATCTTGATGAAAATAGTTCAATTCCGTCTTAGGTTGTACCTTATACAGGCTAGGCTGCCACTACCACAGTTATAGTCAAGATTTGGTTTTCTTTTTAGCAAGAACACGATAAGAGCATCCCTTTTGCAAAAACCTGCAGACCCCATATCCTGCCACTTTAGCACCTTGTGATTCTTGAGAAAGATCATTACGACCGTTAGCAAATTTCAATTACCAAGATTTTACTACACTACTTATAACTTTTCACCGAAGCCGAAAGAATAATCTCTCTCTTTTCACGCATCTCTCGATTTTTACCATCAGTCGTCGACGACTCTATGGCTAGTCGTCTACGATTACGACTCGCAGGCTCACATACCCTACACTGCTGATGCTATCATAATTCGGCTCACCTCATTAATAGCGACGACTTATATTGGATGTTAAGCTTTCATAATCTAATGATGGAACTGCAATGAATGTGCAAATTACTCAAATGGAAGGCGGCTAACGTTTCTCTAGGATTGTTGACTTCTTGGCCCTATGATGTACCAACATAAACTACAGAAGTCATCAAAGTTTTCACAAAATAACTGTAAGTTTCTTCTTTTTTGCGGTGGATTCTCATGCAGAAAGCTTTGTTTTTAGAGAGTTTTAACAAAACACTATTGATATTGTTCATTTTAACGAAAAATCATATTTTTATATTAAAAAGTCAATTCTGATACTATTCACGTACAACATATTTTTGTCATTTTCGTTAAAACTCAAAATTTTCAAATTCTCTTTATTAGTTTTTCTATATTTTTATTTGATTGATAATAATAATTTGCTGTAATTTACTAGTGTAGATGTGACGTTATATTGTGGCATTAAACACTCTCCACCTACCACCTTGCGGGGGGTGTATGTTCATACGTAGAAAGTACCAAAGAAAGGGACCATTTGATCACAAAGAAACAATCTTTTTGTTGCGCTAAGGTTCGTCTATACGAAAGTATTCAATTTCAGAAAAACTAAATCATAGTCAATGCTAATCAGTTTATAAGATTCTAATTATTCAACATTTTCGCAAGACAAGTGTATAAACTCATTGAAATTACATTTAGAATTTCATGGAAAATACTACAAAATCCTGCCAATTTTTATAGAGGCAGGAGGTGTACGCAATGAAATATTCCAATTGCTTTCGTTGCTGCTATACTTGCTGTCAGTGCCTCAGCTGTCGCTAAAAGGCTCGAACTCCTTGCACACCGAAATGGAAGAGCATAATCTTCAACTAAAAGTGTAGGGTTTCAAAGTTCTAGAGCCTAGAGGGAGAAACATTTGAAGAATATTTACGACATTTCAGAAAAGTTTCTTTGTTCTTCAAGCAGTAGCATTGCAAGTCCACAGATTTCCCCATATATTTTCATAAGAAATCTCAATATATTCATCAATGGTCTGGTGCACTAGCATGTCCAGAATCCGCCCTTCAAATTCCTCGCAGATTTCTTCGAAACCTTCGAACCCGACCGCATTCTTGGGCACCCAATTTGATTCTTTCAAATCCTCCTCCATCCAATTTTGGATTTTGGAAGCCAGCAGCTCTGCGTAGTCTCTGGTTTCCTCCTTCATCGGCTCAAAATCTTTCCTTTTAGCTGCGTTCACTTCTGATCTGTCACTAAAAGGAGCTTTTGGCGACGGTTTCATCTTAGAGTTCAAATCCATGGGAATTGAATATCCTATAAGAAAAATTAACCCACACAAGTGAATTTAGAATAAATTGGTTATACAATGTGCTAAATTGCAATCAAAATTGAGGAAACAAAAGTAGACATGCGCTTAGTCAAATTGATTAAATGTATGCTCATTTTACACTCGGTTTCCAATCCTTTTTTTCATAATTTAAAGATTAGAGTAATTAGAATATCATTGTAACATGAAAAACAAAATTTGAGGAAACAAAACAAACCTGATAACCAAGCTTCATGCTCGATCAAAATGTCATCAATGCCAAGAACAGAAACAACACTTGTATCATTCTCTGAGGAACCATGAAAATCCGCAGCCACTTTTTCCTTTTCAGCTTCAATTTTCTGCTTTCTCTTCTTGATTCGTGGTTCCACCACAACTTTCTTCTTCTGGGTTGTTTTCTTCATTGCAATATTTTCTCTCTCCCCCTTCAAATTTGAACCACCATTTTTAGAACTCTTCGAAGATTTGGCACCAAAATCCCTTCTGGGCTCATCTTTTAACCTACAAATGTTCTTGTTTTGCTTTATCATTACTATTTTCTCCTTCTTCTTCTCCTTCATAATCTCACCATTCTCTCTGTTTTTCTCCTTGTCCTTCCTGTTCCTCTGTTCCTTCTTCCCCTGCCTCAACTCCCCAAAACTCGACTCGGATTTCTTCACCTTCGACCCAACTTCCTTTGATTTCTCACCCACATTGTCCAAATACACAACCACAAAATCATGGCTGCTCTTCTGACGATTCATTACCTCCGGGACTTCGCGAAAAGAGACCGAGGTTCGAACCCTTCGATGCTGGTGATTCTGATGATCATTCGAGTCGAAATCCATCAAGTAATCTGCAAAACTCAGTGACCTACTCCGACTGACCAAGTCCGGGCCTCTTGAAACCCAATTTGTTTCCGGCAACGAGTCCAAACCCATCAGCCTTGCCACGATTCCAGGCGTGACAGAAGCTGAAGACTGAATTTTGGGATCAGGGTTTTGTTTTCTGGGGGGTTTTGCGAGCTGGGTTGTGTTAGAATCTGAAATTTGGTCTGATGGATGAGTCGGAACGCTTCCATTGCACAAAAGCCTGCGCAGAATGATATTGAAGCAGCCGGAGGTCTGATGAACTGAGTTGCTACTCATGACTGTAAATTTGCAGAGAGAGAGTTTAAGTTGTGTTTTAGGAGTGAGAGAGAGGGGTTTTTGGGTGTGATTGGTGCTGGTTGCTTATCAAGGAAGGATTGAAGACTTTGGTCGTTGAGTTCACATTAGGAACTAGAAATATAGAGAGGATGGGAACACTGGTGTTCAGACGCGCACTTGGGTCGCGTAAAGAATGTATTAGTTTAACACAAATTGACCTTTCAACGTGTTGCTGTCAGCCATGGAGATTTATAGTGGTTATTATTGAATCTCTTTAGCCTCATTCTTCTCATCAAACAATTCAGACTCTTGAAATTTAATTCAACGATTAAAAATACAGGTTTATTTTAAATGTTATAATAATTTTAACCATTGGATTAAATTTCGAGGATCCAAATTATTTGATAAAGAGAATTAGGAGGAAAGAATCAATCCCTTTCCATAATTTAAGTACTCTACTTGGCCTATACTATAGAATATGGTATATGAAAATATCAATTCTATTTATATCACATCAACTACTAATGCTACGTGGCGGAAAGATCGTCATATTTCAAATTCAAGTTTAAAATATTACTAGCTTTCATCTTTATTTACAATTTACGTCTTCATCCGCATGCAAAAATTAATCCAGGAAAGTCACCTGAAGAAATATTGGATGCATGTCAAATTGTAACTTATTTGTTTCTAATCAAAATCATTGTGACTTATATATTAATGTGTGTCATGTGATTTACTCGCAAAATATTTTACATGAATTGATTGGTTTATTACATGCATGGATCACAGGAGAAATCAATATGCTATTGTGATGCTAAGGCAATGTATCTCCAACCTATCATGCAACGTTAGATTTTCTCACATAAGATCATGTGACTAACTTGACGTATTGTTATATTTTTTTTAACAAACGAAAGACAATCTACACAAAATTCATCTAAACTGTAAAAAGAAGTGAGAATTTGAAGATTTAATGTGTTGAAGAATAAGACTACATCCACCAAAATAACATATTGTTTACGAATAAATGCTTTCTTGACGTCTTGACGTCCAATTGCATTTAGGGTTGGTACTGAAGTGCTAGCAAGCATGAAGAAGAATTAAAACATGAAGTTGAAAATTGAAGAAACGCGTGGGTCGCATTTGGGTCCTTCATCTCCATTTGTGTTGCCATTTTGGGGGTGTTCTTTTCTTTTTCCCCCTCGTGGAGGAGGAGGAGTAAGATGCCGAAGTTGTTGACCTGATATTCTTCCATTTTTCTGAAATTTGAGACACAGGTAGTACGAATTCCAATTTCCAACTCACCGACTTTGCTGACTCCTAATTTGGGAGCTTATCGGGTTCAATTGGTTCTAAAGCTCAGGTGGCCTTGCACTGTTGAGTGTAGTGGTCCAGCCCAAAGTTATCTGACTTGTAATTTGGTTGACCATAGAGCTTTATGGAGGGGAAAATGTAGAAGCATGGAAAAAATAAGTCCAGCTACGCAATGAGCATGTTATAATAACTTGATAATAAACGCGTCATTCATTATATCTAAACTAAATATCTTTCTTAAAAATAAAAAAATATATCATTAAAAAGTAGTACTAAAAGTTTAAAAGCGAGTTTGATTTATGTTTTAGTTAAATTGTCCATTGTTTTACTAAAGGTAATAAGAAAGATTGTAACTTTACAGGTTATTTCAGTAAATTTCAAAACAATTGACTAAAGTATTATATGCCCTAGATCACATAAGTGTAAAATGTGATCGACCCTTGGTTACAATTTGCTTGACTAAAGGTGTTGATTAATTTGTCATTTGCGGCTTTTTATATATAATAATATTCTACTTTAAAGAGACGATTAGATACATAGGTTAAATCAGTTGGGCATAGATAGTATGTCGGCCTCAACCCAAGTTCAAATGCCTCTCTCCTCCATACATTAGAGCAGCTTAATTACTCTGGCATAAAGAGAAAGCCATTGTTAATTATCAAACTAGTCGTACAATAAAAAAAGGAGAAAATACTAAGGGGATTCACCCCCAAAGAGTCCGCATAGACTTGCTAGACACGTGGATTTTAAAAACTAAACCACATGGAACCCTACAAGGGAGAGAGTCTTGGTTGGGCTCGCTTTCGAGCGAGTCCGCCTGGCAATCCTCATAAAAAAATCATAATTAATTATTAAACTTGTTATTTAAGTTGAAGGTGACACTTCATAGTAATCAATAAAAAGGAATATCAATGTCACCCTCATACAAGGCGCGGACGTTGTCTGAGGCAATGACTCGACCATTTGTTCGGAGTTAGAGATTTGATTAGTCAAATTATGCTTTCGTCGTTTAATTCGACGCATCGAGACCAAAGGAGTGGGGCACAATTTGCTTTAACACAAATTGACCTGTCAACGTGTTGCTGTCAGCCATGGAGATTTATATTGGATTATTATTTAAGAACTCTACTTGGCCTATACTATAGAATACGGTGAAATATCTTTTCTATTTATATCACATCAATTACTAATACTATGTAGCGGGAAAATCGTTATATTTTTAAATTCAAATTTAAAACATAATGAGTCTTTCGTCTTTATTTACAAGTCACATTTTTGCTAAACTAACTCAGAAAAATGACCGAAAAAAAAGTATCACACGCATGTTAATTAATTGTGACTTACTTATTTCTGACCAAAACCATTGCGACTTATTTATTAATGTGTGTCAAGTTGTGATTAACTCACAAAATATTTTACGTGAATTGATTAGTTTATTACATACCTCTATCATAGGAGAAATCTATATGCAATTGTGATGCTAAAGCAATGTATTTCCAATCTACCACACAAAGTTATATTTTCTCACATGGTATATCATGTGACTAATTTGAATTATTGTTATATGTTTTTTTAATAAACGATAGACAATATACAGAAAAATTCATCCAAACAACAAAGTGACATGAGAATTTGAAGGCTTAATGAGTCGAAGAATAAGACTATATATACCATATATTAAGAAAACCCTCCTTGTCAGCTTTTTGCCGCTTTTTTTTTTTCAATTTTGCCCTCACTTTTGAGACACACTCTTGACCAAAAAGAGGGCAAAATAGTAATTTGAAAATGACAATCATATCCTTATTTTTTCTATTTTACCCTCACTTTTGATACACAATATTTACAAAAAAGGAGGTTAAAATAGTAATTTTGTACCTTTTTCCAAAATGACAATTATATCCCCATTTGTCACACCCCAGCCTGGGACCTCACCACATCCCGGGCTCGACTCTACCGTAGTACGATATTATTCGTTTTGAGCCCCTACCACACCCTCACGGTTTTGTTTATGGGAACTCACACGAGAACTTCCCAGTGGGTCGCCCATCATGGGATTGCTCTCGCGTGAACTTACTTATACCATAGCATTTTCAAGTATATATAAATTGTCACATCCCCGGCTTGACTCCACCGTAGCACGATATTGTCCGCTTTGAGCCCATACCACACCCTCATGGTTTTGTTTCTGGGAACTCACACGAGAACTTCCCAGTGGGTCACCCATCATGGGATTGCTCTCACGCGCTACTCGCTTAACTTCGGAGTTCCTACGGAACTCAAAGCCAGTGAGCTCCCAAAAAACCTCGTGCTAGATAGAGATAGGAATATACATACAAGGCTCACTGCCCTGGGTGATGTGGGATCTTACAATCCATCCCTTTAGGGGCCCGACGTCCTCGTCGGCACACCACGACCAAGGTTAGGCTCTGATACCAAATTGTCACATCCTAGCCCGAGCCCCCACCACATCCCAGGCTTGACTCCACCATAGCACGATATTGTCCACTTTGGGCCCTGACCACGCTCTCACGGTTTTGTTTCTGGGAACTCACACGAGAACTTCCTAGTGGGTCGCCTTTCATGGGATTGCTCTCACGCACTACTCGCTTAACTTCGGAGTTCCTACGGAACCCGAAGCTAGTGAGCTCCCAAAAGGCCTCGTGCTAGGTAGAGATGAGAATATACATATAAAGCTCACTCCCTTGGGCGATGTGGGATCTTACAATAATTTGGTATCAGAGCCAATCCATGGCCAGATGTGTGCTGACGATGACGTCGGACCCCTAAGGGGGGTGAATTGTAAGATCCCACATCGCCCAGGGGAGTGGATCATGTAAACCTTGTATGTATATTCTCATCTCTATCTAGCACGATGCTTTTTGGGAGCTCACTGGCTTTGGGTTCCATTGGAACTTCGAAGTTAAGTGAGTAGTGCGCGAGAGCAATCCCATGATGGGTAACCCACTGGGAAGTTCTCGTGTAAGTTTCCAAAAACAAAACTATGAGGGCGTGGTCAGGGTCCAAAGCGGACAATATCGTGCTACGGTGGAGTCGTGCCTGGGATGTGGTGGGGGCCCGGGCCGGGATGTGAACACCATTTTCCCTATTTTACCCTCACTTTTGATACACAATATTGACATAAAGAGGGAAAAATAGTAAATATGTAATATTAAGAAAAATATGCCCTTATTAAGAGATTCCATCATCATTGTCTCATACTCTTTTTAAAAAAAATTAAAAACTAATCACACTCCTTAATAAAAAATAAAATAAAAAAATTGTTCACACACAAAGTGTATGCTCATCTTCTAGTATTTATATTTTAGTTGAATTGTCCATTGTTTTACCAAAAGCATTAAGAAGGATTGTAACTTTAAAGATTATTTTTGTAAATTTGAAAACAATTGACTAAAGTATTATATGCCCTAGATCACATAGGTGTAAAATGTGATTG
Organism: Pyrus communis; assembly: GCF_041283825.1. Classification (NCBI taxonomy): domain Eukaryota; kingdom Viridiplantae; phylum Streptophyta; class Magnoliopsida; order Rosales; family Rosaceae; genus Pyrus; species Pyrus communis. The sequence goes on along the minus strand of NC_142576.1, from coordinate 6,253,749 downwards.
ACCCTTGGTTACAATTTGCTTGACTCATTTGCAGCATTTTACATATAATAATATTCTACTTTAAAGAGACGATAAGATATCTGGGTTAAACCAGTTAGGCATCCGCCTCGACCCAAGTTCAAATGCTTCTCTCCTCCATACATTAGAGCAGCTTAATTAGCCTTGCCCAAAGAGAAAGCCATAGTTAATTAACAAACTCGTCGCACAACAAAAAGAAAGGAGAAAATACTAAGGGGACGCGCCCCCAAAGAGTCCGCATAGACTTGCTAGATATGTGGGTTTCAAAAACTAAACCACATGGAACCCTACAAGGGAGAGAGTTTTGGTTGGACTCAAGGGCGAAGCTATGATTTTTTTTGGTGGGCTAGCTGAATAGTACCATAAAATCATATGTTTATTTTTTTTTGTTATATAAAATTATATAATAATCAATATAAAAGAACAACAATATAATATAAATTATTCTCAAAATCATTAATCCTAACCAATAAATTCAAGGACCATATAAATAATTAACCTACTAATTAAATAAAAAATAAGTAAATAAATATATTAAGAACGTACCAAAGGTGACATTCTTTGGAAAATTGCAACAGAAAGTAAGGAATTGCAAAGATAGAGATTTAATTGTGGATTTAAAAAATTATTTTTCTTTTCTTGAGTAAGAAGCATAGAGGCTAAATTACATAGGGTACATGGTCTTTTTCTTTAAAGAATAGAATAAAAGGGGACTGTAAATAGTAATAATTTATAATTTTTAGCGTAAAACATATTATTTACTACCTATCCTCTACTAAATATACATTAAAAAATAATCTGTATTGAAATTGAGTAGGCTATAAGACCATCTTCAATGGTGACTTATAACCTAAAATTTCCCCTTCCCCCCCCCCCCCCCCCACCCAAAAATCCACTCCAAATCATGACCCAAAATTAACCTAAAACTCATTTGAAGGTCAAATACCAGCCCTGTTTTAGGCCACAAAGCAAAATGGGCCCCACCAACTAAGATTGAAACTGAGGCTGTGAAGCCCAGTTCCCTTTCCCTACTCGCCTACGCGCTACACGCGCTAGGCATTTTCAAAAAAGCAACAGCCCCACGTGGGGGTGTTCCCCCTCCTGTCAATGCAATAAGTAGCCCAACGGATACTTTTTATAATCCAACAACTACGTTTAAATGGGCCGTTGGTTAATCCAATGGTCCAGGTTCAAATATTTTTTTTTTTTAGTTTTATATTTATATATTTATTGAATCCAACGGTTTAGATCGAATATAATTAAATATAACGGTAAAAAAAAAGATCTAACGGTCCAAATTTAAATCCAACGGCTAGAATAATTTTAAAAAATTATTTAACTTAAAATTCAACCAAAAACTCTATAAATACCTATGTATTTGTTCAAACATCCACACAAAACTCACTTTTCTCCTACAATTCTTCCAATTTTTCTTTATACCATTTCTTCTCATTTCCAAAATTTTCAAGATAGCAAAAGAGCATGTTAGAGGTCATAATTGAACCTTTGATGAAGATATTGCTTTATGTTTGACATGGATTTCAGTTAGCGAAGATGGTGCCTTCAGCACCAATCAAAATAGAAAGGTTTTGTGGGATAAAATCGTTAATAAGTTCCATTAAAACTCCAACGCTGGTCAAAGGGAAGTTGGTGGTGTTTATGATCGGTGGAAGATTATCAACAAAGCGTGCACTTTGTGGAAGGGACGAAACTAATTTGATAATGGAGGACCTCGACAAATACACTCCAAAGAGGAAGAAATACTTATGTGGTAAGCAAAATGAAATTTTACGAAGGAATGCCACATGGAGTATATTTCAAGATGATGATTCATCTCAAGACTATCACCCAAGTCTATCACCAAGTCAAGATGGTGGATATCATTATTAAGTTTATGTAGTCTATGAGTTTTCGATTGTATTAAGTTTATGTGGTTTATTAATCGTTTTTTATTTTTTTTATTTTTTTATTTTAGTTTATGTGGTTGATCATAATTTTCATGTATTGATTTAGTGATTTTTCAAAATTTATCGGAATTTAAATATTTTTAGGTTAAAATATTCATAAAATTAATTTAGGATAGTCTACATAATTTTTTTTTAAGTTAATTTAAAAAAAAAAAAAAAAAAAAAAAAAAAAAAAAAAAAAAAAAAAAACTAGCCTTAATTCATTCTTTGATAATCTGGGGCTAAAATTTTAGGCTCAAAGGGTTGGAGTAGAAAAGCTGTTTCTGGGCTAAAACCTAAATGTTCTGGGCTAAATATTTTTAGGTTTTAGGTCACCATTGGAGATGGTCTAAGCATGAGTTTACAAAAGAATAGATCTATTAACAAACCCATTTTTACTTCCAACACAACTTTATTAATATTTTGTCTGTGATCATCTTCAATTCATTCAATTCGAACAATCAACAATTAAGAGAAATGTGTAAGAAATAAAAATGTGTGCATGAATAGCACTACCCTTACAGAAAATCTTCCTGAATTACAGCCCACCTTAACCTTGTGGGTGGCTATGCCACTTGGACTCGCTTTCGAGCAAGTCCGCCTGGCAATCCTCATAAAAAGGTCATAATTAATTATTAAACTTGTTATTTAAATAAACTTGTTATTTGAGTTGAAGGTGACACTTCATATTGATCAATAAAGAGGAATATCAATGTCACCCTCATACAAGGCTCGGACGTTGTCTGAGAAAATGACTCGGCCATTTGTCCAGAGTTAGGGATTTGATTAGTCAAATTATGCTTTCGTCGTTTAACTCGATGCATTGAGACCACATGGTCCACAAAAAGAATGATTAGTACCCAACTGAAGGAATGAGATTTAGTTTGGATTTCTATGTACGAGAGATCTAGATTCTTTAATAGGGGTTCAGTTTTTGGATTTTTGTGAAACGGGCCAATGAGATAGGTTAATAGGGGTCGTAGGATTGAAATTGAGTGATCTGAATCTCTTAGTCTGCGGAAAGGCTAATAGGAGTCGTATGATTGGAATTGTGTGATCCGAAACTCTCAGTCTGCGAGTTTGGACATAGAGATTCGAAGTGGATCTCAATCCCCCACTGAATCCACGAATTTCTATCAAAGCAAAAGATTGTTACTTTCACCTACTATATATTTCGAAAAATGATTACCACACGTAATTTTTTTCTAAACAACATGTTTAATAACGTTTTTTGTTTCCGTTTGATTTCAATCAGATGACTAGCAAGTGTAGGAAGAGAACAAAAATTTGATCTTCATATTTGAAAGGAGAGTATACAATGCATGATAGCAGAAAGAGAGATTATTTTTCTCTCCATAAAGAATAGAATACAATAAATAAAAATTCCACTATTGCACTGCTCTTTTCTAGACCACAAAATTCTGAGTAAAAAACCAGTGGAAAAGGCAGAGGCCAATGCTTAGATATTGAAAACTTTTCTTGTGGTCCAAGAAACTAAGAACTTAAGCTTTAATTTGATGGAGGAAAGCCACCAAAGCTAGGGTCAGTTTGGTAGTACACAACACCGCCATTGTCGCTCACATAGTGGTCTTTTTTCAAGCTTTTGATAAAACTTCCAAGCAAGTGAAATGGTAGAGGTCCTGATTTCTTCGGCTCTCTGTAGTAGTTCCCGAATACCGGCTTTGCTGCCTCAGTCTGCAAGTTGAAGACGAAGAACATTAAATTACTGCCGTAAGAGTTTTTTGGTTATGTGAAAGTGTTTTAATCGTTCTAAAGGTAACCCCAAACATGGCCTTGTGTTGATATTAAGTTGGTACTTACTGCTTCAACCAAGTGGTAGTGGGGGATTTGAGGAAAAAGATGATGAACCACATGGGTTCCGATGTCGTGGTGGATGTTATTGATCAATCCGTAGTCTCGATCCAGTGTCGTAAGCCCTCCCCTCAGATAACTCCATTCCTGTCGAAGTTTTGAAGAACAAAATTTTAACATTTTGCAAAAACTTTAGCCACAAACTTATACCGGACAAGATAAGACGATTATGGAATTTTCTTTGTGTTGGCAACTTGGTACCATAAGAAGAAATGGCTATCGTGAACTGAAAATCCACGTACCTTCCCTCGATACCATGGTAATTTGTCGTCGTGGCCATGGTGATGCAAGTAAGTTACCAAATCCAGCCACATGACAAAAACCTAACAATAAAAGAAGAGTAAAATTTCGATTCATGTTTGATTAAGAGAAACCATAGGAAGATTAAAGATGCAAACCATACCCAGTAGGGAATGCCATAGAGCTTAAGCACTTGAACAGGACCCATTACAAAGGATAATCCCACAAGTAACCCAGCCATTGCTGTCCAACATACTGTGGAAGTGGTCACATCTTTCCTCTCATTTGGGACAAATAGATCGCTCTTTGGGTCAAAGTGGGAACCAGTCTTTCCTGGACTTCTATTCCACTACAGGAACAAATCACAATCAGGTACTTTCATATTTTCATGAATTATGTGGTTCAAATTATTAATCAAAACCTTACAAGATAGAAAGGATAAGCAAGCATGGGAAAAGGTACGGTGAAGCGCAAAATTCGTGTCATGCTATCCAATTTCTTGTAGATTTTCTCAGACAACTGCAAGCATAGAAATTTATCACCCTCAAACAGTAGGAAAAACTTGAGATGCATCAAGAAAATGAAGAACAGAGAAGCGTTACAACGAAAGGAAAAAAGACTAACCGGGTGCCATGACTCGTCATTCTCGACATGACCGTGGTTTTGATGATGAGTCCTGTGGCTAATTCTCCTGAAAAGTTCAATCACCATTTTAGTCCATACTTTCAAATGTTCGATGACATACTAACAACTCGATTACCGGAACTCACAAAACCAATACTCAAAATAAAAAATGCACCATACTGTACTAATCTATCATCAAGAACATACCATCCATGATAGGGTACAAGAATTGAAGAATGCAAGAGATGCCCCACAACACTGTTTAGCTTGGGATTATTCGAAAAGCTTCCATGGCCACTGCACGATCACAAACCAGACCAACAAGTCACACCAGAAAACACAAATTGACATATTGCAGACGTCGGTGTAACTCCCCTTATGCCCTCGAGTTTTGAAACCCCTCGCCCCACTTTAAATTAGTTTAAAGTAGAATATCGCTCGTATAAAAAGAAACACACAAAAATACAAGAAGGGAATATAGGGAATGAATAGTAATTACCAATCATGGCCAAGAACAAAGAGAGCCCAAAACATTGTCCCCTGAGCAGCCCAATACAGAGGCCAAACAAACCACTTGTTCACATAAACCGCAGCCGCAGCCAACCCGAAAACCACCGCCACATCCCTCACCACATAGCTCATTGACCTCCACGGGTCCCTAACCCAACAATGCTTCGGAATGGCAGCTTTAACGTCGGCCAATTTGAACGGCGGCGGCGCACCGGGATCAAATCCCACCTCCTCTTCTCCATCTCCGCCGCCATTAACGCCGTTAACCCTCTCCTCCTCCTCTTCAACAGCAGCTACCCTCACCGGAGCGCTCACGTTTAGACCCCATCTTCTCTCTCTAAACAACCCACCTGCGATTTTGGTCGAATCCAATCTCAGATCCGCCGAGCTCTGGTTTGACCGGAAAATCCGAACTTTTGACCGGTAGCTAGAGCAAACTGCGGTTCTGGGTCGGTTCCAAACTTGCGGGAGAGGCTTTAGGCCGCATTCAGAGAGGACCCAACTCGCCATTGGAGACCCAGATGGAGCAGAAACACCAGCACCAGGGTTTTAGTTCCGGGTCTCCCTCAGGCTTCTAGAGAGAGAAAGAGAGGAGAGAGAGAGTATTTGAAGCTGTAGCAAACACCAAAAGAAGAGACTTCTGATGAAAAAAATATCTAGGATTTTAAAATTGAGAAAATATATATATGAGATAACAATTTGGTTTTCGATTTCTTTTCCTCAAACAACTAAACAAATACAATTTATATTCTTTTTGTCTCAGAGTCCTTGGCTCTGTGTTCTTTTGGGTAAAAAGGTTAAAAAGAAATCTGTATTATTTTATATTGTTATTTTGGAGTCGGATTTTCTCACATTCGAAGTAAAAAGTTTGAACATTGAATGTTTCCGATCCCTTTTGATGAGGACGAAGAAGGGTACATGTGTCGGTTATATATAGGACCCAAGACTGAGAAAGTCTGAAGCTTCGGCCATGTCCACTTGGTCAGTGGGAGAAATTTTTTTATTGAGACGGAAAGTATTATATCACGTATTTTAATAAAAATAGTGAGAAATGCTTTTTTTTAAGTTATCAAATTTTTAGCATATATATTTTATCATTTGTATAATGACGTTTGATGTATCACCATATGTAATGATCACATTGAAAAATCTCTCGATCAGTGGGCTTCAACTTGTTCTGTTAGTTTTGTGACGTTTTCTACCATGCAACCAGTATTCTATACTGAAACTTTACTGTTTATTATTGATTAAAATTCAACAACTAGAATTATTGTTTTTTTTTTCTCGGATAATGATGTTAGTTTGTTAAATAATTAATTGCTAAAAAAAAAAAATCACATCGCATCAGAGTGTATGAAATGATTGATTTTCTTCACTGTTGCAAAATTTTTATTTTTTTATTTTTTTTAATTATAGAGAATCCAAATTCCGCCATTGCATCGGTGGCGTGTTAGCTTGCGGAACGATGTGCAAATGATATTTGTGGAAATTAAAATTTGCTAAATTTGGTGGTATTGTTGGCTTGACCTAATGAGGGAGTTTGATTGATGGGCTGTCACACATGATTTGAATAAGATGGAAATGAAAAGCAGCCCATGAGAATTGTATGGTTCATATTATTGACATGCATTTAACTACTAAACTCACCCGCCGTCCAAATAATTATTTAAAAAAAAAACCGTCCAAGTAAATCAGTCTCTTAATTACCGTTTAAGTATGTTGGGATTGATTTACTTGTACAAATTGACACTAAAAAAAAAAAAAAAAATCCTTTCAAGTAAATTAGTCTCTTAATTACCGTTTAAGCATGTTGAGACTGGTTTACTTCTACAAATTGACACTCAACCCAAAATTTGGTATTTATCTCAATTCTTCTAGGCCAAATTGTTAAAAAAAATCATTTTTTCTGCCTCGACTTTGAATGTACTATTTTTTTTCTCACTGGAAAGATTTTGGGTTCAAATTTTTTCAAATGTTAATCATAAAACACTCATATTTGACATTCTTTTATTCTCGGGACATACTACAAATAAAATTATCGCACGCTAGTCATGTTCTTTTCGTAATTGTGCAAGAGATGTTAAATGGTACCAATGATGCTTTTCGACCAAAAAAATTACCAACGATGCTTCCTATTATTTTTGAAACTCCCACTTTCCTAACATTAATATAATAGTTTCAAACTCTTTCTTCTTTTTAACTATAACAATATGTTTTTTTTGGGTCAAGTACGGATAACTATCTAACTTTAAAGGGTAACTCCAAATCGGTTCCAACTTTTGAAAACATTCCTAATAATTGGACATCCATGAGGTCTCAAACATTAAGTGATGACTTTAACAAGTATTGAAGCGGTTTTCACTCTCATCTCATCTAGAAATAATAGATTCCTTATTGAGCATTCATGTATCTCCATTCTCATACATATGAATCCGAGTATCACAATATCGGCGCCCTTGTGAAGCAACGAGGGTTTTGAGGTGAAATCAAAGTTCAAAATTTATAGCTATAAGCATCCATGTATCCCCTCCCTGCCTTATGTTCTCCTATTTTTTTAATACAAGTTATAATCTACACTAAATTAGTATCGTTAAATAATTCAACTCATGTAAAAAGAAGAGTAAACTATCCTAGCTAACTTGAAAGGATAAACAAACTTGAAACTTTTCTGTTCACTCATGCATTTGATTGGCCCAAAACCCTAGTTGGTCTCAGCATGGAGAAGAAGATCCTACAAATCTGCATGCTTCTAGTACAAGGCACGTGTAAATCCTAGGCCTTGGAACTAATTAGTTTCACATTTTTGTAAATCATAAAAATCAACTATATCCGCCATTAAAAGATGGTCACTTTCTTCTCCAATGGATCGAGCTCTGTTAGTTCTGGTAGGGTTATCGATCTTCCTGTTCTGCGCTGATATTTTTAACCTTTTCACGCTCAAACCTCCCAAAACTACCACTCATTATCCTCTTCTTGATGCCGATGATCCTCACCAAGCAGACCCCCAGCTAGAACAGCTTCTCCAAGAGCCCCTCAAATTCCCTACCCACCAGGTCTGACTATTCATTTCCAATGTTCACATGCATGCGTTACACAAAAACTCTCTGTGCGAGACGTCTGTTCTTTTACACCCATAGATATTGTATTGATATTGTTTAAAATGTATTGATAACATAGAGAGCGAACGTTTGTTCGATAGTTGGACTATTCATTATATACAGTGACAGATGATCGTTATATGCTGAAATTCTCATTTGTTTGTTCAACTGCAGAAATCTAATGGCTTTGGGGGAGTTGGCATTGGAAGCACCATCAATATTGATTTCTGTACATCTTGTTCTTACAGGTTCCTGTACATCATTTTCTATATGACATGTTCCCAATCTCTTTGATTATAAATTGTTTTTTAAAATGCTTTGTTTAACGTGATCATGCTCTCCTCTTTCGTAAAAATATAAGGAGAAATTGCTCTCGGAAAAGTGCATGGCAATTGTTTTGGGGCGTTAATAACACTTCTCAAATTTAATCATGTATTTAAGATCCTTATCCCAGTTCCGAGTTAGATAATCTTATGTTTGGATTCTTAAACCTACATGTGTTTTACATGTCCTGTGGCAGAGGAACTGCAATAACATTGAAAAACATGCTGGTAACATCATTTCCCGGGATCGATGTAATACTGGCAAACCACCACCCTCCCCTTCCAAGACGCCTGCTGAGCAAACTGGTACCGGTTGTTCAAGTAGGAATCATCGGGACTATAATGGCCGGAAAACATGTTTTCTCGAGGCTGGGGATAACGACGCCACCTCCTTGGTACCAGACCCTGCAAGCAAATAGGTTTGGAAGTATGGCAAGCACTTGGCTTTTGGGAAACTTCATCCAATCCTTCCTCCAAATCACAGGAGCGTTTGAAGTGTATTGTAATGGTGAATTGGTATAACTCTACCCTATTCTTCTTGATCGAGTTATATGTCGAAATTTCTCCATTTCTCCATTTCTGTCTCTGCTAGCTGCTCATCGTTTTGAATCTTGTCGGACATAGGTCTTCTCGAAGCTGAAGGAGCTGAGGTTCCCCAGTGAAAATGAGTTGAGGGATCTCGTCGGAAAGAAGCTTGGAGGAGGGGTCTGGCCTTAGTGCCTTTTGGTAGGTGACGTTTTAACCCCTACATGATCGACATTTACCTGATTTTTTGTTTGATATGGACGCAAGCTTGCCGTGCTGTTTGTATTCTTTCCATAAGATACTAACATGCTTGAATTGCCTCACTAATGAATAACCACAGTTCATAACATTTTATTTTTCTTCTTAATATTTTGGTACAATTATGAACGTAAAGAAAAATGCGTCCGGCGATGTTTCTCAAGCCTAGCAAAATAAATTACTTTGTATCAAGGATTACAATGACATGAGGTGGCAATTCTATACATTGTAGAACAAGAACGACCTCTTGGATATCTCCCTGATCACACTGCAGGTGGTTTTCTTAACTGAATGACTTCGCCTTTCGGGTATTGCAGAAGGATTCTCACACCAGGACAGGGATATTCAAATCTAATGTCATAAAGGTGAACCTCTTTTTTCAAATTTGCCACCATTTTCGACTTTCCAATGTCTTCACAAGCTCGTTTGCCAGTGATGCGAAGTCTTCAGCCCCATTCTGCAGATCTTCAGTACGCCGGCTGATTTTCTGATAAAAGTTTAATTCGGGGATTAGACAGAGAAAAGGAAACTAGTAAGTTTAAGAGTCATTTAAACATTTGCTAGTTGAAGGTATGCAACCTAGAAGAACAAACTTAGATTAGAAATGAAATATTGTTCACGTAATTGGCTTGGATCATGATAGCAATCTTTTATCAATAAACATATGAACTCGTTTTTGGACCCACAAAAAGAAACGCAAAGAAATAAAGAAAAATTAGTTTGTGAGGTTTCTGCTACAATTAGTTTACAAGCAAATAGTATATCCAAAGGTAATAGTTTGAAAACCCTCCCAATGACTTTTTCACAACATTCTCCAATTAACAAAAGATAAAATGAGCAGCAGTAAGCTCCTTCAATTCACTGAATCCCGTGAAACCATTTCATAGAAGTTCATTGATATCTTCTTTTTATAAAGCAAATCGAGAAAACTCTTCTGTGAACTAACATAGTAGATATCCTACCTCAAGTTTTTCCTGCCTCTCCATGAGCTTATTTCGTGCTTGAGAAGCCGCAGATGAAGCACCCTGAAATGAGTTCTTACCAGATCAGAGAAGACAATTAATTTATAGAGTAAGTTCTCTATCACCCAAACTATCATCATCATGTGAATATACCTCAGCCTTTCTATATTTAGCTCTAATTTCTTCGGCCGTTCTTACTCTGGGCTTTGTATCGCCAGTACCACCTTCAAATAACTTTTCCCTTTCTGATTCCCCTTCTACAGCACAACAATTAAATGACACTGTTATTGCATTTACTATTTTTTACAGAAAAATAAAAACACAGGTTGAATATTACAAAAGGTTTACCTCTCTTTTTGTCTTTGACATCATGTGGTGGCAAAGTAGATGCTACATATAGAGGTTCATCTATTTCAATGTCATCTATATTAAAATCATAAACTGAGTTAACAATCAACAAGGAGAAAGATGCAGAAAGGACGAATACGTGGAGATAGGATAGCACAAAACCTATATTAAGCTCCACAACTTCTTGATGGTCTACAGGCGGGGATGGTTCTGACAGTTGGGACTTTGAAAAGGTGCCCTCTAAACGATCGAAAGTTGATTTAGGAACTGCTGCAGGATCTCCACTCTGGACCATTTTTCCTCCCTTAAAGCCCTTGACAATACCACCTAAAATCCCAGATGCAGTACCCTGTTTCCAAATGACACATTATTAGTGAAAAATAATCCCTTCTACGCCAAAACTTAAACCTAATGCAACTACATTTTGTTTTTCCACAAACCTGTTTTTTCTTCAGATTCACAGAGACACTGAGTGCAGCGTCTGCAGCAGCTGCAACAACTGTATCATGGAGACAGGGCAAAGACTCTGGAATCCTACAAACAGATCAAAAAATTCTGAAATTATCTAACAGAAAGTTCATGACCAATCCGTAATGCTCAACTATCATATTCCCCTCACAGCGCTCTAGGTAAATGAATATAAAAAGTACCTGAAATCATTCTCAATAGCTAACATAGAGATGAATGCCGATTCATACCCATTTGCCTATAAAAATTCACAGCATAGAGTCTTACATTAATGAATTAACATGCTATCTTTCATGAGATTAAGTGCAAATCCTACATTCTTGATAAATTCAAGGCAACAATACCAGTGTAATATGTGTATCATCGGAACTCATCGTTTTATCCATGTTTGCCTTGCAATTCCACCTTAGAATTGACAGCAAGGAGCTTTCTTTCACCAATTCTAAATCAGGAATAGATCTGCCCACGAACAGGTATGAACAACCCATCAGACAATCAATAATGCACACATATCTACAGCGTCAATCAATAAACAAGCAGTAGTGGTAGCTTGATATGCTCTCTTTACATTTTTCAATCGACACTAGAAACATTGATAGATTGGGGAAAAGAATGGAAGAGAAACTTTACCTGATCTCAATTTCTCCAGTCTGAAACAGCAAAACCAATCCTGAAACCTTTTCAACTTTCTTAAAAGTTGCAGTCCAAATGCAAGGTCTTGTATGTTTCTTTTTTCGGATGGGTTTATTGTTTCCCTAACAAGAGGAAACCGTCTCAGCATACTTTCGGAATAAATGAAATAGCAAAAAAAAAAAAGTAAAGAAGGCAAGAGGCACCTGAATCACAGATTTTGTCGAGTACAAGTGCAGTGAATCCACACAACAAAGCAAAATGAATGAATTCAACAATCTCTCTTCAGAGTATGTATTTTCTGAATAGTCGTCATGGTCAGTGTCAGGTGAATTTATAACAACTGAAAGACTTCCTGGCACAGGCTCATTTTTGGCTGAAGAATCCTTGGCGGCCTCTGTAGGTGGATTATCATCCGACACTTTAGAGGCAGATAATCTGCCATCTGGAGTACCAGAAAGAAATGCTTAGAATTCTCTAACTATTAAGTGAAAAAGAAAACTATAAGTATTTTATATCCGCTAGATGATATCTGTACTTGCCTATAACATACATTGAAATTGCAATTGACTCCTTTTTAAAGTGCCATGGCTGAGGGATGATCAGGTTACCGGTGTTTCCATCAATCACATGTATATTTGCATCCTTCGTTAAGATGAATATTACTTCTTCTACAGGACTAACTGTCGACTTTGTTCCGGAGACCCTTGGGCTCTTCAGGAGGCCTTGAGAATTTGTAAGTTCCTTCCAAATCATTGAAATGACTGGGGAGCTAGAGAAAGATGCATCTTTTATAAAGAACAATACAGAAAAAGAACTTGCATCCAGCATCGCGACCTGAAATGGATGCATTAAATTGATAAGTCCTTCTAAATATAACAGCTTAAAATTATGGGTCAATATTCAAACTATTGAAAACAATGAACACGTGTTATAAATTCAGATATAGAAAAGTAATACTTACATGACCACACTCAAATCCCACAGCAAGTTTACCTCCATGCTTTACAAACTGAAGTGATTGAACTGGGGAATCTGTCAGACTAAATACAGCTCTGCATCGCGGTCCTTTTGCTTGAGGCGATTCGTGAACTGATAAAAAAGTTCATAAAATTGTTAGCTTCATAAACAAATGTTCCAGAAAAACTACTCACAATAAATTCAACAGTACGATCTGATGATTTTGCATCTGATGGATTGTATAAGGAAGAAAGACAGCAACCTTTTTATAAAGTCAAGGAGATTGACACTTGAAAAACCTACCTTCATATTTGGTTTCTGTGACAAAGATGAACTTTACCCCATCTGAACAGCCTTTCACGTTATAAATTCGAACCTATACACACCAGCATAAAGACGATCAGCACAGTAAAAGTTAGAAGTGAAAAATGGTATCCAATAGAGAAAGATATCTGACCAGACCACATTCATTGCCAACAGCCAGATTTAAAGTGAAGGCACAGAAATCCAGTCGTGTTACGGGAGCACTTGAACCAGCAACTTCTATACCATGCACCTGCCAGTTGTAAGGTATCACGCGATGCACGTCTCCCTTACAAAGACACAGTTTATAAGGTTTAAGTGATGAACTCTAACCTCGCTTTCTACAAGGCAGATACAAGATAAGAGTGGATATGTGGCATTCCATATCCGAACAGATCCATCCGAATATCCTGCTAGGTACAGTCTCTCAATACCGTTATTCTCAGAAATAGACAGTTGACTGGGAACACCCCCAGTCAAGGGCCATCTTGCACCAGCTGATTGGGTTTGTGCTGAGCCAAGGTTCCCAATTGAGGACATCTACGATATACGAAAAATAAATAATTATGTGATGTAGAAACAATAAAGCAAAGATGTATGAGCGACTCATGTATAAAATAAACATCCAATACCTCCAACATAGAAACGGGAAAAATATAAGATATATCCACTCATACATGGATGAAGTACAATACCTCTGATATAGCTTTTAATAAGTTCTCCCCAGTGGGTACCCTAATAAGTTTGGCAACAGTCATTGTTGGATTAGTTGTAGGTATCACCACCGGAAACTCCAAAGCAGATACAGATGGATTCCTTTCTTTCTGGGACATTAAGGCAGAGAGGGTAGCATAATCATATTGATGCAGTTGCCCAGGGTTGGTTAATACAAAAACATCAGCCTTGTGATTACCCCCAGTTGTCCCAGAACTTGGTAACAAAATCATGTCTGCAAAAGAGCCAGTAAGGGTAAGGTCTGTACGACCAACACATCTTAAATTCCCCATTCCAGGTGACCATTCAAGAGTTAAAACCTGAAACATGGAAAATTTTGTCAGCTCCTATCTTGTGGCAGTAAATAAACAAGAAAAACACCAATTCAATTGTTGTACAAAAAGTGCATTGCTTCTAGCCACGTTATACTGTTTTAAAAAAGGGATCCCTTTTATCTCTTTAAAATGAAGTCCTTACTATTTCTGAGCATGTTATACTGTTTTCAAAAAGTGAACTAATTTTGATAAATATTAACCATTTTTCCGAAAAAGCCATGAAACTTTTCAGTAACTGCTGCTATCCAACTAAAAGAATAAATAAAATGTCAAACAACTACAAACAGACAGCGCACCGTCAAAACTTCTTCTGATCCGATTTCGTCGCCACCATAGATAAATAGTTGGCCATCACAACCATTATGGGATTTATAATATGTGGACCACTGTAAAACTATGACAGGAAGTCTCCTTTCAGCTGATGATAATCGTAACTTCACAACATTATTAGATGGCGATAATGTTTTTTGACCCTTGACGGAAGGAGGAGATGATGTGTTCCAGAATAAAATGTCTCCATCTATGTATCCCACAGCCAGAATGGACCCATTCAAAGATGCCCAACAAAGAGCACTTATCTCTTTGTCTCCCAGTTGATGTTCCAATGTATCTTCTGGACAATCCACATCGATTTCATTTGTAGATTTAACAATTCCTTCTTTTAGTTGGAGATCCTTACCACCTCCAATATAAACTATTTTAGCTTCAGATACATCCCAAAGAACAACCACACCATTTTGATATGCGATCAATACTCTGCCAATAGAAAAACCTTCATATTCAGTGAACTTAATACATAAACTATACTGTTCCTGATCATTTTTACTTAGCCTTGAACAAGACAATGTAACCTCAATAAAAAATCTCATGCTATCAGAAAAACAGAAACATAACACACTAAATGGAGTAAACAATTGGATTCATTAATGGGATAGCAATGGACTTTATTTAGAGACTCAAGTACGGCATGGAGCCAAAGTGATATACCCCTCATTTATAGTGCCATCAGTCCAAACTCCTAACTGAGCCGTCTTATCTAATCTTCCACCATGTCCAAGTTTTGTGGCATCCTTCATGACTATAGGGAAAGTTAAATTTGTGTTCTCCTTATGGTGAAAATATGACACTCTACTCTTTATTGGTGAGAGTAATTGTGGGTAATTTATTACTTCATGTTAAGCCACTCTAAGAGAAAAAGAAAGTAGTCTTTTAGCCTTTACCAAAACAAAAAAAATGTAGTCTTTTAGCTGCTAAATTTCAATCAATACATGGTGGGTGATCCCAAATCGAAGAAATGAAAGAATATCAAAGTACAAGTAATCATGGGTTAGAGATAATTAACTGATAATATTAACAATTCCCGCAAAGTTATAATACTGGAAGGGACAAGAAAACAATAATAAATCAGGACCATTCTTGTTCCACACTAAAAGCAGATATGAAAAGTGAGAAACTTCAAGTTTATAACTTGCCTATTTCCAGACGAATAGGGTTGGGGAAGAATTCCAACTATAGGTTGGTCAGTTGGAAATGGAAACTCAGCAGCTTCTGTAGAATAGAGAAAAAGACCGGTTGCATTAGGTTGTTACATAAGCAAATAAAAATTACACATTCCATAATTAAATTATATTGATGTTGATGTCACCATGAAAAGAAATTTAATCATATAATTCTTCATGGAAGATATAAATATCAGAACTATCTTTCAAATTGTACCCTACAACTTCTGAAACCAAGGCCCAAGCCTTCTCAGAACAGATCTAACAGAAAAGAGAGAGACAATTTTGTGGCACAAATCATAGATATAAATAGCATCAACAACATTAACAATATTATAGGATCCTCCGGTAAAATGAGGTTCACATGAAATATATCTGATCAGATCAATGTTGGGGAAACGTTCTATTTTGAAAAGAAAAAAAAGAAAAAAAAACCCTCATCTATGGATGAAGCTCTTATATCTATATATTTAGCTTCGTCTGCGACGAGAATTGCAACATTAACTAGGAAAATCATACACTATAGAAGCAAAGAAATGATAAAATTGTAAGCTACAGTTATCAATCAGCAAACTGCAGAAACTATTCTGCATATATTACCACTTAGAGAATTTGCAGAAATATGATATGGCAATTGCAATAATTTTCCCTCCTCTGCATCATACTTCACCACAGCCACTAGAGAATACTCATCGCCAACATACCTGAAAGTTTTAATACAGCAAACAATTTATGAACCGAGCCTCTCCAGCCAATCAGTGGCTGCCTGAAAATAGTTGTAACAATTTTTTTCAGAAAGTAGTGTACATTAAACTGGAGCCATGGATTACAGAAAAAGCGGTTATATTTGTTTCCCATTCTAGACAATAAACTAGGGACCTGCTCTCGAGATTCCAAACCTGCCAAAATTGAGAAGTAATTGATCACTTGTTTAAAATTTAAATAAAAGATAGTTTCATGTTTAAGCACTTCATAGAATTTAAATTCTGGCCCAACAGCAATTTCCAAGTCAACAGTCTACTATTATCTGCTTCTATCCATCTGTATTCCCTCCTTATGATATTCACCCTTATTCAGGTGTTCCTAGAGTGTATTTTTTTTATGATGGTTAAATTATTGAATCCAAAAGTGACCATTAATGCCAAATGCCGAATACTTAACATTATAAAGACATCAATGTTGATAATTGCCTAAATATAACCGAAAGAAGATGCATATGATGCAGAAGTTTAATTGAGTCATCATGTGTCACACGGATGGAGTTGAGTTGGACACACGCAAAGGAAATTGCAGACTTGATAAAGAGCCCATACCTGAATATCATTATCATTCAAGATGCTCACCAAATAACCCTGGTTTTGTAGAAACTGCCAAAATACAGTATAAAGAATTAGTTTGCTGACCCAATAACTAATAAGACAAGAGTATAATATTCAAGGATGTGTTTGTGATTAAGAAAAAAATTGTTTTACCATAAAAGTTATATAAATATATCATTCAAAAAAAATGTTTCACCCTAAACACTTTACTATTGATATTTTATCCTTGTAACTAAACAAGGGGAATGAATGGTGCACACAGAAACCTCAATGTATTTGTAAGGCAGTTGCTTCAGGGATATAAAGAGTCCTTCAATACCATCACCACCGATCACTTTAATCCTCCCATCCCTACCAAACAAATAAGAATCAAAACAACAATGTGATTTGTGTGATGCAGGGATATCATATCTCAAAATAGATGTACGTAATCTTATGCCTTCATTGCAATATCTACAAGCATGCTTCACCAAATATACATGTGTATTTTGCCATTCAAACGTTTTGGTACCACAGAAACGAATAGCAATTCCCAGAAATGTGGAACAGCAATGCTTAGTAGCAAGATACCTCATTAACCACACGACAGTGCGCAATGCTAAGTAGATTGGTTTTCGATCAACTCACACACCGAAAACAGCATAAACAAAAAAGAAGAAAGAAGAAAGTAGGTGCATTTTAACTCACAATGTTCCAATGGCCAAAAGGCGCTGAATCGGGTCGAAAGCAAGAATGGACGCCGTGGATGGGATGCCATAGTGAACTGCAACTCGCAGGTCCAAGTCTTCCGCCGTCAAACTCCCGCGTGGCAAATTATGCTGAAGCCAACAATTTCCAATACAAAATCCCAATTAAAAAAAATGGGCAAGTATCAGGCCAAATGTCGATACCAAGAGGCTCCAAATTTATATAATCCAAGTATTCGAGCATAAAACTACACAGAAATGAATAAAAAAAAAATCATAAAAAATAATCCATTGATGCAATATCCAATTTTCCAGGATACTAACAAGATAAAGCATCGGACTTTAATCCAACCCAACAAAAAAGAAATGGAATTTTAATCAAAAAACGCAAATTACGAAGCTAAACTGAAAAATTCGAAAGAAAAAAAAAACAGAAAAAAGTGGCGGCGATCGAGTGCTTGGGAATACGATTTACCTGAGAGTTGTTTATGGCTTTCTGCGAAAGCCGCTTGGCGAACATTGCGAATTCGAATTTGCAGCTGAAATCTTTGGCTTTCTGCAAAAGCAGCTGGATTGGACTAGCGGACGAGACTTTCTATGTTTGTTTCAGTGATCATACCGATGGCGTTCCTACTCTTTAAGAGCTGTAAAAATTTTCGAATCAGCCAATGACAAAAATTGAAATTAAATGAAAAAAATAAATAATAAATAAATAAAAAGGTGCTTGGCCGTTGTTTATGGGGGTTGTATCCTCTGCGGTCGCGATTATTTCATATTCGGTACGCAGTCGGCAATCCATTCGTTGGAAGCGAAGGCAAAACGGAGTCATTTTGGGCATGTTTGCTTGCATTTTGCATCATTTGGTTGACACAAAGCCATTATAAATGGAGTAGATGAAAGTAGACATCACCAAAAGCGTCACTGAAAGCATTAGCAGTATCTTCTTTTTTTTCTTTTCATACAAGCAATTTTTTACGTTCAATTGTAATTTAATTTAATCTGGAAGAAAACACTCGATTGCATACAAAGAGTACATTTATTTTACACAAAGTAGTTACGCTTATGTCTACAAAATATAACTCGTCATGTATCAACAACTTATTCTCATTAGAGCAAATTTTATAAAGGAAACCGAACTGAACCAAATCCGGCACCTTGTTCGAATCACCAATTGATGTGTTATTATGCCCACTTCTAGAGCTTACTTTGAAGTAGGGGTGGTAGTGGGTCATGTCGAGGTACTAATCATTCGGGACATTGTTGGACTCCTAAAAAATAAATCACTCCTTATTTGTACAATAATATTTTTAACATACATACGTAAATAGCTTTTAATGAGAATAACTTTTAAAAATAAGATATTTATTATTGACACTCTAAAGATCTAATTATGCACTTTAAAATTTTTATTTAGAAAGATAAATACTCATACGAAAGTGGAGAATTAAATTTTAAAGTGCCAATAATAGATCTCAAAAAGAAAATAAGAAGAAAAAGTTTGTAATGCACATTCAAAAAAGACTTTTTAGCTAAAATAGTCTTTGAAACTAGCATAACTTTTCATTTTGGTATTTAAGATTTGAAATCGATAAAAGCAGTCTCTGAGTTTGTCAACCATCAATCATTTTGGTCATTTTGTGAAAATGCTATTAAATAAGGACTAAAATGAAAAAAAAATACTCTCAAGTTAATAAATAATGGGCCAAAATGATTTGTCAAGAATTAAGGGTATTTTTATCATGTTATCCTTATTTAATGGAGATTTTTCATGGAATGACCAAAATGATTGATGGTGGACAATCTCATAAACCACTTCTATCAATTTCAAATCTCAAGAATCAAAGCGAAGAGGTGTGTCAATCTCATAAACCACTTCTATCAATTTCAAATCTCAAGAATCAAAGCGAAGAGGTGTGTCAATCTCATAAACCATTGAGATAAAATAATAATAATAATAATAATAAAAACCTTAAAAAATGATTAGCAATAATAGTACAGGCACAATGGGTAATAGGAATATACTACAAGCCCAATATACCTAAGGTATCGTTTGGTATGCAAACGGGACGGGACGGAACGGAATGGGACGGGACGGGACGAGACAGGACGGAACGAAACAGAGCAGGAGCAAAGATGCCCTCGGATGGAAACAAGGAGAAAGAAGAAGGAGACGGAGAGGTTATAATTTTGTGTTCCACAGATGTGGAACGAGTCGTTCCAGGGGGTGAGGTGGAACGAAAATTTATCCAAAACTCGTCCCATGGAACAGCTCGTTCCACCCGTTTTAGGCGCACCAAACGTGGGACAGAACGCCTTGTCCCACTCTGTTCCGTCCCGTCCCACGTACCAAACGGTACCTAACGGACCACAAATAGGAAAAACTAAAATGGACCAACCGTCCCCGTCAATCAACTGCTTATGTTATTTCAGCAACAATTCTATAACGACCAATTTCTCTAAAAAACAAATAAGGATAATATAAAAACAAAAAGTAGAAAATATAAGGTTTGTTCATTTGAAACTTATTTTAAAATAATTGAAAATATTTTTTAAGAAAATATTTATGAAATTAATTTTTGTAAAAATACTAGTAAATTATGAAAAAAATACTTAGAGTGTTTCTTATAAGAAGGTATCATTAGTGCTTATTGCTTGATGTACTAAGTACTTTTAAAACTCAGAAATATTTTATTTAAAAGACATTAAGTCATTTTAAAAAAACTTTCAATCCAAATGAGTAGTCTTTGCTTGGAGTTTTGCGTCTACACGTCTGTCTCATCTCATTAAGAGATTTTTTAGTATGTTCGAAATATGAGATAGTACATCAAGTATAATTATACAAATAACGGGACACTTGTGCTAAAATTAGTAGCTTAAAACAATAAAACTTCCATCCACTCATACAGTGACATGTGGTATAACTAATACGGGTGTATAATGAAAAATGAGTAATGTTAAGAAGATTAAATTTTATAAATTTAAAAACATGAAAGTTAATTATTGATAAATGTGCTTATTAATGAGCTCATTCGATTTGCTAATTTAGTGTACATATTTTGATACATGTGCTTATTAGTGAGCTCATTCGATTTGCTAATTTAGTGTACATATTTTGTTCTCCATTTCATTGCTGATCCGCCACAACCATTAGGTATTATCTTTCGAACTTCATCGCTATCCAAAATAATTCCCTCCTCCTTCTCCAAAGAACAGTTCGACCTCCGAGCTCCCAATTTTCCTCCTCATCACCATGACAGTTCCGCCGTATCAGGGTAAAATATTCAGCTATTTGATTAATTTTTTTATTGGGTTTTAGTTCAATTTTTTTAGTATTTATTTTATGAATTTTAACGATCAGAAATGATGGGTTGAACAATTCTATTTTTTCACAAATTACAGTCATATGGGATCTCTTAGAACTTGGAAAGATCACAACTTGATGGAAATTATATTGAAATTTCGATTTTCTATTTTGTGGGTTAATTCTTGAGTTAGCATTTGGAATTAAGCTCTTGGTTTGAACTTGAAGCCTCTGGTTGTTGATTTGGGTATTCTGCAATTGTTATAAGCTGAGTATGTGGCTCTGATTTCTAATTTTCGACTCGGTTTAACGATTGCTATTGTTTTGCTGATGTCCTGCAGATGATGTTGAGAATAATGAGATGACGAATTACTTCAATTCCCCTGCATTGGATGTTTCAGTTGCTTTTCCGCAAGCAACGCCGGCTTCTACTTTTCCTCCCTGCAGTAAGAACATTAACCATCATTATATAATAGATATCGTATAGATAAACTTGTATGTGTGTCTATGGAGAAATTGTCTTTTGTAAAACAGTTCAGGATTTCCTCTTGTTATGTAACTTATGTGAATCCAGACTATTGATTCGAATTTTTCGGATTTGCGTTTCATTTTGTCTCACTTTTTGCATTCTGGTTTGTTTACTTTGTTTCTTTGTGAATATTAGTACAGTGCTCGTGCACCTCTCTAGTTGTTGTGATTTTGATTTGTAAGTTGAAGAAATAGGCAACTTCAGTAATTAACTTCCATATTCTTATCTCTTGGCCTTAAAAATTTACAGCTTCGGATTACTACCAGATTGATGATCTATTGACACCTGAGGAGCAGGCTATTAGGTTGAGAGTAAGAGAGTGTATGGAGAAAGACGTGGCTCCAATTATGGCAGAGGTATCCTTTTTACTCTAACCATTTCTGCATTTCATATTAAGGCTAAAACAGTCAATATTTAATTATTTAATATACATTCGTAAACAATGAGATTGATCTGCGAACTTGTTTTTTCAGTATTGTGAGAAGGCAGAGTTTCCATTTCAAATTATTCCAAAGCTTGGTGCATTGCGCATTGCTGGTGGGACAATCAAGGTGCTTAATACATAACTTAATAAGTTATTTTTAAATCTTGGGTTCGATAATTTGTTGGATGGGTTGGTAATTTCGCTTGTGGCCTTCTTTCTATCAGGGTTATGGGTGTCCTGGTCTTTCTATTACGGCAAATGCTTTTGCTACAGCTGAAATTGCTAGAGTTGATGCAAGCTGTTCTACTTTCTTTGGTTCATTCCTCAGCAGCAATGCTTACTATTGGTTAGAATTTGGATAATTTTATTTTTGACTTTTTGTTTTATAAATAACCAAACCTTCACTGAAAAATGATGTTGTTGACAAGTCAAGGCTTATAACTAGTGTAACATTTCTGGACTGTGAAGAATAGCATTATGTGGGTCGGAGGCTCAAAAGCAGAAATATCTACCTTTTTTGGCTGAATTTAAGACTGTCGCCTGCTGGGTAAGATGCTTTTTTATGATATTCGTATCTAATATCTTTTTATGCTAATGTCAAGATACTCAAATCTGTTCATCTGCATGTTAAAGGGTTTGACTGAGCCTGACTATGGAAGTGATGCGAGTGCCTTGAGAGCGACAGCAACAAAGGTCAAGGATTTCAACCCTCTTATTTGCTTCTTTATATCTGTTAAATGGTATTATCATGCTCTTTTGGTTTTTGGGTGTCATGGCTCCGATCATGCTATATCATGTATTCTTGTGTTGTTGGGATCGTCAGGTGGAAGGAGGTTGGGTACTTGAAGGCCAAAAGCGATGGATAGGAAACAGTACATTTGCCGATGTCTTGATTATTTTTGCGAGGAATACAACAACAAATCAGATTAATGGGTATGTAAAAACATAAACATACGAACAACCTCTCAATATGTGTTCGGAACTTGTTTGTCAAGCTTCAAAGTTATGCAGAATTTACGATTATTTCTTTCTGATTATGCTTCTCCTTGACTCCAAATTGCTTTGGTGTTTAGATGCCTAGATGCATCCAAAATTTAGCATGATGGTTTTCCGTAGCAGCACTCTCATGTTGAATGCTTTTTTTCTCCTTCTATTTCAGATTTATAGTAAAGAAGAATGCCCCTGGACTGACAGCTACAAAAATAGAAAAGAAAATTGGTTTACGCATTGTTCAAAATGGAGATATTCTCTTAAATAAAGTATTTGTTCCAGATGAGGAAAGGCTGCCTGGTGTTAATTCTTTTCAGGATACTAACAAGGTAAGCTGCAAAGCTGCATTATTGCAATTTGTTTAATCTTCTCCCTTTAGAGTAATTTAGACATAAATTCTACTTCTTATTCGAGCTTATGTTTAATAAACAAGACATGTTTAAGCTTGACTAGAGATTCATATTGGTCTTTGTAATATAGCTCTTTATTCCCCTTTTGAGAGATAAGGCTTGATACTGTAATGACGTTATCCCAAAGTTATAACGACATTATCCCAAATTTATAAATCTGAATCTTCTTTCTACGGAGCATGGAGCAAAGTTTTTCATTCTGTTGCCCTAATATAAAACAGATGTGCTATGGTCTCTCATTTCTCACACATGTGAGAGTGACACGTATAATGCTGTCTTCATGAGTATTTATTGATTTGATGTTGCTTTAAACTACTGAATACAGGTTCTTGCTGTTTCGCGTGTCATGGTTGCCTAGCAACCTATTGGTTTATGTTTGGGGGTCTATGATATGTGTCACAGGTATAAAAACATGCCTAAGCAGCGCTCTCTCTCTCTCTCTCTCTCTCTCATCTTCCATTTACCATAATTCAAGTTCCTCTGTATTAAGTCTATATTATAAGGATTTGAAAGGTATCTGAAGGAGAGGAAACAATTTGGAACCCCTCTTGCAGCTTTCCAGATCAACCAAGAGAAACTTGTCCGTATGCTTGGTAATGTTCAAGCTATGGTTCTTATAGGTTAGCGCCTCTGCAAGCTGTATGAGGCGGGTAAAATGACTCCTGGTCATGCTAGCATGGGGAAGGTAGAAAAAAATGACATCCTGATGCATTTAGTTATCCTATTGCTTATACATTCAAAATACTAAATGGGTGCAATTTTCAGTCATGGATCACTCTGAGGGCAAGGGAAACAGTTGCTCTAGGGAGGGAATTACTCGGTGGCAATGGAATCTTATCTGATTTTCTTGTTGCAAAGGTAATTTCCTGCTTATCTGTGGATTTAAAATTTTATATTTAGAATCTTTGGAAGGATTGGAAAACATATTACTAGGGTTTGATTAGATGAATTTTCAAGCTAGGACTTGAAGGCAATGATAGGATTGATTTTAAATTTGCTGTGTCTTATTGACTTGTATACCTATTCCTCGGTCCTACCGTTGTCGGTAAAGGGTTAGGAAACGTTTGCTATCGACTCCTTTAGTGTAGGAATCTGATTGCATTGGATCTTAAACGTGCCATTGACAGGCTGTTTCTTTTGCGAAGGGTGTTTGTTATATGCGCACAACTTTAGTTATTTCTGTCACCTTTTGAATGCATTCATTTTGTGGTCGCCTTGCAGGCTTTCGGTGATTTGGAACCCATCTACACATTCGAAGGCAAGTATGACATCAACGCCTTGGTCACCGGTAGGGAAGTCACTAGCATTGCCAGCTTCAGGCCAGCTGCATCGACCCAGCGAAGCTGTCTGTAGTGCAACTTCTCTGAATCTCAACTCCCTCCACAAGTTTCTTTCATTAAGAACAAGGTAGTATGATGTCAAAAGGGATGAAGCGAATTCATCCATTGACAACCAAAAATAAGGACACCATATAAAAATGTTGTTTTTAGACATTGTATCGGTATATAGTTCTGAAAGACAAATAAATTATCCTAGCGGACCCCCAAATTATTTGCCAAAAAAGCGCCATACCTGGGCTTGTTCGCCCCCGGCATAACACCGTGGGCGGACAAGTTTACGTCCAAATGAGTGACAAAGGAAATGAACCTTTTGAAACCTTATGTCCAAAGATTGCTAGAACTCGGTGGTTGGGTCAAAGGAAAGCTTGCCAAGGGCGTTTGTATTGATCAGATTATCCTACCACAACAGAAGCAAAAGCAAAATTCCCACCAAAAGCTGTTGGGTTTTGCAGGATAAGATTTTAACGGGTAGCTAAATGTCATAAGTAGTTACATCTTTTGACTGTAACCTTCCAAAATGTGGTCTTCTCCCCTCTCAAGGCCAAGGGAGCCCTTACGCACCCATGAGTTTCGAAGACATTTTTAATCAACAACTGTCGTCCATGAGATAAAAAGTTGCTCTTAAATGCTTGGAGTTTGGTCTAATTGGCCTCCAAGAGGGAGAAACGTTTGACTAGAAGTGTCTAATCAAGTTTCGTTCCGTTGATCATCCGGTAACCTTTTCTTATCCGATTGGAATTACTTTAGTCTAAGGTAGGAGGGGAAATCGCACTATTCATATGAACAGTGTTTTGTAAGACATTTCAGTTTATTTACAAGACTGCCACACCCTCTCTCTGCCGCTAATCTTGATGTACTGGTGTTGAAGATCGTGGGAAAGGAAGAACAATGGTAAAGTCGGCCTTTTCCATTTCCTTCTCAAACCCTCCTTGCCTCTTCCGTCTCGCAGACCCCGCGAGAACGACGCAAACGGTCTTGCCTCTGTCCTATCCTCCTCTCGCCGCCGTCTCCCTTCTCTAGGTAATGTCGTCTTATTCCACCTTTTGCGTCAGGAAGGCCCATGCGTGGTTTTTTGGGGTGGGGATTTCAGATTTCAAGGGGGGGAGAGAGGCTGTGCTTCGTTTCGATCGGGCGAAGCCTCCATGATTCGATCGGATCGAGGTGATGGGGGCAACGCGAGGGGTTGAGGTGGCGTCGGGAAGGTATGTCGCTTTTTTCTTCCCCTTGCTGATGCATAAACCCATCAGTTCCTCTGTAATTCGTTTAGGTTTTCATTATTCTTTTTCGATTTGTTTTGTCAAAATTGAAATGGAATTTTTTTTGCTGGATTTTGTATTAGGTTGCGACAGGGTTCTGTTTTTAGGGTTTTCTCTCCGTCCCACTCCCTCTCGGCTTCTCTTATTCAGTTTGACGTAGTTTTGCAAATTAGGATTCAGTGCATTTCAATCTTTTTTACTGGAATATACGTACATATAAATGTATAAATTTGTTCAATTTTTCTGTACACAGGGCTGGGTTAATTTGATTCTTGACCTATGGTTGGATATTATATTACAATTGTGGGTTCTATTTTCAGGGGTGGATGAAAAGAGACCCATCAGAGCTTCCAACAACTCAAAGGTCAGTGATTCTTCCTTGCTTCCAACAACTCAAAGGTCAGTGATTCTTCCTTCTCCTCTCTAATTCTGTTTCTGCTATTTCAATTTGTAGGATCTAATTTACGGTTTGAAGTTGGAAACTTTAATTTAACATTTTCAGTTGCAGAGCTTAGTGTATACAATAGTTAGGGTTGTTGATTTTGATTGCTGGTCTACTAAATGTTTTATAACATGTAAACAGGGAGTAGATACTTTGTATGCCATGGATAGGGAATGGATACGTAATTAGATCAATTGATGGGTGCCTTTGTTTTGGATATCTACATTCAGCAATACCTGGTATTCTGTGTTTTGTTGTTTTAGCTCTGTGTCTTGATCAATTTCATGTTGTTACTGTCTCTTTAATTTTTTTTAAACGTTATTCCAACGGTCCTACAAAGATATTCATAACTGGAATGAATAAGCAAACTAATGAATTCAACTGTGAGTTTAAATGATTGGGAGATTCTGGTGGTTATTGGATTGCTTAGGGAACGTAATTGTTGCCTCTGTTGCCATTTTGGTAGTCATATATGTACAGGTCAATTTCGTCAATTTTGCAGATTGTGATGGATGAACACCAGCGTCCCAATGGAATCCCCGTTACATGTTTTACCCTCCAGTCTATATATGCGCAAAGTGATGAAGAAAAGCTTGAATTTGAATATGAATCAGGGAGCACAAACATTTTGGTAAGATCATAGTACATGAATCCATTTTCTTAGGCCGTCTTAAAGCTATTTTGGTCCTTCAGATTTCAATAAGGAAAACACAACAGGCATATTTTTAGGGACACATCGATTTTCTCTTTGTTATTGTATTTGAGTTCGTAACAAATGCAGGAAGCAATATAATCTTATTATTTTTTTGATTGAACATGCAAATGATTACACCTTGCAGACAGATATCTCATCAGGTATGGAGGATGATGTTTTTCTAATTCTTAGAACCTTTTTTTTCATGCTTCTCTTTTGGTAGGACTATTGTTTCTTCGTCTCTGGGTGATCCAACCTTTACCAGATTATTTGAGGATTCCATGAGGGAAACTCTTTTGCATTTATGTGCATGATTCATGTTTCATATGATCTGACAAATGGTTTTAGCAGTAGTTGTACTTATTATGCTTGGCGTCTAGGTTTAGACTGCCCTTTTGCTTTTATTTTGCTCTTCCCTTCTTTCTTTCCCTTTGCTTCAGAGAGGAGCAAACTAACCTTTTGTTTTTGGTTTTGTGGGGAAATAGATATGAGAGTTGGACAATGAATCTATTAGCATTTCCACAATTGCTTTTATTTTGTAACTTTTGGGGTTTTGTCCGTGTGCTTGGATGCTGTCTGATTTCAGTCTTTTTTGCTTTCTGGAAACACTGTTGTTCAAATTTTGCAGCTAGATGTCAAGGTGCTAGCGAAGGCTATGCAGGTGTGTTCCTGTTAATTGCAATTTCGTTACATTCTATGTTCAGATCTTCTTAATTCCAGCAATTGATTTCATGCAACTGCAATTTTCGAAAGTTGCAGATATTCTCATTTGCTAATTTACTTATCAATCTCCATTTTCCATGGATTAATGCTTATCATCTGCAAACCCCATTGACCCTGTATCTTAAAGTTTTCCTCTTTCTTTTTCCCCCCTCATGTGGGTGCATATAATTTGGGCTCATTGTCATTTTTTAATTACTTACTGGTACTTTAGTTTACAATCTAGGCCATTCAGTCAATTGCTTTCTCAAATTATTGTATTTTGAGTAAAAAATTATTGGGTTAGTTAGGCTGCTGTATTTGGGGTTAGGGGTGATGTTAGTGTCACAAGCAGATTTGGGTTTGGGGGATGGGTATAGGATTTCAGGGAGAAAAATGGGGAGGATTTTCGGGACAAAAGGGGGGATTGAGTGGTCGATTTGATGGGAGAGAAAGAGAGGAGAGCGTGATTTAGGGAAAGAGAGAGAGAGAGAGAGAGAGAGAGAGAGAGAGAGAGAGAGAGAGAGAGGAGATTGCGATTTGGGGATTAGGTGAAAACAAAGCAGCTTCGAATCACTCAAATCAAAACTGACCCTTCTGTTACCTCCCTCTGCTTGCTTGCTCCCTTTCTCAATCGATGAGTTCTCTCACCATAATTCAGGTCTCTAATTTTTTAATGAAAGTAAAACCAAACAGTGTGAAGCACGGGAAGTTGACGGCAGGAAAGAGAGATTGAATTAGGGAATTCGAACTGATGAGATTATTTTGGTGAGAGAGATGGCCACGACAACGGGAGAGACGACGATTGAGATGTAGGCAGCAAGGAGTAGGGCTGCAGTTGAGGCTTTGAGTAGGCTCCAGGAAGCAGAGAACAAACTGTGCAAGTTGAAGATATTTTGATTCATCCTTTACTGTTTGATTGATCATTTGCTTTTTTAAAATTGTTATAGATATTTTGTTCCTTCATTAAAATTGTCATAGATCTTTGTAGGTTGTTTAGTTCACCTCTAGGGTTAGCTGTATGTCTTTGTAAATTAGGGGGTTGTGCTATGTTAATTGCTTTGTTTCTTGGTTGTTTTTTGTCCTTTGCTTCTAAGAAAACCGAAATTAGTTGATGAGTTGGATAAATGGTTGAACTGGTACCCTCTTATTTGTTGATGAGATAGTCTACCAAAAGGTTATGGAGTTCAACGTAGGAGAGTACAATTTTTTCATACGTAGGTATTCCTCATTTTGGTTTAAGGTACTAAGTCTGAATCAGGAGACGTTTTCTGATGAAGAAAACGTCAACATTGTATGGATGAGTTTATTGTTTTTAATTCATTGTTTACTGTTTGATTTGCCATCTGCTTTCTTCAAATTGTCATAGATTTTTTTTTTTCCTTCTTTAAAGTTATCATAGATTTGTTTAGGTTGTTTAGTTCATTGGCAGTCTATTGTTTTGCCTGGTAGAAAGGTCCAGTCTTGCTGTATCCTCCGACTCACTCCAGTCTGTCTCTGTCTTTGTGATTCTGGGTTATGTTCTACCATTTTTGCTTCTCAAAGAAACCTAATCGCAGGTTCCTTTTCCATTTCCAAGCTTCCGTTATGCTTTGTGCTGCTGTATTTTCTATTTTTAATGAGGCTCGAAGAATAACAACTTTAATAGGTCTTAAGTGTCTAATGCATTGAACTATTGCATATATTGTGAGGTATTTAATTTTTCCATTGATTTTCATGTTGAAGATATAGATTTTCATTCTGTAGCTGGAGCTAACTTTCCTTTTAAGTGAGGTATTTAATTTTTTTTTGTTTCTTCAGCAGATCATTTGTTCATATTTTTCATTGCAACCTTTTATGTGTATAAATATGCATGTGATTTTTTTTTCCAGGAAAAGAATTGCGGAAAGGGAAGGTACTTGCTACCAAGGTGCGTTTCGTTTGGGTTTCTAATGGCTAGAAAATTAGAATTAATAATTGCAAGCGAATATTCCCGAGAAACAATCACATTATTGGATCTAAGTTGCTAATTGTTTTAATTTTGTATAGGCTGCAATAAAATCTGCACCCACAAGGGCCACAACTGGAGGAGTCAAGAACCCTGACCGCTACCGCCCTGGAACCGTTGCTCTTCGGTGAGTTTTCAACACAATATAGTTCAAATCCTCTGAATCATGTTCTTGAATTTTACTATATTGCATTTCGTTATCTGAACTCTGTTCTTTCAATCTGGGTACCTGAATCGTGCCTAATATTTGATGTGGCCAGTGGCTTTGTATGGCTGGCTGGTGTGATTTGGGACTGTTTTTAGTTAATGGGAGACATGGCACAAAGGTGTGGGGCAATGAAGTCAAGTGGGATTAGGAATTTAGGGTAGTAGAGTTTTTGCTAATTTATGGGATTAAGCGTTCTCAGGTATGTATGGATGTGTGATCTGAATAATATGAATTAGGATTTTTTGGTTAGTGTCCAATTAGTGAAGAAAGGATGATTCTTTTTGTTATCATGCATATTTAAGTTGTAAACATCTGAAAAGCTGCTTAATTGAAGTGAAATTTCCAGTTTTTGAGCCTGATTTCAAGTCTTGAACTTTGAATTTGTCTATACCTAGCTCAGCTGAAGCTATCCACGTCGTAGTTTAAAGTATTTGTATTGGTAATTATGTGTTAGTTGCACAAATGAGTTGCCCCAATATCTTTTGTGTGCAATTTGGTGTAGAAGTGTGGGTTTTGATGTTTTGGCAGGCATTGGAAAAAAAAATGAAATTGGTTTTCTCTCAATGCATAGTTAATCTTAAAATATGGTTTATTAAATTGGGTTCATGATATATGGGTGGTAGCAAATTAGCAACGTCGACTCTTGTAATGAAGAGGCTGATGAGAGACTTCAAGAGGCTGCAACAGGACCCGCCTGCAGGGATTAGCGGGGCACCCCAGGATAACAATATAATGCTGTGGAAAGCTGTTATATTGGGGTAAGTTGGAAAAATGCAGTGCATAAAAGAAATCTACTGTTGTTTTCTCTTCTATTATGCAACATTAATATTTCACATTTTCGGTAGGAGACGCAGTAAGTTGGAAAAATGCTTATATTTCTTATTTTTAGAACCCTTTATCTCATTGTTTCTTGAGTAGTTTTCTGGAAGGAAGAAAAGATAGGCATTCGTAAGTCCTATCAATTTTCAATTTTTTTTGCTTTTATTTTAGTTTCTTATTACTAATTTTAATTTTGGGTGTATTTGTCAAGGCTGGTTCAATTTCAAGTAATATTTATGGCGCAGATTGGGAAAACAAACTTGAGGTATTAATTTTTCAGAGATAGTTTATGCTTGAAATTAGCATTGTTTTTATATCTTCCAACATTCTGTTTTCTTGGAGTTACTATGTGCTTGAAAACTTGCTAAAACAACAATGGAACAGTTTTTGTTTTTTATTTACTGCTGAAACAGGTGCCAGGCCTATAGGCCATATATTTTGCCACCTTAACCACAAGGGCAAAATATGTGTGGACTGCATCTTGCTTCTGTTTCTTACGGAAATAGGTGTCCTGCATTTTTTTTTCTTTGAACTTTAGTGCTTGAAAGCTTAGCTGTTGAAACAAAAACGGAATACTTTTAATGTTTTTTGTTAACGGCTAAAACAGGCAGCTGTACTGCAAGACATATTTTGTCGTCTTAACTTCAGAGGCAATATATGCGAATTGCATGTTGCTTCTGTTTCTTATGGAAACAGAGGATTTTTTGCAACCGTATCTTTTGTAATCAAGAATGTTCAACTTCATCCTGTTAATTGTACAATTTCTTTTCATATCAGCCATGTTGAATGTATATAAAATCCAAGCTGCTTATCTTACCGTCTCCTTTCACTCATCTATCCCTCTATTCATTCATCATTATGTTTAATTTATTCAGGTTTAATGTGTCTTATTCATGCTGTTAAGGCTGATGCATTCAAGTCCCGCAACAACGCGCGGGCATGTTTTCTAGTTTGATCTAATTGGACTCCAAGCAGGAGAAGAGTACAAGTAGAAGTCTGGTCGAGTCTCGTTGTGTTGACCATACATTCTAAACATCATACCTTTCTAAGTTCTGGCGAGTCTCGTTCTGTTGACTATACATTCCAAAAATCATACCTTTTAGTAATATTTTTGGTGTCTAATCGAAACTTATAAAGTGTCATTTTTCTTTGTAACTAAAACAAATTACTTCATCATTTCCAATTCATTGCGTTCCAAATTTAAATTTACTGTGTCCCAAGTTCAAAACTTTCCTTTATATCAATTATATTCAAATACATTTTCATCATCCAAGCTCCATTGCAAAATGCAATCATATTAAATATAACATAATGCACATCTCAAAATTACCATTACCATCCATAATCAAAATTATTAGCCTAACCCACCATACATGTTCCTCCAAAATATAAAACTCAATTCTACCACCTACTACTAATTGGACTCCAACCACCACCGTCTCCGCTCATTTCCCGCTGCTTCTCGGCGTCCCTCTCCAACCCCAAACACCGACTCTTTAGCTGAAACTGCATCATTGCCGTCAGAAACCTCATAGCCTGCCCCGAGCTCAGCAAATCCACCAGCTTCGTCGCCATTGTCGTCTTCAGCAAGTTGGCATTCTCCACCACGGTCTCCAATGCCGACTTAAGTGACTTGATCACCGCATCGTCCTCCACAATCTCCCCGTGGCCGGCCCTCCCGTACCGCCGCACCGCATCCATGAACGGCGGTGCCGCCACGCTCTCGTGAATCTTGGCGAGCTTGTCGTTGAGCGCGCGCTCCTCGACCCAGGTCGCCTCCTTCAGCCGGGCCATCCTGACCCGCTGCTGGTCGCTCAAATCGGGCACCGACTCGGTCACGAGCCGGAATACGATACCCGATTTGTACCCGGCGATCCAAAGCAGGCTCCTTTCGTAGGAAGTATACCATGTCGGCGAGGAAACCAGTAAAACATCCCGCTGTCCAAGTCGCGATTTCTCGTCGTAATACTGCTGGTAATGGAAGAGAACCCGAGACACCAAATGTCGGAGGTCTTCATCTCGGGCCTCGTCGATCGTCTGCTGGGTCGATAAGAGCTCATCGAGGAAGTGTTCTTGCCGGACCAGCCAGCCCTCGTAGAATGCCTCGAATGTGTTCGACGCATTGCCGCTGTGAGAGCCGTTTGTCATAACCAAAACAAAAACAGCAAAGCTTTCTGGGGTTTTAATGGCGGCGAAAAACAGAGAGATGGGTGGGATTAAATAGGAGGTGGGGTTCGAAAGGTGCGGGATTTCTTTTGGGATTTTGGTTTTTGATTATCTTTGTGGGCAAGTAATGCTAATGGGTGAGGATACTTCGAGAGCAAGGTTCATGCATTTTGTTTTTTTAGAGGGAGAGAGAGGGAAACAGAGGAGGTGAGGCTCAGACGGAGACGCGTGTGCAGGTAGACGCCATTAAAGAGAGAAAAAGAGAGAGAGAGGAAGAGAGTGAGAATTATCTTTATATTCCTATTATTTGACATAATGAAAGAATTACTTTAGTCTAAAGAAGCTGGCAAAATTGCACTGTAGAAATGAACAGTGTTTTGCACCACATTTCAGTTTATTTACAGGATTGCCACTCGGTTGCTTTTAACACACTTTCGTTTTATTTACACAATTGCCACTCATGCTTAAGAATTGATTTTCAACCGTTCGCAGCTTTCGACTCGGCGAGAGAGGGATATCACGGCTGACAGATTGGAGAGAGACGATGACTCCAATTTTTCACTCGGAGACAGCTGGGTGTCGCTGTGTCGAGCGGAGAGAGAGGGGGACAGAGCGACTACAGAGCATGGAGACACAGAGCCTGCATTTCAGCTTTCACTCGGGGAGAGAGGGGAAGGGGACATCACAGCTGACGAACTTGAGATAGACAGTGGCTCCCATTTTTGACTCGAAGACAGCTGGGTGTCGCTGTGGCGAGGGAAGAGAGGGGACAGAGCGACTAACATAGGGCCTGACAGATTGGAGACAGATGGGAGCTAGGGATTTGGACTGAGTGAGAGAAAGATTTTGCTAGCTCCTCTGCCAGGATCTATGGGATTTTCTCCCATTTTAGAGAGAGAGATGGACAGGGAGAGAGATACACAGCGGAAAGCATGGGTGTGTGTATTCTTTAGGGTTGAGGGGTTACGCACAAAGTCGGTGAGGAGGGCATGCCTCAGGGACGAATGGCAGCGTCTGGGTTTTCATTTTTCTCCCTTGATTCAAAAGGTATTGCACTGCTTTTGTTTTCATTGTTTGGTGCCTAATTGCCATTTGATTTGTTAAAATTTTCTTTTATATTTTGTTCTTTCATTCAAATTCTAACGGATGTCTATAAATTGTTCAATTGGGTGCTAGATTATGTCTCTGTTTTTGTCAATTAGGATCTTCCACTGATTTAATTTGTTTTTTTCTCGATTACTTTTTGTGTGATTGATCTTTTTCTGTTTTAGAATTCTTAGGGATATTTTGTTCCTCCATTAAAATTGTCATAGATCTTTATAGATTGTTTAGCCCACCTTAGGATTTAACTCTTTTTCAGTTTATTGTTTTTAATTGTTGTTTACTGTTTGATTAGCCATTTCATTTATTAAAATTGTCATAGATATTTTTTCTCTCATTAATGCTATCATAGATATTTTATATTGTTTACTTAACTATTAGGGCTTGCTCTTAGTCTTTAGCAGGTTGTTTAGATCACCTCTAGGATTAGCTATATGTCCACATTTTCCTACAACCTAATCCATTGTCCTGACAACCATAATGTAGATAAATTTGTGCTGCTCCATTGCACATAGGCAGTAAGCTGTGAAGTATATCAAATATTCCATAAGATTAACCAACGTTCAACAGTTTAAGCAGATACACCAACACAGAGAGAAAACACCTAAATTTACAGCAACATGAAAGCTTAACAAATAAAAAAAAATTTCGTAAAACATATCTAAGTTTACACAGTTTATTGTTTTCCATTTGCTGTTGACTGTTTGATTTGCCATTCCCTTTATTAAAATTGTGATAGCTCATTTTTCCTTCATTAAAGTTGTCATACATATTTTAAAGTTGTTTAGTTAAGTTTACAGCTTGCTCTTTGTCTTTGTAAATAAGGGGGCTACACTGTTAAATTGTCACGCCTAATTTTCCCTTCATTATAGCTGTCATAGATATTTTTAATTGTTTAGCTAACTGTTACAGTTTACTCTTAGTCTTTCTAAATTAGGGGACTGCACTATGTTGATATTTGTGCTTTTCAGAAATTTTTTTTCCTTTGCTTATGTGTAAACAAAATTCAGTCTCCTTTTTAACTTTATTGTTTTTTAATTAGGGAGTTTAGGCTTTTTAGCTTCCTGTCTTTATAAATAATGGGGTTACACTCTGCTCATTTGTGTGTTTCTTCATACTTTCCTACTATTTGCTTCTCACCAAATCACCTTCAGGTTCCTTTTCCACTTCACATCATTCGAATATCTCTATGTTCCTAGGTTGTTTTTCCATTTCTTGGTTGCTTCTGTATTTTTGGGATGCACTTATAAATTTGATTTTTCATATGCATGTAGATCCAGCAAAAGAATACACATCAAACCCCTCATTCACACAACAGCCACCAAAGAGACCATTACTGAGGTATTTCTCAATCCATTTAAAATTTTTTTGTTAACTTTTGTTTGAATTTTGCTGTTCACTGTTTGATTTACCATTCCCTTTATCAAAATTGGCATGGCTAATTTTTCCTTCATTAAAGCTGTCTTAGATATTTTAAAATTGTTTACTTACCTATTAGACTTTCCTCTTAGTCTTTGCAAATAAGGGGACTACACAATGTTGAAAATTCTGATATTTCTGTTTTTCATAATTTTATTTTCCTTTGCTTATGAGTAAACAAAATTAAGACTCCTTTTTAAGTTTATTGCATTTAAATTAGGGTGTGTAGGCTGTTTAGCTCACTGTTTAGTTCACTGTTTAGCTGATATTTCTGTCTTTATAAACAAAGGGGTTGCACTGTTTTCATTTTTTTCTGTTTCTTCATACTT
The DNA here is from genome assembly GCF_041283825.1 of Pyrus communis. Classification (NCBI taxonomy): domain Eukaryota; kingdom Viridiplantae; phylum Streptophyta; class Magnoliopsida; order Rosales; family Rosaceae; genus Pyrus; species Pyrus communis. The sequence continues at coordinate 6,217,997 of NC_142576.1, read as the reverse complement.
TCCTACTGTTTGCTTCTTAACAAATCATCTTCAGGTTCATTTTCCACTTCACATCTTTCGAATCCATATGTTGCTAGGTTGTTTTTTCATTTCTTGGTTTCTTATATATTTCTGAAATTAACTTTTGATTTCATTCTTGATATGCATGTAAATCCAACACAACCTTACAGATCAAACCATCCATTCACACAGCAGCCGCAAGACAGACCATTAGTGAGGTATCTATATATCCATTTTAAATTTTGTTTATACAAAGTAATTTCTGATGCAAATCTCTTTACTGTGTTTCAATACAAACTCTTTTTCCTTCCAATTTCTTTACTATGTGATGTATCCTTGCAGCACAAGTATACGCACTTTTTTCAGAAACAGAGTCTCATCCAATTGAATCTGGATTTCCTAGCAGCAGGTATATCCTAACCCTTTCACAGTCATCTGTTTCAGTCATTAGAATTTTTTTCCTTCTAATTTTTTGTTGATACAACAATGATTGAGTATGAATACTTGACTTCATCTTTAGGAATGGGTTTAACAACCAAACTTAACTTTTTCTACTTAAAGCATTGAATTTTTGCTTTTGGTTTTTTTGTTGCTTTGATTGTGGTTATCAAACTTTGTTGTATGTCTATGTACAAATGTATGTGCAAGTATATGTATCAATATATACCTAAGTATATGTCTAAATATATATATATATATATAGGCATCTGTATAGCTATATGTATATGTGTGCATATATAAATGTGTATGTATGCATCTTTGTTTGTATGTACATGTATATGTATGTATGTATGCATCTATGTGTGTATGTACATGCCTATATAGGTATGCATGCATGCGTGCATGTGTATATATGCATCTGTTTGTGTACGTGCATGCATATCTATAGACATGACTAATGTTAAATAACAGCCACCAAAAGTTTTGTTTCGCAGAGTGAGTTTTATGGTTTTCCACTATGTTTTTGTGAGTTTTATGGTTTTCCACCATGTTTTTGAAGTTACCTATTTTCTGTTATGTTTTGCATAATTTTATGCCTGCAAGTGGTTTGGTTTAGGGTTCTAACAGAGAGAGGTTTGGGGTATCGCAAGAGGATTTGAGACATTAGGTTTGGGGTTTGATTTGTGCGATTTGCAACGAGAAAGAGTAGGATTTTACGGATTTGGTTTAGGGTTCTGACACAGAGAGGTGGGGCATGTCCCAGAGAGGGGATTTTAGGGATTACGTTTGGGTGAGATTTCAGGGATTATTGATGCGAGATTTACTTGACACTCAAATTAAACCCTCGTTTGACAATTGTAGTAGAATGGATAAGTGAGGGATCGTTCTAGACCGGGGATTAGGAGGGCTTGCTAAAACCTTCTAAATTGACTTAAAAACATAAAAACTAAATTAAAATACTCTTAACTAGACTACTATGACTCAGAATGGCTTTGAAAAAACTCAAATTGTCTAAAACAATCAAATTGACTCAAATAGAAGCTAGAACTTGATTTAGACGAATTTGCAAGTGTTTATGACTCCAAAAGCTTAAAGATACAAAAATAAAACAAATACGAATGATTAAGACTTAACAAAATAGGGGGGGAAATTGTGGTTGGACGCTATTAAATTAAATGGACAGAATATAATTAAAGGCAAAATGTAAATATGAATGTGATGAAAAATATGGATGATGGAATAGCTAAGGGGTTCTTCTCCACACATGTTACACTTGCAATACAAGATTGATTTTCGGTTGGTCTTTCGATAAATTATGAAACTCAATGCTCCAAGTTAATTAGGTCCGCTTACATTAACTTTCAGATTTCCCTAGATTCGTTGGATTGAATGGAATACGCATTACAACCAATTTATTCTTAATCAAAGTCCCTAACTATGGAATACGCATGATAGAGACATTCAACAAAGATCATTAAGTTCAACGGAAATCATAAATATTGACGAGGCATTCGTTACTATGGAATACGCATGAAACTTATGCCAAGAATTCGTTTAACGCGATTGTTTATAAGCAACATCCACTACTTGTGAATATAAGTTCGTAACTATTAGGTGAAACTCACTTATATTCTAGCGTCATATTCATTCAAATGGTTAAACAAATTGAATCCACAACTTATAAAATTCCAACCAAAAGTAATCAATTCATATTGCAAGCATAAACATGTATTTTGAATCACCCCCTAGCTAAAGGGGGTTTAGTTCCTCATAACTTTGAAATCAAAGAAACACCTAAACATTCCAACAACTCAAACGTGAATTGTACGAACGTTTAGGCACTCTTCTCTTCCATTCTCATACGTACAAAACAAAGAGAATTAAATTTAAACTTTGAAATCAAAGAAACACCTAAACATTCCAACAACTCAAACTTGAATTGTATGAACGTTTAGGCACTCTTTTCTTCCTCGTTGTTGTAGCACAAGGTCTAAGGTGAGCTTTGGGGATTATGTGAAGTGTTTTGGAGGGATGGGAAGTGGTTGGATAGTGGCTGCAATGAAGGAGAAAAACTGCACAGAAAATGGAAGGGGAATTGCGGCAATGGATGTGTATTTGTGTTGTGTGAAGTGTTGTGAATGGAAATATGAGATATGAATTGAATGAATGAATGCAAGGGTATTTATAGGAGTAGTGGAGGGAACATATGGCTGTTTGTTTAAGATGCAAGTGGCTAATTAATGATGGAAAAGTATGTGATTGAATTAAAGGATGCAAAGTGAATGAATCATGAATCATTGTGGATGAAAGGTGGAAGTGCATGTGTTGATGACTAGGTTAGTGGGTGGAAATCTGAAAATGGCATATAGGAATGGGAGCTCACGGTTTGAATGTGTAAAGTGTGTGTGAATGCATGTGAAGATGCAATAAATAATGCATGTAGGGTTAGGAAATAATGAAGAAATGCATGTGAGATGTTTGGAAAGGAAATGGGAACCCACGGCAATGAAGTTGTTTTGTGTTGTGAATTATGATGAATGCATGTGAGTTAAAGAGGGAGAATGTGGTGAAATGATGAAGTAGGAAGGTGGAAATGCATGTGAGATGTTTGGAAAGGAATAAAGAATGAATGGTGGAAATGTGAGTGAATGATGTGCATGTGTGAGAATGCATGTGGAATTAAGAGGAGTATGGAAGTGAAATAAATGAATGATATGTTAAGTGATAAGTGAATGATATGTGGTGAGTGATAAGTGAATGGTTTGATAAGTGATAAATGAATTAGTTTAAAGGGCTAGGGTTTAAGTACATAGAATGGGCCTAAAATAGGTTGGTTTGTATGGCATAATGTGTTTGATTGGGCTAGAGCCATTGTTTTGTGTCTTCAAGTGCATACAAGGCCTTCAAATTCGTCCATCCTCTTGGCTCCATGGATAAGCTATCCAATCCATGCCCAAAAATGCTCCAAATGGCCTCAAAATGCACTTTCTTGCTCCCTAGGCCCTTAGAACCTGAAAACACACAAAAGAAGCATAAAGGACTAAAATAACGAGAGAAACATAACGTAAATGCACGAGAACAAGCCATTTAAGTCGCATGAATATGCTCCTATCAAATACCCCCACACTTAGCTTTTGCTAGTCCTCGAGCAAAACAGAATAAAAACAAATAAACAAAACGACACTAAACACGTAAAACACAACCTAAACCTTCCAACAACCGTCTTAGGGATTTCCAATGCACATGACAAGTTAAAAATCATCATTCTCACAGATTTTAGTCATCTTCACATTTAAGTACATTCTTAATCATAGTCACCATATACTAGTTCACAATTAAGCATTTAAAACCATGTTTTGAATGTAGTAACATGCCTTAGAGAATTTGCTCAATTCCTTTCAAGATATGCACTCAATTTTTACTCAGATTTTCTAACTACACACCCTAATCTAGTCATATGTGAGAAGATTGATGTAAACATGAAAACGACACTCACATATATGTATCACAAAGAACGCAAATTCTGGAGTTAATAATCAAGTTTATATATGATCTCATGAATGGAATGCTACTACTTAGACGCGAGAACCAGTGACACCATAAGCTCATACCAAGTTCAAACTCCACAAATTGAAATACACAACACTCAAGATAGAAGTCAAGGGTTGTAACGGGGCTTGGGGTATGTGGATAACAAAGAAGGGATATGGAAAACAAAGGTTCTTAAAGAAATAGTGAGCAAAGCAATTTTAATCAACTTAGAATTCACTTTTGAATGAAAACTCAACTTTTGAACAAAAAGGGAGAATTTAGACAATTTATGCCCAGAATTGTTGTTTTGGAACCTTTCTTCAATCACTTATTCTTTTCTCTCTTTTTTTTTTTTTTTTTTTTTTTTTTTTTTTTTTTTTGAATCTCAAAACAAAAACACTTAAACATTCTCTCCCCCACACTTATTTTCTTTCATAATGTAACTCAAAAGGAATTCAATTAAGTCATGCTCACTATCTTTTAAGAACAAGGGTAAGGACGGTCATATTCTAGGTTAGGTGAAGATAAAGTGGGTTAACAAAGAACATGGGTTAACATGGCTCAACGGGGGTAAAACTTACAACATATATACGAAATATGGGAAGCGAGGCTCTATTTGGCTATGGTGGCAACTACACAACTTCATCTTGATATATGTTATGCAAATCAATAACATGCTTTGAATGAAATGGGCATGAGTTCTAGCATTTGGAACTATATGATGAAACGCCTTCTAAGTAGTAACCAAGCAAAGAATAATGAGATCATGCAACGATTTTAGAAAACAAGAAATCACAGATTATACTCTCCAAAGAACGTTATAGGCTCAAGTCTCTCAGGGTTGTAGCATTTGTTTGAGTTCCTTCCTTCAGGCATGTTACAAAAACTAAATTTTTTTTTTTTTTTATTGCATGTGAAGTTATACATTATAACCATAACCAAGCATATACCAAGAGTAAATCAAACTTTTCTCTATGTTAATAACTCTTTTTAACAGTCATGCAATTACAAACCAAATCCTTATCATTGTGTTGGAAGGTATCCTAAGACACAAACACACACACAAAAACAACTTTAAAACAACTCTTTTTTGGGTTTTTCAAAACAATTTTTCAAATTTTTATGGGATTTTCGAATTTTTAAGACAAAACACACTAAAACAGTTTTAAAACAGTGAGAAACAACATGTGAAGTGATAGGTGATAAAATCCAACGAATTTGCATCAAATATACTTAGTTACCCCCCCACACTTAAATCAAACATTGTCCTCAATGTTTTAAGCATAGATTCACACAAAGCATAAGTAAATACACAAAAAGCACTTAAACATACTAAACATGGCATAATGTAATTAACAAAGAGAAGAGTTTAGAGACGCAAATCTGGTTATAGAGTGTAAATTCCATCTTCTCCTTGGTAATTGCATTGAGGCTTTTGATCTTTGTGATTCCACAGGCTTACTCTTGAACTGGTTTCTGCCCATCGTTGATTTTCCTTTGTGCTACTTCTTGAACTGGGCAGCAGGATGGTTCATTTGGTCTCCCCCGAAGGTCTGAGCATACCCTTTTGGTCTGTTTCTTTGTTCAATCTTTCCAATTCGTATTGAAAAGGGTTGGAGGATAACTCAGCCTATGTTTGTCTCCACATGCTTCAATGTATCATTTGCACTTGCCTTACTCGCTCCCCTTTGCAGAAGTGGTCCCTTCTCCGGAAGTGTATCAACCGTTGAAGATGACTACTCGAGAGCAACGCTAGGTAAGCAATCAGGAATAGATTCCAGGCAGTTGGCTCCAGAACGGAAGACTGACTCCAAGTGCCGGCTGATTGCTTGTTTTACTTTGCCATGCGAGTAAGAACAAGGACAAAGAAAAAGACAGGGAAAGAGCATGATATGAGATACTTTTGCTTTTGACCTTGATGATATGAGATACCTTTGCTTTTGAAGAAGCGGTGAATGAATCAGCACATGTATTTGTTGTGCTGTTTCCTCCTGGGTCATATGTACTCCAGGCATCTGGTATCATCTTTGGGGAAGAAGAAAGAATTGAGTCTTTCGAAAGGCTTTGCTGGGAGTACGCCCTCAGAGGTGAGGGAGAGTTGGGCATTTTTCTTCAGGTTTGCCCTGCCATAAAAGACGAAGGTCGACATATATAGAGATAATATCAAGTGGTGGTACTTTTTACCTTTGTCGACAAACGTTTTGATCCCGCAAATCCGGCTTTTTGAAATAATGGCACCTCATCGATCTCTGAACACGCCTCTTCGATTTCTGAGCAGGCGCCCCTTCGATTTCTGAACGACACGTGGTAGTGCAGATGCGGCTCCTTTTGACAAAGCTGCACGCGTCTTCTGAAAAGCAGAGAAAGCGTCGCCGAACTTTGCGCTTGTCGGCTAAAGAGGTGTAGTTGCGATGATGGCCTCCACGTGTTTCTGAAAAGCCGAGAAAGCGTCGCCTAAATTACGCCAGAAAATCTGGCTCTTTGAATCGGGGGACGCGTCGCCTTGGCTTTTTATAGAGCTATCAAACACCACAACAAACACACTCTGCAGATTTCCCATTCTTGAAAATCGACTCCGGCCCTTTGAAATTTAACTCCATCCCTTCTCTTTGAACACTTTTGAAAAAAAATGGCAAACTCATCGAACCTTAGCTTGGAATTGAGCCTTAGCAGTGATACGGGCGCGCCGCGTCAAGGTAACGTATGGCGCCCTTCTTTCTTTTCTTCTAACGGTCATCTCACAGGTGAAGACTCCGTGATGCAGGACGCCACAACAGCTACAATAGTAGCTAGGAACCTCCTCACTCCGAAAGATAGTAGGCTGCTGTCAGGACGGTCCGATGAGTTGGCCGTTCAAGAGTCCCTCGCACTTAGTGTTCAGTGTGCGAGTTCTGTGTCCAACATGGGCCAACGCCTGCTTGCCCGCTCCCGTCAGGTGGAATCATTGATGGCAGAGGTGGAAAGTCTCAAGCAGGAGATCCAGCAGCTGAAGTATGAGAATAGAAGTTTGCACGTGCTTGCAAACAACTATTCGACGGGCATGAAGAGGAAGCTTGATGAGCTGCAAGAGTCTGAAGGTCGGATTCACAGTGACCGTCAAAGGTTTTCGTCTTTCCTCCAGAGGCACCTTTTTCCTGGCTCATCCAGCGCTTGGCCAAGTATTGAGGCCTGGAATGCTCTATCTTCGATGCCTCCCGCTCCGATGCCTTCTGTTCCTACGCCTTCCGCTCCGATGCCTTCCGTTCCTACGCCTTCCGCTCCAAGAGTAAAGCCACGTAGTGGGGCCTCAAGCAAACAACCTTTGTGAAGCACCATCTTTCTTTGTTTAGCAGTGCCTATCAATAAATCAAACATTTTCTCAATGTTACAATCATAGACTCACACAATTAATAAACAAACAAACAATAACAACTAAACAACCTAACAAGGCAGAAACGAAATAGCAACAAAGAGAAAAGTTTTTTAGAAATCTGGATCTGGAGTGCTTTCTAAGTCTTCCTTTGTTGAATGCATGGGTTGCCTCCCAAGTAGCGCTAAGAAACAAACAAACACCAAAAATGACTCAAATGACTCTAAAAACACATATTTTTGGGTTTTTCAAAAGATTTTTTTTTTTTTTTTTTTTTTTTTTTTATCAAATTTTCGGAGTTTTATACCAAGACACTATAAAACACATTAAAATACTCTAAAAACGCTTAAAACAGCAAGAAACAACATTCTAAGTGATAGGTGAATAAATCCCACGAAATTCATGCAAATACAAATTGTTTACCCCCCCACACTTAAATCAAACTTTGTCCTCAATGTTTTAAGCAGAAAGTCACAACAGAGCAAGCAAATAAACAAATACGAGAAAGAAAGCAAAGTAAAGGCAGTAAAGAAAAAGAAAGGAATAAAAATAAGTCTCTTAAAGGGGTTTCCAAGTTCTTCTCTATTCGGATGCATGGGTTGCCTCCCACGAAGCGCTTTCTTTTACGTCTTGCAGCCGGACGGTACCTCCGTTTAAGCTTGACTAGGTTCCACGGCATGGAGGGGTACCTCCTCCACGACATGCTCCTCAAACATCTCGTAATAGGGCTTCAATCGATGCCCATTCACTTTGAATTCTTGCTGCGTCCTTGAACTTTTGATTTGCACTGCACCATGAGGGAAAACATTAGTAACAACAAACGGGCCAATCCATTTAGAACGCAACTTACCAGGAAACAAACGTAGGCGAGAGTTAAAAAGTAACACTTTCTGCCCAACTGTGAAGGTCTTGGTTCGAATCATTTTATCATGGAATGCTTTGGTCTTGGCTTTGTACATCCGGGCATTCTCATAGGCTTCATTCCGAATCTCCTCAAGTTCATTCAATTGGAGCTTCCTATGAACTCCCGCTGCATCTATGTCCATGTTGAAAATCTTCACGGCCCAATGTGCCTTGTGCTCTAACTCTACAGGCAAATGACATGGCTTACCATAGACGAGCCGAAAAGGTGACATCCCAATGGGTGTTTTGTATGCCGTACGATATGCCCACAGTGCATCATCTAAACGTAAGCTCCAATCCTTCCTTGTTGGTCCAACGGTCTTCTCCAAAATTTGTTTTATTTCTCGGTTAGACACCTCGGCTTGGCCATTTGTTTGAGGATGGTAAGGTGTGGAGACCTTATGGTTGACATGGTACTTTTTTAGCAACGCCTCAATGGTCCGATTGCAAAAGTGAGACCCTCCATCACTTATGATTACTCTCGGCATTCCAAACCTAGCAAAAATGTTAGTTTTCACGAAATCTGCAACCACCTTAGAATCGTTAGTACGGGTGGCTTTTGCTTCCACCCATTTAGAAACATAATCAACGGCTAGCAAGATATAAGTGAAACCATAAGATGGAGGGAAAGGGCCCATGAAATCAATGCCCCAAACATCAAAAATTTCAACATTAAAGACAGGGGTTTGCGGCATTTGGTCCTTGGTACCTATGTTACCCATTCGTTGGCAACGATCACAAGACATACAAAAGGTTCTAGCATCCCTAAATATAGTCGGCCAATAAAAACCACACTCTAGAACCTTGAGGGCAGTGCGTTGTGTGCCAAAATGACCACCACATGCATATGTGTGACAAAAGCTTAGAATTGAGTGAAATTCAGAATCATGCACACATCTACGTACAATTTGATCCGAGCAATACTTCCACAAATAAGGGTCATCCCAAACATAGAAACGTGCATCATTTTTAAGCTTATCACGTTGGTGCTTGTTTAGTTCATTTGGAATTTGTTTAGTCACCAAGTAATTCACTAAATCTGCATACCATGGTTCACTTACCTCAATGGATAGCAGCTGCTCATCGGGAAAAGTTTCAGGGATAGGTACGGCATGTTCATGCTCCTCGTGGATCATTCGGCTTAAATGGTCAGCCACTACATTCTCGCTTCCTTTCTTATCCCGGATTTCAATATCAAATTCTTGAAGAAGAAGAATCCAACGGATAAGCCTCGGCTTTGCTTCCTTTTTCGTGAGCAAGTACCTCAAAGCTGCATGATCAGAATAAACGATTACTTTAGTACCAATTAAATATGAACGGAATTTATCTAAAGCAAAAACCACAACTAGAAGTTCTTTTTCCGTCGTGGAGTAGTTCAATTGGGCATCATTTAGAGTCCGAGAGGCATAGTATATGACATGCGGCCGCTTGTCTCTTCTTTGTCCTAGAACAGCTCCTAATGCATAGTCGGATGCATCGCACATGAGCTCGAACGGGAGGTTCCAATCTGGAGGTACAATAATGGGGGCCGAGACTAGCTTCTCCTTGAGTTGGTTAAATGCCGAATTACACTCTTCATCAAACTTGAATGGCACATCTTTTTGAAGCAATCGGCAAAGAGGGTTGGACATCTTGGAGAAGTCCTTGATAAAACGCCTATAGAACCCTGCATGGCCAAGAAACGAACGTACCTCTCTAACCGAAGTAGGAGAGGGTAAGTGACGTACAAGGTCTATTTTCGATTTATCTACTGCAATTCCTTTTTCTGAAACAATATGTCCTAAAACTATACCTTGTTTCACCATAAAGTGACATTTCTCCCAATTCAAGACAAGGTTAGTTTCAACACATCGTTTCAAAATTAAGGTCAGATTATCCAAGCAATTATCAAATGAACTCCCAAATACACTGAAATCATCCATGAAAACCTCAATGATCTTTTCAACAAAATCGGAAAATATACTTACCATACACCTTTGGAAAGTGGCCGGTGCGTTGCATAAGCCAAATGGCATGCGACGATAAGCAAATGTTCCAAAGGGACATGTGAATGTGGTCTTCTCTTGATCATCCGGGGCTATCACAATTTGGTTATATCCAGAGTATCCATCAAGAAAACAGTAAAAAGCATGACCGGCTAACCTTTCGAGCATCTGGTCGATGAATGGCAAAGGAAAGTGATCTTTCCTAGTCATGGCATTTAGCTTCCGGTAATCGATACATACCCGCCATCCAGTCTGAATGCGTGTAGGCACGAGCTCATTCTCATCATTCTTGATAACAGTTACTCCGGACTTCTTGGGAACGACTTGAACAGGAGAGACCCAACGGCTATCAGAGATAGGGTAGATCACTCCGCAATCCAAAAGCTTGATTATTTCCTTCTTCACCACTTCCATCATCGGAGGGTTGAGACGGCGTTGAGCCTCTCGAGTTGGTTTAGCCCCCTCCTCAAGAAGTATACGGTGCATGCATGTGGTAGGGCTTATTCCTTTAATGTCGGCCAAAGTCCACCCTATGGCCGTTTTGTGCTCTCGCAGCACCCTCACAAGCTTCTCCTCCTCCATTGCCGTGAGACTTGATGAAATGATGACGGGCAATGTTTCGCCTTTTCCCAAAAACACATACTTCAAATGGTCCGGCAACGGCTTAAGTTCAAGCGATGGTGCCTGAACAACAGAAGGTAGCATCTTAGTGGAAACTGAATTTGAAAGTGAGAGTGGAACCTTACCATATTGTTGTGGCAATGACTCAAGGGCTGCCACAACCTCAATTATTTCTTCACTAGAACCCATTGCAAAGAATTCCTCCTCCTTGCCGTGGCCTTGCATTGGCCCAAATCCTTCATTTTTGCGCTCTATGGCCTTAGTGATGGTTGTTTCCAGGGCGTCCTCGTTCAATTCTTCAAGGTATACCTGCGCCAAAGAATCGATAACATCAATGGAAAAACAAGAATGGTCATCAACGGGATATCTCATAGTTTCAGAAATATTAAAATCAATCACTTCCCCATCGAATTCCATTGTCAAGGTGCCTTTGTATACATCAATCTTCGTTCGGGCCGTCTTCATGAATGGCCTACCAAGGAGAATTGGCAAAGATGTAGAATGGGCTGAATCCTCCATGTCTAGGACGTAGAAATCAGCCGGAAAAATTAAATGGTTCACCTGCACAAGCACATCCTCCAAAACTCCTTTTGGATACGCGTTAGAACGATCAGCCAATTGTATAATTACACCATCTTGCTTTAATTCACCCAAATTCATAGATGCATAAATAGAATAAGGCATGACATTTATGGATGCACCTAAATCAAGCATGGCATGTTCAAAACGATTATGTCCAATTACACAAGGAATCGTGAAACTACCGGGGTCTTTGCACTTGGTAGGCAGTTTACGTTGCAAAACAGCGGACACATTCTCGCTTACCTTCACTACCTCTTTGCTTGCCCTTCTTCTCTTTGTATTGCATAGGTCCTTGAGGAATTTAGCATACTTTGGAACCTGTTTGATTGCATCGAGAAGCGGTATGTTCACTTGCACTTTCCGGAACGTTTCAAGAATGTCCTTCTCGCTTTCTTCCTTTTCTTCTTGCATGAACCTGCGAGGAAAAGGTACATTGGGCAGATTAGGACGTGGAGTACATGAATTTGAACTTAAATTACCTGATTTGGCCGAGTTAGGGTGATCTGCCTCAGGTTGTGTCGTCTCTTCATCTACTTTCTGGGCAGATTTGGGATTGTTTGGCTCGGTCCCAACTTCTTTTCCACCCCTTAAGGTGATGGCCTTGGCGGATTCGAATCCTCCCTTTGGATTGACTGTGGTTGAGCTAGGAAGCTTTCCTTGCTCTCTAATCTGTCCAAGGAACTCAGAAATCTGCCCTATTTGTTTCTTCATATCCGTCATCTCCTTCTCGTTATTTGCTATCCGGTTGTTTTGATTTTGCAACCCCTGCGAAATAGAGGTTAGTAATTGCATAGCTTGATCACTTTCCAAGGACGTACCTGAATGAGATGATGTCGAAGGTTGTTGGGGTGCATACGGCTTGGAATAAAAACCAGGGGGGTTTGGCCTAAATCCTCCTTGTTGGGCAGCTTGTTGTGGCTCCCTCCATTTGAAGTTTGGATGGTCCCTCCATCCGGCATTGTAAGTGTTCGAGTATGGGTTGTTTTGATTTTGTCCTTGGAAACCAATTGCATTGGCAGATTCCCACCCACCATTCTCGATTAGTTGAGGGCACTTGTCGGATGGATGCCCTTGAATTGAGCACACGCCACAAACTTGGTGTTCTTGTGCTTTTGGACCAATCACAACCTGAGAAACAAGAGAAGTAAGATTAGCAAGTTGTGATTGAATTTCAGAAATAGCACTCACCTCATTTACACTTTGTTGCCGTGGGGCTTCCCTTTGGCCCACTCCTTCATATTGTTGAGCGTTGAGCGCTCGGTTGGCTATGAGAATCTTGGCATCCCTTGGTGTTTTGTCCACCAATGCTCCTCCCGCTGATGCATCAACCATTTGACGTTCGATAGGAAGGAGGCCCTCATAGAAATATTGAAGGAGAAGTTCCTCCTTCATTTGATGTTGAGGACATGAAGCTACAAGGCCCTTGAAGCGCTCATAATAAGCCGGGAATGTCTCACCATGATTCTGTTGAATACCACTAATTTTCTTCCGTAGGAGAATCACTCTCGAAGTAGGGAAGAATTTCTCCAAGAAAGCACGCTTCATACTCTCCCACGAAGTCACAGTTCCCGGGGCTAGTTCGTAGAGCCAATCTTTGGCCTTGTCCATAAGTGAAAATGGAAAGGCCTTCATCTTCAATATACTCCCATCCACATTGACGGGGGTCATGCTCGAACAAACCACCTCGAACTCCTTCAAGTGTTTGTTGGGGTCTTCCATAGACAAGCCATGGAACTTCGGAATATGGTGTAACAAACTGGATTTGAGTTCAAATTCCTCAGTCTTCCCCTCTGCAGCCGTGGGGTATTGGATACAAAGAGGCAATGCATTATCCAAACCCGAGGCCGAAAGCTCCTTGATGGTTCTATTATCTGCTGCCATGGCTTGTTCTTCTTCAAAAATCTGATCCGTGGGCTTTTCTTCTACACCTACTTCGTCTTCTTCAAGCCCAGGTTGTGGTGGAGGTTGTGGTGGCTCTTGTTGACTCCTCGTTCTCCTCAAAGTGCGTTCAAAATCACCGTCAAAGTCGGAGATGTTCTCTATAATAGGCCGAGAGCGACGAGTCATACACAGTACCTAAAAAACAAGGAAACAAACAAACTAAGAATCTGAAAGAAGAATGCACGAAAAACTAAAAAAATATAAAAATAAAGACAAAGGATTAGCAAAGTTGCTAATCCCCGGCAACGGCGCCAAAATTTGATGCGAGATTTACTTGACACTCAAATTAAACCCTCGTTTGACAATTGTAGTAGAATGGATAAGTGAGGGATCGTTCTAGACCGGGGATTAGGAGGGCTTGCTAAAACCTTCTAAATTGACTTAAAAACATAAAAACTAAATTAAAATACTCTTAACAAGACTACTATGACTCAGAATGGCTTTGAAAAAACTCAAATTGTCTAAAACAATCAAATTGACTCAAATAGAAGCTAGAACTTGATTTAGACGAATTTGCAAGTGTTTATGACTCCAAAAGCTTAAAGATACAAAAATAAAACAAATACGAATGATTAAGACTTAACAAAATAGGGGGGGAAATTGTGGTTGGACGCTATTAAATTAAATGGACAGAATATAATTAAAGGCAAAATGTAAATATGAATGTGATGAAAAATATGGATGATGGAATAGCTAAGGGGTTCTTCTCCACACATGTTACACTTGCAATACAAGATTGATTTTCGGTTGGTCTTTCGATAAATTATGAAACTCAATGCTCCAAGTTAATTAGGTCCGCTTACATTAACTTTCAGATTTCCCTAGATTCGTTGGATTGAATGGAATACGCATTACAACCAATTTATTCTTAATCAAAGTCCCTAACTATGGAATACGCATGATAGAGACATTCAACAAAGATCATTAAGTTCAACGGAAATCATAAATATTGACGAGGCATTCGTTACTATGGAATACGCATGAAACTTATGCCAAGAATTCGTTTAACGCGATTGTTTATAAGCAACATCCACTACTTGTGAATATAAGTTCGTAACTATTAGGTGAAACTCACTTATATTCTAGCGTCATATTCATTCAAATGGTTAAACAAATTGAATCCACAACTTATAAAATTCCAACCAAAAGTAATCAATTCATATTGCAAGCATAAACATGTATTTTGAATCACCCCCTAGCTAAAGGGGGTTTAGTTCCTCATAACTTTGAAATCAAAGAAACACCTAAACATTCCAACAACTCAAACGTGAATTGTACGAACGTTTAGGCACTCTTCTCTTCCATTCTCATACGTACAAAACAAAGAGAATTAAATTTAAACTTTGAAATCAAAGAAACACCTAAACATTCCAACAACTCAAACTTGAATTGTATGAACGTTTAGGCACTCTTTTCTTCCTCGTTGTTGTAGCACAAGGTCTAAGGTGAGCTTTGGGGATTATGTGAAGTGTTTTGGAGGGATGGGAAGTGGTTGGATAGTGGCTGCAATGAAGGAGAAAAACTGCACAGAAAATGGAAGGGGAATTGCGGCAATGGATGTGTATTTGTGTTGTGTGAAGTGTTGTGAATGGAAATATGAGATATGAATTGAATGAATGAATGCAAGGGTATTTATAGGAGTAGTGGAGGGAACATATGGCTGTTTGTTTAAGATGCAAGTGGCTAATTAATGATGGAAAAGTATGTGATTGAATTAAAGGATGCAAAGTGAATGAATCATGAATCATTGTGGATGAAAGGTGGAAGTGCATGTGTTGATGACTAGGTTAGTGGGTGGAAATCTGAAAATGGCATATAGGAATGGGAGCTCACGGTTTGAATGTGTAAAGTGTGTGTGAATGCATGTGAAGATGCAATAAATAATGCATGTAGGGTTAGGAAATAATGAAGAAATGCATGTGAGATGTTTGGAAAGGAAATGGGAACCCACGGCAATGAAGTTGTTTTGTGTTGTGAATTATGATGAATGCATGTGAGTTAAAGAGGGAGAATGTGGTGAAATGATGAAGTAGGAAGGTGGAAATGCATGTGAGATGTTTGGAAAGGAATAAAGAATGAATGGTGGAAATGTGAGTGAATGATGTGCATGTGTGAGAATGCATGTGGAATTAAGAGGAGTATGGAAGTGAAATAAATGAATGATATGTTAAGTGATAAGTGAATGATATGTGGTGAGTGATAAGTGAATGGTTTGATAAGTGATAAATGAATTAGTTTAAAGGGCTAGGGTTTAAGTACATAGAATGGGCCTAAAATAGGTTGGTTTGTATGGCATAATGTGTTTGATTGGGCTAGAGCCATTGTTTTGTGTCTTCAAGTGCATACAAGGCCTTCAAATTCGTCCATCCTCTTGGCTCCATGGATAAGCTATCCAATCCATGCCCAAAAATGCTCCAAATGGCCTCAAAATGCACTTTCTTGCTCCCTAGGCCCTTAGAACCTGAAAACACACAAAAGAAGCATAAAGGACTAAAATAACGAGAGAAACATAACGTAAATGCACGAGAACAAGCCATTTAAGTCGCATGAATATGCTCCTATCAATTATATTTGGGGTTTTATTTGTGCGAGAGAGAGAGAGAGAGAGAGAGAGAAAGAGAGAGAGAGAGAGAGATGGGACAAGGGTAAGTGAG
This sequence comes from Pyrus communis, assembly GCF_041283825.1. NCBI lineage: Eukaryota > Viridiplantae > Streptophyta > Magnoliopsida > Rosales > Rosaceae > Pyrus > Pyrus communis. The sequence goes on along the minus strand of NC_142576.1, from coordinate 6,201,990 downwards.
AAAGAATGTAAAAGTCATTTTTAGGGCCCATTTCGAGGGGATTTGTTTGCCTGCCCTTGCTGCATCCTTTTGATTCTAAAGGTAAAAAGGTGATCTTAACGTCATTTGTTTCGAGATGTCGAATCCCATATTGGGAATTCAAGCCTTACGTAAATAGTTTGAATGATCTCGGGCATCTCCACCCATCACCAATTGGTTTCGGATTGGATGCTCAAATTGTAATGGAATAAAAGGTATTGTTCTTTTTTTATTATCTTTGATTGTTTGAGTGAGGAATGTAAAGTTTATACAAATTGCTTCCTGATGGTGTTTATGACTGGTTTCTGTCAATTGGTGTATCTTTTGACATTTGTGCTAAATGCTTCGTGAAAATTGATGTATGTTGTCTAAATAGTTGTGTTTCAGTTGCCTTTTCTGAGCGTCTTCCTTCCTGTATGATATTTGTTTTTCTAACCTTTTTCGTAGGATATTAGCCCCATGATCTGCTGGTTGCCTGTGAAGTTTTGGTGTATAATTTCACTCCCCAATTTCTAATTTTGTGGAATTTGATTTTACCCAAGTTAATATTTTTACGAAAACCACACAAATTACATTAGAAATTGTCTCGATGAGAAAGTGTAATTTGGGATTCTGCAAGTTTGTAACTTTTGATGTTGTTCTGATGCTTTCTGTTTCTTAAGCATAATGATGTTACCTAAACGTGTAGATTTTGCATTGCTTTTGTATCATGCAATATTAACATTCTATGTAGCCTCTTAGATAATATTACAATGAATTTACATAAACTTTTAGTTAGTTTTCATAAGACAATTTCAATTTCTTCACTTTGTTTGAAAATTGGTGTGTTTACCTTCTGACTACTTAATCGATTTAGCTTGCAGTTTAAGTATTGCAGTTTTTATGGATTATGGATTTATATGGATTCCATTTCTGAAATGAGCATGTGTATCTCATTGTATCTAGAAGTTATTTCGGTTGAAGTAACACACTTAGCATTTGTACTTTGGAGTTGCGTAATTGTCCTTGATGTGTTTTTTTGTTTGGAAAATTTTAGATGAGAAATATTGGATAATTTAATTATAGCCATAACTTGCAATTCTAAATAAAAGGCAGTTAAAAAAAACAACATGGATAAACATGCTGTGAAAGGACTGATTCCAAAACACATTTTAACAGCTTTATCCGGCTGATAATTCAGAACATTATCAAGTATAAATGATTGGTCGTCAATTAATCCTTTATGACGTTTACCCTTTGTTTGTTGCACTTTCACAAATTTAATCCATTCCACCATCACAGTTTTTTTTACTTTTACAGTTTTCCCATGGTTTCTAGAATGCGTTTTCGATCTTAATGCTATCTGCTCTGTTGCTTGCAATTATCAGTTTTTTAAAATTGAAACAACATTATAGTTCTAAGTAAAATTTGTGAAGACCAAGGATGTAACCATCTTCGGTTTCATATTGTTCGCCATTAGATTTCCTAATATAAGTTTTTTTTCACATGATCTTACTGGTGAATTGTTAAAAGGCACAAAGAGAGAAAACAGCCTCCAATTTTATAAACTAAAGGTCACATGCATTTTGTTTAGTATGGGGTGTTCGAGAAAACAAGTTTAAGGATTAGGTTTGGTTGGATTTCAACCATTACATTTCATAGATTCCAAACCTGTTTACTATCTCATTTAATTGGTGTACGTTAGCTCATTTAACTCAAATTTAATGAGATTTGGTCCTCCAATTTCTCGGACTTGCTAACGGATTTACTTTCTTTGGAAATTTCAGGAACCCTGATTGTGGGAGGAAGAAACTGCTTCATTGCCATTTTTAGGTATACAATTCTGCACACTGATTGCATGTTCAAAGCCTAATTAGTTATACACCATCTTTTTGTTACCTTTGCAAAGCTTTTGTACTTGGATTCTAAATATGTGATTAGTTTGTGAAGAATAAACAAGAAAACTAATCATGGGGACATTCTTCTTTTTCGATTTTCTCCTCTCCATTGTTTCTTGAATGAAATTGGATTCATAGATGTAGGGATACAGCAACAACCGAGGTGTAAATAAAAGGTCTAGGCGTAATGATTTCAGGGTTTAGAATTGATTCGAAAATATGAAAAAATGCTGCTTCTCTGTTTGTTTTTGCGGTTTGCTGTAGTGATTCCAACTTAGTATATACTCATTTTTATAGAACCATGAATGCTGGTTGTTAAATGTTGTGCCATTTGAAAATCCTTAGTTCTGTGTTCGTTGATTTTTTTGCTGTTTTCTGTTGTGATTTCAGGTTAGTTTATACTTATTTTTATAGCACCATAAATGATGGTTGTTAAATGCAGTATCATCTGTCAGTTAAGCATGAATGCCACATAATAAACACACTCATTACATAAATGTACACCATTGTACTGATAATACTTACAGAACCTGGAACTAATGGCTATAGTGTATTACTAATTTGGTGTAGCTTTGCTAGGATCTCTGTTTCACCGATGTGTGATTAGTGGTAATAAAATTTTGCCACTGTCTCTGAGCTATTATTTTCATTGCTGTTCTATGAGTTAGTGCTAATTGATTTCCTTTGTTTGCGATTTTCAGAAAGTTGGATCGTTAGCCGGAAAACTTGCCCTTTTGACTTCTGAGGTATATTATTTAACACTGGTTTAATTACTGTTCTTACATTTTTTTGTGCACATCGGGATTATATGTAGCTATCTAATTATGCCATCCTTTGACTATGTATGAGCACGATAGCAGTAGAATGTGTGATTGTTACATCCTAAGTTGGTGTAATGTAAAAAAAAATCATGCCATCAAAACTACACTGACACATAATTCTAAATAAAAGGCAGTTAAAAATGATCAGCGTGGATGGACATGCTGTGAGAGGACTGATTCCAAAATACATCTTAACAGCTTTATCCGGCTGATAATTCAAAACATTATCAAGTCTAAATGACTGGTCGTTAGTTAAACCCTTCTGAGATATACCCTTTGTTTGTTGCACTCTCACAAATTTAATCCGTTCCACCATCACAGTTTTTTTAGCTTTTACAGTTTTCCCACGGTTTCTGGAATGCATTTTCGATCTTAATACTATCTGCTCTGTTGCTTGCTGTTATCAACTTTTAAAAATTGAAACAACGTTATAGTTCTAACCAAAATTTGTGAAGGCCAAGGATGTAACCATCTTTGGTTTCACATTGTTAATTTGAATTATGAAGTTATGAGTGAATAAATTGGGAGTCTGAAATGTGTGTCTGCCACATAGGTTGGGTTGGGTTGGGTTGTATTAGCGACTCTGTGTGAGTGTAAAGGTGGGTGTGGAGGTGGAGGTGGAGGTGGTGGGGTGGTGGTTTTGTTTTTGCGCCATCCCAAGACCAAGGAGAATGCATGTGAGAAAATGTGATGAGTTTTAAACTCATCACTCACTTATTAGTCAAGTCAACCATTTTCCACTCAACTCTGATCTGCCAATTTGCCAATTGCCATATGGTTTTAATTTGAACAGGTTTAAGGATTAGGTTTGGTTGGATTTCAACCATTAGATTTCGGATTAAAAGCATTAGGTTGAACGATTAGATTTGGTTGGATTTCAACCATTACATTTCATAGATTTGAAATCTGTTTACTATCTCATTTAATTGTTGTATGTTACCTCATTTAACTCAAATTCAATGATATTTGGTCCTCCAATTTCTCGGATTTCCTAACGGATTTACTTTCTTTGGAAATTTCAGGAACCCTGATTCTGGGAGGAAGAATACACTGCATTGCCATCTTTAAGTATACAATTCTGCACACTGATTACATGTTCAAAAGCCTAATTAGTTATACACCATTTTTTTATTACCTTTGCAAAGCTTTTCTACTTAGATTTTAAATATGTGATTAGTTTGTAAAGAATAAACGAGACAACTAATCATGGGTACATACTTCTTTTTCGATTTTATCCTCTGCATTGTTTCCTGAATGAAATTGGATTCATAGATGTAGGGATACAGCAACAACTGAGGTGTGAATAAAAGGTCTAGCCGTAACGATTTTAGGGTTTAGAATTGATTCGAAAATATGAGAAAATGCTGCATTCTCTGTTTTTTTTTTTTTTTTTTTTTTTTTGTTGCTGTAGTGATTCCAACTTAGTATATACCCATTTTTATAGTACCATGAATAAAGAATATGCAATTGCTAGGATCTCAATTTGATGATCCCATTATAAATGGATCTATATAAATCAAGGCTAATTCAGTCCAACTTGATATAGTATGACTTAATATAACATATCCTTTGATCTTTATATTACTTATGGTTTTCTGTAGTGGTAGTTTAATTAAAATCGAAAAATGTAATAAGAATGAGGTTACTCATTCATTATATTTTAATATTTTCTAGGTTTTAAATTAACTTTGATCTATCCAAATATGATGTTAATCGATTCTGAATCAATAAATAAGATTTGGTGATCCAAATAGGATTCAAATCTGTTAATTCGATTTCAAATATGATGTTACATGTACTGTAGATTGGTCACAGCCTAATAAGAAGACTAACTGGAAGTGATTTAGCCCTTCATTCTCATTTTTTTTGTTCAGTCCAGTAGCAAGAAAAAATAAGGGTGCCTGAAAACCAGTTACCTAAGCATATATGTTTAACAGCTTCCTTCACTGTAGATTAATACCCAACGATTCTAACCTATATTATATTGTTTATATACTTTTGGAAGTATGTCATAATCAATTTGATTTTCTATTGGTATGTGTGAAACCAATTTGATTCAGGTTACAAGGTTGAGGGTTGCGGATAGTTAATCATGTTCAATAACCTTAGTTACAGTGCCATTCACTTAAATTTTGTTTTCAAGTTATAGAAATACGGCTTTTCATTCTTACTTAATATAAGCTTTCATTACATCTTCAGTTTCACATCATTCATCATTGTATTTGCTAATATCAGTTTTTAGTGTGATAAGCTTACTGGTGTATTGTTAAAAGGTAGTGAAATAATCTGTGCTTGACGACTTACCTGCTCAAACAGCGCTTTTTATGTGTTTTGTTAACTGCTAAGTAGGTTTTTAGGAACTTTGTATTTTCATGTTTTCACGAATTTAGAAAACAGTTTTGACGATGGAGATTGCCTGTTGAGTGGGAGGACTTGGCTTTTGGGGACATGATAAATTCAAATTTTAGCAGATGTTTGTTTCCTCCATACTAATTCAAAACCGATTACGATACCTCATCCTTACTTTAGGCTTTTAAATTAATATGGTGACAGAAGATGCATTCCCATTGTTAGCAACTTTTCTTTCGTTAAATGTGAATTTTTCGTACATTAAGTCCATTGAACTATCCCAGTTAGAGTCCATTGCACTGTCGCAAATTGTTTTCCTGTATCCATTTGTTTGCGCTTCGAATTCTAACTCTCAATCTCATTGATTTGTTGTAGTTTAGATCAAGGTGTTATTGCAACGTTGTGATCTGCTCTTCTTGCTGCCTTTCATCTAGGGATCCGCACCTATTGCATCTGAATCAAGGCTTTGGTATGTCACCTAAACTAAGATACATTGTTTCCCCGTGCTTTCTGGTTGAGTTAATTCAGATTTATCATGTCAGTCGATTGTTTGGTTTTATCAGCTTATGTCATTCATTTGCTACTTGCTTTGTTTTCATTCTTCGTTATCTCTGTGATCTTTTGATACTTAACAAGTTCATTGGTTTCTTTCTTTTTGTTGGTTTTAACTTAGTCTCAACCATTCTATTATTGTTCAAAGGTGCATTGGTGTCATCTATGATTTTGCTTTAACCGAGTGTTCCTAATTCTTAGTCGAATGTTGTTAGCCATTTTATATGTTTTTTTGGTCAATTGCTTTCTTTCTTTGTCGCGTTTTGAATCTTCCAACCCACTCTTCAAACCTTAGTTACTTTGCTTGGTTGGTGTGCTTGGTGTGGTTGGTGTTTTCGTTAGGTTTTTCTAAGAGTCAACCCTCTCATCCGTGCCAAAGTACATTAATAAGTGCTGTTAATAACTACGCTCTCCGAACAAATCTAAGTTCTTTGTAACCTCTGTTTCTCCAAAGGTCCGATAGTTCTTTCTTTTTTTTGGTTTAAATTTTGTCTATGCAATTCTGTTAGTGTGAAAGTCTCTTGGTGTCTCTATGATTCTTATCTAACCCAATGTTTTTAATTGTTTATCAAATGTTGTTAAGCATTTTATATGTTTTCTTTTGGTTGCTTCCTTTCTTTGTTACGTTCTCACTTTACCAAACCGTTCTTCGAAGGTTAGTTACTTTGGTTGGTTGGTCTTTTCGTTAGGTTTATCTGATGGTCTACTGTCTCATCCTCCCCGAAGTGCTTTAATAAATGATGTTAACAATTCCAATCTCTCAACAAACCAGACATATTTCCAAAAAAAAATCACAACTTCTATATTTAAATTTTAAATTTTTTTTTACTGTGTTATTCTAAGACCTAGAAGCTAAACAGATTTTTCTAACAAACATAAGTATTGACGTTATATTTAATTTGTGATTCAGGGTAGATAAAATGGTCAAAGAGATTGATCGAAGCGAACAACAAATTCTAGGAGGAGTTTTGGTTAAAAATTTAAAGGAACTGATTGAGGCTCGAAACAATAACAGGCTTCGAAGAACGATACAGATATATAGAGAAACTGCCCCAGGACCCAATACAAAGAAAGGAGTCAAAATAGAAAAAACAAGGATGGGTTTGCGTGTTTATGGTAAGGGTGCAAACCGAAACAAATTGATCGTCCACACTATCCATTCACCTGCAAATCGTAGTGATTCACCGGAAGAACAACTTCCGTTGAATGAAGAAGTTTAACAGTTTTTTTGGCGGGTTTTCGGTGGGATCTACAAGTTTGGTTGTTGCTACAAAATTGGAATTTTGTTGCTCTTTCTTGCCTCCACCGTAACATCCTTCTAGGTTTTTAATGTATAGAGACTTAACGGGTGTTAGATAAGATAAACGCCATGTAAACCTCTTTTGTTTGGTCATAACATCAATAATGTAAACAATTAACCCTTTTACCGTTCAAGGATGAAGTGTTGGCGTGCTAGGAATATGTTTCTCTGCTTATATATTTTTTCCATTTCTCTTTTTCTTGATAGGATCGTTTGACTCATGCTTCTTTGTTGGTTATACACTAATAAAACAATTTTTCTATTAATGTTTTGATATTATTCATTTGTTTTTAAATTGCAACTTTAGTTGTTTTTATGAAGATTCTGTTCTCATTTTTAACTTTGAAAATTTTAGTTGGTCCCTCAACAATTTTTAATTGGTTACTCTAAAACATATGTTTTATGCTGTGTTAGTTCATTCTTTGCAGCCATATCTGAATTCTTAAAAACTATGGTAATTAATGTGGTTTTTCGGGTGGTTTTTCAAATGGGGAAAAAGGGGTGAGCGACGAATTTATATTATTATTGTCGGTTGGTATGTAACTATTTGAATATGGAAGGCATCGTATTATGCAAACAATGCAACAATTGTAAATAGAAAAGGTCCATGCGGTGTGCAAAGGGTGGGTTTAGAGATGGTGAGGTTTGCCTAGGTAGCAAGATTAATGCTCATGGTTTCGTAGTTGTGTTGATAACTGTGAAAACAGACGACATTGGTCGCCTCACTGTTCCTCTACAATGATTTTAGTGTTTGGATCTTTAATGACTTCTCAACTTAATGGTTTTTAACTACTTCAGAGTGATTCATAAAGTTGGATACAATTTTATTAGAGGGTGTCAATTTAAAAGTATGGATTAGGGGTTTACATGTTTAGGGTCTTCAGCTATGGATACAAAGTTGTTCATCACGTTAGACAGGAATTTCAAGTTGAATTATGACCATGATAAAATGTTTCTTATGTTTACTTACCTTGGACTGACTTCAATCCATTTTTTCCACCATCACAGATTTTTCATGATTCTTTTCAATTTTTACTTCTTATAAATAAAATTGTTCCAGTCAACTTATCGACGTGTTGACATGTTTAAGTGATGGTGCTTAAACTCAAAACATCCTGGAGTATTTCTATCATTAATAATTTGTATCAAGCTCACCGTTTAATAAGAGTCCAACCTACCAACTTTGTGAAACGGAACAATGGAATCGCATCATAGATTTCTATGTTTCCCTAAACATATTTAATGAAAAAGTTTTCCAACGTTTATAGGATCTAACACATACTGAATGCAAGCTTTAATCTTCGAACTCTCAAATGATGCATATCCTTTAGCATCCATCACAAATGTTTCTATATGTTGTTCACTAACTACGTGAGGTGCAACTCCGTCTTCGACTGTTAAAATATATTTATTGTTGGAAATTAAGGGCTTAGACTCTTAAATATACACTTTTCATCTTGCACTATCTATTGGTCTAAAGTGAGTCAGACCTAAATAATTTGTTTGTTTCTGTCAAATTTATAAATGCATGTCTTATATTAATGTCGTTGAGCCGTGCATTAGTTTTTATAGTTCGATGTTTGTTCTGTCTTTGGCTTCTCTCTAATTATATACGTGTTTATATTTTGTCTTCCTATTTCTCTAGGTTTTGTTTTTATTGTTGGAGTCCTGCACTGTTCTTTGGTGGCATTCATTCACAGCTACACTTTCGTCTCTACAACGGTTAGATTTTTGTCCCTTTAAAGAACCTTTAACTTTTTATTTTTTATTTTTACTCTTTTCTCGGTTTACATGTTCAATCGTCAATGCATGCTTTTTTGGATCATAGTAACGTCGTTATTCAATATTTATGCTGCTTTCCTTTATCACCATATTTTTGCAATCATCGTTCACTTTAATCATTAATTTTCCACTCTGCACTGACAAACCACACTATTTTAGGAAACAATTACAAATCAATTGTCTCTATTCTTCATTCTAATCTAAAAAGATTAGGATTATGTTTTTACTATTATGTTAACAAAGTGTTTGCGATTCTGAAGACCTCTTGCTTGAATGGGTTTTGGTTCACCGCCCATTTCATATGGTTACCATAGTTGTTTCATCGTCACATTCCTTCTGTTAGAAAGTAAACCATTGATGTGTGGTTTTTTCCGTTTATGTAGATTTATGTCTAAAAGAATAGGCCTATCTAGGAATGCCACTAGAATTGAGCGTGCTGATTCGCCTACATCTATTGCGGTTGTTAATCTTGATGATATCGTATTACAAGATGTTCCCATCAGTTATGACGACGAATACAACAATACTTCAACCTCTTTACTATTTTTAAACAAAGGAAACAACTCTCCCCAAACATTTACATCAAGTTTTGAACAACATACTCCTGTTGGAGGTCTTCTTACCTCACATTCAGCTGCTGGAACAAGTTCTCATCAAATTTCTGTACCCCTTTTTCTTGCTGACCATGCCACTATGCGCCGGTTGTTAGCCAAAGATGCTCCAACTATTCATTCTGTTAAAAACCCGCTCATCACTGGGCAGGCCACCTATCAGAAAAAAAGAAAGAGTATGCACTCTTTCAATATAACTTTGTTTACATTTTGCTGCTGATTTCAAAATTTTGCTTATCTTCGTTAATTAACTTCTATCAATTGGTTTGATGTATGCTTCTATTATTCATTGTTTTTATAGGGAATGATCCAGAATATGTTGATTTTGGATTAAGAAATTGCCAATGTTAATATTGCAGTGCTCTATTTTGGTCTGCAGAGCAGACAAAAAACCATCCTGAGCGTACTTCTTCTATTTCTACCCCGCAGTTTACTGCGTGTTGCATGAATCAAAAAGTTCAATTCCCACGTGCTAAACCCACACCCATTTTTTTGGATGAATTGTTAAACCCCACAAATTCTCAAAGCTTTTTACAGTTTAAAAGAAATATTAGATCGTATAATTCAATGATGGCATTAACTTCAATGGGGGCCAAATTTGATCCATCGATCAACAAAGGTCGAGGTCCATATGTTTTTAAAATTAATGGTCAAGTGCATCATTTGATGGGTTCTTTGTTGCCTCCAGAAGGCGACAATCCTAAATTTGCACAGCTCTACATTTATGACACTCAAAATACAGTAATCGTATCGGTTGTTTGAACAGATCAAAAGCATCTGAAAAACTCGATCAAAAGGTTGTTAGTGGCCTCATTAAAATGCTAGACGAGTGTAATGAGGTTGTTCAACTTTTTAGGCAAGCCAGGGATAGAATTGATGAAAGGTCCACAAGTAATTTACGTCTACGTTTGTACGGTGCACAGAGTAACCATGATGTACAATACAATTTGCCAACATGTGACGAGATAGATGGCTTAATAGTTGGGGACATTGGCCAATTTCACACCGAAAGAGATATTGTTGTGGAGCATAGGACAGATGGCCTCCAAAGAATCACAAAGTTACATCCTAAATACATGGCTCTACAATATCCTCTTCTTTTCCCATATGGTCAAGATGGGTACCGGAAAGGTCTTCCTTGGAATCCAAATTTTAGGGGCAAAAAACCAAAGACTAGGGGGGTATCAATGAGAGCATTTTTGGGTTATCAAATTCAAGATAGACCAGGACATAGTGACACCCTGTTGAAAGGCGGCAGATTGTTTCAACAATACTTAGTTGATGCATATGCGACACTTGAAGAAGATAGGTTAGATTTCATTAGGGCAAATCAAGATTCTTTTAGAACAGAAGGTCTTAAAGGAATTCATGAAGCGCTCAAAGCAGGAAATGCAACCAGTTCTTCTGTTGGCAAAAGGGTCATTCTCCCAACTTCATTTACTGGCAGTGTTAGATATATGATAAATAATTATCAAGATGCCATGGCTATATGTCGCCACCTTGGAAATCTTGATTTATTTATCACTTTCACATGCAACGCTAAATGGCCTGAAATTATTGAAGATCTGCGTGATAAACCTGGTTGTAAAGCTGAAGACAGGCCATATTTAATTTCCAGAATTTTTAAAGCAAAACTTGACCATTTGATTAAATACCTCAAATCAGGAAAACCTTTTGGCGATGTCGAATCTGGTTAGTTCTTTATTGTTGACCAATTTTTTCCTTTTATTTGTTTCTATTTTATCACTGCAAGTCCTAAGAGTCTATGGTTTTGATACTCCTGCATATTTATTATTTTTTTAAACAGTGATTTACACGGTTGAGTTCCAAAAAAGAGGTCTTCCTCATTGTCATATCTTGCTATGGGTCAATCAACATTATAAATGTCATTCTCCTTACGATGTTGATTCTATCATTTCGGCTGAGCTTCCTGACGAAGAACGTGACAAAGCTGGGTATGATGCAGTTTCGTAGTACATGATCCACGGCCCATGTGGTGTTGCGAATCAATTTTCACCTTGCATGAAAGAAAACAAATGTTCAAAAAAATTTCCTAAATCTTTCACAAGTGAAACCACTTTTTCCACAGAGGGTTTCGTTGCATATAAGCGTCGAGATATACAAAATCTGTTTGTTCTTAAAAACGGAATCAAGCTAGATAATACATTTGTTGTCCCTTACAACCGTGAGCTATTGTTGAAGTATCAAGCACATATAAACGTTGAATCATGTTGTCAATCAACACTCATTAAGTATCTTTTTAAGTACATAACTAAAGGTGTTGATCGAACTAGAGCTGTTTTTGAGGATGACGAGTTTGATGAGGTTGTGGCTTACCTAAACTGTAGATACTTATGCCTATACGAAGCAGTGTGGAGATTGTTACAATTTCACATTCATTTTAGAGAACCATCAGTTGAGAGGTTGTCTGTACACCTTCCATCTGACCAAAATGTTCTTTTTAGAGAGACTGATGATCTAAACCATGTTGTTAACCACCCAAATCTTGAAAGCACTATGTTAACCCAGTGGTTTCAAACCAATGTCCAAGACCCTGATGCACGTATGTTAGCTTACGTTGAGTTTCCTACCAAGTATGTTTGGAAAAATGATGAAAAACAGTGGACCCGTCGAAAAAGAGGTAGATCTCTAGGAAGGGTTGCGTATATTTACCCTGCTGCGGGTGAATTATACTATTTGAGGTTGCTACTAAATTACCAAAAAGGCATCTTTAGTTTTAATGATTTAAGGACTGTTAAAGGCATTCTTGAACCCACATTCCAAGCTGCATGCACCTCGCTTGGATTATTAGGCGATGATAAGGAATGGAATAATGCTATGTTAGAAGCTGTTGTCACTGCGTCATCCTTTCAATTAAGGCAATTGTTTGTCACATTGGTTCTCTTTTGTAATGTTGCTAATCCATCAACACTATTTGAAACACATTGGAAGACGATGTGTGATGACATTTCGAAAAACATGATGAATGCTTTTGGCCTACAAGATGTCTCTAAGTACCAAGATGAACTTAGGAATTCACTTTTGTACGAGTTAGAAAAATTGTTTGCTGCTTCGAATAGTTCTTTGTCAAAGCATCACCTACCACAACCAAACAAGTTGATGATGGATAGAATTACAAATAGGAGTTTGAGGGAAGAGTTAGATTACAATGTTGACTCACTAAAACATGAGCACTCAAACCTATTCAAGCTGTTAAATAAAGAGCAAAAATATGTTTATGACAGTGTCATACAAACAATTCACAACAACAGACCTGGCCTGTTTTTTGTACATGGTCATGGTGGAACAGGCAAAACTTTTTTGTGGACCACCATCATAGCTAGAATTAGATCCCAAAATCAAATTGTTTTAGCAGTGGCTTCATCTGGAATTGCCTCCCTCTTACTTCCTTGTGGAAGAACGGCTCACTCTAGATTTAAAATTCCTATCAACATCACAGATTGCTCAGTTTGTGAAATTAAAAAAGGGACTCAGCTTGCAAAACTAATCAGTGAAGCTACTCTCATTATTTGGGATGAAGAACCTATGAATCATAAACGATGTTTTGAAACCCTAGATAGGTCCCTTCGTGATGTTCTTAAGGGGTCAAAACCAGGTTTTGACCATTTGTCGTTTGGAGGTAAGCTGATTCTTTTTGGAGGTGACTTTAGACAAATTCTTCCTGTTGTTCCAAACGGAAGTGTTGCTGACATTGTCGAAGCTTCATTGACGAGTTCATACCTTTGGCCATATTTAACAAAATTTTGTTTGAAGCAAAACATGAGGCTTTCGAAACCAAGTTTGGACGAAAGAGAAAAACAAGAACTCACTCATTTTGCAAAGTGGATATTAGACATTGGAAACGATACTGCTACCAACTCTTTACCTTCAACTAATGAAGAAAGCTCTTGGGTTCAAATTCCAGAACAATTCCTTATCCGTTTTGATGAAGATCCTATCAAAGCTATGGTTTCAGCTGTGTACACAAATTTCAAAACTAATTTCCGAGATGTGCCATATTTGAAAGAAAGAGCTATTGTCACACCACGAAATGATACAACAACTGAAATAAACGCTTTTATGTTGGGTATGGTGCCCGGCGAAAATCGTACCTATCTCAGTTTTGATACGGTCTCTTCTTCAACAGAAAATTTAGAAAATTTAGATGTGCTTTATCCAAATGAATTTCTAAACCAACTTGATTTACCTGGTTTACCGCACCACAAGTTAGATTTGAAAGTTGGCACCCTAGTGATGTTGCTTAGAAATTTAAACCAAAGCAGTGGATTGTGTAATGGAACACGATTGGTTGTGATGCAATTGAACGACAAAATTATACAAGCAACAATCATAACAGGAAGCAACATTGGTGAAAAAGTTTATATCCCCAGGATAATTACTGAATCATCTCAGCATAAATATCCCTTTACTCTACGAAGGCGACAATTCCCTCTTAAACTTTGTTATGCGATGACAATCAACAAAAGCCAAGGACAATCCTTAAAAATTGTTGGCCTATATCTATCGCAAACTGTTTTTTCACATGGACAACTATATGTTGCGCTATCCAGAGTCACCTCAAAAAAGGGTCTCAAAATCGTTATTGCTCACAATAGCGACATGCCCTACGGTTATACAAAAAAACATAGTTTATAAAGATGTTTTAAAACATTTACAAGAAGGTATAACTTTGTATTATTATTTTGTGCATTTGTTTATTTTTGTAAACATGACTTCACTACTTAGTTGTTAAATCACGTTATTCAATTTTGAATTTAATTTGGTCCTAAATTGTTTATATATCTAGATTAATGGAGGAGCAAGCAATTCGTTTTCTGACGCCATACCAGCCAGCAAACAAACTCCACATCAGGGTATGCAGAATATGGGTCACGAAAAGCATTGGAGATAATCCTCAACCTATAAGTCTTGATTGCGTCTTCGTTGATAAGGATGTAAGATTTTTACACCTTCTTACTTATTGTTGAATGGTAGCATTTTTACGTATCCAAATGTGCATACCATGTTCTCAGTACAACAAACTTTGTAATCAAACATAGACTAAATTCCACAAAGAAACTGATTTATACAATCTGCTACCCAATTATGCATCGCTTACATAATTACCATTTGTCTGATTAATTGTTTCACTAGATATGATCTTGGGCTTAACATTAAATTTATACTGGGTTAACAACTTCATGCAAATAAACAACAACTGAAAAACCTATTTTCTCCATATGATGGCATGGCTTTCAATAAATTTTGTTCAAAAAAAAAAATAAAAATAAATAAAATTTCACAATGCACCATGCACACTTTTCCTATCTTTGGATTTCACTACAAATATTATATTTTGTTCTGTTTGAGGAAGCTTTTATGCCTCTAGAAACAAAACTAAGTATGAACTATCAAGTCTTCTTTTCCTTAATTTTTCTTCAATGTTTTTTAACCTATACAAATCAAACTAAATGTCATTTTGCAAGGTTGCTTCAACTACTACCGATTTGATTCTCTGAATAATCTCCACTGTTATCTTGCATATGATCTTAAATGCTATCTAAGTAGCCACAAGTAGACTATATTGCATGTTTACGTGATTCTTAAACTATATGCATTAAATGTTATCTCACTCATTTAGTATTATGTCTAATCTTAAAATTCTCCTTCTAAAAGAGAGATGCGGTTCACGGAACCATCAACGGTCGAGACATCCAATTTTTTTTGGACCAACTAAGTGTCGGCAATGCATATGAAATCAACAAATTTCGTGTCATTCATAACAAGAGATCAAGCAAGGTTGTCCCTCATGCAGCTATCATTGAATTGAATAGGAAAACCACAATCGTTCCTATTCACAAAACAAGTCAAGAACTCCCAATGCACTGGTTCAATTTAATTGAGCTTAATCAACTTCATCAAAGAATCGACAACGATGTTGAGCTTACAGGTAACAAATTTAGTTTCAAATGCCGCTCAAACATCTAAGTTGATCATTTATATGTTTTTGTTGCCTTCAGTGTTCACTCATTCCTCCCATTAAATATTATATGTAGATGTGTTTGGTTGCCTAACGGCTGTGCAGCCAACTGAAGAAATCACTATCCAGAACACAAGAGTTGCAAAGAAGAGAAATCTAAACTTGCAAAACATTAGGTAATTACTATTTACATTAAACTCTAAACATTATTTATATGCCACCTTATTTATGACATATACCAAACCATCATCTTTTGTATTACTTACAGAGACGAAACAGTGAGAATAACCTTATGGGGAGAGACTGCAACAGGTTTTGAGACCAGTGGAATACAAGCACTTTTGCCACCCGTATTTTGTGCTTTCACAAGCCTGAAAGTAAAACAATACCAAGGTTATACCCTGCCATGCTTTATCTAACTACTTAAAGTTTCAGTTTGTTAATTGTTATCTCATATTTACAGGAAAACCTGTTCTTGGAAGCACAGGATCAACCGTTTGTGTTTTCAATCCAGAGATTCCACAACTCTCTGAATACAAACACAAGTAAATCGACAACCCTTCTTTAATAACTTTTTCGTTTATATTTCTTCGATTAATCTTTCTCACCCTAAACATGCACAAAACAGGTTTAAGCATAGCAAATCACCTCTTCAAATCCTTCCCACCTCAGCTGAGATGTATACGGGCCGTGCAGTCAGTGCTACTACTGAGTCAAAATCAATTGACGAATTGCTTTTACTTGATCCTGCCTTGCACAAGGTTAGTTTGTCATCACCAAACTATTCACCGAAACCACCTCTTTTTACTAATAGATTTTCGTGCTGCATCTAACTTGACCATCTCTTGCTTTGCTTCTCTATCTGTTTATACTCCATGTTTGCAAAGTTAATTTCAAAACCTCATGTTTCCATAACAGAATGCAAGTTTCGTATGCCAAGCAACTATTGTTGAATTTGATTTGACTAAGGGCTGGTGGTACAAATCATGCCCGTCTTGCCATAAAGTTGTCAAGAAAAACTCTGAATCGTTTGAGTGCAATGAACATGGGTTCATAAACAGATTACCCGAACCATGGTAATATACTTTTACACCTATTTTACATATGATGCTTATAATACGTTGCTGAATCCTTTTTTATTATCTTGCGATTATGACAAATAAGTCGTCTCCCCAAGGATTACATAATACATAAATGATCCTTCATCCATACAAAGGATGCCCCTATGGTGTGCATCCCAGGCCTTGCTATAAAAAATTCATTCAACAATCATTTCGAAAATTCTTCTTTGGTTATCACTTTCTGCTTAACAACTGTGATTCTAAATAGGACCATTGTCAAATATCCTTTTAAATTTGTTCCAATTAAGAATTGTACCCTACAACAATCTATTTTCTATGTCATTGGGTTGCACTCATCCTTATTTTATGTGTTTTAGTCGTGCTTATTCATATTTACACATGTTCATTAGTTTGGAATTAAACTTCCAGTGCACAACTTTTGAACATCATATTAATTGTTAAACTATGCCTTACAAACTTTGAGAACCATCATTTCCATTTGTGCTTCTACATTATAGAGCCAGCAGCTAAAATCAGCTTATAATGTTCTTCCATGATTCATTAACTCAAAACTTTCAAACATACACTTCTCATTCTGCACAATATGTTGATGTAAGGTAAATTAATTCTAAATAATTTGTCTTTCTATCCATTTTATACATGCATACCCTGCATTACAGTGGTTCTATTGCATTTGGTACATTACCCACAAGATTGCTATTAGCAGTATTGTTTTCCTAACAACCAAATATCCTCATCTTACCTAGGTTCAAAATAGATCTTATTGTGGAAGATAGCACAAATCAGCACAACTTCCTCATGATAGGAAGACATGCCGAAAAAATACTTCGTGTTTCTTGCCACACTCTGGTGATAGAGGATGGACATGACGATCCTTTCATACTTCCACCAGCTCTAAAAAATTTGGTCGGCACAACAAAACAATTTCAGCTCTCCTTTGGAAATCAAAACACTGACTTTGGAAAGACAGACTTCATAGTTCATGCACTACTCCAAGATCAACCGCTTTCGAGCCCAACAATTGCCTTGGTCACACCAAAAACACCTACTCCCTCCGTAGGAATACATATTATGACTCAAGCGACCCCCAGCCCAGTGATGCCTTCTCACCGACCAAATCAACAACCCCAGTTACTTGCACCCACAAAGACTTCAAAAAGAGCATTGTTTCCTAATGAACCGGACAAATCTAACAGGTAAAGTTTTCTCTTGCTTTAAAATCTCATGTGTAAATCTTCCAAACCATGCTTCTCTTAGGTATACTACAATTTTAGACTTATAGTGTTTACAATCTTCCAAACCATGCTTCTCTTAGGTATACTACAATTTTAAACTTATAGTGTTTACAATTTGATACCCCATTAACCATGGGATTCCATTTAACTCTTTTTTTTTATTATTGGTTTCTTATGTTTTAACTTTGATTAGCCAAAACAATGTTCAACGATATTTCAGTCTTCTTTTGATGAAGTTCTCAATTCAAGAGCATATATATATATATATATTTGAATTTTTACTATTTAAATTGTGTTGAGCTTGCGTCTGACTTAGTGCTGGTGTTTGTGAGTTTCTAAATTTCTTCCAATAGCTTACTTTTAGTTGCTTTTGATTATATATTTCTCTTCAGAACAATTCTTCCACTTGCATTCTTACCAGCTATACTATTGCAAACCAAGCCAACATATTTGAGCTCTTTTTTTCTTACTATAGGTTTCATAATGAACATCTACTTCTTCTTTGCTTTTTCAACACTTGATTCATTTGCACATGATTTTTTGTTGTTTTTGTACCTGTATCACTAATTTTAACACTGGAAGGCCGTGCTGCATTCACTGTATCAATAATTCTAACAAAGTAGAAATCAAACTGATTTCCATGTTTCTTTACTTCTTGCCGCAAGGGAGAAATGAAATTTACACAAAGCTGGGTTTCCAAAGTTGTCTTCTTTCACTGGTCCCATTCTCCCTTCCCTAGATGTTCTCTAACCTTATAAATTTGTACCTTCATTGACAGCAAAAAACCTCGCGGCGACCAAACAGACACAACCAATTCTGCTAGAATTGCTAAAGAATTCCACAATCTGGTTGTCCCCAAAATTGAACCAGCAGACAAAGTGCCGATAGCCACACTCAGAACAAAATCTCAAACCAAAAAAACCAAAGATAGGTAAGTTACAATTTGTTTTTCCAGCAGACACCTACATAACAACCATCATGGTAGCATTTGTTAAACTATAATTTATATTCTTTGTTATAGTGCGGAAGATGTCCACTCTCAGGAAAAGTTAACACCACAATCTCCGTGATCGACTACAGCAGGCCTTTCTACATCTTTTTGCATTTCAACATTTTAGCTTAAGGACTTTGGCTACTTCAACAACAACGAAACACTCTTTTTGTTTTTTGGTAACTACTGAAATAGATAACCAACCTACAAGACATATTTTTGCCATCTTAAATGTAATGGCAAAATATGTGTGGACAACATGTTACTCCTGTTTCTTAAGGAAACAAACGTCTTGCATAGTTTTTACTTTGCGCGTTTGTGCTTCAAAACTATGATGCTAGAATAAGAACAAAACAGTTTTTATATGTTTTGTCACCTGCTCAAACATGTGCTTTACTTAAATGACATCTATTTTGCCACCTTTACTACAGGGCCGACATTTGTGTAAACTACATGTTACTTCTGTTTATTAAGGAACCAAAACGTTCACTTTCGTTCTGCTAATTGATCAATGTCTTTTCACATCAGTTAAGTTGAATGTATATAAAAACAAAACTACATATCTTATCAACCTCATTCACACATCTATCCCTTTCTTCATTCTTCATTGTGTTAAATTTATTCAGATAAAACATATCTTCATCATACAGCTCAACATCATGTATTCAAGTCCCGCGGCATCGCGCGGGCACATTTTCTAGTAAAAACTAAATCTGCAGTATCAATTTCTAGTTAAATCTTGACTATTCTTGTCTATCTCCTTGAGTGTTTGGACTTTGTTTTAGGAGCGTGCAAAACTTTGATAAATAATAGGCATAACGTCGGGCTTAACTGTATCCACAAGGCTTATTCGCATATCCCTTTTGCACATTATATGTCGGGGCAAATAGATTATGAACGGCAACATAATTATACGTGCCTTAAAACAATCTTTCATCCTTCGTCACAACCATAACCCACATGCTACCAAAAACAAAAAAAACAAAAAAATCCAACAAAACTTGTGTAGCACATGCAACCATCTCGGAAGAAATATGAGACTAAAATGTTATAAACTACTTTAGCATTGAGTTTATTAGATTCTAAACAGGATAGACATAACCAAGACAATTACAAATAGCTCCACACAAATAAGAATTTGAAAGCTTCAAGTCATACAAATGAAGACTTCGTCCCTATAAAACAACAGCTAACATAAAAGAGGCAAGGTTCAAAACGATGGTAGGAAAGGTATAGAAAAACAAGAAAAGAAAAACCACAAGCAGATATCTTTGCCATTCTTTAGCCTTCTTGAACTTTGAGGTACGAGTCTCTAATTGCACTCATTTTTCCAACAACCATATTTAGAAGCATCCGCTCCCTTGGTGATACTGCACAGCAAGAAAGTCCTATCTGCATCATAGCAAACAAGCATTCCTCTATCTTTTTTGCTTTCACCATTTGGCGATTGTTACGTTTGGGCAGCGTAGTCCTTTCGTATCTGTCATCGTTAACACTACCATTAGCTTCGAGGTTGAGGAGCAATGAAGGGTCAACAACGTCCATGACATGGTCGGGCAAAGCCATGGCTGCGAATTTGTAAATGCTTAAACCTTCGATGAATATGTCATCAGTAGGTGTTTTTCCTGTGAACATTTCTAGCAAAAGTATCCCGTAGCTGTAAACATCTCCCTGTATGGAAACTTGGCCTCCCATGCCGTACTCTGCCATGACATACATATAGACAATAAGATGTCACATGCAATAGACTATTAAAATTGATATCTTATTTCAGATTAATGGTACTTGTTTCCAGGAAAAAGAGTCAATAGTATATCTTTCATAAATAGAATTTAATTAATTGGTTTTTAGTAATAAGTTAATAATTAAGAATCGAAAATATAAATTAGAATGATGGAAACTCATACCTGGAGGAATGTAACCTACAGAACCTTTTAGTTGCGATGACATTGTTTGACTGAGGGAAGGATCATTTGATGCTTCCAAGAGGAACCTTGCTAAACCAAAGTCCCCAACATGGGCTACCATGTCTTCATCAAGAAGTACATTGCTCGGCTTTAGATCACAATGAACAATGGACGTTTCACAATGGTTGTGCAGGTAATCTAATGCAGAAGCAACATCAATGGCTATGTTCAATCTTTGCATAAAATTCAATCTCTTACTTGGAGATTGATCCTCATCTCTAGGATGCAACCACGAGTCAAGACTTCCATTTGGCATGAACTCGAAGACTAGACTTTTGAAGTCTCTACCATGATTATCAATGCTCGAGCATGCAGTTATGATCTTGACAAGATTTATGTGCCTAACACTTCTTAAAGCTTTGCATTCATCATTGAAACTCTTGGACGCTCCTTGTTGTTGAAGGTTTAATACCTTAACAGCAACTACCGTTCCATCGCTTGGAATTACCCCTTTATAAACAGAACCAAAACTTCCCGAACCAATCAAATTATCCACCGAGAAACCATTAGTCGATTCAACAAGTTGTGAGTAGGAAACACCTAATTTCCAATCCTTATAAGAACGTGAAGTTACAAGTCCATCTCTTGACTTTTTCAGCATTGAACGAGCACTAAAGAAGCATGATAGAGCAATTATGAATGCAAGTGCACAAGATATAGGGATGACCACTTTTGGGGGAAATGGTCCTCCAGATGAATGGTGTTTGTTTTTGTGGCATGCAGGTAGATGTAATTGTGGGATGCCACCACAAAGCCTATGATTTCCAAGAACTGAGGCACCGCTGACATTTGAAAAAATTCCTTCTTTAGGCAACTCGCCTTCAAAATCATTATAAGAAAGATTGAGATACTTAAGTGCTCCAAGCTTACCTAAGAATTCAGGAATCTGCCCGGATAAGTTATTGCTTGAAATGTCAAGTTCTTCCAAGCCCTTTAAATCTTTAAGAGACTGAGGAATTGTTCCTTCAAATTTGTTGTCGTCCAAGTACAAGCCCCCCAAACTAGTACAACTGCTGATGGTGCTGGGGATTTCACCTGATAACTTGTTGTTTGATACATTTAGCTGTGTGAGATGCACCAGATCACCCACATTACTTGGCAGTGGACCAGTCAAATAATTTTCAGACAGGTCCAAAGAAATTGAAAGGGTTGAAAGCTCCATAAGCTTTTGAGGTATGCTGCCTGTTAGATTGTTATTATAAAGTGAAAGTAGTAACAGGTTCTGGCAATTTCCAAGACTTGGAGGTATACTTCCCTGAAAATTGTTTTTGTCCATGTAGAGCTCTATCAATGAAGTCATATTACCAAGGGACGATGGAATTGGCCCGGAAAATTTGTTATCATGCAAATACAGTTCCCCTATCTTCTTGAGCTTCCCAATTTCTTCAGGGACAACACCCGCCAAATAGTTAAGATCCACATCTAGAGCGATAAGGTTGATAAGATTTCCGATGCCCTTTGGGAGGCTACCATGTAACAAATTCATCCCCATAGCAAGAATTTGTAGTTCGGTCGTAAGGTTGGCTATGGATCTCGGGATTTCTCCCCCAAAACGATTAGCGCTAAGACCCAGTACTTGAAGACTAGTACAATTAGTCAAGAAATTGAGAAAACTCAAATCACCAAGTTTTCCATTTCCCAGTCGATTGACTGCAAAGTTTAGGAAAATTAAGCTTCGCAAGCTTCCGAGACTTTCTCCAGGGATTGTCCCCGTGAAGTCATTTTTAGCAAAATCAATCCTCTGAAGTCTGGAAGCATTTGACAATGATACAGGAATATTTCCTGTGAAATTGTTTATATCACAGTAAAATTTTACGAGATTAGGAAGCAAGATGCCGAGATTTTGTGGTAGCTCTCCATGGAAATGGTTTACAGCAACACTGAATATGTATATGGAAGAAATATTATAAATTGAAGAAGGGAGCATACCAGACAAATTATTGTTCCCAACTATGAATAATTCCAATGTTGTTATATGCCCGAGCTCATTTGGTATGCTTCCTTGAAAATTGTTGCCGCCAAGTCTAAGACTCCTCAAAGAAGAAAAATTTCCTATCCAACCTGGGATGGTTCCACTGAGATTATTTTTTCCAAGTTGTAGAACAGTCAAACTCAACCATGAACTGAGTTGGCGTGGAATTGACCCAATAATCTTATTGGAAAAAAGATCCAAAAATCTGAGTTGTGTACAGTGGGACATATTAGTCGGAAGTTTTCCGCCGAAAGAATTGAAAGACAGGTTGAGACTTTCCAAGGTCCGCAGTCGACCCAATTCTTGAGGAATTTCACCATGAAACTTGTTGATTCCCAAGCTTATTTCAATTAGACGAGTAAGATTCCCAATGGAAGGTGGAATGGAGCCTACCAATTGTTTATCTTGCAGATCCAGAATCAAGACTCTTTGGGTGGCACGGTGGCATGTAATGCCTACCCAACTGCAGAAGTGGATGGAATGATTCCACGAGCTCATGACACTGAGGGGATCTTCAGTTACTCTTTTCTTGAAGTCTAGCAAAGCCAAGCGATCAGATTCGTTTCCAAGCAGGGTAGAGCTGGGAAATGCTGCAGATTCCGGACATGTGCTCATCATGCATAAGACTAAGAGAAAGAAGCCATGCAGGAATTTCAACAAAACCAGATTAGGAATAGCACGTGAATGCTCCATCATTGTTCAAAGACAAATGAAAAACCAGAAAACCAAAGTTTAATTTTCACAAAAGCACTAAAGAGAAGAAATCCTATCACATGTAAGAAAAAACACTTGAGATTGGAGGGCCTCAGAAATTAGGAAATCTGTTGGAACTGTTGGAAGTTCAAATCAAAATAAAGTGGCCGAAATTGGTGGAATAGATGGCTACACGACCACTTTTCAGCTAGCATGTTTTGTCTATAGCTGCCTTGTTTTTCAACAGCTATACTTGTCTTTTACTTTGATAGCCGTCAATGTTTCTGTACCGGCCGAAAGCAGAGAGTGACAGCCTTCTGTAATGGCCGAAAGCTATGTGTGTATACAAAAGTCTAAAAATATGTGTGAAAGTGCGGATGTGCAGAGACTTTTGAACACCTATGATTTGTGCAAAGACTTTTGAACACCTATGTTTTGTGTTAGTCTTTGTGAAATCTCTATAAGAGGGATGTCTATGTATGTTTGTAATCAATCCCATTCCAGCAAAAGGGCATTGTAAGTGTTTCGTCCAGTTGAAATCATGTTTAGAATATTTGGAGTAAATTCAGAGCGATTTCTTTTTATTTGGATTGCAAAGATTATCAAAACACACCCATGTTATCGTAAACATGGGCATATGTCCATTCCAGCAAAAGGACAGATATACATAATGTATTTATATATATATATATATATATATATATATATATATATTGTCCATGATTCAAGTCATACTATACAGTTGAATTTACCTAACCAGGTCCCCTTTAAGGGCATATGTCCCTTCGTAGTTGAGGCTTATCTCGTCACCTTGCTCCGCCCACACCAAAGACTCGGAATTGAGAATAAGTATAACAACTTATTATAGACATCGTTTGATCATTTATGAAAGATAGGATACATGACACGAATAATTCCATACATGCTCTAAATGTTTGGTAGTCTTCAGCAAACATAGAAATGCTTTCAGAAGAATCCAGCACTCCAGTCCTCTGCAACTGTGCATCTAGAGACTTCTGGGCCAAGCAACTCTACAAAATAAAGATGCAGTAAACAATTGAATGTCAAATCTCAGTTTACTCATGCAATGGCATATGGTATATCATATTGGCACAAATTATTAAGATCAATCACACTAGGTAATTTTCTTAGAAACCTGAGTAACATTTGTTCAATCAAGGCGATCAATGCAGTTCTTCTCCTCAAGTATATTGCCCTTCGCATCTACAAGGAAGTATCTGCTCAGCTGGAACAGTTTTGATTAAAAACAGTATTACATATACCCAGCATACCTGGATTTTGGCATACTTAATTCAATCAGATATTACGCTTTCATTACACTTGCTTTTCAAATGGCTCTGAGATCTGCTCGTATAGAACCTTTAGGTTTTCAAAGTTTGAGTTACAAAAACACTAGTAAGTTGAGAACAAAATCTCATTTCTGACATTGTTCCCAATGCCAACGAATAGAACTGACTTCATTTTAAGCAACCTCGAAAACAAAAAAGGAATCCACTTGAAGTGGGAAAATGATTCAGTTGGGAGCCAACATAGTTGCATACATAAGTATGCAAATTGTCACCTCATGTTTGGTAGATTTTGCATTTCAGCAGAAAATGCCGTGCTTAGTTGACCTTCATCACCATGCTACAAATAACAATAAATGGAAAGCTTATAACAACTGGAAATATATGAAACAACATATACTTTGCATACAATTAAAAAAAGAGTAAAACTTGTGTAGCACAAGCAATCAGCTGGGACGAGTTATAGACACCATTGCTTATTTAGCAAATCCCAGAGCCACAAAAAGGTGAGCATGTTGTACAAACACAATTGCAAAATTTTCAGCTTAACGTAAAGGTGAACCACTGTGCAAGGATTGTTAAATTCAAAGTAAAAAGTTAAAAAGAGAAGAAGAAACCCTTACTTTATCAGTTAGGTCTATTGCCATTGTCTCTCCATATCTTTGGGAAAGATCAAAAAAAGGTGCTCCACAACATTTGACTGTAAGTAGATTGGGAAAATTCAGAAACTACTCTAACAAGAACTGTACCATGAAGCCAGAAAAGAGTAAAAAGGGATGGATTTGCATCTCTGGCAACAAATTACTCTCTGCTCATGAGTAATAATCCTAAGTTGTGGTTTATAGCTCAAGTCAACAATTTGCTACCAAAGAAGCAGAATTGAACCTCGAATCTGAAAAACATATCAAAAGTATTATGGAAGGTTTATATACAGAAAAAAGGAATAGATAAATAAATCTTCTTTAATTAATTTATGACAAAACTTCCATTCTATTATCAGTCTTAAGGGTTAATAGTGAAACAGCGCCTGCATATTTAGAAAGTATAGTATTGAAAAAGTTCTCTAAATGTATAAAAGTTGGCAAAAACCAATCTATCCTTGCTAAACCGTACAAAAGTTTCATCTATGTGAGGGGCAGTCCATAAACCTCAGAAAAGAATGACAAAGTTCTACAATTATGATATTTCTCACATCAACAAGGAGCGCAGAATGTGAAGAAAGTTGAGGTTCCACCATAAAACCAATTTGCAATATGGGGATCAGCCCAATTTACTTATAAGCTCATGCAAGGTCCCTCCTCCCATCAATATGGGATTCATTCTCAACAGAATATACTTTTCTCAAATGTTTAATCCTCGGCCAACTTAGTTGATCACATGTACAATGACACCATGATATAAGCTAATGTCCTATTTAGGCAAAGAAACATAATAGTAACTAAAAATACTCCGATACAATAATACCTCAGCACACATTTCTTTTCTGAACCTTCATATGAGAATTACCTGCAATAATGAGGGCTGGAAACCTTCAATCTCCACCAACTGCTCAGTTTCAAAAAAATTAGCAACATCTCCATCAAGGTTGGCTCCTCTTCTCCACATTCTTGTCCCTACGCGACCACATTACAGTGTTTCATGTTTAAGTCCTTCAAAACATGCAGATACGGACACAAAAGTGACTACAAGAATCAATCATCTCTATAAGATTGTGCCTAGACGCCGGGTACACCTCCTTGAGACCATCGTAAGTGTGGCAGATAAGCCTTTAGCTTTAGCTGTGCAGTCTGGAAGCTTAAATGTAGGTCACGGAACACCATAACATATTACTCACCTAAACTCTGAATCTCAATCTTAGAGAGAGAGGGAGAGAGAGAGAGAGGGACATACACATAAGAAATCAGTAAATTCAGGATATTTCCTTGTACTAGAGGAATAATGAACCCATCAAGCTGCCATGAGAAAATTAATGAGCATTAGCAATAAAATTTGTGCGCGAAGAACTGACGACTTTTGGAAATGCTGTTCTTCCTTAAAGATATACATTAAGTGGCGGTAAGCGAGAAAATACTTTAAATTGTTTAACTAATTATGACCTCAAAGATGGAAAGTCTAACCTTATACTTGATAAGTTCGTCCAAAAGATTTCTGTTCCAAACAAATCGAGGATCAGCCTGAAAACACAAATGATTTCTGTTCCAAACAAATCGAGGGTCAGCCTGAAAACACAAATAATGTTAAAAACTACCAAGCAATTACTAGTCATAGATCATAATGTGTAGAGTAAACATTTGATAGGAGCTAAAATGGCATTAAGAGAAAAAACTGATAAACATCCATATGATATGGTGTGTCAGTTGACTCGATACTCATGCTTTCTCATCTTCTAGTGCTGACAAAAAAATTCTTTGGATAAAGGGGAAGGGAGAATCTCTTGACAACCAAAAAATTGCACAAAGGATGGCATGTTTTCAAGGATATGAACTGAGAAGGCATCTTTATTGAGCTGAAACTTTCACCTTGAGAACAAAAGATAAGTATAGTGCACAAAAACACAGAAGTTGGCAAATCCTTAGGGCGGTTTTCCTTTCTTTCCCCATTAACCCTCTGAATTGGAAAGAGTTGAGGATGCCTAGTAAACTAAACGCGTGGACAATATATATGCTTATATGCACCTGATGTATATAACATGAATCACTTTTAAGAACTAATCACGTCCCGATAAACCCAATATTCCAAATTTCCAACTAACCTGCTTCCATATTGGTTTGGCCATCCATCCTTCCACTAACTTACATCTTCTTTGAAAGCTGGTAGAAATGATCAATTATATATGATTAAATAAACAAATACAACACTTTACCGAATAGATACATAAATAGACATAAGAATTTACTTTAGTGTTATATCAGTCTTGTACGAGAAGTACAGCCCCGGAGTTGATTGGACTGTTTTCAACAGAGCCATGAAGTACGCCTCATCCTTTTTCTGCACAAACACATCACAAAATTAAAACATCCCAAGTCACTCTCAAACTCGCTAACGAATGAAAAGAAGCAAAACCCTTACCTCCTGAGCAGTTGAATTCTTCATACCATCGCTGCAGGACAGAAACCTCATCGAGGTCACTCGATAAACAGGGAAGCCGAGATAAGTCCCAACTTCCGTCCGCGAAGTTATTACAAGAGCATAATTTCCTGCACCAAACACATCAATTCAGCAAACAAACACCATTCCCTGGAAATATAGCCATTCAATCCACAGATTTATACAGTACAACGGAAGAAAGTTACACATTTTCGTTTCGAAATACTCCAAAGCGAGTAAAAGCAAGCAATTGACTTACCTGTAAGCAATCTGATCGTTCCCGCCACACCGTATATCGTCGAGGTTTTGTTTGGGGCTACCCGGATGACGAGAGATTTTTCCAGTGTTGATCATGTCTCACTGTTTAAACGGTGAGATATTAATGTTAAACTTAAAAAATAAAATTTCTCCTCATTTACATAAAAACATGTGGTGGTATACCATTTATATTTCCGTTACAATTAAAAATTTCTCTTGGATGACGGGCAACACGTCTCAAGGCTGCCAAGTGGAGGGATTGTGTGAAGCCAAGTCATCGTTTTTGGGTTTTTGTGGGTGGGTGGATGGGGAGGTTAAACCCTCGGGGGAGTATTTATTAAATATTGCAAAAAATTAACCTTTAATTTTAAAAATGTCATTTTTTATAAAATCTTTCAAATATATCCAAAATTTCAGCTAAATACATACAAATACTCTCAAATTTAACAATCAAATAAATTAAAGGTTTTTTAGCCAAAATGATTCGTGATATTGACATAACTTCTTAATTTGGTCCTTAATAAGTAATGATAATCAATAATAGTGTTCTTGAATTTGTCTATCGTGAATCAGTTTGGTCTTTCTTTGAATTTGTCCATCGTGATCATTTTAGTTTTTTCATGAAAAATATGTCAATTGCTCTATTAATGTGATAATGTGGCGCCACGTGGGTCTCACAAATACAATCATATAACGACATGTGGATTAACCTTAAAAACTATTCTTATATTTAAAACTAAAAATGATATTAGTAGGCATAATTGAAATTCTGCTACTCCAACTTGTGATAACCATGACAGCACTCAATGTCGATGATGAGGGGGTCGAAGGGGATAGAGTTGTGGTGGTGGAGTGTAGAAGCAAAGGTGAGTTGGATCGAAGCTTGAGGCGATGGTAGCTAAAAAACCTTTAATTTATTTAATTTTTAATTTGAGGTATTTATGTCTATTTAAGTGAAAATTTGGATGTATTTGAAAGTTTTTATAAAAATTGACATTTTTGAAATTAAGGGTTAATTTTTAGGTAAACTAACGAAAAATCCAAAAAAAACTCCCCTTTTAATGAAAAGCCTTTTTTAAAGGTATAATGAATAGTACCAGGGAAATGTATAAATGTGGTTTTTCATTAAAAGTGAACAGTACCGGAAGTGATCTCTTAAAACTCCCTTAATTTTTTGCTATATTTGATAAATACTCCCCTCGGGGGTGGGATGTCTTTCCAAGTAGGCAATGTTGCAAGTGGGGGAAGTTGTTAAATCTTAAATGGCTAAGTACAAAAAAAGAAAGTGTGAAGGATGGATTCTTTACTTTTGAGTTGTGGTTTGGCTTGGACTGGACTATTTCGATCGATAGAAAATTCTTGTTGTAGTTGTAATTTAGGGCATGCTTACTTACTTTGTGGATATGATAATGATATGAAAGTGATATATACATGATATTGTTTATGGAATAAGCAAGTCTCTATGTGTAATGATACATGGTTGCAATTATAAACGGAACACATTTGTTTAACAAGGGCTTCCATTACCTTTTTATTCCTTGTATTTTAGTAAACACATGATGTCAAGAGTTAGAATTATACCCACATTTTGCATTCTCATTCTTGGTAAGTAAATAGACCACTATTGAGTTCAAAAGTGGTTACCATATTATTCTTCCACACAACAGTGTACAATTAACTTGAGGTAGCATTTTCGTTGCATAAAAGACTATTTGTTTGAACAATTATATTCCACGTCTAAACGGAGGGGATAATCTACTCTAAGGGAGGGTGCTAAAAGAACTTTATGATACAACAATATTCTGCATTTAAGTGGATGGGATAATCTGCTAAGGGAAGGGTGGCTGGGTTAGACCATACAATGAATCAACTATTTACTAAGTATTAAACTTAACGTAAATATAATACGTCATTGCTATCAATGTGCCTCAAACCTGAGACGTCTCACTAAATTGGAACACTAATTGGACTAACTTGAACTTGGTCTTGATCTCAATATGTTTCAGTCCCTGTCATTAAACTAGCCACTAGTGTGTGTGATGATGGGACCAAATAATAAAGGGGTGCAGTTCCAAGTGATTGCTGGTAGTAGTGAAGTTGAAGGGTGGGTGACAAATTTGCCTTGACTTTTAGTGACGAGAGGTTGGCATGATAAATGTTCAACAAACAAGCTGCTGCCCTGCTTGAATAGAGAAAATTGGTTCATGACATGTTGCTGCAAGTGATAATCTTTTAGCGGATGCTAGTGTTGCCAATTGGCATTTTTGACTAGCCAATGATGCTTGTGGTGGCTACTACGTGGCATGGGAGATAAAAAATAGGTTCTTATCAGGTAAGAATTCTCTTCGGATCTGTGTGCTTCAAATTCTGAGGACCAAGTTATCTTGGCCGTTCAATTCAAATCCTCCGTTCATAAATCTTTCTTTCCCTTCCTCTTCTTCTTGGAAATCGAAGACGAAGAAGAACTTTTGGATCTCACACACTGAGAATTCATCAACGCCTCCAACGCCGACCCAGAGGAAACCACCACTACCACTGCGGCTCCAAACAAACGGATAAAGACTGGCCTACTGGTGGCCGATTTGATCCCCGCCCACTTGTCGATGGTGGCAGGAGGAAGAAGGCCATGTTGGTCACGAGGGCGAGGGTTACAAGGTCTACACCGATTGCGAGCAGTAAGGATCCTTAGCTGAAGATCTGGAGAGGATCTTATCCCTTCTTATCACCTAAACAACTCAACAAGTCTCTCATTTTTTATATACACGAAGCGGAAAATCCAAGGAGGTTTGAGCTTGTGTCACGACCAACAATAAAACTATTCATCCCCATAAGTAAATTCATGTGCTTCTGTTTCTCGTACACGTTGGAATGATTTGTTGAAATTTATATATACTAAAGCGGAATGAGAAAAATACTGTTCATAAGCAACAGTGTTTTGACATTTTTGCCCTTATTTTAATGTTTATGTGTTCCTACTTTTTGTGCTTTGACTAGGCCTGGCAATTTCTGACACGACCCGATAACCCGACACGACACGACACGAAATTAACAGGTGTTTGGGTCGACACGATAACGAATCGGGTCTTATCGGGTAACCCGATAAGCACCTGTTAAGATAACGGGTTGGGTCGGGTATACACGTGGGTAAACACGATACACGATAAGCAGAATATTATTTTTATAATTTTATAACCCTAAAAAAATACTGTAATAATTATATACATTAATTTTACAATTTTATACCCCTAAAAATTATAATAAATATATAATATTAAATTAACTATAAAATTTATAATAATTATAATAATTATATATACTATAATAATTATACCCCCAAAATATTAAGTCTATCTATACTAATTATATATATATATATATATATATATTAAATTTTATAAAAACTATAATGCATATTAATTAATAATTTAATATGCATGATCATGCATTTGCCAACTTGCCGCCCTTTTTGAAAAAAAAAATGGAGGGAAAATGAAAATGTTAAGAAAAGTTGAAAATAAAACAAAAAAGTGAGGGAATTAGGGAAAGATGTTGGAGGGAAAAGTGAAAATGATAAGAAAAAATTGAAAAGGAAACAAAAAAGAGAGGGAAAAATGAAAATTAATAGAAGTGGTGAGAAATTTTTTTTTTTTTTTTTAAGTTATTAACTTTTTATCACACACATGACTGTCATGACATATCTCACTATTTTTATAATGAACACGTGACACGTGATGTATGTACTATTCCATGTACCAGTCAATTATAATTATACGTACAAAATAAATAGATTTAAATCTACTTAATAAATATATATCTATACACACACACACACGGAACTTGATTGATGGCATACGAATTCTCCAAAACTAATTTCAACGATCCAAACCGTCAAAATTGTTTGTATATGCTTGGAGATCACATCAGCAAAAAATCACAAAAAAAAAACATTCAGAGGTCAAGTAACGGGACAAAGTTTTTCAACGGTTATAAACGAAAAATCACGATTTAACGGTTATTTTAACTCCGATTTTGATGATTTTTTATAACTACACTCCTTGACCCTATATGAATACAATGAATGAATTCGATCTTCAATTTAAAATATTTACACAAGTGGATACCACAAAATCTTATGTTATACTTAATAAAAGTATAAATAAACTCTAAGTGTTAGTCAATCTATCGTTTTACGAATTCTCCAAAACTAATTTCAAAGATCCAAACCGTCAAAATTGTTTGTATATGCTTGGAGATCACATCAGCAAAAAATCACAAAAAAAAAAACATTCAAAGATCAAGTAACGGGACAAAGCTTTTCAACGGTTATAAACGAAAAATCAAGATTTAACGGTTATTTTAACTCCGATTTTGATGATTTTTTATAACTACACTCCTTGACCCTATATGAATATAATGAATGAATTCGATCTTCAATTAAAAATATTTACACAAGTGGATACCACAAAATCTTATGTTATACTTAATAAAAGTATAAATAAACTCTTAGTGTTAGTCAATCTATCGTTTTACGAATTCTCCAAAACTAATTTCAACGATCCAAACCGTCAAAATTGTTTGTATATGCTTGGAGATCACATCAGCAAAAAATCACAAAAAAAAAACATTCAAAGATCAAGTAACGGGACAAAGCTTTTCAACGGTTATAAACGAAAAATCAAGATTTAACGGTTATTTTAACTCCGATTTTGATGATTTTTTATAACTACACTCCTTGACCCTATATGAATATAATGAATGAATTCGATCTTCAATTTAAAATATTTACACAAGTGGATACCACAAAATCTTATGTTATACTTAATAAAAGTATATATAAACTCTAAGTGTTAGTCAATCTATCGTTTTACGAATTCTCCAAAACTAATTTCAACGATCCAAACCGTCAAAATTGTTTGTATATGCTTGGAGATCACATCAGCAAAAAATCACAAAAAAAAAACATTCAAAGATCAAGTAACGGGACAAAGCTTTTCAACGGTTATAAACGAAAAATCAAGATTTAACGGTTATTTTAACTCCGATTTTGATGATTTTTTATAACTACACTCCTTGACCCTATATGAATATAATGAATGAATTCGATCTTCAATTTAAAATATTTACACAAGTGGATACCACAAAATCTTATGTTATACTTAATAAAAGTATATATAAACTCTAAGTGTTAGTCAATCTATCGTTTTACGAATTCTCCAAAACTAATTTCAACGATCCAAACCGTCAAAATTGTTTGTATATGCTTGGAGATCACATCAGCAAAAAATCACAAAAAAAAAACATTCAAAGATCAAGTAACGGGACAAAGCTTTTCAACGGTTATAAACGAAAAATCACGATTTAACGGTTATTTTAACTCCGATTTTGATGATTTTTTATAACTACACTCCTTGACCCTATATGAATACAATGAATGAATTCGATCTTCAATTTAAAATATTTACACAAGTGGATACCACAAAATCTTATGTTATACTTAATAAAAGTATAAATAAACTCTAAGTGTTAGTCAATCTATCGTTTTACGAATTCTCCAAAACTAATTTCAAAGATCCAAACCGTCAAAATTGTTTGTATATGCTTGGAGATCACATCAGCAAAAAATCACAAAAAAAAAACATTCAAAGATCAAGTAACGGGACAAAGCTTTTCAACGGTTATAAACGAAAAATCAAGATTTAACGGTTATTTTAACTCCGATTTTGATGATTTTTTATAACTACACTCCTTGACCCTATATGAATATAATGAATGAATTCGATCTTCAATTAAAAATATTTACACAAGTGGATACCACAAAATCTTATGTTATACTTAATAAAAGTATAAATAAACTCTAAGTGTTAGTCAATCTATCGTTTTACGAATTCTCCAAAACTAATTTCAACGATCCAAACCGTCAAAATTGTTTGTATATGCTTGGAGATCACATCAGCAAAAAATCACAAAAAAAAAAAAACATTCAAAGATCAAGTAACGGGACAAAGCTTTTCAACGGTTATAAACGAAAAATCACGATTTAACGGTTATTTTAACTCCGATTTTGATGATTTTTTATAACTACACTCCTTGACCCTATATGAATATAATGAATGAATTCGATCTTCAATTTAAAATATTTACACAAGTGGATACCACAAAATCTTATGTTATACTTAATAAAAGTATAAATAAACTCTAAGTGTTAGTCAATCTATCGTTTTACGAATTCTCCAAAACTAATTTCAACGATCCAAACCGTCAAAATTGTTTGTATATGCTTGGAGATCACATCAGCAAAAAATCACAAAAAAAAAACATTCAGAGATCAAGTAACGGGACAAAGCTTTTCGACGGTTATAAACGAAAAATCAAGATTTAACGGTTATTTTAACTCCGATTTTGATGAATTTTAACAGCTACACTCCTAGACCCTATATGAATACAAAGAATGAATTCGATCTTCAATTTAAAATATTTACACTAGTGGAATTTATATACTTAAAAACAAAAACTCTTTATCCTTGCACATTTAATATTTGTAATAGATTAGTAGTGTATGTATTATTTTTTTTATTAGGCTTTCATTTTCGAGTGTAGATATAGTACTTGAACGAGAAATGTTTTAATGTTTTCAAGTAATATTTATGTCGCAATGTGTGGTATGTGCAAATTGTAAAAAAATATATTTTTTTCTTAACGGGTCATAACGGGTC
This sequence comes from Pyrus communis, assembly GCF_041283825.1. NCBI lineage: Eukaryota > Viridiplantae > Streptophyta > Magnoliopsida > Rosales > Rosaceae > Pyrus > Pyrus communis. Next base: position 6,167,395 of record NC_142576.1, on the reverse strand, counting down.
GGGTCACTTTACCCGTTGGGTAAAGTGACACGACCTGTTAAGGACCCGTTAAGATAACGGTTGTGACACGACACGACCCGTTAAGATAACAGGTGTTACACGAAAACGACACGAACACGACAGACACGATCCGTTTGCCAGGCCTAGCTTTGACAGTGAAATTCCCAAATTGCACACATGGCATGCTAGGGAGATTTGCAGCACCGCTTCATTCCTCTCATCTGCACCGTTTCCTTCCTCTTCCACTCCGAATTGATACGGAATACTGCTGAACCAAATTTTCTCACCATTTCGTTCCATACTTCTCCACCTCTTCATTTGTGCTGCGCCCTGAATCGAAACAAAAAGCTGGTCATCCAAATCAATTTCAGTTAACTCAAATCCTTAAAACCCAAATTTCTCCAAATCGTTGGAATCAGTTTGCTTTTGTTGTTGCTAATCTACAGGTAAAGCTTAAATTTACATACAATTTTTTAATTTTCTTGATTGGAGTTTGGAAATAATTACAGAAAATTGGAAAAGGGAAATGGGAAAGCGAGAAAATGCATGTAAATGGGTTTGGGAAAATGACTTTTCTTTGGCATTCGCTTTTGGCTTTCATCCTTTCTGTGTATGTTTTCACTGGATGAGCCTTGTTTTCCTTTTTCGATCTTGTTGATTTTTTCTTTTCTTTTTCCCATTTGGGCTAAATAGTTCTCCAACTTCCGAGCGAATGTCGATAATTGTTGTTGTTGTGAATAAATTTGGTCAATGACTTACTAAAACACCAATTCTCCATAGCCAGAGCACTATTAGATGACGCTTTGCGGAAGAAAAAAAAAAGGGATTGACAGGGCACTATTAGATGACGATTGTCGATAATCGTTGTTTTATAAATATATCATTAAAAAAAAAATATATGTATTTGTAAGGCAGTTGCTTCGGGGATATAAAGAGTCCTTCAATACCATCACCACCGATCACTTTAATCCTCCCATCCCTACCAAACAAATAAGAATCAAAACAACAATGTGATTTGTGTGATGCAGATATATCATATCTCCAAATAGATGTACGTAATATCATGCCTTCATTGCAGTATCTACAAGCATGCTTCACCAAATATACATGTGTATTTTGCCATTCAAAACTTCTGGGACCACAGAAACGAATAGCAATTCCGAGAAATGTGGAACAGCAATGCTTTGCAGCAAGATACTTCATTAACCACACGACAGTGCGCAATGCTAAGTAGATTGGTTTTTGAACAATTCACTCACATTGTTCCATTGGCCAAAAGGCGCTGAATCGGATCGAAAGAAAGAATGGAGGCCGTGGATGGGATGCCATAGTCTTCCGCCGTCAAACTCCCGCGTGGCAAATTATGCTGAAGCCAACAATTTCCAATACAAACTCCCGCGTGGCGAATTCGAATTTGCAGCTGAAATCTTTGGCTTTCTGCAAAAGCGGCTGGATTGGACTAGCGGAGGAGACTATCTATGTTTGTTTCAGTGATCATACCGATGGCGTTCCTACTCTTAAGAGCTGTAAAAATTTTCGAATCAGTCAATGACAAAAATTGGAATTAAATGAAAAAAATAAATAAAAAGGTGCTTTAGCCGTTGTTTATGGGGGTTGTATCCTCTGCGGTCGCGATTATTTCATATTCGGTACGCGGTCGGCAATCCCTTCGTTGGAAGCGAAGGCAAAACGGAGTCGTTTTGGGCATGTTTGCTTGCATTTTGCATCATTTGGTTGACACGCATCCATTACAAATGCAGTAGATGAAAGTAGACATCACCAAAAGCGTCACTGAAAGCATTAGCAGTATCTTCTTTTTTTTCTTTTCATACAAGCAATTTTTTACGTTCAATTGTAATTTAATTTAATCTGCAAGAAAACACTCGATTGCATACAAAGAGTACATTTATTTTACACAAAGTGGTTACGCTTATGTCTACAAAATATAACTCGTCATGTATCAACAACTTATTCTCATTAGAGCAAATTTTATAAAGGAAGCCGAACTGAACCAAATCGGGCACCTTGTTCGAATCACGAATTGATGTGTTATTATGCCCACTTCTAGAGCTTACTTTGAAGTAGGGGTGGTAGTGGGTCATGTCGAGGTACTAATCATTCGGGACATTATTGGACTCCTAAAAAATAAATCACAACTTACTCCTACAATAATATTTTTAACATACATACGTAAATAGCTTTTAATGAGAATAACTTTTAAAAATAAGATATTTATTATTGACACTCTAAAGATCTAATTATGCACTTTAAAATTTTTATTTAGAAAGATAAATACTCATACGAAAGTGGAGAATTAAATTTTAAAGTGCCAATAATAGATCTCAAAAAGAAAATAAGAAGAAGTAATGCACATTCAAAAAAGACTTTTTAGCTAAAATAGTCTTTGAAACTAGCATAACTTTTCATTTTGGTATTTAAGATTTGAAATCGGTAAAAGCAGTCCCTGAGTAAATAGGCAACTTCAGTAATTAACTTCCATATTCTTATCTCTTGGCCTTAAAAATTTACAGCTTCGGATTACTACTAGATTGATGATCTATTGACACCTGAGGAGCAGGCTATTAGGTTGAGTGTATGGAGAAAGACGTGGCTCCAATTATGGCAGAGGTATCCTTTTTACTCTAACCATTTCTGCATTTCATATTAAGGCTAAAACAGTCAATATTTAATTATTTAATATACATTCGTAAACAATGAGATTGATATGCGAACTTGTTTTTTCAGTATTGTGAGAAGGCAGAGTTTCCATTTCAAATTATTCCAAAGCTTGGTGCATTGCGCATTGCTGGTGGGACAATCAAGGTGCTTAATACATAACTTAAGAAGTTATTTTTAAATCTTGGGTTCGATAATTTGTTGGATGGGTTGGTAATTTCGCTTGTGGCCTTCTTTCTATCAGGGTTATGGGTGTCCTGGTCTTTCTATTACGGCAAATGCTTTTGCTACAGCTGAAATTGCTAGAGTTGATGCAACCTGTTCTACTTTCTTCTTGGTTCATTCCTCAGCAGCAATGCTTACTATTGGTTAGAATTTGGATAATTTTATTTTTGACCTTTTGTTTTATAAATAACCAAACCTTCACTGAAAAATGATGTTGTTGACAAGTCAAGGCTTATAACTAGTGTAACATTTCTGGACTGTGAAGAATAGCATTATGTGGGTCGGAGGCTCAAAAGCAGAAATATCTACCTTCTTTGGCTGAATTTAAGACTGTCGCCTGCTGGGTAAGATGCTCTTTTATGATATTCGTATCTAATATCTTTTTATGCTAATGTCAAGATACTCAAATCTGTTTATCTGCATGTTAAAGGGTTTGACTGAGCCTGACTATGGAAGTGATGTGAGTGCCTTGAGAGCGACAGCAACAAAGGTCAAGGATTTCAACCTTCTCATTTGCTTCTTTATTTCTGTTAAATGGTATTATCATGCTCTTTTGGTTTTTGGGTGTCATGGCTCCGATCATGCTATATCATGTATTCTTGTGTTGTTGGGATCGTCAGGTGGAAGGAGGTTGGGTACTTGAAGGCCAAAAGCGATGGATAGGAAACAGTACATTTGCCGATGCCTTGATTATTTTTGCTAGGAATACAACAACAAATCAGATTAATGGGTATGTAAAAACATAAACATGCGAACAACCTCTCAATATGTGTTCGGAACTTGTTTGTCAAGCTTCAAAGTTATGCAGAATTTACGATTATTTCTTTCTGATTATGCTTCTCCTTGACTCCAAATTGCTTTGGTGTTTAGATGCCTAGATGCATCCAAAATTTAGCATGATGGTTTTCCGTAGCAGCACTCTCATGTTGAATGCTTTTTTTCTCCTTCTATTTCAGATTTATAGTAAAGAAGAATGCCTCTGGACTGACAGCTACAAAAATAGAAAAGAAAATTGGTTTACACATTGTTCAAAATGGAGATATTCTCTTAAATAAAGTATTTGTTCCAGATGAGGAAAGGCTGCCTGGTGTTAATTCTTTTCAGGATACTAACAAGGTAAGCTGCAGAGCTGCATTATTGCAATTTGTTTAATCTTCTCCCTTTAGAGTAATTTAGACATAAATTCTACTTCTTATTCGAGCTTATGTTTAATAAACAAGACATGTTTAAGCTTGACTAGAGATTCATATTGGTCTTTGTAATAGCTCTTTATTCCCCTTTTGAGAGATAAGGCTTGATACTGTGATGACGTTATCCCAAAGTTATAACGACATTATCCCAAAGTTATAACTCTGAATCTTCTTTCTACGGAGCATGGAGCAAAGTTTTTCATTATGTTGCCCTAATATAAAACAGATGTGCTATGGTCTCTCATTTCTCACACATGTGAGAGTGACACGTATAATGCTGTCTTCATGAGTATTTATTGATTTAATGTTGCTTTAAACTACTGAATACAGGTTCTTGCTGTTTTGCTTGTCATGGTCGCCTGGCAACCTATTGGTTTATGTATGGGGGTCTATGATATGTGTCACAGGTATAAAAACATGCCTAAGCAGCGCTCTCTCTCTCTCTCTCTCTCTCTCTCTCTCTCTCTCATCTTCCATTTACCATAATTCAAGTTCCTCTGTATTAAGTCTAAATTATAAGGATTTGAAAGGTATCTGAAGGAGAGGAAACAATTTGGAGCCCCTCTTGCAGCTTTCCAGATCAACCAAGAGAAACTTGTCCGTATGCTTGGTAATGTTCAAGCTATGGTTCTTATAGGTTGGCGCCTCTGCAAGCTATATGACGCGGGTAAAATGACTCCTGGTCATGCTAGCATTGGGAAGGTAGAAAAAAATGACATCCTGATGCATTTAGTTATCCTATTGCTTATACATTCAAAATACTAAATGGGTGCAATTTTCAAGCTAGGACTTGAAGGCAATGATAGGATTGATTTTAAATTTGCTGTGTCTTATTGACTTGTATACCTATTCCTCTGTCCTAACGTTGTCGGTAAAGGGTTAGGTAACGTTTGCTATCGACTCCTTTAGTGTAGGAACCTGATTGCATTGGATCTTAAACGTGCCATTGACAGGCTGTTTCTTTTGCGAAGGGTGTTTGTTATATGTGCACAACTTTAGTTATTTCTGTCACCTTTTGAATGCATTCATTTTGTGGTCGCCTTGCAGGCTTTCGGTGATTTGGAACCCATCTACACATTCGAAGGCACGTATGACATCAACGCCTTGGTCACCGGTAGGGAAGTCACTGGCATTGCCAGCTTCAGGCCAGCTGCATCAACCCAGCGAAGCTGTCTGTAGTGTAACTTCTCTGAATCTCAACTCCACAAGTTTCTTTCATTAAGAACCAAAAATAAGGGATGAAGTGAATTCATCCATTGACAACCAAAAATAAGGACACCATATAAATTGTTGTTTTTAGACATTGTATCGATATATAGTTCTGAAAGACAAATAAATAATCCTAGCAGACCCCCAAATTATTCGCCAAAAAAGCGCCATACCTGGGCTTGTTTGCCCCCGGCATAACATCGTGGGCGGACAGGTTTACGTCCAAATAAGTGACAAAGGAAATGAACCTTTTGAAACCTTATGTCCAAAGATTGCTAGAACTCAGTGGTTGGGTCAAAGGAAAGCTTGCCAAGGGCGTTTGTATTGACCAGATTATCCTACCACAACAGAAGCAAAAGCAAAATTCCCACCAAAAGCTGTTGGGTTTTGCAAGATAAGATTTTAACGCGTAGCTAAATGTCATAAGCAGTTACATCTTGACTGTAACCTTCCAAAATGTGGTCTTCTCCCCTCTCAAGGCCAAGGGAGCCGTTACGCACCCATGAGTTTCGAAGACATTTTTAATCAACAACTGTCGTCCATGAGATAAAAAGTTGCTCTTAAGTGCTTGGAGTTTGGTCTAATTGGCCTCCAAGTGGGAGAAACGTTTGACTAGAAGTGTCTAATCAAGTTTCGTTCTCTTGATCATCCAGTAACCTTTTCTTAAGCTATTGGAATTTGATCTAATTGGACTCCAAGCAGGAGAAAAGTATAAGTAGAAGTCTGGTCGAGTCTCGTTGTGTTGACCATACATTCTAAACATCATAACTTTCTTAGTTCTGGCGAGTCTTATTCTGTTGACCATACATTCCAAAAATCATACCTTTTAGTAATATTTTTGGTGTCTAATCGAAACTTATAAAGTGTCGTTTTTCTCTGTAACTAAAACAAATTACATCATCATTTCCAATTCACTGCGTTCCAAATGTAAATTTATTGTGTCCCAAGTTCAAAACTTTCCTTTCTATCAATTATATTAAAATCCATTTTCATCATCCAAGCTCCATTGCAAAATGCAATCATATTAAATATAACATAATGCACATCTCAAAATTACCATTACCATCCATAATCAAAATTATTAGCCAAACCCACCATACATTTTCCTCCAAAGTATAAAACTCAAAATTCTACCACCTCCTACTAATTGGATTCCAACCACCACCGCCTCCGCTCATTTCCCGCTGCTTCTCGGCGTCCCTCTCCAACCCCAAACTCCGAATCTTTAGCTGAAACTGCATCACCGCCGTCAAAAATTTCACTGCCTGCCCCGAGCTCAGCAAATCCACCAGCTTCGTCGCCATCGTCGTCCTCAGCAAGTTGGCATTCTCCACCACGGTCTCCAATGCCGATTTAAGAGACTTGATCATCGCGTCGTCCTCCACGATCTCCCCGTGACCGGCCCTCCCGTACCGCCTCACCGCATCCATGAACGGCGGCGGCGCCACGCTCTCGTGAATCTTGGCGAGCTTGTCGTTGAGCGCGCGCTCCTCGACCCGGGTCGCCTCCCTCAGCCGGGCCATCCTGACCCGCTGCTGGTCGCTCAAATCGGGCACCGACTGGGTCACGAGCCGGAATACGATACCCGGTTTGTACCCGGCGATCCAAAGCAGGCTCCTTTCATAGGAAGTATACCACGTCGGCGAGAAAACCAGTAAAACATCCCGCTGTCCAAGTCGCGATTTCTCGTCGTAATACTGCTGGTAATGGAAGAGAACCCGAGACACCAAATCTCGGAGGTCTTCATCTCGGGCCTCGTCGATCGTCTGCTGGGCCGATAAGAGCTCATCGAGGAAGTGTTCTTGCCGGACCAGCCAGCCCTCGTAGAATGCCTCGAATGTGTTTGACGCATTGCCGCTTTGAGAACCGTTTGTCATAACCAAAACAAAAACAGCAAAGCTTTCTGGGGTTTTAATGGCGACGAAAAACAGAGAGATGGGTGGGATTAAATAGGAGGTGGGATTCGAAAGGTGGGGGATTTCTTTTGGGATTTTGGTTTTTGATTTGCTTTGTGGGCAAGTAATGCTAATGAGTGAGGATACTTCGAGAGCAAGCTTCATGCATTTTGTTTTTTTTCACAGAGAGAGAGGAAAACAGAGGAGAGGCTCAGACGGAGACGCGTGTGCATGAAGTGGGAAATCCAATGAGGTTTGAAATTGGACGCCATTAAAGAGAGAGGGGGGGGGGGGGGGGGGAGATGTATATAACTCAACAAATCTCAATTCTTTTATGCATGAAGTGGGAAATCCAATGAGGTTTGAAATTGTGCGGCGACCGACAATAAAATTATTTGTTAATTATTTATTCTTGTTCGTAAATTTGTGCGCTTCTGTTTGTTGTACACGTCAGAGTGATTCGTTGAAATATACATTTAACAACTCTAATGTACTAAAAACGTATTATACACATACGTACATATTGAAATATATGTTTTCCAATAATCTCGCTCACGCAAATGATCTATGTTCTTAAGAAGAGATTTGAATAATATTTTTGTAAATTCACACTTATATGACTCTTCACATTCCATAGAGCTTGATCGAAATCTGAATGGCTGGATCATCTAACAAAGGTGTTCATTTGTAGACCATAAGTTTTGAATCGCATAGTAATGGGGTCCTTTCTTTTGACTACCCTAATCTCGGGGGAAGGGATCGGACTCGGGAACAAAGGGTAGGACACACTACGTTGCCAAAATCATTAAGTGGGGCGTACTCAATTGAGATTTTGAAAGATTTTTAAGAGTATAGCGTCGACTTACTGAGCAATTTAGCATGGAGTCCCCTTCAGTAGAAGATAAAAAGGAAATGCCAAGTTCATCTACTGAATCTTAAATCAGATATGAAATTGGATTAACAAAGCTCCAAGAACACCGAGGAGTTCAAACATCCATAGATGCATGCCACATACAAAGATTACGAGTGAGAATTATGGAAGTCATTAATTCCTTAACTAGACTAGCCACAGAATGAGAGTAGGTTGGAAACGCATCGAACGAGAAAGTACAACAGTCAAACATACAAGCAGAAATTTGAATTTTAGATGGAAATAATCAAAATACAGCAGTAGTTTTCTTCATATGCGAAAACTAGAGAGGAAGAACGAGAAGCGAAAAGAGCAAAGCTTACTGAAGATAGCTGGAGAGGACTCGGATAAAGGGATGCTACTGTAACAGGGGATCGGAGTGATTGGGGGAGCTGGGCTTGGCTGACATAGGGGTAAATGGAGAGGTTTTGACTCACGATAAAAACGAATTTCAACCACATTATCGTTAAATACTTGACCCACTTTCCTATAGATAATATCGTTTGTTTAAAAAAATTCATATAACAAAATTTGTTTTTCTTATTTACCAATTATGTTGTAAAGGGGTACGACCTGTTATAATAAAATAAATTTATTTGCGGAAAACATAAAAGAATGGAATAATGGGTTTTTGAGGCATGCTATCTTATTTATTTGCCTATAAAATCAACTCGATCAAATGTTTTAGAAAGAACACGACACAATATAGAAATTCATGTAAGCGATATCAAGGCTAGAGAGAAGAAAAAAAAGTGAGAATTATCTTTATATTCCTATTATTTGACATAATAAAAGACTAAAAACTAGATCTGCATTATCAATTTCTAGTTAAATCTTGACTATTCTTGTCTATCTCTTTGAGTGTTTGGACTTTGTTTTAGGAGTGTGCAAAACTTGGATAAACAATAGGCATAACGTCGGGCTTAACTGTATCCGCAAGGCTTATTCGCATATCCCTTTCGCACATTGTATGTTGGGGCAAATAGATTATGAACGGCAACATATTTATACGTGCCTTAAAACAATCTTTCATCCTTCGTCACAACCATAACCCACATGCTACCAAAAAATAAAAAATCCAACAAAACTTGTGTAGCACATGCAACCATCTGGGAAGAAATATGAGACTGAAATGTTATAAATTGCTTCAGCAGTGAGTTTATCAGATTCTAAACAGGATAGACATAACCAAGACAATTACAAATAGCTCCACACAAATAAGATTTTGGAAGCTTCAAGTCATACAAATGAAAACTTCGTCCCTATAAAACAACCGCTAACATAAAAAGTCAAGGTTCAAAGCGATGGCAGGAAAGGTAGAGAAAAACAAGAAAAGAAAAACCACAAGCAGCATATCTTTGCCATTCTTTAGCCTTCTTGAACTTTGAGGTATGAGTCTTTAATTGCACTCATTTTTCCAACAACCATATTCAAAAGCATCCGCTCCCTTGGTGATATTGCACAGCAGGAAAGTCCTATCTGCATCACAGCAAACAAGCATTCCTCTACCTTTTTTGCTTTCACCATTCCACGATTGTTACATCTGGGCAGCGCAATCCTTTCGTATATATCATCATTAACACTACCATCAGCTTTGAGGTCGAGGAGCAATGAAGGGTCAACAACGTCCATGACATGGTCGGGCAAAGCCATGGCTGCGAATTTGTAAATGCTTAGACCTTCGATGAACATGTCATCAGTAGGTGTTTTTCCTGTGAACATTTCTAGCAAAAGTATCCCGTAGCTGTAAACATCTCCCTGCATGGAAACTTGGCCTCCCATGCCGTACTCTGCCATGACATACATATAGACAATAAGATGTCACGTGCAATTGACTATTAAAATTGATATCTTATTTCAGATTAATGTTACTTGTTTCCAGGAAAAAGAATCAATAGTATATCTTTAATAAATAGAATTTAATTAATTGGTTTTTAGTAATAAGTTAATAATTAAGAACCAAAAAAATAAATTAGAATGATGGAAACTCATACCTGGAGGAATGTAACCTATAGAACCCTTTAGTTGCGATGACATTATTTGACTGAGGGAAGGATCATTTGATGCTTCCAAGAGGAACCTTGCTAAACCAAAGTCCCCAACATGGGCTACCATGTCTTCATCAAGAAGTACATTGCTCGGCTTTAGATCACAATGAACAATGGATGTTTCACAATGATTGTGGAGGTAATCTAATGCAGAAGCAACATCAATGGCTATGTTCAATCTTTGCATAAAATTCAATCTCTTACTTGGAGATTGCTCCTCATCTCTAGGATGCAACCATGAGTCAAGACTTCCATTTGGCATGAACTCGAAGACTAGACTTTTGAAGTCTCTACCATGATTATCAATGCTCGAGCATGCAGTTATGATCTTGAGAAGATTTCTGTGCCTGACATTTCTTAAAGCTTTGCATTCATCATTGAAACTCTTGGACGCTCCTTGTTGTTGAAGGTTTAATACCTTAACAGCAACTACCGTTCCATCACTAGGAATTACTCCTTTATAAACAGAACCAAAACTTCCCGAACCAATCAAATTATCCACCGAGAAACCATTAGTCGATTCAACAAGTTGTGAGTAGGAAACACCTAATTTCCAATCCTTATAAGAACGTGAAGTTACAAGTCCTTCTCTTGACTTTTTCAGCATTGAACGAGCACCGAAGAAGCATGATAGAGCAATTATGAATGCAAGTGCACAAGATACAAGGATGACTACTTTTGGGGAAAGTAGTCCTCGAGATGAATGGTGTTTGTTTTTGGGGCATGCAGGTAGATGTAATTGTGGGATGCCACCACAGAGCCTATGATTTCCAAGAACCGAGACACCACTGACATTTGAAAAAATTCCTTCTTTAGGCAACTCGCCTTCAAAATCATTATAAGAAAGATTGAGATACTTAAGTGCTCCAAGCTTGCCTAAGAATTCAGGAATATGCCCAGATAAGTTATTGCTTGAAATGTCAAGTTCTTCCAAGCCCTTTAAATCTTTAAGAGAGTGAGGAATTGTTCCTTCAAATTTGTTGTCGTCCAAGAACAAGCCCCCCAAACTAGTACAACTGCCGATGGTGCTGGGGATTTCACCTGATAACTTGTTGTTTGATACATTTAGCAGTGTGAGATGCACCAGATCACCCACATTACTTGGCAGTGAACCAGTCAAATAATTTTCAGACAGGTCCAAACTAATTGAAAGGGTTGAAAGCTCCATAAGCTTTTGAGGTATGTTGCCCGTTAGATTGTTATTATGAAGTCCAAGTGCTAACAGGTTCTGGCAGTTTCCGAGACTCGGAGGTATACTTCCCTCAAAACTGTTTATGTCCATGGAAAGATCTATCAATGAAGTCATATTACCCAGGGAAGATGGAATTGGCCCGGAAAATTTGTTACCAAACAAATAGAGACTCCCAATCTTCTCAAGCTTCCCAATTTCTTCAGGGACAACACCCGCCAAATAGTTATCACCCATATCTAGATCGATAAGGTTTATAAGATTTCCAATGCCGTTTGGGATGCTTCCATGTAACAAATTAAACCCTAGATAAAGAATTTCTAGTTGGGTCGAAAGGTTGGCTATGGATCTCGGGATTTCTCCTCCAAAACGATTATCGCTAAGACCCAAGTATTTAAGACTAGTACAATTAGTCAAGAAATTGAGAAAACTCAAATCACCTAGTTTTCCATTTCCCAGTCGATTGTCAAAAAAGTTTAGCATAGTTAAGCTTCGCAAGCTTCCGAGACTTTCTCCAGGGATTGTCCCCGTGAAGTCGTTTGTAAAAAAATCAATCACCCGAAGTCTAGAAGCATTTGACAATGATACAGGAATATTTCCTGTGAAATTGTTGCTACCACAGTAAAAGCCTACGAGATTAGGAAGCAAGATGCCGAGATTTGGTGGTAGCTCTCCATGGAAATGGTTTAAAGCAACACTGAACCTGTTTATGGAAGAAATATTATAAATTGAAGAAGGGAGCATACCAGACAAATTATTGTCCGTAACGAAGAATATCTTCAAGGTTGTAATATACCCGAGCTCATTTGGTATGCTTCCTTGAAAATTGTTGCCGCCAAGTCTAAGACTCCTCAAAGAAGAAAAATTTCCTATCCAACCTGGGATGGTTCCACTGAGATTATTTTTTCCAAGTTGTAGAACAGTCAAACTCAACCATGAACTGAGTTGGCGTGGAATTGACCCAATAATCTTATTGGATAAAAGATCCAAAAATCTGAGTTGTGTACAGTGGGACATATTAGTCGGAAGTTTCCCGCCTAAAGAATTGAAAGACAGGTTGAGACTTTCCAAGGTCCGCAGTCGACCCAATTCTTGAGGAATTTCACCATGAAACTTGTTGATTCCCAAGCTTATTTCAATTAGACGAGTAAGATTCCCAATGGAAGGTGGAATGGAGCCTACCAATTGTTTATCTTGCAGGTCCAGAATCAGGACTCTTTGGGTGGCACGGTGGCATGTAATGCCTACCCAGCTGCAGAAGTGGATGGAATGATTCCACGAGCTGATGACACTGAGGGGATCTTCAGTTATTGTTTTCTTGAAGTCTAGCAAAGCCAAGCGATCAGATTCGTTTCCAAGCAGGGTAGGGCTGGGAAATGCTGCAGATTCCGGACATGTGCTCATCATGCATAAGACTAAGAGAAAGAAGCCATGCAGGAATTTCAACAAAACCAGATTACGAATAGTACGTGAATGCTCCATCATTGTTCAAAGACAAATGGAAAACCAGAAAACCAAAGTTTAATTTGCACAGAAGCACAAAAGAGAAGAAATCCTATCACATGTAAGAAAATACACTTGAGATTGGATGGCCACAGAAATTAAGATAGAACAACTTAGTAGTTAGCACACACAAATTAGGAAATCTTATCGCATGTAAGAAAAAGCACTTGAGATTGGATGGCCACAGAAATTAAGATAGACCAACTTAATAGTTAGCCAACAGAAATTAAGAAATCTTATCACATGTAAGAAAAAAACACTTGAGATTGGATGGCCACAGATATTAAGATAGACCAACTTAGTCCACAGCTTAGAAGGAACGGAAGAGTCAGACCAACTTTAGTCCACAGCTTAGGAGGATTGGAATAGTCAGACCAACTTAGTCCACAACGGTCTGATCCTTGTCATCCCCCTAGAAAGTTTTCAATCAAAGTTTGTATAGAACTAGGTTTTACACGAGAGAACAATTGGCGATAGGACAGATTTTCTCGTACTGCTTTTTATATTTATTTCTAGTCAGGGTTTGCAAAGTTAACAACGATCAAGAAGAGATGAGTTTAACTGGCATCAGTAAGTACAAAAGGGCATTGTAAGTATTTCGGCCAGTTGAAATCATGTTAGATTTGGAGTAAATTCAGAGCGATTTCGATTTGTTTGGATTGCATAAGATTATCAAAACAATGTCTAAAGGAGTGTACCATATAAAGGAGTGTACCATATCCAATTGTACTGCCATTTGAACTCGTGGCCAAATGTACTAAGTAATTTATCGGCTGCAACTGGAAACAGTAAAACAAGTTTACCATTTTAACCACAAGTCACTTGTAAATATTAGCTACGAAATTACAAGGCTTGCAACACAGTAACTCTACGGTTTGAATGAACGAGTTCAGAATAATGTTACACTAGTCTGCACAAGCGAGGTCTCAAACAGAATTACCTTCCGTTAGCTTTAACAGCTGCCGCTACTCCAGCAGTCACTCCAGCACAAAGAACAGAAGACATATACTGTTGGGCATTTCGACCCGCTGCAAGTTGGATTCGAAATTTCTCAGGTCTTAGTGAATATTGAATAGAACTCGCACCTGAGAACAAAGTTCCATGTGCTAAGATTTCAGGCAAAACCAAATAATAGTAATACCTTGTTGAAGTGTGACGGATGTCATTGTCAACCCTCCAATTAGCAAAGCTGATGCCACCAGGTTTGCTAGAATTGAATTTTACTTCTCCTTACTAAAAGCATATCCATTAAATATCGCTCGTATTTGCTAAAGTAGGTATGATTTCTTACTAAATTTACTTTCAAGAGATGCAATTAAACCATCAGGGTACTCCCCAAACCATCAAAAACTAAAATATTGAGGTTCCGAGAAGATGAACCAAGATTTTATTATCCTACCTGGGATCTGTATAATTGATAACAAAGGGATATATTAAACCAGACAAGGAATTCAGGAACTTCAATTTCTTTGAAAGATTCATTGTACTTACAGAAAAAGATTCAGCACGGGATGGTGAAATATCCCTTCTAACTGTATAGCGGCCACTGATAAGATCCATAGCATCCTGAACAAATTTGAAACTTATTTTAAGCAAGTATATATACATGGAAGTCACTTGCTTTCATGCAGATGAGGAATACTCTATTTGCCAACGAGAGGCAGTTTACCTGCCGAATGCCATCCTGAAAGTTATTCAAAAAATATCTTGAAAGAGCACTCATCCCATCTTTAATTATTCCTCCAAATGTCTGCTTCCCTTATCTGTGGTCATATGGATCCAGAATATGATTCGAAAAAAAAAGGACATATATACATAATTACATTATATATATATTGTCCATGATTCAAGTCATACTATACAGTTGAATTTACCTAACAAGGTCCCCTTTAAGGGCATACGTCCTTGCGTAGTCAAGGCTTATCTCGTCACCTTGCTCCGCCCACACCAAAGACCCGGAATTGAGAATAAGTATAACAACTTATTATAGACATCGTTTGATCATTTATGAAAGACAGGATACATGACACGAATAATTCCATACATGCTCTAAATGTTTGGTAGTCTTCAGCAAACATAGAAATGCTTTCAGAAGAATCCAGCACTCCAGTCCTCTGCAACTGTGCATCTAGAGACTTCTGGGCCAAGCAACTCTACAAAATAAAGAACCAGTAAACAATTGAATGTCAAATCTCAGTTTACTCATGCAATGGCATATGGTATATCATATTGGCACAAATTATTAAGATCAATCACACTAGGTAATTTTCTTAGAAACCTGAGTAACATTTGTTCAATCAAGGCAATCAATGCAGTTCTGCTCCTCCAGTATATTGCCTTTCGCATCTACAAGGAAGTATCTGCTCAGCTGGAACAGTTTTGATTAAAAACAGTATTACATATAGCCAGCATACCTGGATTTTGGCATACTTAATTCAATCAGATATTACGCTTTCATTACCCTTGCTTTTCAAATTGCTCTGAGATCTGCTCGTATAGAACCTTTAGGTTTTCAAAGTTTGAGTTACCACATACATGTTGAAAGTCAAATGAAACGTATCTGCTACAAAAACACTAGTAAGTTGAGAACAAAATCTCATTTCTGACATTGTTCCCAATGCCAACCAATAGAACTGACTTCGTTTTAAGCAACCTCGAAAACAAAAAAGGAATCCACTTGAAGTGGGAAAATGATTCAGTTGGGAGCCAACATAGTTGCATATATAAGTATGCAAATTGTCACCTCACGTTTGGTAGATTTTGCATTTCAGCAGAAAATGCCGTGCTTAGTTGACCTTCATCACCATGCTACAAATAACAATAAATGGAAAGCTTATAACAACTGGAAATATATGAAACAACATATACTTTGCATACAATTAAAAAAACAGTAAAACTTGTGTAGCACAAGCAATCAGCTGGGACGAGTTATAGACACCATTGCTTATTTAGCGAATCCCAGAGCCACAAAAAGGTGAGCATGTCGTACAAACACAATTTGAAGGAAAAAAATTGCAAACTTTTCAGCTTAACGTAAAGGTGAACCAGTGTGCAAGGATTGTTAAATTCAAAGTAAAAAGTTAAAAAGAGAAGAAACCCTTACTTTATCAGTTAGGTCTATTGCCATTGTCTCTCCATATCTTTGGGAAAGATCAAAAAAATGGTGCTCCGCAACATTTGACTGTAAGTAGATTGGGAAAATTCAGAAACTACTCTAACAAGAACTGTACCATGAAGCCAGAAAAGAGTAAAAAGGGATGGATTTGCTTCTCTGGCAACAAATTACTCTCTGCTCATGAGTGATAATCCTAAGTTGTGGTTTATAGCTCATGTCAACAATTTGCTACCAAAGAAGCAGAATTGAACCTCGAATCTGAAAAACATATCAAAAGTATTATGGAAGGTTTTTATTCAGAAAAAAGGAATAGATAAATAAATCTTCTTGAATAAAATTTTTGACAAAACTTCCAATCTATTATCAGTCTTAAGGGTTAATAGTGAAACAGCGCCTGCATATTTAGAAAGTATAGTATTGAAAAAGTTCTCTAAATGTATAAAAGTTGGCAAAAACCAATCTATCCTTGCTAAACTGTACAAAAGTTTCATCTATGTGAGGGGCAGTCCATAAAACCTCAGAAAAGAATGACAAAGTTCTACAATTATGATATTTCTCACATCAACAAGGAGCGCAGAATGTGAAGAAAGTTGAGGTTCCACCATAAAACCAATTCGCAATATGGGGATTAGCCCAATTTACTTATAAGCTCATGCAAGGTCCCTCCTCCCATCAATATGGGATTCATTCTCAACAGAATATACTTTTCTCAAATGTTTAATCCTCGGGCAACTTAGTTGATCACATGTACAATGACACCATGATATAAGCTAATGTCCTATTTAGGCAAAGAAACATAATAGTAACTAAAAATACTCCGATACAATAATACCTCAGCACACATTTCTTTTCTGAACCTTCATATGAGAATTACCTGCAATAATGAGGGCTGGAAACCTTCAATCTCCACCAACTGCTCAGTTTCAAAAAAATTAGCAACATCTCCATCAAGGTTGGCTCCTCTTCTCCACATTCTTGTCCCTACGCGACCACATTACAGTGTTTCATGTTTAAGTCCTTCAAAACATACAGATACGGACACAAAAGTGACTACAAGAATCAATCATCTCTATAAGATTGTGCCTAGACGCCGGGTACACCTCCTTGAGACTATCGTAAGTGTGGCAGTTAAGCCTTTAGCTTTAGCTGTGCAGTCTGGAAGCTTAAATGTAGGTCACGGAACACCATAACATATTACTCACCTAAACTCTGAATCTCAATCTTAGAGAGAGAAGGAGAGAGAGAGAGAGGGACATACACATAAGAAATCAGTAAATTCAGGATATTTCCTTGTACTAGAGGAATAATGAACCCATCAAGCTGCCATGAGAAAATTAATGAGCATTAGCAATAAAATTTGTGCGCGAAGAACTGACGACTTTTGGAAATGCTGTTCTTCCTTAAAGATATACATTAAGTGGCGGTAAGCAAGAAAATACTTTAAATTGTTTAACTAATTATGACCTCAAAGATGGAAAGTCTAACCTTATACTTGATAAGTTCGTCCAAAAGATTTCTGTTCCAAACAAATCGAGGATCAGCCTGAAAACACAAATGATTTTTGTTCCAAACAAATCGAGGGTCAGCCTGAAAACACAAATAATGTTAAAAACTACCAAGCAATTACTAGTCATAGATCATAATGTGTAAAGTAATCATTTGATAGGAGCTAAAATGGCATTAAGAGAAAAAACTGATAAACATCCATATGATATGGTGTGTCAGTTGACTCGATACTCATGCTTTCTCATCTTCTAGTGCTGACAAAAAAATTCTTTGGATAAAGGGGAAGGGAGAATCTCTTGACAACCAAAAAATTGCACAAAGGATGGCATGTTTTCAAGGATATGAACTGAGAAGGCATCTTTATTGAGCTGAAACTTTCACCTTGAGAACAAAAGATAAGTATAGTGCACAAAAACACAGAAGTTGGCAAATCCTTAGGGCGGTTTTCCTTTCTCTCTCCATTAACCCTCTGAATTGGAAAGAGTTGAGGATGCCTAGTAAACTAAACGCGTGGACAATATATATGCTTATATGCACCTGATGTATATAACATGAATCACTTTTAAGAACTAATCAGGTCCCAATAAACCCAATATTCCAAATTTCCAACTAACCTGCTTCCATATTGGTTTGGCCATCCATCCTTCCACTAACTTACATCTTCTTTGAAAGCTGGTAGAAATGATCAATTATATATGATTAAATAAACAAATACAACACTTTACCGAATAGATACATAAATAGACATAAGAATTTACTTTAGTGTTATATCAGTCTTGCACGAGAAGTACAGCCCCGGAGTTGATTGGACTGTTTTCAACAGAGCCATGAAGTACGCCTCATCCTTTTTCTGCACAAACACATCACAAAATTAAAACATCCCAAGTCACTCTCAAACTCGCTAACGAATGAAAAGAATCAAAACCCTTACCTCCTGAGCAGTTGAATTCTTCATACCCTCGTTGTAGGACAGAAACCTCATCGAGGTCACTCGATAAACAGGGAAGCCGAGATAAGTCCCAACTTCCGTCCGCGAAGTTATTACAAGAGCATAATTTCCTGCACCAAACACATCAATTCAGCAAACAAACACCATTCCCTGGAAATATAGCCATTCAATCCACAGATTTATACAATACAACGGAAAAAAGTTACACATTTTCGTTTCGAAATACTCCAAAGCGAGTAAAAGCAAGCAATTGACTTACCTGTTAGCAATCTGATCGTTCCCGCCACTCCGTATATCGTCGAGGTTTTGTTTGGGGCTACCCGGATGACGAGAGATTTTTTCAGCTGTTACTATTTAAATGGTGGGATATTAATGTTAAAATGTTAATAACTTAAAAAATAAAATTTCTTATTATTTACATAAAAATATTTAGTGTACCATTTATATTTCCGTTACAATTAAAAATTTCTCCTGGATGACGGGACAACACCTCTCGAGGCTGCCAAGTGGAGGGATTGTGTGAAGCCAAGTCATCGTTTTTGGGTTTTTGTGGGTGGGTGGATGGGGAGGTTAAACCTTCGGGGGAGTATTTATCAAATATTGCAAAAAACTAACCTTTAATTTAAAAAATTAAACAGAATTACCTTCCGTTAGCTTTAACAGCTGCCGCTACTCCAGCAGTCACTCCAGCACAAAGAACAGAAGACATATACTGTTGGGCATTTCGACCCGCTGCAAGTTGGATTCGAAATTTCTCAAGTCTTAGTGAATATTGAATAGAACTCGCACCTGAGAACAAAGTTCCATGTGCTAAGATTTCAGGCAAAACCAAATAATAGTAATACCTTGTTGAAGTGTGACGGATGTCATTGTCAAGTGTCAACCCTCCAATTAGCAAAGCTGATGCCACCGTTAGATACTGCAATGTTTGTTCTCACTTAAAACTTGACCATAGATTCAGTGAATGCATTTTAAAAGCGGCACAAGTTACCTACATTCGCGGCCAACTAATGATGATTACATGCCAAGCTGGCCAATCAAACATCAAGTTTGCTAGAATTGAATTTTACTTCTCCTTTCGTTACTAAAAGCATATCCATTAAATATCGCTCGTATTTGCTAAAGTAGGTATGATTTCTTACTAAATTTACTTTCAAGAGATGCAATTAAACCATCTTAAACTAAAATATTGAGGTTCCGAGAAGATGAACCAAGATTTTATTATCCTACCTGGGATCTGTATAACTGATAACAAAGGGATATATAAAACCAGACAAGGAATTCAGGAACTTCAATTTCTTTGAAAGATTCATTGTACTTACAGAAAAAGATTCAGCACGGGATGGTGAAATATCCCTTCTAACTGTATAGCGGCCACTGATAAGATCCATAGCATCCTGAACAAATTTGAAACTTATTTTAAGCAAGTATATATACATGGAAGTCACTTGCTTTCATGCAGTTTACCTGCCGAATCCTGAAAGTTATTCAAAAAATATCTTGAAAGAGCACTCATCCCATCTTTAATTATTCCTCCAAATGTCTGCTTCCCTTATCTGCGGTCATATGGATCCAGAATATGATTCAAAAAAAAAAGGACATATATACATAATTACATTATATATATATATAGTCCATGATTCAAGTCATACTATACAGCTGAATTTACCTAACAAGGTCCCCTTTAAGGGCATACGTCCTTGCGTAGTCAAGGCTTATCTCGTCACCTTGCTCCGCCCACACCAAAGACCCAGAATTGAGAATAAGTATAACAACTTATTATAGACATCGTTTGATCATTTATGAAAGACAGGATACATGACACGAATAATTCCATACATGCTCTAAATGTTTGGTAGTCTTCAGCAAACATAGAAATGCTTTCAGAAGAATCCAGCACTCCAGTCCTCTGCAACTGTGCATCTAGAGACTTCTGGGCCAAGCAACTCTACAAAATAAAGAACCAGTAAACAATTGAATGTCAAATCTCAGTTTACTCATGCAATGGCATATGGTATATCATATTGGCACAAATTATTAAGATAAGGATAGTGCACAAAAACACAGAAGTAGGCAAATCCTTAGGGCGGCCTTCCTTTCTTTCCCTATTAACCCTCCGACTTGGAAAGAGTTGAGGATGCCTAGTAAACTAAACGCTGGACGACATATATGCTTATATGCACCTGATGTATATAACATGAATCACTTTTAAGAACTAATTAGGTCCCGATAAACCCAATATTCCAAATTCCAACTAACCTGCTTCCATATTGGTTTGGCCATCCATCCTTCCACTAACTTACGTCCTCTTTGAAAGCTGGTAGAAATGATCAAGTATATATGAATAGATAAACAAACACAACACTTTACCGAATAGATACATAAATTGACATGATAAGATTTTGAACAGTAATCACACAACAGCGATGAAAACAGCAGAACGTACTTAAACGGCACCCTAACAGATACAAAAAAATTAAACTTTGGCTGAGTGCTAGGTATAAGAATTTACTTAGTGTTATATCAGTCTTGTACGAGAAGTACAACCCCGGAGTTGATTGGACTGTTTTCAACAGAGCCATGAAGTACGCCTCATCCTTTTTCTGCACAAATACATACAAATTTAAAACATCCCAAGTCACTTTCAGCTAACGAATCAAAAGAATCAAAACCCTTACCTCCTGAGAAGTTGAATTCTTCTTACCCTCGTTGCAGGACAGAAACCTCATCGAGGTCACTCGATAAACAGGGAAGCCGAGATAAGTCCCAACTTCCGTCTGCGAAGTTAGTACAAGAACATAATTTCCTGCACCAAACACGTCGATTCAGAAAACACACACCATTTCCTGGAAATATAGCCATTCGTTCCACAGATTTATACAATAAAAAAAAATAAAAAAGGTATACACATTTTGGTTTCGAAATACTCCAAAGCGAGTAAAAGCAAGCAATTGACTTACCTGTAAGCAATCTGATCGTTCCCGCCACTCCGTATATCGTCGAGGTTTTCGACGGACTTGCAGAAGAAGAAGAAGAATCACCTAGTATTGGAAGAAAGCATGGAAGAAGTTCTAGGCTAGGGCTGCTTTACTTTTCTAGGGCTGCTTTACTTTTCCACGTTTCCTTCCATGTTTTCTGCTTCCATGTTTTCTGCTTTGTTTTTTCTTTCTTTCTGTTTTTGCTTTTCCTTGTTTTCGGCTCCTCCTGTTTCTTTTCCTTTCTTCCGCTCATTTATATGAGCTTTCCTTGTACTTGGTTTCACATAATACAAATATAGACATTCAAAATTCAATATGGTATCAGAGCAGTGACCCTAACCGGTCTATCTCTGTGGTGTTCTCTTGAGAGATTTGTGAGCTTCTTGTCCTTCAATCATGGCTGAAGAAAGCTTAGTAAATTTGGAAGGAGACGGCTTTCATGCTACTCCACCATCACCACACTCAGATATTGATATCAACCCAAATCAACGTCTTAGTTATGTCTTGCTAAATGAGTTTAACTATCTTCCATGGGAGAGAGCAGTTTCTCTTGCTCTGGGAGGACGATCAAAGCTTGGTTATGTTAATGGTGTTATTCCAATGCCTGAGACTACCTCACCGGAGTATGATGCTTGGCTATGCAAAGACCAGTTGGTCATGTCGTGGCTACTCAATTCCATGGATCGTAAGATTGCAGAAATTTTTAGCTATGCTGAATCCTCCATGACTCTTTGGAAAAATCTCAAGGAAATGTATGGAAATCAGAACAATGCGGCTAGAGTGTTTCAGTTAAAGAAGGACATTGCTGGTTTGCAACAGGAAGGGAAGCCATTTGTGCAACATCTTGGAAAGCTGACCACTATGTGGAACGAGCTGAATGTGTATCAACCACACACCATCGACGCTGCTGTGCTAACTAAAAGAGCCGAGGAAGACAAAATATTCCAACTCCTAGCAAGCCTGAGCCCTGAATTCGAAGATCTTCGAAGCCATATCCTCATGAATCCCGACCTGCCTTCTTTTTCAAGTGTGTGTGCCACAATTCAAAGAGAAGAGGTTCGAAGGAAAGTCATGACCTTGGACATGAAGGCAAATATACCAGAAGCTAGGGCTTACTTCTCTAACCAAAAACTTGGTGAGGAGAGAGGCTACAAAGGAAAGAAAACTAGCTTAAAATGTAGCCATTGTGATGCTGGTGGGCACTTAAGAGACCGATGCTGGATTCTTCATCCAGAGTTAAAACCAATGTTTCTTAGGGATAACAAAGGTGTCTCGAAAGGCTCGTTCAACCCTTCTTACAAGGCAAATCATGTTGCCACAACTTCTTCTGATGGAGCACTGAAGTTCACCACTAATCCAGCTGCACTGATCAACGAGTTTGCTATGTTTCTTCACAAGAAACAAGGTCTTGGAGATAGTGAAGGACCACTAAATCAGTGTGACAACAATCAAACTGCACTACTAGGACAGTTTGCTGGCTTCCTGGCTGGAAATGAAGGCGTGGTACAAAGGGACATCCCAGGTATCTTACACTCCTTCTCAACTGCTCTCAACATTGGTAATGTGCATGATTATTGGATTATAGATTCTGGAGCCACTGATCATATGACTAACAAGTCTACAAACTTGCATAAATTTGAAAAATTTTCTATTCCATCCCAAGTGTCAGTTGCCAATGGAAAGAATGCTATGGTTGTGGGAAAAGGAAAAATACATTTGATCTCAAGTGATGTCGAGTCTGAGGCTCTTTATGTTCCCTCATTCCCTTTTCAACTTTTATCTGTTAACAAGATCACAAACTCATTAAATTGTCTTGCCATTTTCTCTCCCAAAAATGTGATCTTTCAGGATGTAGTCACCAAGAAGACGATTGGTGAAGGATTTTTCTTAAATGGTCTCTACTATCTTTCCAAGCATATTCAAGTTCCCAAGGTTTTTCAAGTCACTTCAAGCTTAGCTCAAGAACAACAACTTTGCCACCAACGTCTAGCACATCCTTCTGAGAAAGTTCTATCCACCTTGTTCCCAAATATGTGCAAAGTTACAAGTCCTTGTGATGTTTGTCATTTTTCTAAGTTTACTAGATTACCATTTACTTCCTCTTTGTCTAGGGCTAGTAACCCTTTTGAAATTGTGCATTCCGATGTTTGGGGACCAACTATATAGTCTTTTGATGGATACAAATATTTTGTAACTTTTGTGGATGATTTCACAAGGATTACTTGGTTGTATCTTTTGAAATTTAAAAGTGAAGTGATGGAAGTTTTTCAAGATTTTCATAGACTTGTGGCCACCCAATTTGCTTCAAAAATTCATATTTTACGATCAGATAACGGCACAGAATATATGTCTCATAACATGTCACACTGCTTGAGCACGCATGGTATATTACACCAAACAAGCTGTGTTGGAACACCTCAACAAAATGGGGTGGCCGAGAGGAAGAATAGAGATCTACTTGAGAAGACTAGAGCTCTTATGTTTCACATGAATGTGCCTAAGAAGTTTTGGTCTCAAGGAGTCCTTACTGCGGCATATCTCATCAATAGATTGCCTAGTAAAGTGTTGAATTTTAAATCACCTTATGAGGTCTTGAAAAATAGAAAGATCAACTTTTCCCATTTGAGAGTCTTTGGGTGTACATGCTTTGTTCACATTCAAACTCAAAATCGTGACAAGCTAGACCCAAGGGCTGCCAAATGTGTCTTTCTAGGTTATTCATCTACCCAAAAAGGTTACAAGTGCTATAATTCAACAACTAGAAAAATGGTTGTTTCAAGGGATGTTAAATTTGAAGAACATGTTCCTTACTTCTCACAATCACTGGATTACTCTAGACAGGGGGAGCATTTGATGGACTTATTTCCTTTTCCATATCCAAACGGAGAAGATGCAACATGCACTCCTAGTGATCATGTGCCGGATGATGTTAACATTCACTCGGTGGAACATCTTGAAGATGAAAACCATTCCTCATCAGAGATTCACACTGCACCCTCCAGTGATCCTTCCAACCATGATGTTGTTCAAATACCTGTAGTTCAATCTCCTACAGTTCGTCGCAATCCTGCACGAGAGAGGAAACTTTCATCCAAGTTGCATGATTATGTGACCTACACTGCCAGGTATCCCGTGACTGATATTATTGATTATAGCAAAGTCTCATCTTCTTTTGCTACATTCCTAAGTGCCATTAATGAAGCTCGAGAACCTCAAAGTTTTCAAGAAGCCAATCTTCACAGTGAGTGGAGAAATGCTATGGCAGAGGAGCTTCAAGCCCTCCATGAAAATAACACATGGACTATAGTGAAACTTCCAAAAGGAAAGAAGGCAGTGGGGAGTCGTTGGGTGTACAAAACTAAGTTTCATTCAGATGGCACAATCGAAAGGAATAAGGCTCGCTTGGTTGCTCGAGGTTTTACACAAACCTATGGCGTCGATTATAAAGAGACATTTGCTCCGGTGGCAAAAATGAACACTGTTAGAGTATTGTTGTCGGTTGCAATTAACAATGCATGGCCTCTCTTTCAAATGGATGTTAAAAATGCTTTCCTGCATGGTGAACTTGAAGAAGAGGTTTACATGAAGCTACCCCCAAGTCATCCTCAATCAAACAATCCAGAAATGGTGTGCAAACTCCATAAATCCATTTATGGTCTCAAGCAAAGTCCACGTGCATGGTATGCCAAGCTCAGTCATGTTCTGGAAAGGGTTGGTTTTTGTCGAAGTATTGCGGATTCTTCCCTATTTGTTCGTTCCAGCTTAGTGGGTAAACTAGTTGTGCTCATTTATGTTGATGATCTAATTGTGACAGGTGATAATATGTCAGAGATTAATGCTCTTAAACAGTATCTCAACAACAAGTTTGCTATCAAGGATCTTGGCACTCTCAAATACTTTCTGGGCATCGAGATGGCACACTCTCACAAGGGTCTCTTCCTCAACCAACGCAAGTATGTCATGGATCTTCTTCACGAAGCAAAAATGACAGATTGCAAGCCTGCTCGTACCCCTTTGGATAGCAACTTGAAGCTAAAAACTCACGGTGATCCAGTTCCCAATTTAAGTTACTATCAAAGAATGGTTGGCAAACTCATTTATCTGACTATCACACGTCCTGATATATCATATGCTGTCAGCATTGTTAGCCAGTTTATGCACTCTCCAAGCATGGATCATTTGAAGATTGTTCATCGTGTGCTACGTTATCTTAAGGGTTCCATTGGTAGAGGAATTCTTATGCGCAACAATAGTCACACTCAGATCTCAGGCTATACCGATGCTGACTGGGCAGGCAATTCTCTCGATCGCAAGTCTACCACTGGGTTTTGTACGTTTGTGGGAGGCAACCTAGTTACCTGGAAAAGCAAGAAACAAAGTGTTGTTGCACGCTCTAGTGCAGAGGCAGAGTATCGTGCTATGGCGTCCACTGCTTGTGAACTTATTTGGCTCAAAAGCCTTCTGTTGACTTTAGGTTTTCCTCATCAACAACCCATGTCCCTACACTGTGATAATCAGGCCGCGATGCACATTGCATCGAATCCTGTATTCCATGAGCGAACTAAACATATTGAAGTTGATTCTCACTACGTCAGAAATCAAATTCAGTCCAAGGTGATCGACACTCACTACACGCGCAGTCATGATCAACTTGCGGATATTTTCACAAAAGGATTACCCTCTGCTGATTTTTAACGTCTTTTGTTCAAGCTTGGAACAATTAATCCCTTTGATCCAGCTTGAGGGGGAGTATTGGAAGAAAGCATGGAAGAAGTTCTAGGGCTGCTTTACTTTTCTAGGGTTGCTGCTTTACTTTTCTAGGGCTGCTTTACTTTTCCATGTTTCCTTCCATGTTTTCTGCTTCCATGTTTTCTGCTTTGTTTTTTCTTTCTTTCTGTTTTTGCTTTTCCTTGTTTTCGGCTCCTCCTGTTTCTTTTCCTTTCTTCCGCTCATTTATATGAGCTTTCCTTGTACTTGGTTTCACATAATACAAATATAGACATTCAAAATTCAATACCTAGCATTGAGATGAAAATTTATACCGTTAAGCGGCTCCATGGCCGTCACAGCGGTCGATCGAGAAGCCTCGATCCGGAGCCGCGACGGATTTGATCACGAACTTGTCCTGAAACTCCTGCAATTCCAGCTCCTCGTACAGCTTGAAACTTCCGCCGGATTTTGATCGGAGAAGAAAATGGTGGTTTATCAAATGTCTAAACGACTCCTCCCTTTGTTTTCAGGCTTTCAGCTGATAACCAACGTAGAAGCCGATGGATTCCTTAAATGACGTTTTTGCCCCTAATGACTAGTAATTTATTCTAATTTTTGTCTGCGGGCAGCGCAGCCGGAGGCAGTGGTCTTTGTGTTAGTGCGAGGAGCGACCATTCCACACCTGCTACTGTACCGTAATAAATTACAGCCGTAATGTTCGTCCAAAGTGACGGGAGTGGATGACGTGGCGACACCTGGATACCGTCCAAAGTCAGTGTGCTGAAAAGGAGAGATGGAGAGTTGGACTGTGTCAACGGGAAACAGTTGGAATTGGGTCCACGTATTTGGGCTAAATAACTAACTTTTAAAATCTGTTAGTTGGAACCGTTTGAAGTAGATGGACTGTGCGAAAAAGTAGTAACCGTTGGATTTGTGTGATGATTCGGCTGATCATTTGGTTCCTGAGCAGTTTCTGGGATCAATCGCGCACAGCTAAGTTGACTCTAAATTTTCCGTTGCAATTTAAGTGAAATTTTGCAGATGGTGAGGATCAGCTTATCAATGCGTGACTAGTCTTATCAATGTTCATTTTTCTTTAGCTTGCCTTAACATGAAAGATACAACAAATGCAGGTTAAACCAATTGGTCTGGACAGCGTGGCGTTGCACCCAAATTCAAGTCTCCTTCTCAATAATTCAATTTTCGACTGTTGGATCCAATGAATTAAAAATAATCAAAGAATAAAAATTAACAAGTGCATAGAAAGTAAAAAAGAACGTGTGGATATTACCACGACGAATATCATATTGCAAAAGGATGGAAAAACGAATGAAGATGAAATACAGCTTCTCATTCCCACTCAAACAAATTTTCCTTCACCCAACTTTATTTGCTCAAAGTTTAAGAGTTACAAAGCCTAAATCTAAGCATGACAGCTAAACTTCTGATACAAGCGATACTAGGAGAGAGGAAATCGAACACGGGACACACGAGCGCCTAAACTTAATCATTTATATATATGAATACAAACTCAATTGCCTCGTACAGTTTCAGTATCACATACCCCTGATCAAATCTGCCATCTACATCGACACCAAAACTTGAACAATCACTTTTTAAACAAGCTGGCAAGCTCGCCCTTCTCCTGCATGGAACTTAGGATATCACATCCCCCAAGCAGTTCTCCATTCACGAATATCTGGGGGAAAGTCGGCCAGTTACTGTACTTCTTCAGAGTCTCCCTCAATCCTCTATTATACTCTTCGTCAAGCACATCAACGCTCTCATAATCCACCCCGTGGTTTTCAAGAATTCCGACAACCTTCTGCGAGAAACCACACAATGGGGTACTTCTCGAACCCTTGATGAAGGCCACAACTTTGTTCTCATTCACCAACCGGTCAATGAGTTCCTCCAGTGGCACTGTCAGCTGCACATTAGGACCAGGTGTTAGCCGGAGATCAGACTTCTTCTTCCTCGGTGGTGGCTTTCGGACCCATGTGGCGTTGCCCGATTCATTTCCAGGGGGAACCTTCCCAGTTGCTTTTATGTGTTCTTCCATCCATGATTTCCAAGCTTCCGTTAGAACTGCCCTATCTGGTTCATCTACTACCCCAACCTACAGTACAATATCATCACTGTTAGCAGAGCAATATCGCTTATTTCCTTGTACATTTATACTAGTTTTGCAGTAAAATCGACACCAATTTTACCAGTTGTCTCCTTTCTTTCTAGACACAGAGCCAAAATGGCTTCTTAATCTTTTCACTTTGAAAGCAAAGTTCAAACATTTCGATTCGGTCCAATAAACTTCTATCCTACAGGGAAAAAAACACTGCTTTCACCAGAGGTGCATTACCCACACAAATAAGCAACAATGTGGATTATGGGTTAATCTTTAAATTGTAAAGATGCATAATTTATTTTCATAAAAAAAGAGTTTGTAGCTCAATTGGTTAAGAGCGTTCCTAGTTAGAATTCTCCTTCTCAATTATCGCTTGTATTAAAAAAAGAAAATTGAATTGAATTGATATATTTTTTTAACAATTATTGAATTCTACAGCTCACTATAAATTGAATTGAGCCCTTGAATCAACCTATATATGTTCAATTTCACAAAAACTAAACTTTAGCAGCTAATAAAAGTCCCAGAAAAAGTCCATACCTTAACGGAGTAGCAAAGCTCCGGCAACGACTTCCGGTGGGAGAGAACACTCGCCGCTATGTTCCTCGATAACCCGACGAACTGCAGCTCTCCGCTCTGGTCAAAAACGGCGTAGACCCCAGTCTCCGCCGGCAATTTCCCGGCGATTTCTACCTCCTCCGGCACGGTGACTAGCTCGGTCTCCGAGAGGGCCTTAACTGCCGAAGTGATGACCGAAGCTCGGGGCTTGGATGCGGCGTAAGGTTTGAGAGAAATGGAGCGGAAGGTAGGGGCTTTGGTTGGTAAATTGAATGAGGGGTTGGGGGTATTTTGGGGAGAGTGAGAAGAGAATAAGCGGCTAGAGGGAGATGAAGTGTGGATTGGAGAGAGGTGGATGATTGTCGCCATTTGAGATTCAGTGAGAGAAGGTCGGGAACGAAGGTTCTGGTTTAGGCTTCAACAGATATTGTTGAGGAAACGGATTCGGTTTCTGACCCGACCCGATTGTTTGAGAGGAGCTATTGGGTTTGGGTATCTGATCCAATGGAGTTGGGCCTCAGAGTATGGACTAAAAGTAATATATATATTTTTTGAACAGAATGATGTTCTCTTGTTAAACAACTTAAAATATTATTTATCATATTATTAATATAATATGGACGGTTAAATAATAAGTATCAGTAATCCATATTGTAATCCAACAACATAATTGTCTGGCAATAATCATTAACGTGCGTGTGAGAAGATTCCACCGGCGGACTCAGAATATTTAAATAGTAGGGGTCATGATTTTGACTAAAATTATTTTATTGGACTTTTTCGTTGAGCATTTGGTAGAAGATTGTCAATACCTGCCGATATTTGTCAAGGGTTAATGATAACAATATGTAAACAATTATTATGATGTGTACAAGTAATTGTTAAATAATGTTGGAAATTGTAAAGGCTTGTAAACTAAGAGACTTCATTGAGCATCTGGTGCGTATAATAGAGTTACACACAATAAGAGAGAAAAGAAAACATGGATGATAGAAAAAAATAGAAGAAGTAGGAGGAGGATGTAATTTTATTTGCCCTAACTGTTTATAGGATAAAATACAATACACTTATATATACACGGGGTTTTTAAAGTTGATAGAATCATGGACAACCAATGACCCATGTTGGCTTTGCCACTTGAGAGAGATGCAGCAGGCAGCGTTGGCTAATGGCGAGGCTACCCCTTCGATAATTTAGATTTTTACTGGTAATTCGTACGAAGTTCTTTCATTCAGTGAAAATTAGTCCAAGTTGCCTAACTGAAAATTTATGAGTTCGCTCTTGCGCAAACACAAGAATAATGATTTATATGAAACAGGTTTACCGACACTATGGCGTTCTATACTAATAAAAAATGATATTTGTAAGTTTCTCAACACGTTTCACTGTATTATCAAATTGAAAAGTCACGTAATGATGAATATTTTCCATGTAAGTTGTTCTTTCGCAGAAGACCCTCTATACCTAGGTAGGACCTAAATAAAACTAATCATAATAGTGAGTGCCCACCAGAGTATATTTACTATGAATATGGATCCTTTTTGTAAGGATCCCGATAATCTGTGAATTTTATCTGTTCATCGTACATTGTGTGGTCAGAAATCATTTTAATTTTTTTTATTTAAAATTGAACATAAACAGTATCTGACAAAAACTGACCGCACGATATACGATGAACGGATATAATTCACAGATTCTCGATTCTCACAAAGATGATCCTGGTGGTATTTATAATGATGGACTTTACAAGTTGATCATCGCTTAAATAAATGAAATCTGGAGTAAAATTGCAGCTAACTTCAAACCTAAATTAATGCTAAGCAATCATTGACATGGGATGATTTTTGTTGCAGTGGACGATGATGTCAATGTTAGGTTGGATTAATTTTCCACGCCAACAGCATCATACCACCATCACCCCAAATTTCATGAACCTGTTCTGCCAGATTTGCTAATTCAGACTTTTCCATATCTAGGTCAAAATCTCAGAACTGTACCTGTTCATCCACATTAATCCTAGTTACCATGTCTATAACAACTGCATAAAGCTTTTCCTCCACATGTTTTTGCAACAGTGTTACAAATCAGTCACACATGACTATGCAAAAAAGTTAAAACGTACTCACAATACGTAATTGATTTAAAATAAAATCATTGAGGCTTCCAAAATATAAGTAAACTTCTCGAGTTTTGTTGTTGACTTAGAATAATAATATCATGACATTCTAAATATAAGTAAACTTCTCGAGTCTTGTTTTTGAGACCAAAAGTTTTTAGTGGCTTTCATTGACAATGATCATGATGTGCACAAGCAGATACGTGGTACTGATATACTGCTGCTACATCGAAAATTCAGTACAATACTCTACCTCAACATGCTCTCTCATCATTCAATCAATACACCTTTAACAACCTGAAAATGAAATATTGGCCGCTGATTGATTACTGGAACCAACAGAGAGACATATACTTTATACAGTTCAAGCTAAGTAGTTAGTCTAATAGTGAGATTTTATAAGTTGAAACCGAGATTTCAACATGTAACCGAGTATGTATATTATATTAGCATTATTTCTTTATTGTGTTTAGCGTGATGAATATTAATAAAATGACACACAATCGGTTGAATCAGTGGCGGAACTACATGTAGACTCGAGGTTGTCATGGCCTCCTCAGCTATGATATGGCCTCCGCCACTGGGTTGAACCCTAGAATCTCTCCTTAACAGGAATCTACGTTGGTGAAAGGTTTGTCCCCTTAATCGGATTTTACCGAGTATATACCTATAGTCCGATTATAAACAGACGGCTCCTAGTCAAATACGTACACACATATATGATACACACACACACACACACACACACACACACACACACATATATATATATATATATATGATGGATGAATCCTACCAGATAGCCAAAGAAGTCAAAAGAGAGAGAACCTCCCTTCTTTGTTACCCTATCTATAAAAATAGCAGTAGCTTTTTTCTCACCTAATGAAAGATTCTGAGCTACTTTAGCAATAAAACAGTTGTTGGATGATCATCATATAGGGCCATGGCCAGCTCCCCACTATATGTATATGCAGA
This sequence comes from Pyrus communis, assembly GCF_041283825.1. Taxonomy (NCBI): domain Eukaryota; kingdom Viridiplantae; phylum Streptophyta; class Magnoliopsida; order Rosales; family Rosaceae; genus Pyrus; species Pyrus communis. The sequence goes on along the minus strand of NC_142576.1, from coordinate 6,135,518 downwards.
GGACAGAAAAGGAACCCAAGATGTTAGCCTTGCAACTCACCCCTAAACCTTCTCCTTTAAATAATCCATTCCTTTAGCTTCACTCCTACTCAAAAACCCAAAAGATTCCCCAAAAATAAAACACGTCCTCATCATTCTGTTTGCCCACACACCCTTTCATATAATCCTCCCTTCAAAACCTTTCTCTAGCACTCCACCCTCTCCACAGCCATGAGCTTCCCTCCATCGACTGCATCTGGCGCAATGAAAGTGTTTCGCGGAAAGCTACATTTTCCAATTATCATGGTCTGCGCTATCGCCTTCATCAGTCTCCTCTACACCGAACGGATTGGCATCATTCTTTCCTCCAACCCTTTTTTCAAAGTTAAATCATGTTCCAAAACCAATGCCACTTCGAAAAATAGTAAGTCCAATTAACTACTGATTTTTTTTTCCAACTAAAATTTTCCTAATTGATGTTTTGTGGTCACCAATCACTGTCTAACAGAAAATAGAAATGCTACACTGGATAAGTTGAGGGATACCATATTAGATGATAGGTTTGAGTTTGACCCTGAGGAGTGCAGCATTGAAAATGGAAAGTGGGTGTTCAACCGTTCGATCAAGCCTCTTTACTCGGATAGAAGTTGCCCGTATCTTGATAGGCAAGTTTCGTGTGTCAAGAATGGACGTCCGGATTCTGGCTATCGCTACTGGCAATGGCAGATCCAAGATTGCACATTGCCAAGGTTGGTAACTTACAATGCATGTCAAAACACATCTATGCAGTTTATTATGCAAGCTAGAATGTTGATATATTTATTGGGAGCTGTTATCTGCACTCCGAAAAAAATCATCTTACATCTTCCGAAGTTACAAAAACAAAGGAAGGATGAGTGCAAGATGACTATTTTGGAGTACTGATAATATGCTAGTTTATACAGAGGCATACGCAATCTTCATGGATTAATTTAAATACGTGCTGCATGAGGTTCTGTTTTTCTAAACAGTTAATTTCTTACAACTTTGTATGTAGATTTGATCCAGAAGTTGTTCTTAAGAAACTTAGCGGAAAGAGGCTACTTTTTGTTGGGGATTCTTTGCAAAGAGGTCAATGGCAATCTCTAGTCTGTATGGTTGAATCCATCATACCAGAGGACCAAAAGTCCATACGACGCGGGCACTCTCACACAGTCTTCAGAGCCAAGGTACGTATAGTTCTTAGTTTTCGCTCATTTGAAACGACGATTAAAGGAAACAATTGAAGGCTTGAAGCTAATCAAAATCTTTCCAACTTCAGGAGTATAATGCAAGTATTGAATTCTACTGGGCTCCATTTCTCGTTGATTCCAATTCTGATGAACATATAATCGGAAATCCAAAGGAAAGGATACTAAAAGTGGATTCAGTTGCCAAGCATGCCAAATACTGGACAGGAGTTGATATCCTTGTGTTCAACACTTACGTTTGGTGGATGAGCGGCTACACGATCAAATCATAGTAAGTTTAGAGGAATATGTATAAATAGAGCCAGTTAAAAACTTATAACAGAAGTAGAACCGTAGAGACATTAAAATGAAGAGGAACCAAACAAACGGTCTTTATATTTCCGGGTTCTATTCTGATTAAAAGTTCATAACCGGTTCTATTTGTGCATATTTTGTTTTCTAAGAAATTTAACTTTGCCAATGGAGTATCGGCATTTTCTTTTTGGTTTAAGATTGATCAATCTGAGCAACAATGTGTAATTGAACACAGCTGGGGCTCGTTTCCAAACGGAGAAGAAGGGTACGAAGAATTGGAAGCACCGGCTGCCTACAGAATAGCATTGAAGACATGGGCTAACTGGGTCGACACAAATGTGAATCCGAACAAGACCCGTGTTTTTTTCACTACTATGTCCCCTACACACATGAGGTATCTCTCCCATACACAACTTGCTATGATTAAACACAAGATAAAAATTATGCAGAGTATGTTTTTACTAATGACTTGAGTAACAAGTTAAATCTCTAATTCTGCAGAAGCGCAGACTGGGAAAATCCAGATGGGATGAGATGCTTCAACGAAACAAAGCCATACATGAAAAAGGGATTCTGGGGAACTGGTTCGGACAAGAAGATCATGCGTGTGGTGTCCGAAGTAATAAACAAAATGAAATTTCCGGTTTCAGTACTCAATGTAACGCAGATGTCAAATTACAGAGTTGATGCTCACACAAAAGTTTACACCGAAACCGGAGGCCAAGTACTAACTGATGAGCAAAAGGCTGATGTGCTGCACAATTCAGATTGCATACATTGGTGCCTTCCTGGAGTTCCGGACACATGGAATCAAATTTTTGTGGCACATTTATAGTGATAAGAATCGAAAGTAACACGTTTCGGATTTCTGTTCAAGATTCTTGTTTCATTTTATTTTTTTAATTGAATTGAATTGAATTAGTACAGCAACAGCTGCTGAAGCAACTTGTATGTTCTTAGTTTTTGTTTTGGCAAATTCCAATCATCCAAGAAACTAGATCATGGTAATTATCCTGGCTGATTTACCATGGTGAATTGCCCTGCAAATCATGTTTCACAACATTACACAGTGAAAATTGGTAAAATATACAAAACAGTCATCCAAATACACACCATCAAACATGTGAGATGCAAGAAAAATTATTGATCCTAATACAATCACCTTCGCTCCTCGCGTGCTCGTCACATGATCAATGTTGTGAAAGTTGTATACAACTGTTACATGTTGACTATTTGCATTCAAACTGGTATTTGTGTCTTTGACTCATCTTGTCCAGAAAGTTGATGCCTATTCTTTGCTTTATTTTTTTTTCACTACTGCGTAACACTGAATAATATTAAAAATAAATAGTTGAGATTGAAAATAGAAGATCTTAAACAACTATGGAAATCAAATTTAATAATTAAAACAGTTGCAACGTTAAATGGATAACATTAAAGTCACACTCAATGATTTATTTGACAGAAAGTGATCCGTGACTGTTAACTAGCCATGCCAAAAAAGTTTATGGGGCTGTTTTCGGCTTAGTATTTTGTGGCTTCATCAACAAGCTATTGGAGAAGTGCGTTTTACACTACACTTCATCAGGTTTTGTTAATTTGTTTCGCCAAGATTATTGAGAGAGAGATGGCGGCTGCATATTCGAGTAGTGTTGTTGCTTTGGTGTCCTTTCTTAATATGATGGAAATCGTTTTTGGTCAAAATGTTTTTTCAAACTAATTTTTAGTAAAAATTTAAGTGAATTCTGAAAAAAGTATTTTAAATGCTTCCTAAAAAATCATTTAAGTGTTTTGGAATCCAAAATTAATTTTATAAAAAATGTTTTCAATTATTTTAAAATTACATCTAAATGAGCACTTAGATATTTATTATTTGTTATACACACGATCCTTCACGTATTGGTTGAAGCTTCCAAACAACTCACGTACAAGTACAATTTCTTAAGTTTTAGTCATGTGAAGTAACATGATCACCATGTCAGGCATCGTATGTACAAGATGAGTTTGACTACACACAATAGTATGTGGTTGACTTGTATTATGACCATTGCGATACTCTAGTATAACATACATGTATTTTTTCGCTGACAAAACACTTGTTTTGTCACAAAATTCGCCTTAAAAATGAATTTAAGTTCAACCGTATTTAAACTCGAAAAGTTGCTTAATTAATACAACTATGACATGTTTACCTATTTCTAAATGAGCGAGAAGGAAATGAATTGAGAATGGTCGGATTAAAATTTAAGATCTTCCTTTTTAATCTACCACGTTTATAGTTAACTCAAAGTACGACTCGTCTCTAAAGGGTCCGTATGAATTTAGCCCAGTGGGCCTAAGGTCCGTATAATCGAAGATTCTTCTCTCTGGGAGATCGAGAAGCTGCGCGAACGTCTGATCGCCAACGCTGTTCAGGTAAAACTTCCCAAAAAATTAGGGTTTTCTCAGTCTCCAATCACATTAGGGCTTTAGGGTTTAGTCAAATCTCTCGCGCCTCTTTTTTCTGAATCGAGTGCGAATTTGCTCTCTATTTAATCAGGTGACTAGAGCATACGGCCATGGCGGGCGGTGGGAACTTCATGAACAGAGTCGTGTCGTACCTCGTCAATGAGCTTCTGGTCGATAGCCTCGCCAATAGGTGATTTCTCGATCCCTTTGATCCTATATGATTAGCTTTGATTGTCGGATTGTTGATTTGTTGAAAGCTTCATTCTCTGGCCACACGGACATCTCCGTTCCCGATTGGCTCGTTCCCTTGAAGCAAAATTAGCTCAAAGCTTCGATTTTGTTTATCAGCTGTGGCGCCAACATTTTATGGTGCTACGGCTTTGGATGCTTTGAGGAAATTTTCGCCGCCAAAGAACGGTTCTTATTGTTATATTTCAATTTTCTCTAATATGTTATGTGCGTTGTGGGGTGGGAATCTTTTGTTTTTTGGGGTGGGAATCTTTTGTTTTTGGGGGTGGGAACTTTTGTTTTTTGGTATCGGTTTTATTTTCGCGTGCTGGTGACTATTGAGGTAGTGGGTGAAGCTTCTCAATAAGATGTCGGAACTGATAGATTTCTGATCGGTATGCTCCCAGAAGCGAAATAAGCTCACAAAGCCTTCGATTTGTTTCGCCTGCAGTTTAACATTTAGTTCATTGCAGCTTTGTAGGGTTGAGAATATTTTGCCATATTTCTTGGTGGTGTTGTAGGGAAGGATTCTACTGTTTTAACGTTCTCTTCTTGGTGTTTTACTTTATGGTTTGATGCATTATGCACATTGATGTGGAGATGCTATTTACGCCTGGTGACGTATATTGGTTTGAATTGATTGGACCCTGAAGTTTTTTTCTAAATGATTTCGCAATTTGTTAAATAAAGCTTCATTTTTTTGGCCTTCAAGATGATTTGCTTCCTCAATAAATTGCTCTTTTGTAGCGAAATTGTCTTGATCTTCCGATGCCAAATTCCAATGACTGTAGTTTTGTCTGATGAATTATACTCATGTTATGCATGTACGTATGTCCCTTTGTAAGAGAAATGTTCATACATAGACCGTAGTTAATTAGCTCAACCATGAATGTATTCCTGCTTCGCCCACGTTTATCGTGTTATGCCTAATGATGACTCTGCGTGGGCTTGTAATGATTTTAGAGATGACTGCGAAATTAACAAACCAAAGAGCTGAGATCTTTTTCTATGTTCTTGAAAATTATGTTCTGCATTATTTGGATGAGTAAAATTGGGTCCTACGCTACGTGTTTTTTTATCTCTCTCTCGATGTTCTAGTTTTCTCCATTTCTATTGCCCTCTATGGTGGACCGGTTATTTGGTCCTTAATTCATGACTTAACTTTTTTACACAAGAGCTTCTTCATTTACATTACTAGGAGCGATGACTATCTGTCATTGGGATCATTGCTAACTTCCATGTCCTTGCATACAAAAATTGTTTGCATGTTGTTTATAATAGTCACAGACTGTAGTTTTTACCTGTGACGATTATTTATACCAAACTTAGAAGTTTTCTGGTTTTTCAGCCGTGCATTCCAAAGGTTTGCTGTGAAAACATCGAAGAGGATTGAAGATATTCAAAATATTGGTAACGTTTACTTTGTACTTAAACGATTTTGTTTGGCGTACTGCACCTTTGAGTATATCATGCTGAGGGTGTTATAAATTGGTTTTGGTTATGCAGCTGCAAAGAAGAAGGAACAGCTTGCTGAGCAGATGAAGGATTTCTCGAAGAACATGGAAGATGTGAGCTTCTTTTCCTTGAAATAATTGTTCACTCCGAATCGTTGAAAACATATGTTATTTAGCGTCTGATGGCATCTGCTTTTGTTTTTCCTGGCTGCAGTCTTTCAAAGATGGTCGATGAAGGGTGATACCTGAGCGGTCGTTGGCCTGGTTTTCCAAACATGTGTGTACATATGGAATCATATTCCTTTCTTTCTCCACTGCCTTCAAGAGTGGAGCCAAATTTTAAGTTTTTAAGATTTGCATTTGAATGCTTTTTATGGGACGACAAACGCTTTCTGCCAACCACTTGTTGAATATAAGTCCCAGTGCATTGAGAAAACAAAATACAGTATATGAGAATGGTTTTACTTCTAGTAACACCGACACATTTTGCGATAAATCTCTACACCTAGCAATAGGTGAGGCATTTTGTGATAAAAATCTGTACTTGGCAATTGTTGGGATAGTATCAGTGTGGTTAGAAATGGGACAGTTTCCCGTCTCTTTAAATATTAGAGCATATGCCAGGTGCTTTAGAAAGCCCTTCTAAGATCTTTCACAATTGTTTGAGTGAGTGTGATAGTTATATTTATGTATAGGAATCAGGTAACCTAAGTTTTATATTTATAAACTATTGTTACACAAGTGTTGGTTCAATTTATTGGTCACATTTACATTTTTCGATCTAATGGGGAATGCCCAAGGGCGTACGTGGAAATGCATTTTAAAACAGTTAAGGTGCATTCATATTAGTAAAGGTGCTTTCGACCATATTGGCAAAAAGTGTTCACAGTGCTCGGTTGAAAGAAAAAAACCCAACAGGATTCTCTCCGCATTTTTTGGTGAAGATTTTGAAGATCGTAAATCATGTCCGTTCATTGTACATCGTGCAGGCAGAAATTATTTTAAATATTTTTATTTACAATTAAGCACAAACAGTATTTGACAAAAATTAACTGTATAATGTACGATGAACGGACATGATTCATGTATTCTCGGAATCCTTACAAAGAGGATCCGGATTCTACAAAAATAGTCGTGTGTTTATTTTAATGAGCATTTTAAGTACTTTTTAGGGCCTTTTGGCTAAAACTTTCCACGTGCTTCTATTAGAAGTGTTACCGAAAGAGCCTTTGAGCATGAGTTTTTTTTTTAAGCGTCAAACTTTCAGACGGACCATGTAAAGTGTGACGAAAACCTTAAAAAGCACAATTACTTCAGCATGTTCTAATGAGCACTTTTAACAAAAGCGATACTAAACAAGCTAGTCCCAAACGGGTACTAACTCCTCTACAAAAAACATAAAGCCCATCAAAATATTTTGGTTTTGGGCCATTCTCACTGTTACAGATATAAACCTCCAAACGCCATTGCAAATCTGATAAGAAAACCGAGAAGGGGTTTTAGCTTTCTTCACCAGAAAACCGAAAAGGGTTTAGCTTTCTCTCCAGTCCACCATCCATGGCGTCCATCATTTCCAGGACCGTTAACCATCTCCGCCACGTCAACCGCTCAGTGATCCGATCCGGGTTGCCGAATCCACCGCCACCGCTCGCCAACTCTCTCCAAAATCGGCATCTTCCACTCCTCGGACAGGTTCGTCTCCTTCAACTCTTTTCTGCTAATACTCCGTCTGCCTCTAGAGAAAAATCAAGCAAATATTCAAGCTTCGCATTCTTTGTTCTCCTTTTGTTTCTCTGCATCCAAACACCTCGAGCTTACTTCATTTTCTGTTTTTTGTTCTTATTTAATATATTTTTTCTGGTATCTGCTTGAATTGCAGTCGTTGGCGATTTATCAAAGATCTTTTTTTTCAACGACACCCATTACTACGGCGGAAAATCAAGGAAACCCTGAACCCAAAACCTCGGAAAGTGCAAATTCTGGTAAATCTGGTGACTCTGGTGAAGGGAACAAATCTGGGGAATCACATGAGAGTAGTAATGCCGGAAAATCTATTCGTGGAGGGGTAATCTATACGATGCCGTATAACGATTTTTCTTAGATGTTTGGAGGTGGAAATGTGATTGTAATTTCGTTTGATTTTGTGGGCGATTTTGCAGCCTGTTTCGTGGTTGAGTTTTCTGCTGCTGGTGGCGACTGGAGCCGGAATTATACTCCATTACGACAAGGAAAAGAGACAACATATTGAAGGTAGACTACTATGGTGAGTTGAATTGTATGTGAGTTTTGTATGTTGGACTTCAATTCGTGGGTCTGCAACTTTGTTAGCGGTGCTCTTTGATCTTGCCCGTGTTGTATTTGATGCATAACGGATACCCATCATCAAGTTGCAGGTTTATAAGGTGCTTAATGTTGATTTAAGTCAGTGATAAGTACTCATACGGCTATTAGGCACGCAATACATGATTAAGCGCGTCCATGTCACCTGTTGCCTTTTTGATTGAGTATATCTCATTGTATTCTTCTTCATTTCGAATGTTTATGTCCAGTTTGCATTCAAAGTAGAGTAAAATGTCATTATTATGTATCAATTCATTGCTTCTTGCTTCTTCTCGTAGGCTCGATATCTGATTTTTCTCATTTTTACTTCCCTGTAATATAAATTTTGTTTCTATTAATTGACAATGTTTTGCTGCAGAAATATTTAAGGCATCCAAGGAAGTAAAGCAAGGACCATCTGTGGGAAAAGCTGCTATTGGGGGTCCATTCAATCTTATCAACCATGATGGGAAGCGAGTAACTGAAAAAGATTTTTTGGGGAATTGGACTTTGATGTACTTTGGTTTCACTCACTGCCCTGATATCTGCCCAGATGAGCTAGTAAAGCTAGCTGCTGCGGTTGATAAATTAAGTAAGTCTTACTTTTTTACGAGGGTCAACCTTTTTTTTCTCTTGTCTCGCCGATAGTGCAGATCATAGAATTTCAATAGGCATGACCTTTAGCTTTGATCCTCTGTATCTCAAGCATGTGATGCTGAGATTTTTTATGGTCTGTTGCGTGTGTGCAGAGAAAGATGCAGGGATTGAGATAGTGCCCCTGTTCATATCTGTTGATCCTGAGAGGGATACCGTCGAGCAAGTCCGTGAATATGTGAAAGGTACTTCTCAAGATTTAAGTGTGCACCATAGATATATTAAGAATGACCATTCATCACATAGTGTAAGTTCTTCTTATCTGATATGTTTTCTCAACTGTCTCAGAGTTTCATCCAAAGCTGATTGGCTTAACTGGTAACCCTGATGAGATACGGAGTATTGCTCGTGCATATCGTGTGTACTATATGAAGACAACAGAAGAAGACTCAGATTATCTTGTGGACCATTCCATAGTCATGTATGTATTCAATCATTATGTTCTACTTTCTTGAGTGGAAGTCGAAAAATAGTTGTTTGTGTCATTCCAATATTGAAATCAATGATTATTTTGTGCAGGTACTTGATGAGCCCCGAGATGGAATTTGTGAAATTTTTCGGAAAGAACAACGATGTTGACTCACTTGCTGAAGGTATAACGAAAGAGATAAAGCAGTACAAAAAATAGCAAAATAGTTTTCCCTTCACCCCAATTGAATAATTTTCTATGGTTACTTTTCAAATTTACGTTATGAGGCGATAGCTCGATCCTCGTTTTGCTTGTTTTGGTAGTTGCCATTATCTAAGTTGTGAGAATGTACTGAGTAAATTTGTTTGAATTTCAAATTTTACATGTCTAGTTGGTTTACAATTTTACTATGCAGAAAGAGGGTCCTTGCCCATCCAGGCCTGCTGGGGTAGGATTCTGCCAAGTGGCATCATTTTATATGTACACTTGTATTGCTTTTATTGGTCAGTTCCTAACTAATGAAATGTTAGTTTGGTTGGTTAAGCTGCTCGTTGGCCACCAAACTGGTTGAGTGTTCAGTTTTATGAAAGATGTTCCCGCTGCAATTGGGTTACCAACGAATTCGACAATGCTGTTCACGAAACAACCTCGGGTCCGTTTTTCGTCTTCGATTTCTCAACCATGAAGCCATTCAGACTTGGTTGTTCATGGTGTTGAATGCTGCTGTAGACATCGAAATTTCAATAAAACAAATGTTCACCAATGCATTAAAGTTTTGACGTGTCAAGGCATACATGGCATACGCCACGTGTTGTATAAATTGTACACATGGCGTGTGATTCAACAAAATAGGAAGAAATACCCTTGAAGGATTAAACAAGTTTTTTTCTTCTCAATTTGGGCAATGACAAGGTAAGCACATTTCAATCCATTGAGGATCAAAACAAGTTTTTCTTCTCATGTTGGGCAATGACAAGGCAAGCACACTTCAATCCATTACGGATCAAAGCAAGTTTTTCTCATTTGGGCAATGACAAAGCATACACATTTCAAGTTTAAAATGGTGTTAAGTGGGAAATTAGGCCATAAGTTACACCACTTCAAGTTTAAAATGGTATTAAGTGGGAAATTAGGCCATAAGTTACACCACTTCAATTTCAATATTGCATTAAGTGGGAAAATTAGGCAATGGTGCTTGGAAAGGAAAAAAATATTTTGTGGTGGTCATTCATTCTCAAAGCCTATAAATAGGCTTCTCCATCAAGGTATCAAGCATCAAGGAATTCACAAATACATTTCTCTACTCCAAAATTAGAAGAGAATTCCCCAAATCCTTGAAGCTTTGAAACTCCAAAGCTTCCAACCATCCAAATTCCCAAGAATTCCGAAGGATCAAGAAAGCTCTCTTCGTTCTTCGTTAAATCCTCTTTCAAGATCAAGCCCCGACGGCTCTTGAAGAAAGTGTTCATCCGTTCATCCTAAGCATAAGCCCCCAACGGCCCTTTGGATCAACAACCTCAACAAATCCACACATCCAATCGTTCTTCAAGATTAAGCCCAAAAGCCCTTGAAGATCCGCTCATCCATCAACCTTCAAGATCAAGCCCAAAAGCCCTTGAAGAAATCCACACAACCATTATTCAAGATCAAGCCCCGACGGCCCTTGAAGAAAGTGTTCATCGTTCATCCTAAGATCAAGCCCCAACGGCCCCTTGGATCAACAGCACAAACAAATCCACACATCCAATCGTTCTTCAAGACTAAGCCCAAAAGCCCTTGAAGATCTGCTCATCCATCAACCTTCAAGATCAAGCCCAAAAGCCCTTGAAGAAATCCATACACCCATTCTTCAAGATCAAGCCCAACGCCCCTTGAAGATCCGTTCATCAACTGTTCATCCTTAGATCAAGCCCCGACGACCCTTTGGATCAACAACTCATCCACAAACCTACATCCTACGAGGATAGAATCAGAGGACCAAATTTGAGAGAGATCGTAACCCCAAAATCATAAACACAAAAATATTATTTTGTACACGTTATTCTGGTTTCTTGTTTCAAGGAATCTTTCGTGTTCACAAATTTGGCACGCCCAGTGGGACATCTCTACCTCTCATCTCTATCCTCAAATCATCGAAAAACGCAAATGGCATCAAGAAAGGATCAAGCTGTTCCTGCAATCAAAGCAAAGAACAAGAACATCATCGCCGCAAGTGGTGATATTTCGGGCACCATAACCCGAAGTAAGGCAAGAGCTCTTTTTGCCGCGGCTTCCGCCCCTGCATTAACTCTGTCAAAGGAACAAGAGCACCTGAGGCACGAGCCTGTGATCACCCTAGCCTCGCTAAGGGCATCAAGAGGGGAAAGCCTGAGGAAATACTCAGAGTCCCTACTCTCCGACGCTGATTCGAGCGGCAGTACAACCATGCAAGTCATGACCACTGGAGTAACTTCAATCGAGGAGCAGCTAGCTCAGATGAATGAAGCAATCGCAAAGCTCACACGGACTGCAGAGGAGAAAAACTTGCAAACCGCCGAACTCATCAACCGTCTGGAGGCACAACATGGCCTCAAAATGAAACCAAGCTCTCTTCCAACTAAGAAGACCGAAGAAGGCTTTAACCCAAATGCCTACGAACTCATGTCAAAGGCTAGGCATGACTTTGCTTCGTCTTCAAATCTTGGAAAGAAGGTTTCAAACACCGTCAATGACAAAGATCGTGACCTCACCAAGACTCAAAAGAAGTTGAAGGAGCATGATTACGGAGTTGACAACAACAAAGCTGGACTTTGCTTCACACCAAATGCACTCGTGAAGATTTCAAGCAAAGCGAAAAACGCTAGCGCTCAACACATCAGCGTGAGCATTGAACAAAATCAAGAGGAGCCTAAACCTCCTATTCGAGTGGCAGTCTTCGATAGGCTGAATCATTCAAAACCCAGAATTTCGGCACTTGATCGTATTGGTGGGCAAGACCGAACTTCCGTCTTCAAGAGGCTTAACGCGCCAACATCCCAAAGCTCTGTTTTTGAAAGGTTGTTCAAGCCTAAGAAACAAAGCAACACAACTATCTATCCTCTGCGACGATCAGCTTCGGAAAGATTTGAAGATAATGAGAAGCCTTTTGGAAAGAGGAAGACAACACCAAAGGAAGAAAAGCTCGATGGGTTAGCAGAAAAAGGTGACGTTCGAAGCTTGATTCCTTCAAGGATGAAGCGCCAAGCAATCCTAGAGGTCGACACAAAAGGACCACTGAAGGTAAAGAGGCGCATCATCGTCCACACTGGCAAATCTTCATGCCAACAAACCCAAGAGGACGGCACTGAAGATGAAATCCCTAAGAAAGATGTCACTTCTGGCTCTTTCGACTCAAAGTCTTCACCTCGACTGTTGGGGGCATGCTCCAAGTCAAGTGAAATTGAAGGATGGACTCATGTCACTCCGAAGAAACTGCACGAGAAACATATGTCTTCTCCACAAGTGCACCAATCAGAAATGAGGGAAAGCAGCTTTCGCCAACCTCCAAAGCAATGTGAAAATGTTGAAGATAAGAAAATTTCAACACAAAGATCGTTCATGCGCGATCTCTTCTTCATCGAAGACTTATTCAATTTCTCGATCAAGGCTCCTTGCTATGAAGATTGTGAGGAATGCCTTTCAAAGATCGCTTCGAAGAAATTGGACAAGCAGCAACCATCTTGTCCACAAGCTCCTTGTCTGCACGAGTTGAAACTGCAAACGACACCACAAGCTCCTCGTTCGCACGAGCCTAAAAGGTGACAACAAACGCTCCTTGCCTGCACGAGCTGAAACTGCAAACGGCACCAAAACGCTCCTTGCCTGCACGAGCTGAAACTGCAAACGGCACCAAAACGCTCCTTGCCTGCACGAGCTGAAACTGCAAACGGCACCAAATGCTCCTTGCCTGCACGAGCTGAAACTGCAAACAGCACTAAACACTACTTGCCTGACGAGGAGGTGTTCTACATCGACATCTTCCCAACATGGACGATGTTCTTCGACGGATCCGCACGAGCAGACGGAGCGGGGGCAGGAGTAGTATTCATGTCGCCACAAAGGCAAATACTACCTTACTCCTTCCAACTGAATGAGCTATGCTCCAACAATGTTGCTGAGTACCAAGCATTGATCATCGGGCTCCAAATGGCGATCAACATGGAAATCACAGCTCTTGAGGTATATGGCGATTCCAAGCTCATAATCAATCAACTCTTAACTGAATATGAGGTGAGGAAAGATGATCTCGTCCCATACTTCCGGCTAGCGACCCAACTGCTACAAAAGTTCGAAGCTGTGACACTAGAACATGTGCCAAGAAAGGAAAATCAAATGGCAGACGCTCTCGCCAATCTAGCCTCGAGTATGACACTAGGAAAAGATGAAGTTGCATACGTGCCAGTTTGCCAAAGATGGGTGATTCCGCTCGTTAATGAAATGTCACTAGATGATACAAATGTCATCTCAGTACTTCCAGTCGATGCTGAAGAGTGGAGACAGCCGCTGATCGACTACTTAGAGCACGGAAAGCTTCCAGATGATCTCAGACACCGTTCCGAAATACGTCGACGAGCACCTCACTTCCTTTACTATAAAGGAACACTCTATCGACGCTCTCTTGAAGGAGTGCTCCTGAGATGCCTAGGTGAGGAAGAAGTTAATCTAGCCATGGAAGAAGCACATTCAGGTGTGTGTGGGGCACATCAGTCTGGACCAAAGCTACATTTCCGGCTTAAAAGAATGGGTTACTACTGGCCGAGCATGGTGAAGGACTGCCTGGAACACGCCAAAAGGTGCCAAGCCTGCCAATTCCACGCCAACTTCATACATCAACCGCCTGAACCATTACACCCTACAGTTGCTTCATGGCCGTTCGACGCATGGGGATTGGACGTTGTAGGACCAATTACGCCAAAGTCATCTGCAGGGGAAGCTTACATCCTAGCTGCAACAGATTACTTCTCCAAGTGGGCTGAAGCCATCCCTTTAAGGGAAGTAAAAAAGGAAACCGTTGTTCGTTTCATCAAGGAGCATATCATCCACCGATATGGGGTGCCTCGCTACATTATCACTGACAACGGAAAGCAGTTCTCCAACCGACTCGTGGACGAGCTTTGCGACAAATACAAGTTCAAGCAGCACAAGTCTTCCATGTATCATGTTCCGGCCAACGGCCTCGCGGAAGCATTCAACAAGACGCTGTGTAACCTCCTGAAAAAGGTAATCGGCCGAACAAAGAGAGATTGGCATGAAAGAATAAGTGAAGCACTTTGGGCATATAAGACTACACATAGGACTCCTACCCAAGCTACACCTTATTCTCTCGTATATGGCGTATAAGCTGTTCTACCGCTCGAAAGTCAAATTCCCTCACTAAGGATGGCTATACAAGAAGGCTTGACTGATGAAGAAAATGCAAAGTTGCGCCTTCAGGAGTTGGAAGCGCTGGATGAGAGAAGGCTCGAAGCTCAATAACACTTGGAATGCTACCAAGCACGGTTATCCAAGGCATTCAACAAGAAAGTCCGCCCAAAGTCTTTCCAAGCCGGAGATCTCGTGCTGGCATTGCGTAGACCTATCATTACAACTCATAAGACAAAAAGCAAGTTCACATCAAAGTGGGATGGACCCTACGTAATACAAGAGATCTACACCAATGGCGCCTACTTAATCATAGCAGAAGACGGGTTGAAGATCGGCCCCATCAACGGCAGATTTTTGAAGCGCTACTACCCCTAAAGCAAACGCACCACACTCCTGGCCCGCAAGAGCATAAACTGTGTACGGCAAAATCATCATCAAAACCATCACTCATTTGAACTACGTTATGACTTGATCCCTTCTTTGGAAGGGTACGTAGGCAACTTGAAACTTCAAAACTTCAAGTACAGTCACATCAAAATAAATAAATAAATGTTTCATTAAAGAAAGTCAATTTTATTACATCATCAAAAAAAAAAAAAAAAAAAAAAAGATGGAGCTTTCACAAAGGTTGTTCACGTGAAGCCCCACTACGTGGCAAAACTCTAGAAGCGGAAGGCATCGGAGCAGAAGGCATCGGAGCGGGAGGCATTGAAGATAGAGCATTCGAGGCCTCAATACTGGGTGGAACCCTAGATGACCCAGGAAAAAGGTGCCTCTGGAGATAAGTCGCAAGCCTTTGACGGTCACTTTGAATTCGACCTTCAGATTCTTGCAGCTCATCAAGCTTCCTCTTCATGCCCGTCGAATAGTTATTTGCAAGCACATGCAAACTTCTATTCTCGTACTTAAGCTGTTTGATCTCTTGCTTAAGATTTTCCACTTCTGCCATCAATGATTCCACTTGACGGGATCGAGCAAGCAGGCGTTGGCCCATGTTGGACATAGAGCCCGCACACTGAACACTGAGAGCGAGGAACTCTTGAACGGCCAACTCATCGGACCGTCCTGAAAGCAGCCTACTATCTTTGGGAGTAAGGAGGTTCCTAGCTACTATCGTAGCTGTTGTTGCATCCGTCATCACGGAGTCTTCACCTGTAAGAGGGCCATTAGAAGATAAAAAAGACGGGCACCATACCTTACCCTGACGCGGCGCACTGCTGAGACTCAAATCTAAGCAAATGTTAGATAGGTTGGCCATTTTTCAAAGGTGTTAAAAGAGAAGGGTCGGATGGAGAAAAATCTCAAGGGGCTGTTAAAACAAAATACACCGGAGATGATTTTCAGGAATGAGCAACCTTCAAGATGTGGATGTTGGAGGTAATCGATACCTCTATAAAGAGGAGAGGCGACACGACCACCGATTCAAAAATGGAAGAGACACCACTCTTCAAAATCTCAAAAGCCAGATAAAAGGCGTAAGTTAGGCGACGCTTTCTCGGTTTTTCAGAAAACGCGTTCAACTTTGTCAAAAGATCTCTGACAAAGCCGCATCCGCACTACTGTTTGCCATTCAGAAATCAAAGAGGCGCTTGCTCAAAAATCGAAGAAACATTTGTTCAGAAATCGAAGAGACGCTTGCTCAAAAATCGAAGAAGCGTTTGTTCAGAAATCAAAGAGGTAACACCCTCCGAACCTCAAAAGCTGGGCCGCTTATTCAAGGATCGAAGAGTCATCACTCTCTGAATTTCAAAAGCTGGGCTCTTCCAGATTTGTCATCACCCTTCATATGCAACCCCAGCTTTGCAGAAATCACGGGCAACTTTGTCAAAGATTTCTGACAAAGTTGAGAACGCGTGAATCTTACTGTTCAATTACCCAACAGTTGTCGACAATGGTAAAGGAACAGTACCACCACTTGCTATTGGGAAATCCCTATATATGTCAACCTTCATCTTTTATGGCAAGGCAGACCTGCAAAAAAAAAAAATAAATAAATGCCCAACCCTTCCTCACCTCTGAGGGCGCACTCCCAGCAATGCCTCTCGAAATACTCAATTTTTTCTTCTTCCCCAAAGAAGATACCAGATGCCTGAAGTACAGATGAGGCATGAGGAAACGGTAAATCGAAGCATGTGGAGACAAGCACAACAAATATATGTGCTGATTCATTCGCTGCTTCTTCAAAAGCAAAAGTATCTCATATCATCAAGGGCGAAAGCAAAGGTATCTCATATCATGCTTTTTCCCTGTCTTTTCCTTTGCCCTTGTTCTCACCTGCCAAGACAAGGACAGAGAAAGCAATATGTCGGAACCTCCACTCAAACTTGCGCTGCCACCAAGAAGTGAGGGTCCATTCAAATGCAAGGTTTGCATTCAACTCCTGCATCAGAGGACAAATACTACAAGAGAAGATGCTAAACCTGCATAAGGAAATACCACTTCTGCAAAGGGGAGCGAGTAAGGCAAGTGAAAATGATACATTAAAGCATGTGGAGACAAGCAACAACTGCATATGCTGAGCTATCCTCTAACCCTCTTCAATACGAATTGGAAAGATTGAACAAAGAAACAGGTCATCACCTCCACCTCGTGCTTGCCTGCCATGTGTCTGAATCCTGAAACCGCTCATGGTCCTATTTTCACTCAAGATCAAGCCTCGATGGCCCTTGAAGAAATCACAAGCCCGATTCAAAATCAAGTGTTCTCCACCCTTGAATCAAATTCAACTCCAGATAAAAGGAGTAAGTTCAGACCTTCGGGGGAGACCAAAAGAATCCTCCAACCCAGTTCAAGACTAAGCTTGTGGAAAATCAACGATTGGAGGAAACCAGAAAATCTTCCAGTCGAACTCAAGATCAAGCCTCGATGGCCCTTGAAGAAATTTCCAGCCCAGTTCAAGACTAAGCCTGTGGAAAATCAACGATTGGAGGAAACCAGAAAATCTTCCAGTCGAACTCAAGATCAAGCCTCAATGGCCCTTGAAGAAATTTCCAGCCCAATTCAAGATCAAGCCTCGACGGCCCTTGGGTTGACATCTACATTAAGGGACTTCAAAACGCATCTTCTACACGTGACAAGCACATGTCTACGACGCGCCTTGAAGTGGGGGCATTTGTAGACATCGAAATTTCAGTAAAACAAATGTTCACCAATGCATTAAAGTTTTGACGTGTCAAGGCATACATGGCATACGCCACGTGTTGTACAAATTGTACACATGGCGTGTGACTCAACAAAATAGGAAGAAATACCCTTGAAGGATTAAACAAGTTTTTTTCTTCTCAATTTGGGCAATGACAAGGTAAGCACATTTCAATCCATTGAGGATCAAAACAAGTTTTTCTTCTCATGTTGGGCAATGACAAGGCAAGCACACTTCAATCCATTACGGATCAAAGCAAGTTTTTCTCATTTGGGCAATGACAAAGAATACACATTTCAAGTTTAAAATGGTGTTAAGTGGGAAATTAGGCCATAAGTTACACCACTTCAAGTTTAAAATGGTATTAAGTGGGAAATTAGGCCATAAGTTACACCACTTCAATTTCAATATTGCATTAAGTGGGAAAATTAGGCAATGGTGCTTGGAAAGGAAAAAAATATTTTGTGGTGGTCATTCATTCTCAAAGCCTATAAATAGGCTTCTCCATCAAGGTATCAAGCATCAAGGAATTCACAAATACATTTCTCTACTCCAAAATTAGAAGAGAATTCCCCAAATCCTTGAAGCTTTGAAACTCCAAAGCTTCCAACCATCCAAATTCCCAAGAATTCCGAAGGATCAAGAAAGCTCTCTTCGTTCTTCGTTAAATCCTCTTTCAAGATCAAGCCCCGACGGCTCTTGAAGAAAGTGTTCATCCGTTCATCCTAAGCATAAGCCCCCAACGGCCCTTTGGATCAACAACCTCAACAAATCCACACATCCAATCGTTCTTCAAGATTAAGCCCAAAAGCCCTTGAAGATCCGCTCATCCATCAACCTTCAAGATCAAGCCCAAAAGCCCTTGAAGAAATCCACACAACCATTATTCAAGATCAAGCCCCGACGGCCCTTGAAGAAAGTGTTCATCGTTCATCCTAAGATCAAGCCCCAACGGCCCCTTGGATCAACAGCACAAACAAATCCACACATCCAATCGTTCTTCAAGACTAAGCCCAAAAGCCCTTGAAGATCTGCTCATCCATCAACCTTCAAGATCAAGCCCAAAAGCCCTTGAAGAAATCCATACACCCATTCTTCAAGATCAAGCCCAACGCCCCTTGAAGATCCGTTCATCAACTGTTCATCCTTAGATCAAGCCCCGACGACCCTTTGGATCAACAACTCATCCACAAACCTACATCCTACGAGGATAGAATCAGAGGACCAAATTTGAGAGAGATCGTAACCCCAAAATCATAAACACAAAAATATTATTTTGTACACGTTATTCTGGTTTCTTGTTTCAAGGAATCTTTCGTGTTCACAGCTGCATGTATGTATCTTGAGTTGTACCGTTAGGTTGCAAGAGCACAAGGCAAACATTACTAAGCATTTCATGCAGTACAGTGAAAAACGAGCGAAAACTCGAAACAAAGCGAGTTTCTTTCCTCTTGCTATAGATAGGTCTTTATATGGTGACATCTTACATAGTTTTACATAAAACTAACTGCGACATTACGCTATTAAGGTTACATTGAGGCTAATTATTAACTTAACCTAATTAACTTGGGTACAAAAACCACTTCTTATTTGACTTAAGGCCATGTAGTGGCGTTTTTTCGCTGTTTGTATTTTTGATCGAGCATATACATGTCCACCTCATTTCTGGAACCAAAGTTTTCCTTGTGTTTGCATATGGCTTCTCCGGTGCCCGTAATCTCAGTTTCCATGATTATCGTAATTTCACAGAGGTACAGGGCATACGTGCAACTTCCTCACCTGAAAAAATATGTTTTGGTAAGATTTTCTACCAAAATACCTATTATTTGAACAAGAATCGCTATCCAGTCCTACCTCCCGTATCATATTACTCTTCAAGAAGGGCTTGAAGTTGCATATGCCTTTTGGGATTCACCTGTCAACTTCGTTTGGGATATTGGCCTTGCCGAGATAAACCTGTTGCATCTCTTCTCTCCAGATCTGCAAGCACAGTGATTGGTAAATTTCTTAGTTCCCTCAGTATTTTCCAGTGTGTGTGTGTGTGTGTGTCTGTGAGAAAGAGATGAAGCATAGAACAAACTATGACTGGAAGAAATCTCAGAGAGAGTTCCACACCGTGTCACGAAATTGCACCCGGATATGAGGCACATTTGTTTTGTGGATATCATTTCCACCTGGTCCTCTCTTGTAGTACTCTCTACCGATCCAGTGCGACTGCACCACAAAATTGGATGACTCAAGTTCAACTCTAGAGGAACTAATCGGACATATTATATGCCATTGCAGAGAAATCATAAACATAAAACTTATCACAAACCAAACAAATGTGGTTAACATACTAAAGAAAACCAATTGCAATATGTGAGAACTACAAATCATGTATGTCGGTAACGCGGTAACTTACCTTCAGTGCATGTGAAAAACCTGATTGGTAGACTGAATTACGCGCAATTTCACATAGATCACATGAGCTCAATTTCCATACCTGCAAAGGAAGAACTTCTAAATATTTGGGCCTTTATATACCTTTAGCTTAAGTGAGAGTGAGTAGAGAGAGAGAAAGAGAGCGCTCACAGAAGCAGCTATACTATATTCTTCCACCAAAGGTTCTTTTGTTAAGTGGATTTGGAGAGGATCATCGGTGGAAAGAGAAACATTAAGACCCCGTAAGAAAAACATAGGAAAAGGGTTCCGATGGTAGTCCAAAAACAACGAATTGTTGCTCAGGGGTGACATAGCCAGACCAATCTGATGAAACAAACAGCACATGGCAGCCAATCAAAAATTGCAAATGATACGTCGCTTATATAAAATAAGAATATTTTCTCTTCCTTACCTGGGCTAAGTAATACAGATATTGAAGTACAGGAGATTTTCTCAAATTGATTCCATGTGCAATATTATTTGCGGTAAGAAATGTTGCAGCAAGGTGGTCAATGTCACCAGCCTGAAAAATATTGAATAAATGAGTTTCACATTATGAAATACTTGTGATCAAATAGAAAATAAATCTTTTAATAAATACCTCCCCAGAATGTGGACGGAATTTGATTGTCGTCATGCCCTTAGATTCACGAAGCTGAAAACAAAATTCCAACAGCTCAGCACTTGATGGCAATTTATGACAAACATATATGAAGTATCACAATTTGGAAGACTACAAAACGAGATAAGCAACCAATAAACATCGTAAATAAACATCGAAATATGTGAGCAAATATGCAAACCAAGCCATGTAAAGTTAAGAACCAAAATTCGTGAAATCTAAGCCCTGGGGTTGCAACCAAAATGAACGAGACAGACAACTTTGGAAGAAGAAAAGGAGGATTCCCAAGAATGCTGCCCTAGTCAAAGTTGTTCAGCCAACTTGTATGGGGAATAGAATGTAGGTAATAGAATACATAGTACGGTATAAAATTCTCTGTCTGCAGAATATGTACCTTGTTTAATGCGTAGAGATTAGCATAACAGTAGTACACGTAGTATGAAAATGCAGGATTGAATACATTGGTCCATTGTGCTGGTGTTGGCATGTGTTTCGTGGGGCGTCTTTCAGGCTTGGTCTCATCATCCACCAAATCTAACCCCACAACCTGGAATTTCAAACATTTTTAACTCAAGCATTTATTTTGGAAATAGATAAATGCTTCGAAACATGAAACACACACACGAGAGAGAGAAAGAGATGTTTCAGGGAAAAGATTGTAGATTTTGACAAGATGGCAAACCTGTTTCAGGAAAACGTGCAACTGTGGATGGGAATCTGGATCTACAGTAACCTCAAACAGTGGAATAAAGATATTGTCAAGAATGTTCTGAAATGATGTTACTATTCCCATTTCCTTGTATATATTGTACAGCCGGGGCAGCTGAAAGAAGAAGAAACATACAAGCACTAAACGTATGAGTAGCATTCACGAATTTTATCTGAAAAAAGTACTTAAGTGGAACAGTACAATACAATCCCAAGATTATTACAAATGTTACAGAGAATTACAATTTTTCCATTTACCTGAATCAACCAAACAACATTCCCACTGTACAATTCATTGTTCACTATCCAACTGGCCATTTGGTCCCACTCACTCTGCTTCCTACCATAAATCGATACCCTGTACTCAGCCATCTGCAGAAAAAAAATGGAGCATCAGGCGAGGCTGATCTATCCAAACATACAGAAAGATAACAAAGACAAACAAGTGGCCTTTGGTTCCATAGTCAGACATGGCAAGGGAAGGATTACTCAGAAACCTAAATCTTATCCACATATCCCTATGGTTAAATGAATTTAGATAAATCAAGAAATCACACAATTAAAAACTCGACCACAATATGGAGAACTAATCTCATCTTAACAAGCATACTTGCAAAAGAAGCGACTAAGAAGAGAAGATAGAAACTAGAACATGTATAAAAACCCATCCGCAAACAGAAGAGCAAGGAAGCACCTGATATTTACTGGCAGCAAGATCAGAAAACACTTGCTTTGTCAGCTCAGCAAGGAAACGTCCTATTCAAGAAGAGATTATCAAATCCCACAGTTTATATATTGATCAAAGACAAAAAACTAAGCTTCAACAAAATTGATTTGAACTGGATAGAAACGACTACTCAAGCTCATGGTTTAAGATATCTAATTCTTAACTATAACCCAGTAACCTTATAATAGTTGAGAAAACAAAAAACTATACCTTGAATAAGATTATCCTGCTTAAGGAAAATCTCCCGGAGCCTACTTTGACCACAAGGGTTGTACTTAAGATTAAACTTATCGAAACGATGAAATGTGCTCTTGTCAGCATGAACATCCAAAAGGTCAACATTCAGGTCGTATCTGTTGAAACAAATGTGAAAAGATATTACATCCGGCATCTTAAAATATACATTACAAATACCTGAACAAGGATTGATAATAAGATAAGAAATGTATCTTTTTTATTAATTAAAAGAGGCAAACGAATACCCAGTCAAATCCAAACTCTCAAAAACCTCTTTCAAGGTCAAATAGGTTCCATCTCTAAATATTACAACCTGATAAGAAGCACAGAACTTGAGGTATTAGTGAAAATCATGCAATAACCATAACCAAAATTACAATAAATCTCATTGCAACCAACAGTTGAGTGACTATATGCATAGCACCTTACAAACTTGATAGTTTGGAATGATTATCCACAGTTGATAGAAATAAATGGAAGAAAAATGAGATAACTGCTGGACAACATATCTGCATAATGATTTCAAATTACCTCATCAGGCTCCTTCCTCAACTTTGATTTTATAAACCTCAACAAATGTTTCTGGTTCATGCATGCTGAGTGATGAACATGTGTATCTACTTTTCTGACATTATAAAAGTCACGATGAGGAGCACTTTTCTGAGCCAGAAACTCCCTATCCGCATTAAGCATTAAGTGAAGATTGAATTTCTGAATGATTGACAAAAAAGAACATTGTCAAACAACTATTACTACTGCTGCGTAGAAAAAAGCATTGGAAGGCATCTTAATGATTAAAAAATTATCAACAAGTCTTTTTACTTGTTCCAGAAGATTCAGCCGATGATGGCATAAAGTTCTGATATTCCCTGCTGCTATAACTCGGAGTATGTGATGTAGGTCAGTGAAAAACGTTGTTGCATCAGCAACAGGAAAAAGTTCTTCTTTTGCTGCAAAAGAGGAGGGAGGGTAAATGTGCATCAAGATCTCTACATATGAAAATCATCAAAAAGAACACAAACGAATAAAAGTCCCTCAGATATGACAAACAAACACTATGCACAAAAACAGCCACTTACAATCTTCATTTGGATACACATGAATGACCCCGTCTTGCATTTCGAAATAATGCTGCCAAATAAAGGAGAATGTTAATTGGACAACAGAAGAACACAGGTTTCCTGAGTTATAGCTTATAGACTAAATTAACAAGTACAAACTCACATCAGATTTCCCCTCAGGAGTATATAAAAATGGTGCTGGGTTGGGTTTTGGGGTACTTGGGTCTGTTATAATTTCTTTCTCCCACGGAGCAACTGTCTCACTGAATAAATATCTTTTTCGCAATTTGAGGCATTCTTGAAGAACCTCGTATACCTCCGCTTCATCGCTAGATGGCACTTCTGAAAAATTATAGATAAAGATAGAACCATGAAGATGACATCCTGATTCCCCAGTTTCAATATTACAATTTACAATCAGCTTCTTAAAACTACTTCAAAAACACCATCATTGAATCATTAAAACCAACAAATAGGAAGCACAAATATGGTAAACAGGGGAAGTTGAAAGGAACAATGTTCAGATTTTGACCACGAACATTGTACAACCATGAATATTTCTTCAAAATGATATTGAAAATTTAATAGAACTAATGTATTAATATATATATATATATGACTACTCAGCAAAAAGTCATGTTCAATCATATACAGCAGTCAGCAGGTCTATCCAAAACGCTTCACAGGTACACATATTTGTAAATATATGCATGAAATAAATAAACAAATCAACCAAAAACGTGTATATCTAGCAAAGAGAGAATTCATACCCGTTGGAGTAATTTTAAGTCGTGCAAAAGTCTCTTGTTCTGGCTCTTTCCTTAGGATATCAGCTGCAATTGGATCAGGCTGGACACCATGCAGATCACCAGATACACTATGGGACCTAATCATACTTGTAGCAGCTATAGGTATTTGCTCTCCGTTGGCATTAACATGGTTCGGTAAATTTTCATATATGATCTTACCATCTGGCCCCTGTAAGTGATGTCAAAGTAATCCAGAGATCCGTATGGAAGTTTCATGAATAACAGAAATCAACATAAATAGTTCGCCTGATAAATAAACTTTAGCTGGATTGTGTAATAATAATGTGTGGCCACAACTAAAGTCCAACAAGAGCATGTCACTTTAACTTTAGTGCAAGTAATATTATGGTTGTTTGCACCGCCTCTGACAGACAATGCACAGAAGCTGAATAAACTCACCACAGTGCCAAGTTTAGAATTGTCAGTCATGTTATCCTCATCATCTGATCCTTCTACGCTCTCAAAGGCACTTGCACTTGCAACTGGAGACTTGGGAGAAATTTGTTGGATAAGACTGCCGGTTCTCTTAACTGAATTCGCACGCTCAGTAGATTTCCCTGAAAAAGAAGAACTCTGTACTTAAACAGCACAGAAAAATGGCACCTATCTCATTGGTTTGTTCATATCAACAATTTGAGGATGACAGAAAGTAACCTTAATATCTTACTCGAAGGCAAGAAATCAAATCAGAGGTTAAATTGGAAACTCATGAAACACTAGGCATTTAAACATTTCTATTATTTCCCATCCTGATAACAATTTCAAGCATAAACAAATTTACATTATGAAAGAAAATATCTCCACGTTACTTGCATTAATCTCATTGTAAGTTCTTTGCCACCGTGACCCAGCCTATAGTGCCACTTAAGTGTTAAGGGGAAATTTAAAATCCATTTGCCAGTTTGCACATGGATAACATATGCTTGAAAAATTTGTCTCATCGCATTTGTGTCGTGTATAGAAAATTTGTCTCATCCGGTCTGTTTCGTATATATTAAAATTGTCGTATACAATCTGTGTCGTGCAAAGTAAGTATCTTTCCCTGTTGTTATTCGACAGTTAAAGATTTGCTCACACAGAATTCTATCAATTTCTTTTCTTTGTTTCTTTCTTCATGGGACAATCAAGTAACTTCATGAATCACAGTAGCCACAACATACCTAATCCGGCGGTGGCTTCCAACAACTAAGTTCTCAGACCGAAAAAACACAAAGTATTGTTCCTTGGTTAGGCTAAAGAAATGAAAGTAAATGAGTGTCCTTCCTATGCTTCTCAACATAAAGATACACCATTTATGCCAATACCTATTAGCATTTCAATTAGTACAAACTTATGTTACAAAATACCAATACATAGTAATTTAGAAGGAGTACTTAAGGCATTGATAATCTAATGAAAACCATATCACAAGTCTAAGTGATGAAGCCAGTCCAAAAAGCCACGACGTACTGCTATACGCATCAAATTGAAAGTCAGAAATTAAAGCGAAATTGATTACTGTAGTGACAAGTTCAGCTGAGCCATACCTTCCGGGAGAGTGTGCAGCCTCGGCAACCCCTCCGGAATACCGTCGACGGGAAGGCAGCCGTTGCGCCTATGATCATCGCCGCCAATCCCTCCGGAAATTGCCGTCACGTCGGGCAAAGACGCCGAGTTCCGCCGGTAATAGCCGCTGCCCTTGCGCCGCGCGTGGCTTCTACGCTTCTTCATGCGCTGCGGCGAGTCACAGCCGCCGTCGGAGTCCCCCTCCCTCTCCCTCTCCCTCTCCACCGTCTTGGCGAACTCCAATAGCTGAGTTAGGGTTTTGCGGTGGATGTAGTAGGCCGACACGGCAACCAGCGAAGCTCCAACCAGAGCCGCCATGGCCAAATGTGTCGCTGACGACTCCATTTCTCTCGGCCACTCGCTCCGCTTCCGCTGCTGAGGAAAGGGAATCAGGAGAGAGAAAATGTCGGTCCGATTGGATTGTGTGAGTTCTAGAGAGAGAAAACAAAACCCTACTGAGAGCTGAGCAGGGGGGAGAGAGAGAGAGAGAACAGAGATAGTGCACTCTGTTTGTACTCGGGACAAGCAAGACTTGCGTCAGTATTTATAGGGAAGCCGAGAGCAGAGGAGGACATATTCCCTCTTCTTTTCTTTTCTTTTTTCCTCTTATCGGCGGTGATAGTTATATTAGAAAATTCATTTTTTAAAATTACAGGAAAATGTTGAGTGCTTGCTGCTTTCTTTCGCCGCTTTTGCAGATTAAATTTTAATAATTATTATTTGGCCTTAATTATTTGTACGTTTGAATGCTTCAACTTTTTTTAATTAAAGATGTATTTAAAAAATAATGGGGATGCAAATTAGCTTAGGCTAAAATTTTATTTAGCAATAAATGATAAAAATTAATTTTTAATGGGACAAAACTAGCTTGAGCTATAAAAGAATATTTTCGTTCACCGTCCTATTCATCACCGTTGGATGAGTTTATATTTTAAAATATGTGTGGTGGATAGAAAGATTTTCAAATTTAAACTCATTCAATAATAATAATAAGTAGGCTAGTTTCATGGGTAGTTTCCATTTGGGGGATATATTTCGTCTTTAGCCCATAGCCTTTGCCCCTCCCCTTAGTACCCAACTCGCTTGTCATATTTAAGATCTCTTAGTTACATTTGACGAAAAATATCATTACACTGTTGTACTACATGACCATATATCTAAAATCTCGAGTTCGAATTCTCATCACTGAGCAATCAAATTATTTTTTTGTGTTAGAAGAAATTATAATTGAAAAAAAAAATAATAATAATTTAAACTAATTTAGTATCGAACTCTCATATAAGGCTACAAAGGTAAAAGAACACTGCTTGTTTTGTTTTTATGTGCAATTTTGAATTAATTAGTTTAGAGTGGTGTGGGGTCAACCAGTGCGGGTTTGGATTGGAAGAGAAAGCAGAGGGCAGAGGAAGCATTTCGTGTACATGGCACTGTGGATTTGTTGAGTGACTTTCGTTATCCGCGAATACCATGAGATGCCAGACATGCTTGGGGGGGGATTTTCTGGGCACGTAATTAGTTGTAAAGTCAATGATTATTTAACAAAACAAGAAAACGTAATATTGTTATATTTCTTTCCAGCTTTGAGCTTGAAGAAGGCAAATGGAAAATAAATAAATAAATGAGATTTGGTATCCCAAAATAAAGCTTTTTTAATTAATAATGGGATTCGATATTTACATCACAATCCCAAACTAGCAATTTGAATGGGAATGATTTATAAATGAGAAACGTTTGAGGAAGTGTTTTAAAAGTGAGATTTTTTATGGATTCTATGTCATCTTATGTTTTTGTCATTCCATTTTATAATATTAGCACGAGAATTGATGTTAAACTGTAAGGTGACAGAAAGTCCATAAAAAGTTTCACTCTAAAAGAGTTAGAAATGCTAAAGGACTAAGGAGATTTTCTCAAATAATGACTTTATGTCATCTCACAGTTTAACATCAATTCACGTGCTAATATTGTGATAAAAACGTGATGTGACAAGAAGTCCATAAATCTTGTGTACCAATTTATTTTTCACCTTTCAAAGTAAATATATCAATGTATTAAAAAAATAAAATTATTTTTGTCTTTCTACACGTGTTATTATTACATTAAGAAATTAGTATCCCTTAAGCTTAGGCATAGTGTCACATAGACAATATCCAGTCTTGGACGTTTGAGTCATTGACATGACTCGCATTTGGCGATTAAAACCATTTCCAGTCATCTTCTCAAATGTTGTTAAAATCAAAGTAAATTAGGAAATAAAAAGGGAAAAAACGTATTCATGAAGCAAATTCATATCATGATTGAAGTCGATCGTGCTTATTTCTTGCAAAATCAAAAGATTATGACAACATATTCATTGGAAACACTTAGAATAACATTTCTATTTTTATTATACAAACGATATTTTACATTACACGATATTTTGTCAACATTCAAATTGTTGGGTCACATACTTTTACATGACAACTTTGAAAAATAGGATAGTCGAACACATAACCTCTCATGCACTGATTTTGTACTTTTAACCACTTAAGCAATAAGCAATTTGTACTCGTAAACAATTTTGTTTAATCATAATAATGTATAATTGTCGAGTTAAATGACTGTGTATTAACCTAATAGATTTGCAAGCCTAATTTTAAGAACGTCAATTAATGATTACTAAGATGCGTTGTTATCACAATAACGTTAATGATTAGTTTCCAACTCGTTTATGCACGCGTGTATGGTTAAAGGAATGTTTAACTATTAACGTTATCATTCAAATTGATATGTGCACATTGAGAGAGGAGAAGAGAGGAAGATGCTGTTGGACTCATAACCTATGTTAACGGAAATGTAATGAAACCCACCCTCTTTTGGACTTGTAACCAAAATAGGAATCCGATCCCCGTGATGCCCATTATTAGTATTAACAACGGTAGTGGACTTGAGTCCATTTTAATGGTTGATAGTCTATTCCATTCAGCTCGCCAAACGAGCCTATAAATACTGATTACTTCAATTGTTTATCAGGTTAGTTAAGTGTGAAACATGATAATATACATATTTGTAGGGTTTATTAGTAGGTGAAAATCAGAAATACAATTAATACATTTCTAAAACTTCAAACAATAAGCCTAAATTTGGTGTACCAAAGCTAGAGTAAGCTAGTTTCTATTGTCAATGACCAAAAAATTGTGAGTGCATTGTGTACCTTACTTTGGCTAAGATTTAGTGCATGCCATCAAGGCTTGTCGAGACAAACATAGCTTATTGAGTGATGCGCATTGACATACCCTACTACTATATATCCCATCACTTATCGTGCAGGTTCAGGACATGGTAACATGGACCACAGTAGAATTGGGTTCTACAAATGACAGAGTAATCGATAACCTGCTTTCCTTTTTGTTCCAAGATCATTTGAAGGAAGGTACAATGCGAGTCACTCGACCCCCCGGTTGGTTGACAAATCACTTCGTAAGGTAGAATGTATAAGAATTTTGGTACCATCATGCACTAAGAAACTTCCAAATCCATGATAATATCGCTAGGGATAATCCGCCCATGCGTCAATAGACGACTCCAAGTCGTTAATATTTATATCTATATATATTTACGGTGGATTTCGCATGAACTTGAGAGTTGCTCACTCACAAGTGGGTGAATCGCAACGAAAATTACTCTGTATAGTATTTAGTAAACAAACATATCGCAATCAAATATTACTAATTAAGACCGCCAATTCAAAGATACTATAATTTCACTTAACTTTAAGACGTTACTAGCACACTAAAACAGTCATTCTACAGTTCGAACATGTGAAAATACAAAGGAGAAAGCACACATAGAAAAGTACAGACTCAAGTTTTTGAAATGTCATTAACATCTCACCACAATAACATATTATTATCAATTAAGGTTATGGAAAAAATAGTAATCTCTCTTTCACATTGAATCATTGATCGATGTGTCTTCCACTTCGCAAGTAAGTTAAATTGCCTAAACCTTTTGAAGTTTTTGTTTATTGGTAACCCTACAAACCTTTTGAAGTTGTTTAACTACAAAAAGTACCATTAATTAAAAGGTGAAAACCTTATTTAATTAGATGTAATGGATGGATAATCAAAGAATAATTAGATAGTGTAGAAAGGTGATTGAATTGAGAATAACTAAGAAACAAATTTTGGTGTTGTTTTTTGAGTCAGTATTTATTGAATTTCTTTATTTTTTTTGGTGTTGAAACTTGAAAGAGACAGATCTTTAAATAATGGCTTATTAGCCAAAATGGTTCTTAATTGGTATACCTCTTCATTTTAGTCCAGGCTGATATTTCAAATCAATAAAAGTAGTCATTGAGATTGTCCACCGTCAATCGTTTTGGTTGTTTTGTGAAAATCTCCGTTAAATTGAAGAAACCACCAGTTCAAGCGAAGGGGTTGATTCGATAAAAAAACCCTCAATGTAACATAGATTTTTCACGAAATTAATAAAATGAATGACGATGGATAATTTCAGAGATCACTTCTATAAAATTTCAATGACCATATTGACTAAAAGCCTTGAATCATATTCAGTCCCTTTCGCCTAGTAGGTACGTGGCTAACATTGCTGATGGCAACAAAAACTAAAATACAGAGTCAGCCAAGAAAAAACAGAAAACAAATAAATACAAAGAAGCTTGGGGTGATGATATATCTGTTTGCTACAATCTTTTGAACATTTTTTGTATTTTGTTTTCGGTAACATGATTTTTTTATTTTTACCTAGACAAAGTTAAATCTGGATATTTTTTAAAAAGAAAAAACAAACAAATAAACGAGTTTACGCATGATTTACATCATTTTCGTGTCGTTTTTTCGTTGAAATGTGTCTTTTTCATGTGTGCAAAAACTAGTTTATGAGTCCAACTCCATCAAGTCTCAATCAACACAACCAATCTTCGTCAATCTTGATTGGGCCAAGATTTTGTTACGTGACCTAATTTATGATTACTTCAATTTCTTATGTATAAATATTTTGTTTAAATTAGGTACGTTTCACTTCGATGACATCTGTGAAAAAATTACCTTTTTTTTTTATCATCCTAGTCCTTCTATTTTGGAGCTATATATAAGTTGTGAAAGTCAAATAGTTCGATATCATAATCTAAAGATTATTAGTTTGTGTTTTTCTTTTTGTTTGTAGTGCGAAAAATCAATTCGTGGTAATTGTACTTCAATCAATCTCTATCAAAACTTGAATTATCATTTATTTAATTTTTAAACATGTATTATATATTTAAATTCGGCACTCGGTACTTCAACAGAATATACGAGAAATTACCATTTTGCAATCATCTTCTCCTTAACATTTTGGAGCTCTAAGCCGTGAAGTAGTGAAATAGCGACGAAGTTTGAAGAAATAATATGCTCATCTGAATAATTAGCTTGTATATGGGGTAGTTAAGATCTAGCATTGCGTATGCTTGTTTGATACCCTGCATGCACAAGAATGATGACACAAAAGATTGGTTAGTTGGCAATTAGTGTTAGCATCTCTGCATCCGCAGAGGTAAAGTTGTCCTCTAAGTTGGGAAAATTCTCCCATAATATTCCACTTTTAGGCAAGAGGCTATGTGCTAAATGGGATTGGGAATTGGATTCCCATGAAGCATATGTAGGAATCCAAATTCCTAAATGGTAGCAAGGAAACGTGGAGATTGTGAAGGAAGGAAGTATATGTTAGGGAATTAATAGGAGAGAATTTTCTGCACCAAGTGGATTTGGGGAATGAAGCATCTGCCTATGCTGCTAGCTGGAGAGGGAATTTGGATTATCTCTGGACGTTACTGACTTACTGTCATGAGCTTAAAGATTAGAAAATTTAGGTCCGTGGTTTGTGTAAACAAATCTAAAACTCTTTGTTTGTAAGAGGTGGGCCATCGAAATGAGTTGATAGGGACCGTCTGATTGAATTTGAGTGGTCCGGATTGCCTAGTCTTTGAACTTGAGACAGTGAAATTCAAAAAGGATCTCTATCCCTAGACTCGATCAAGTCTTCCTCCTAGAGGACTTATAAATAATATGATCCATAACAATGATTGATGGAGAGAGAGGGAGGGAGAGGGTGGGATTTTGGCATAAGGACCAAATTATTCCTTTAGGGTTTCGATATATACTCTGAGGACATTATTTATACTCCATTAACCATAATATTAGAGTGACGTTTGTACAGATTTTGATCCTTTTTATTTTTTAAGGGAACATTTTAGAATTGAGGGAAATGTGAAACCCATCTCATATTTTGCCTCAACATTACAAGACAATTCCTTATTCCTATTGCACATCTTCGATAATAGGTACCAACAACGGGTCACTTTATTTGCTTATTTGAGATCATGTGAGAAACGAAAGTTATACAATCAGGATATGTAAAAGTAACATCATAGTTTTTTTTCTTCTTCTTATTTATAATATGAGAAGGAGAGAAGAAGAAAGAGTGACACAGTGAAAATATATAATCGCGTCGATAAAATTTTTTGGCATAAAAGGATCAAATATTTTGAGAGCTCAATTGAGTGTCCGAGATAATGATAGTAATACTAACGTGTGAGTGCACGGTGGAGAGATGTAATTGTTGACCAATTTTCTCCATAGTATGGTCGAAGATTTGAGAGTCAAAATGATCGTCCGAGACAATGCAATAATAATGTAAAGATCCTCAAATTTAAAATAGCACTATTAATTGTATGATGTAATCATTCTGGAATCTGCATCCATTCATCATTTTTCTTGATTCAGAAAGATTTTTTAGTGTGCCGGAAATACAATCCATTACATGAAGTGTAATAATAAAATTGGTTAGAAACTTGAAGAAAAAAAAATTCAACAAATTATATTATGACACTTGGTGTACCAACCGTATTTCCAGCACACTGGAAAATTTCTCTAAAATTCATTGTTAACAGAAAATCCAAAATTCCTTCACTGAGGATTCCAAACTTTTTGAATGATATTCCTTAACTAATTATGCTCCCTAGTGCTTGGTACGTTGAACAAAATGCAAGCCATATTTGGGCCTAACTTGGGCTTTATTCGAAATACTGGTAAAAGCGTCAGCCTGGCGTAATATGCCCCGTCCAATGAACCCATGGACATCAAATGGAGCCTTCATGGAGCTCCATTTTTCTGTACCGTCTTCTTTTTTTTTTTTTTTTTTTTTTTTGGTACAATGGAGGGCAAAGCCCGGCAACAAAACAAGGAAAATCAGGCAAGAACAGCCCTAGGAAGGGCCCTGCCAATAGAATCAGAAACTAGAACATTACTAGCAGTGGTAGGAGGAGAAACAAAAACATGAAGGCCTAGGGATAGCCCATGACCCAAGTCAGCCATGTGATCGGCTGAGGCATTCATTTCTCTATATATATGAGTGACTTCACATCTCCAATTTTTTCCGATGGCTTCTTTGCAGTCAATAATGAGATTGAAGAGAGGGTGCGAATCCAGAATAGGTTTTTGGATCAAATTAACAGCATCCCAAGAATCACATTCAAGGATCACATCCCTGCATCCCTCATCCCAAGCTATAGAAAGGCCCATGAAAACACCCCAAAGCTCAGCTTCCATGATGGTTCCTCTGCCCAAATTAGCAGCAAATCCCTTAATCCAATCCCCTTCAGAATTGCGAATCAAACCTCCAGCACTTATGTGCCTAAATGGGTCATTACAACTCCCATCTGTATTGATTTTATATCTACCAATTGACGGGTGGATCCAATGGATTGAGATGATTTGTCTAGGAGGCTTACTAGAAGAACACTTGTTGGCATCATACCAATCCCTTGCAAATTGAAAAATGAACTTCTGGGGTGAGACAGGCGGTTGTTGACCATCGTTGAAGACAAGATTGTTCCTCCCTTTCCAGCAATACCAGAGAGTTGAAGCAAAGATAAGGTTCCAGGGTAAGCCATGTATGGTAGAACAGTGTGTCCTAAGGTTTATGGCCATCCAACTCTGGAAATCAAGAGCAAAGGAATGGGCAACTTCAGGAAGGATTCCAACACCATTCCAAAGGAAAGGGGACTGCCTACAAGACCTGAAAATATGATCCATTGACTCCTCAATATTAGGGCAGATTGGACAACACGGGTTATTAGTAAACCCTCTTCTAGCTCTCTGCACATTGGTGAGAATTTTCCCATGACCAATAGTCCAAAGAAAAGTCACTAATTTGGGTGGGAGCTTGAGTTTCCAAATGAAATTCCATTTCCAAGGAATGATATCATCATCGCCAAAGAGAGAGAGATAAGCAGTTTTCACTGAGAAGGTTCCAGAATTGGTGAGGCTCCAAATTACCTTATCTTCCCTATGATTCGCAATTCCAACATGTAAACTGAAAATATGTTCCACAATATCGGGGGGAAGGCAGGAGTATAACAATTCTACATTCCAACCATCATCAGTAAGGAAATCATCAACAGACCATTTAAGCATGTCAGCTGAAAGAGGGATGGTAGCAAAATTTTCGAGTACGCCACTCTCAAGCCAGTTGTCTTTCCAAAAATGGATTTGGCTTCCAGATCCGACTCTCCATCTCATACCATTAGGAAGGATTTGGGCACCAAAGAGGATTCCACGCCAAGTATGAGAACAATTAGTGAACTTAGCAGAGCAAGCACCCACCATGTCGTAGTGTTTGAGATATTTTCCCTTCAAAACTTGTGCCCAGAGGCCCGGGTTTCTTTGCATAAGTTTCCAACCAGTTTTAGCAAGGAGGGCTTGGTTCATAGCATGGGTATCTTTCAAGCCTAAGCCACCCATAAATTTAGGCGTGGATATTGTCTCCCACTTAACAAGGTGAACCTTGGAATTATCCTCAGTGTGACCCCATAAGAAATTCCTGTTCAACTTATCAATTTTATCACAAATGGAAACTGGGAGACGAGTAGATTGCATTGAGTAGATTGGAATAGCTGAGGCAACTGATTGTAGGTAGACAAGCCTACCTGCCATAGAGAGAGTATTGTTCTTCCAAGCAGAAAGTCGACGTTGAACTTTTTCCACAATGTATCCATACGTCTCTGTAGTGACTCTAGAATGCAGTAACGGAACACCCAAGTAGTGACCTAAATCAGAAGTGAGAGGAGAACCACAGATGTTGGCAATTTCAATAGCCTTACTTCAAGAGATATTAGGAGAGCAGTAGATACATGATTTATCAAAATTCACCTGTTGACCAGACACGGCACAAAAAATATCAAGGCAATCCTTCAATAATCTGGCTTGAGTTGAGGAGGCTTCCGCAAACAAAATAAGATCATTCGCAAAAAAGAGATGAGAGACAGGAGGCCCATTGCTAGAAAGCTTAACTGGCTTCCATTTCTTAGTAGTGATGCATCCATTAATGACATGAGATAGTTTTTCCATGCAAAGCACAAATAAATAGGAAGAAAGGGGATCTCCCTGTCTGATTCCACATTGTGGGGAGAAAGAATCAGTGAGCTCACCATTAACAATGACTTGGTAATTGACTGTGGTAACGCATTGCATGATGAGTTCCAAAATTTTTCCTCTTAGCCCAATCTCCCAAAGAACATCTCTAATAAAACTCCACTGAAGACGATCATAAGCTTTGGAAAGGTCAATTTTCCAAGCAATGAACCCTTTTTTACCTTTGGTGTTTCTGTACTTATGGAGGATTTCTTGAGCAACAATGACATTATCAATAATTTGCCTACCCGGGACGAAGCTCACTTGAGTAGGGCTAACAAGTTTATGGAGAAGCGGTCTCAATTTACCCACCAAAATTTTGGAGATGACCTTGTAAAGCGTAGAACACAGACTAATAGGCCTCAACTGTGTCATGCTTGTAGGGTTATCAACTTTAGGAATCAACGAGATGAAGGTGTTATTAATGTTATCAGGGAGTTGAGTTGTATTGAAACATACCTTAACCATATCACAAACATCCTTGCCACAGAGATGCCAAAATTTTTGATAGAATCTAGCAGGGATACCATCAGGACCAGGGGCCTTGAGTCCACCAATAGCAAACATGCAAGCTTTAATCTCATCATCTGTTACTTCCCCATTTAGGACGAATAAATCTTCACCAATAAGACAAGGGAAAAGGTGAGGCAGATTCTCCATAGTTGTCGTCGTTATTCGAAAGGAGAAAAGATCTTTGAAATAGTTGACAACAATCGACTTTAAAGTCTCTTTATCCTCTGTCCAAACTCCTTCAGAATTATTAAGGCCTTCAAGTTTATTTTTCCTTCTTCGCACCACCGCAGAGAGGTGGAAGAACTTGGTATTTTTATCTCCCTCCCTAAGCCAAGTATTTCTTGATTTTTGAAGCCAAAAGAGTTCTTCTTGCTCAAGGATAGTACTATACTCAGTGGTGAGCTGTTTTTCTAAGTCAAACAGATACGGCACATGACTAATGCAAAGAGCCTTTTGGATTCCGCATATACGAGCTAAAAGCCTTCTTTTCTTTTGAAAAATACATCCAAAGACATTGTGGTTCCAACTTTGCAGCTCAGAAGAGAGAAAGATAGTTTTGCAACTAGCATCACCTTGAGCACTACTCCAAGTATCATTAACAAAAGGTTCAAACTCCGGGTGAAGCATCCACATAGCTTGGAATCTGAAAGCTTTCAAATCAGGGTTAGGAATATGTTTGGAATGAAGGCCAATAAGTAATGGGCAATGATCAGACTTCACTTTGGCAAGATGCCTAACATAAGTCTCAGAGAAGAGGTGTCTCCAAGCTATGTTGCAAAGGCCTCTATCAAGTCTTTCCCAGACGATTTCACCATGCTCATTTTTCTTGCTCCAAGTAAATTTAGCACCAATGAACCCAAGGTCCACCAAGCTATTCCTAGAGCTCCAATTACCAAGACCACTATTTTTATTAACAGGCCTACCCCCCTTTTTCTCTGAACTATGAATCAATTCATTGAAATCACCTGCAATAAGCCAAGGCATGTTAGAAGCTGCAGAAACACCATCAAGATAAGGCCATAAGTGGCTCCTCACCCAGGGGCAAGGAGAAGCATACACCACCGTTAGCATCCACTGAATCTGGCCATCCATTACAACAGCAGTGATTGTTTGGGAGGAGCAAGCCACAACAGTCAGTTTCACAACCTCATTATTCCATAAAAGCCAAACACCACCAGAGAAACCATTGGCATCAACAACATAATAATTTGAAAAACCCAAACCTTTTATGACTTCAATTGCCCTCTCACCACTGATCCTGGGTTCCAAGATAGCAAAAATGTTCACTTTGTTCAATCTGACGAGATCTTTAGCAGTAACGGAGAAAAGTTTCCCTCCAGCACCTCTTACATTCCAGACCATAATCATCATAAAATCAGTAAGGAAATGGAATACCTGAGGTATGGACCCAATCAAATTGAGGATATTGGCGCCTCAACCAGAATAGAGGTGGCACCCACCACACCAGTTTGAACATCAATCATGGCTTCTTGAAGCCTATCTTTCTCCACAGACACAAAGCCATCATTAACATGTCTTCCATTCTCCAGCAAATTCCCGACCGACATATCCGTATCATTTTTATCAATATCTGGCGGTTCATGCCCATAAATTTGGGTACTTTTGTCTGCTGTGTCATTGACAGCTTGAGGATCAGCAACATTAAAGTTAAAGCTCCCCAACTCACTTTCTTGAATGTCCATGCCACTAACTTGGACGCCGTTGGAAGAATTTGTGACAATCTTAGATTTGGCATTGGTTTTCCTCAGAGAGGATTTTGACTGCGGGGACGAGGTGTTTCCAAGAATTAATTTGCCACTAGCCGCCCCCATACTAAAACCACTAGAGCCTCCATTCTCATTGTTGGAGATGCCCCCTAAAGCCTTCCTGGGTCTGCCTCTGTTTTGTTTCTTCTTTTCAAATCTCATGGTATTCTCCATTGTATGTTCCTTGCCATGTGCAGACTTAGCTTTATCAATAGTATTCGGATCAACATCCTCTACATGTAGAGGATAGAATCTTGAGCCAGAATTACTCAACTTCCTGGCATTTTGGCCCATCTCATAATTGTTGGTTGGCTTGGCCCAACAATTATATGTCACAATACTCCAGGGCCCAATCAAGGGAGAATCATGAATCTTCATATCCATCCCAGCCTCAGTAGAGCAACTCTTATCTGATTTACCACCATTTGAACTCATAACTTGGTCTTGGACTGGCCCCTCATCCATAGGTTGGATGGTCTCTGCATCTGGAACAGGGGTTGTAAATTGTTTCCTAATCAAAGAAGGGCACTGTTCACGACGATGACCATAGCAACCACAGTTGAAGCAAACAAGGTGCAGACCCTCATACTCCACAACATACCAACAGTTCTCAACTTTGACATTAGCAATTAGGGACTTTGTTAAGTCCAATTCAACACAGACTCTGGCATATTTGCCTCTAACTTGGGAGGCAGTGTGCGCATCAACACGAATAGTTGTGCCAATGAGGTCCCCAATTCTTTTCATGGCTTCTGAGTTGTACCACTCAACGTGAAGCCCAACAATTCTCACCCAGACAACCATACGGTTGATCGACTCAGTATGAGGGTCAAACCCAGCTCTCTATTTTTGCATAACCAAATATTGTCCTGCAATAATCCAAGGTCCTCCGCACAAAATATTATTCATATCACTTTCTAGAACAAATTTCACAATAAAGAAGTTATTTTCCAAATCAATTAGCGAGAAACGCCCTTGGAGCGTGCTCCACCGTTGTTGCAAACGGCCAAGGACGAAATTGTGAGTATGAGACTTACCCATGATCTTGATAATAATGGCATTTCTCCATGGACGAAGAAGTCGAGATTTGACTGAATCAGTGAACTTTATGCAAGGTCCACGTGTTTCCTCATAGG
Source organism: Pyrus communis (assembly GCF_041283825.1). Lineage (NCBI taxonomy): Eukaryota > Viridiplantae > Streptophyta > Magnoliopsida > Rosales > Rosaceae > Pyrus > Pyrus communis. Next base: position 6,096,986 of record NC_142576.1, on the reverse strand, counting down.
TTTCAAAATCCCCATCTCCAATTTTGAAATGATCAGTCTCCTCACCTGGAATCCCTTCAATCCGTGGGTTAGCATCTACAAGACCCATCAATTTGGCCTTAAAGTCCATTTTTGGAAGTGGTTCCAGAGGAGATTTGGTCGCAGGATCCATCATGGACACCTCTCTCTCAAGCTGGTTGTCGATACGAATTCGTTTCATACCAACCGATGCATGTTTTTCTCTGCATCCCGGTAGACCAGGAGCAGAAAAAATAAAATTAGGATCAAGGTTCGCCACCGCAGAAGGCACTCACGAGAAAGGATTTTCCAAGCAATGAACCCTCCTCAAAGTCTAACTTTGAAAAATGGATCTCTCTCTCCCTACGACCTCTCTGTGACTTCACAGTCGGATCACTCTTCCAACTCCAAGTCCTCCTCCGATCTCCCACAAAGTCCACCACCACCGAACAACTGCACTTCCAGAACGGGATCGTACCAGATCCGTCAATAGATCCCAATCCCGAATCCGAATCAGATCCTAAGCTCGAATCTGGGACAGCACCAGCGCCGGAGCCCGAGATGCAACCGGAACCGGTGCCTGAACCGGAATCTAAGCCCGAACCAGTGCCGGAGGCCGAAGCTAGACCGGAACCTCTACCCGAACACGAACCGGTGATGGCCGATGCCGCGGATCCGAAGGTGAACGAAGTGTCGTCGATTATCTCGGAGACCGCGAGATTGAGAACCGGACGGCGGAACCTAACCGGAGATCTACCACCGCTTCCGGGTTCTGGGAAGCAGAGAGAGACCAGTTCAGCGATCTCCCACCAGTTAAAGGTCACCGCTCCAGCTTTCCCACACCTCCCCTGCACTCAGATCCTCTCAGCTCGCCAGTCGGCAGTCGCAGATCCAAACCCCGATGGCTGAAAGGCAACCAGAACCCGAACCAATATCGTCGGCGAATTGAGTGACCTAGAGAAAGTTGGACACTCAAATTCTACAATTTCGGATCCAAACGCAATGTTTTCCAATTGACCCGACCCATCCCGAGTTAGCTTGATCTATTTGCATCTTAATTTTATGTCAGTTGTAATAACAACATTTTTGTTTCCATCCAATTCGCGAGAAACTGTGTTGCTTGAGAGAGATCAACAATAACTAAAAAATTGATTGACGGAGAGATAAAATGAGTTGAGATTGAAATATTGAAAGATACAATGACTTGTTTTGACGAATTTGTTGAGATTAGCAGAGTAGGTGTTATAAGCATTGCGCTTGTAACTAGTGACTAAGCCATTTGAATTGAAATCATTGTTTTGAATTGTGAGCTCTTGCTGATGACGGTGAGACATGGAGGAGTAGGAGGGATGACATGGGCATGTAATTAACACAACATTACTGTTTTGTTGGTGATATGAACAAATAGACGGGGATGGTTAATCAGAAGATGTAAATGACGGGTCTAGTCGAATAGGTCTGATATCAAGAGGACTTAATAAAATTATTATAATTATTATTATAACTTTTAATTATGTTTAATACGACCACCCAAAATATAAATTAGCAACAATAATTATAATTTCAATCCATGACTCCAATATTAGTATTTATTTTTCTCCTTTTTTTTGGTCAAATTATTTATTTTTCTCTTTATTTCAACTTTTTATATTTTGGGAAAAACCACCATAATTATAAACTTTGAGACGACTGAGCGCAACAGAGGATTATTGTTGGATTTTTTTTGTGAGGATCATTAAGATCCTTCAATCACATCCGTTTATGGTACATTGTGAGGTCAGTTTTTATCAGATATTGTTTATATTTAATTTTAAACAAAAATATTTACAATGATTTTTTATCGCATAATATACAATGAACGGATGAAATTGAAAGATCGCCAGATAGACAATCCGACTCCTAGGACAGAGCGCATCAGTGGGACTCGGTACGAGGATGTATTACATCAACCTGTTCCAATAAATGCCAAAAAGTAAGGGTACTAAAACTTAACTAACGTCAACCCACCAATCCCACACCTCCATGTAATCACTTACAGTTTAAACGGCGTACATTACAAGAGATTTTTCAATGCGATCGACATACGAGATAGTACATTACGTGTCACTACATAAATAGTAGAATGTGTGTTACAAAGTTAATAACTTAAAAAATAAAATTTGTCTTACCTTACATACGTCACAATGAAAAATTTCTACCACACCAACCCATTCTTGTTTCCTCGTCAAACATTTATCACAGGTAGTATAGTTATCGGCTAGTCAGCGCAGTAGCTCTTCCACTTCATCTCCCTCTGCACTCGGCCAGTAAGCTCCTTACAGCTCCAATGGCGTCCGTGCTCAATACGGTGTCGTCTATCACCTTATCGAAGCTCAACACCAACCGAGTTCGGGCTCAGTCCGCCTTCGCGCCGGTTTCCGTTTCGTTTACCAGTGAGTCCACTCGCTTATTTGCTCCGTGTTTGGTTGCCGGCGAATTCAAATTCCAGCAAAACAATGCTCAAGTTTCATTTCCAACCTCCAATCCAATTTTTTCAAATTTTTAATTCCTTTTCAATTTATTTGTTCTTATTAATCTATTGACAAGTGAGATTTACTGATTGAGATTTTTCGAAAATTTTGAAATTTGCAGGAAGGAGGCTTACTGTAAGGGCTGCGGAGACCGATACGAACGAAGGTTTTTTGTTATATTAAACTATCATTTCCTTTTGTTTTTGTGAAATTTGAGAGTGGGAGGGGATTATAGGGAGAGATTTTGAGTTTTGAAGTTGAGATTTGTGCTTTTTTTTTTTTTTTGGTAGCGGTTGAATCTGCAGTACCGGATAAGGCACCTGCGAAAGGCGGTTCGAGCTTCAATCAGCTTCTGGGGATTAAAGGAGCTTCAAAGGAAACTGTATGTCGTCAATGTTGGTTCTTTATATGAGTTTTAGTACCTTCCCTTTGTGTGTGTTGGTGTGTTTGCATAAATTTGGTTTTCTTCATATGATCCTTGAAGCTTTATTTTGTTGAACAGAACTCGGGGAATAACTTCGTTTTGTGTGTTGGTAAATTGGTAGTGGCTGGAATAACTTTTACATGCTTTTTGTGTGTAAGAAGCAGATGAATGCTTAGCATGTAAATCCTGAAAAGAAATTAGGAAGTAGTAGGTGTTTTTGGAATAATTGGTACCTTACACGACAGCATTTTGTTCACTGCGATTATGGTGTCTAATTAGTAAAGTGGATGGTCTGAGTTTTGGGTTTTAGTTAATATGCTTTTTTAGTGGATAATAAGTTGATAGAATCATAGTGACAAAAAACTTTTGAGACGGGAGTTGAATCTATGAGTTAAACTGTGCAGAACACATGGAAGATTAGGCTTCAGCTGACAAAACCTGTAACTTGGCCTCCACTGGTATGGGGAGTAGTTTGCGGAGCTGCTGCTTCTGGTATGCTCGTCCGATATACCTGAGCATTCATAGTTCGAACTCTCTAGTTACGTTATACTTGTTGGTTCATGATTGAAAATTCTGTATATATGGAGCTATGTAAGTCCTCTACAACTTAAAATGCACAGAAATATTCCTGGTTCCCATCTCCTCCCAGTTCTCATTTTCAAATGCTTACTTTACTTCGGAAGTTCCTGCAGTAATACTGCCATGTTATCGTTGGATGTGCTGCTTTCCATGAATACTTTCTGGCAAAAAAAGAAGTCTCAGTAATGTGCATGTGCATGAATTACAGTTATATTCTCTACTTATCCCTTGTCCATGAATTACTTTTGAGGATATTTTTTCACGTTGTAGGAAATTTTCATTGGACTTTCGAGGACGTTGCTAAATCAATAATGTGCATGTGCATGTCCGGCCCTTTTCTCACTGGTTATACCCAGGTATGATGATTTACTTGGGATGCATAGTTTGGTTTTGGTTTTGATTGGTGAGACCTTTATCGTCTCATAACTCCATGCCTTTTTTTAGACTCTGAATGATTGGTATGACCGAGAGATTGATGCAATTAACGAACCTTATCGTCCAATTCCCTCAGGGGCAATATCTGAGAATGAGGTAAGGGTACTAGCTGTATTTTGCTTTTTTGTATAAAAACTGATGGATGACGACTGTATTTTTAATCCTGTAATTTGTTTTCGTTCAGGTTATTGCTCAAATATGGGTGCTGCTTTTAGGAGGCCTTAGCTTTGCTGGTATATTAGATGTGTGGGTAAGTATTCAAATGATGGACTGGCTCTTTCTTACATTTGTAAATATTTAGATCGGATGTCAATCATGAATAATTGTCCCTTTCAGGCAGGACATAACTTCCCAATATTATTTTACCTTGCTTTGGGTGGATCCTTGCTATCATACATTTACTCCGCTCCACCTTTAAAGGTAGTTTTCCCCACTAGCAACAAATCAAACACTTTGCTTTGTTTGATGTTCCAGAAGAAACTTTGCTTAAGCCCTGACTATGCTTCATGAGTTGTTGCTTGCAGCTGAAACAAAATGGATGGATTGGAAATTTTGCCCTTGGTGCAAGTTATATCAGTTTGCCATGGTGCGATATCCCCTGCATTATATTTCTTTTGTGATTTACATAAATTAGATCTTTCATACAAGGGCCTGAGAACTCGTGATTTAGGGATCGTTTTGTACGTATGATTGATATAAACGTATTTTGCACCCAAGAAATACATTGAATTAAATGGTTATCATCCCTCCTTGTTCTTGTAATTGTGTACCTCTTAGGACTCTTGTCACAACAGGTCTTCATTACTAATAAAGAACTGTGACCAATGATTTCGTGTAGTTTGGTTGAATCCTAGAAACTGTTTTCGATATCCATGGTGCTGGGTAACGGATTTCAGTTCAATCTCTTATTGACAGGTGGGCTGGTCAGGCATTATTTGGGACCCTCACACCTGACATAATCGTCCTCACACTCTTGTACAGCATAGCTGGGGTAAGTTTCTGAAAGAAGTATCTTAACATGTGTTTACAAAATTGCTCCAATCCAACTGACCGCATTTTTTTTTTTTTTCCTGCCACATTTTCAGTTGGGAATTGCTATTGTAAACGACTTTAAAAGTGTTGAAGGAGATAGAGAACTGGGACTTCAGGTCTTTAATCTTCTCCATTACAATGTTTTTAGCACTCTTAGTTGTAGTAACGTAACATTATTTGTGGCAATGCTGTTTGCAGTCACTCCCTGTAGCTTTTGGTTCTGAAACTGCCAAATGGATTTGCGTTGGTGCCATTGACATCACTCAGTTATCAATTGTTGGTATGTTTATCTTCATTACGCAGATTGTTGAAGCTGATTAATGTGATTATCGGACTTTTGGATTGTGTTGTTTTCGAGCGACAAAGCTAATCCTGTATATTTGGAATACAAATTACTAAATTAGAGTTAGTTGTACAAATAAAGACGATTCATTGTGACATCTGTTGAACGGTTTGCAGGTTATCTGCTAGGGGCTGGTAAACCATATTATGCATTGGCTCTCCTTGCTTTGATAGGTCCTCAAGTCTTTTTCCAGGTAGATCTCTTTTCAAAAGATTGGTGATTCAGCTAAGTGGTAAACAGAATCGTATGCTGATTTTTTAATTAAAGCATAAACGCTTCTTATCCCGGTTTTGACGGAGATTTATACTTTGCTTACGAAATTTTGTGCTCGGCAGTTCAAGTACTTTCTCAAAGACCCCGTCAAGTACGATGTTAAATATCAGGTATTATTTCAAGAGCTTTCTACTGTACATCAACTTATATTATGCATTGCCTCCTAAGTGGCTCAGATTCACCAGTTAATTCCATTAGATTCTTAAGCTCACATTCCGCCATTAAATTCTGCAATATACGTAACACGTTGATATACTCTAGGATTTTCGTTCGTTCAAACCCCGACTTGATTATCCGCTATTGTACCATCAAAGAATGAGATATTCAAATTTGCTCTGCGTGTATTCCAGGCCAGTGCGCAGCCGTTTCTCGTGCTCGGTCTTTTAGTAACAGCATTGGCGACAAGTCATTGACGTTTTGAAGCATTTGGGTCGAAAAAGGAGAAGAAGAGAGAGAGCGAAAATTACATGACCACCCAATGCAGTGCTGTGGCAGTCAGGTAGAACAGCTAATGCCGAAGTATGTATTCCATCACTTGTAGCGAAGTTTTGTTGACGATTAAGAATTATCATCTGTGTTTTGATTACTGCCTTCGGAAATGGAGGTCGCTGCTGTAATTATGGTGCTGCATTCGACCGTCGATTTTGTCACGCTTCAGATTTCGTGTTGCTCGTCTCACTTGAGCCTAATAACTAGATTCTTCTGTTGTTCTATATAAATTCTACCGTTCGTTTGTTACAGTGACAAAAGGATTGTGTCCTATCAGGCCTTATTTAGTAAGGAGGATTAGATTGGAATGGAATGGGCAGGACACTGTTGAAGGTAGATCCAGTCCTCGATAGTCGATATCGAACGAGAAGACACCAACACTCAAGGTGGAAGCAATCAACTGCCCGATACCTCGAATGCTCCCACAAAAAATGGAATCTGGATTCTCGCCGGATCCTCTTTGTGAGGATTCTATGAATCATTCATCGTACATCGTGCGAGTCAGAAATCATTTTAAATATTTTTATTTAAAATTAAATACAAATAGTACCTGACAAAAATTGACGGATGTACGATAAACGGACACAAATTAAGAACCATCACCAAAAGAATCCGGAGAGGACCCTGTCCCCAAAAAATGGGCAATACGCAAAATATTGAGTCGTTCTACTCCCCTTACATCGAAATAGGCAGAAATCACCCATAACTCATTAGGGACTTGTGATTCTGAATAATGTTTAATCATATATATAAGATCTTATTTATCGGAAGGATTCAGTGTTCAGTAAACTCAATCTTTATTGAGCACTTACGCATAAGCGTGTTTGAATCTTCCTACATCTTCTACATTCAACTTGGACAACCATACGATTTTGCATCTATCTTTTCATTTAAAATTCATTGGACTTAGTCGGTCGATTAGCATCTATTTTTTCATTTATCATTGTTGACGAGGCCATCGTGCTATTTAAACTCTTCCATTTATTCTTAAACTCTAGTACTTATTCTGTTAAGAAGCCCTCCGATCACCGGGACTAATGGAAGGGTTTCTTGTACAAGTGCTTACAACAAAGCAATTTATAGTTTTCAAAAACGATGAATGATTATTCAAGTACCGGATAATTAGATGAATAAAATGCTTCAGCTGCAGATCCATTTTTTTGGTTTTTTTTTTTTTTAAGACATTTAGAAACATTTTGTTTGTTCTTTAAAAATTCCTAGAATTATAAAACATTCTCTTGCAAATTTTTTTTTCTTTAAAAATCGGTTCAAAAAATAAAAATCTCTACTAGAAGAAGAAATTTTTAACGAAAACACATGTTGGTATATTTTAATTGTGACAAAAACATATGTTGATACACCACGTTTTTTTTATTAGGTAAGTGAAGGCAAGCGGTTGGATTTTTTTTATTTAGTTTCCCCAACCCATCTAAAATTGGTAGATCAAAAAAATTAAGATATTCAATTCTTAAGATAGAAATTTTTTTTTCTTATTAACTTTAAAACACATATCCTACCATTTATATAATGACACGTGATGTATCACTTCGTGCACCAGTCACATTGAAAAAATCTTTCATCTGGGAGAAGGAAATTGTAGTTCAGCTTCCATTCCAAATATTGGTGCTAACACTCCAGATTGACTATTAATCGTTACCTCAATATCGATACTCGATATTTCACCTGATCAGTTGGAAATGCAAAAGGGTGTTTGTAACATATCATTGATTCGCTCATTGATACAATTACCAGAAAGTTAAAAAGTACAAACACTTGTGGACACACTTAAAAGTTAAAGAAGACCTCAAAACAAGCTTGGATACACAAGATGCTGGCGGTGTAATTTCCAACTCCGACCGACACTGAACACACTTGGACAAGCATTATTACTACAACCACCTACGAAGAACAAAGACATTAGACACACCACGCATCCTACAACCCTAGTTAAACCAAACTTAGAAACCCTAATAACAAAAACTACAAGTCAGAGGCCTTGGGCTTGGAAGCACTGGTTAATAATCCATGTTAGCGGCTCTTCGTCTTGTACTTGGACTCGTCAATCTCGATGCCTTCCTCGGCAGCACGCTCTCCTCCCGACTTGTCCTTGGTGCTGAGCCCGCCTTTTTTGCCCATCTCCTGGTACCCTTCATGTCCAATCTGCTCCTTCCTGGCCTCGCCTCCGCGGTGCCCCAGCTCCTGGTACCCTTCATGACCAAGCTGCTCCTTCCTGGCCTCGCCACCGCGCTGCCCCAGTTCCTGGTACCCCTCATGACCTAGCTGCTCCTTCCTTGTCTCACCTCCGCGCTGGCCCAGTTCCTGGTACCCCTCATGACCTAGCTGCTCCTTCCTTGTCTCACCTCCGCGCTGGCGTCCTTCAACGCCAGGCACACACATCATTAGCCAGATCCAAAAAGCTGCACACAGTAAATGGAAATTTAGAATGCATGCATGATTTTAAGGTTTACCTTCAGCAAGGCGCGCCTGAGCATCGAGGCTCTTGCCGCCGGTTCCACCTGGGACGACGGTCTCTCCCTGCTTTGCCTTTTGGTCCAGCTCGTGCCTTTTCTGTGGGTGTCGCCTTTCCTGTTCGGATGCCATTTCTCTTATTGTTTCTCACGTCACGGAACTCTATTGAATTTTGTCTGAAAATGTTACTGAGTTAAATTGGAGGGAAATAGTTGTTTTTATAGGGGTAGGGATGGAAGGTGAGTAAGGAGGCAAAAGGGAGGAGGAGGTGCCGCGTAAGGGTACACGCGGCTGACGGGGAGGTTTGGAGCTTTGGGGTAATGCCACGTAGGTGTTTTTGTCAGTGAAGAAGTAGCATGGAGTTTGGAGAACGACACGAGTCCGTAGCTTCATGGTCATCACTGCTACGACTCTATATCCTTGTTTTCTACTTTTCACCCTATAGGTCTGCACCGAAGCAAATGTGCTGCTACAGTGCACCCGCACGCTTGCCTAGAGAGAGAGAAAGAGAGATTGTTCATGGTTTAAATTTCGAACTGATCGAATGGGTTTATGCTGTGAACGCGGCTGATGGGGAGCTCTGGAGGTTTTGGGGTGATGCCACACAGCTGATTAGCTCTGTCGATACGGTGTTTAACTCTGCAGTAAGAATGACACGAGTCCACTGCTCTTTGGTGACTCACTCAACTCGGTCCACAGTGAATCAGCCACCGTTGCCAAATGATATGATGGATCTTGCAAATCATATACCATATTCTAATCTAATCTTGTCTAATCTAAGATTAATCTAAAAATTGGGTACAAGGAAGCACAAATCAGCGCTAAAAGTCACAAAAGCACAAAAACAGTATTATTCAACTGAAAAGCTAAATATGAGATGGCATGACATGAATTGAAAGCTATCACTTATTGCTAAAAAGGACAACAACTTCAGAAAAAAAAAAAAAAAAAAAAACAATAATAAATGAGTTGTATAAATTTTATTTATTCTTTTCTAAAAAAATTATTATATAATATTATCTAATAAAATAATAATTTAATTTGACCAATTGAGTGATGAGCACAACTTTAAATGATGTCAAACTACTATATAAGCTTTCAAATTTAAATTTGGCTTTTTAATCAAAATGGTCTATGAAATTTACATAACTTCTCACTTTGGTCCTTGAGATTTGAAATCAATAGAATTGGTATTAGACTTTGTCCACCATTAATCATTTTGGTCATTTCTTGAAAAATCTTCCATTAAATAAGAATAGAATGACCAAAATACCTTTAATTTTTGTCAAATCATTTGATCCATTATTTATTAAATTGAGGGTATATTTATTATTTTGATCTTTATTTAATATAATTTTGCACGAAATTATCAAAATGATTGATGGTGAACAATCTCAGAGATCACTTCTATTGATTTCAAATCTCAGAGACTAAAGTGATGTGTTATGCAAATCTTATGGACCATTTTGGCTAAAAAAAACCCTTTAAATTTTATGGTTAAAATTCAGCATTTTATTTAATAAACTAAAACTGTAATTTCATTTTAAAAAATTGCTCCGTAATTTTTTTGAGAGAAATTATCCTGTAATTTATTTCGTAACGTGTAAATTAATAACATAACAATAATATGACCTTGACGTTAAAATAAATTTCTTAGTGCAAGAAGTTGAGACTTATTTGGTTAGATGCCAATTTTTTTTCCCTAATAAATGGAAACTAGAAAAACAATGGTGAAATCATTAAACCAAGCGCAATTTTATGATTGGGCCTCATATGGACTACTAGTCAATTGTAGTGGACTCCACCATCGAGGTGTGTAGTGAGAATTTCTGGCCCAAATCTTCTCACGCCCGTCTTATTGACCCGCGCACCAAAACCGGCGGCCCATCAGATCCAAAAACACACGAGACAACCTGAATTTCGTCCCCAGACGTCTCTCCGGTTCTGGTAAAATATTCTTCCCCATTTGCCCTCCGTTTATGCAGGAAAAAAAAGGAAAGGGATTGTCTACCCTCATATTTTCATACTCTTCACATACTTTTGATATGCGATCATGATTGAGTCATGTCAAAATTTTATATTAATTTTTATAAAAATAATAAAATAAAAAGTAATAGGAATATAAAATGTTAATGTTACTTAACCGTAACCAGGATATGAGAAGAGTATGGAAATGGGAGGTAGACAATTCACCTCAAAAAAAGTACTTAATCACTAATTAATTATTCTTAATTGTCCACCCTTAATTGTACTTAAACCACTAATTAATTACTTCTAATTATTCTCCCAATGCATGCTGATTCAGTTTGAACAAAGAGGAAGACGTGACCATTCATTACTCATAAGTAAGAAGAAGAGGAGGAGGAGGATAACTCGGTCTTTTCCCTTCCCTTCTTCTTCTTCTGATCAAAACCCAGATTTCAATTTCCAAATCCAGTTCGAAGTTTGGAATCGAAATCCCAAAAAACATGGAAGAAAACCAAAATGAAAACCCCAATCCTACGAGCCCCCCGCCACCGCCGCCGCCGCCCAAGAAGCCGCCAATTCCGCCGTACGTGAAGGCCCTGTCGGGTTCGCTCGGCGGCATCATGGAGGCCGCGTGCCTACAGCCCATCGATGTCATCAAGACCCGGCTCCAGCTCGACCGGACCGGCACCTACAAGGGAATTATCCACTGCGGCGCCACCGTTGCCCGCACCGAGGGAGTCCGGGCTCTCTGGAAGGGCCTGACCCCCTTCGCCACCCACCTGACCTTGAAGTACGCGCTTCGGATGGGCTCCAACGCCGTGCTGCAGGGCGCGTTTAAGGACGCGGAGACCGGGAAGGTCAGCAACCACGGCCGGTTCATTTCTGGGTTCGGAGCTGGAGTTCTCGAAGCCCTCGTCATTGTCACGCCGTTTGAGGTCTGTGCATTTGTCTTCTTAGTTTTCAATTGAAAAGATGACAACTTTATTCGAATTTCTTAATGCGGTTAGATTTGTATCTTGGGTTGGTAGGCGGCATGTTACAAGCGATATTCTACTTTAAACTAATCTTTTAAAGTGAACGGAGATTCGGATTTATGCACCACTAATCTTTTAAAGTGGACGGAGATTCGGACTTGGGTGCATATGTAGTACATTTGCTAGAGCCAATGTAGCTATGCCAGAATGCCTAAATTTGATTTCTTCGTGTATTTTTATCTATGATTGGCAATTGTGTGGCTTAATTTAGATAAGAGAATTCAGGGAAGATACTGATTTAATTTGTTTATTTTGCGACCGACCGCCTTTTATGTTTTGAATTGCTCATTGCACTTGCTTAATTTCTTCTTTTCGCTGTTAGTTTTCATCCAAGAGTGATGCTCTCCTGCGAATCAAAACACAAAAATGCTAAGGTTGAGATTTAATCTCAACAGCTCACTCGTGAAAAATAATGTGCGTAAGAGAATTAGCATTTTGTCCGAACATGTATGAACTCTTAAGCATCGATGTGGGATTGTTTAAGATTGTGCTGTTAGTTGCATTAGTTATACTCAGTTTACGGCTGAAATGGTTAGCTGGTTATATGGCATTGTCGGCTTCAGTCAGTTAGTTATGCTCTTGAGGGAGCTCCTGTGTGAATTTTTGTGTGCAAGCTAACATAGGTCATTCAACAAAACAAGGAAATTCTGCGTGTTCATTGTCGGCTTTGGTCTTGAATTATGCAGGTGGTGAAAATTAGACTACAGCAACAGAAAGGATTGAGTCCCGGGCTTCTGAAGTATAAGGGTCCTATTCACTGTGGTCGTACGATCATTCGGGAGGAAGGTATCCGTGGGCTTTGGTCAGGAGCTGCTCCAACTGTTATGCGCAATGGGACGAACCAGGCTGCCATGTTTACAGCCAAAAATGCGTTTGATGTTCTCTTGTGGAAGAAACATGAAGGAGATGGGAGAGTCCTGCTGCCGTGGCAGTCTATGATATCTGGTTTCCTTGCAGGCACAGCCGGCCCCATTTGCACAGGTCCCTTTGATGTTGTGAAAACGAGGCTGATGGCTCAGAGCCGAGGTGTTGATGGCAAGATGAAATACAAGGGCATGATTCATGCGATCAGGACAATATACGCAGAGGAAGGGCTTCTAGCTTTGTGGAAAGGACTCCTGCCTCGGCTCATGAGGATACCACCCGGGCAAGCCATTATGTGGACTGTGGCTGACCAAGTGATAGGATTGTATGAGAAACGATATCTTCGTAATGCACCCTTGTAGGTATCATCATTTCATTGGTTTGCTTGTTCTGGTTTTCAATTTTGTTGCAAGAATACATCCCGCAATCATCCTAATTTTGCAGTTAGTGTTTCCTCTTTGAGTTTCTTCGGCTTCCCCAAATGTACACCGGTTCTTTCAGACCTGATCAGTATTTTTGACGATCAGTAGGAGAATAGGCAACTTCTCATCTTTATAGAAATAAACTCCATTATGTAGCAATTATGATTGCAAGGAGGTCTCAATGGAAATCACAATTTTTGTGTCTGTTCAATTTATATCAGGAACTGATTGTTAGAGAACTAAATAAAGATGATGTTTTCTTTGTTTTAATCTTAAAGTAACTGTACTTAAGAGTTGATGTGTTGGTGTTACTGTGGGAGATATTCTAGAGTCCAGGCAGCTGGACCACGCGGCCATCTGACCGCGTTTTTGGTCCCCTGACCCTCTTGTGTCTGTTATCCTATATGGGCTTTCGCACTCAAGAATTGCTGGATGCCATGGAGAGAGTCGTGACTTTTCTGACTTACCAAAGTCACAAAAGAAGAACATGCTATGTCACGACTCACAAACTACTTGTGTATTTCGTAACACAAACATGCCATGTATGCACATTCACGAAAATGAAATTTCCATCACAGCATGGTTAAACGATAGAAGTGTCACAGCATGGTTAAACGATAGAAGTGTGAAATAATTGGTAAATTGGAGTCATTTTAGTGGATCACATTCCAATATCAGACCAATTTTCGGAAACACAATAGCTTATAATTTTCATAATACATATTAATACTATTCATCTCTAATTTTCGCTACATCGTCATAGTTTATTGTTTTGATTTGACCTCATAATGAGATGTTGGAGAAAACTGATTTTATTGCGAGAGAACGACTATATTGTTCCGGTTAGAACAATAAAACTTCATATGTAGATGTTATCGCAATTGAGAAGCTAAGTTCTTTGGAGCATTAGTAGTGTCACTGCTTGTGTTGCTCGTCTTACTTCCTAACTATGGTGATTTCGAGATGCGGATATCCATAAGTAGAGTCCTAAGGAGCAGGACCAGGAACATTAGTATTAGAGACATCATTGGAATTCAAATGCTTAAGCATAATTATAACTTCGTGGAATTGAATAATAGGCCTCGAGGCATTTATTCATACACAACTTTGTACCTTCAACTTGCATAATTACTTTTAGAAATTTGTTTATTCTCTATTAATTTGGATAGTTAGAAAACGAAGATATGTAAATAATTAGTAGTAAATTACAAAAAACTACTTCAACTATGGGTCGAACGACATTTTCATACTTCATCTTTTAAAAATGACAATGTCATACCTCATCTTGCAAATTTGTGCCAATGTCAGATCACGTTGGTTTTTCTGTTAATTTCTCTGTTAAGTGCTGACGTGGCTAGAGACAAGGTCCACTCACTAATTCAATTGGATTAAAAAATAATTAAATATATTTTTAATAATTAAATATTAAAAATTAAAAATTAAAATATTTTTTTATATAAAATTGTGGGACCTCTCTCACCTCTCTCTCTCCTCTCTCTTGCGTCTCTCTCTTACTCTCTCGACCCTCTCTGCACACACTTACATCCCCAAAATCTAGAAACCTTCCCACCCGCCACTCCCCCCCCCCCCCCAACCTTCCCCCACCCTACCACCCTCTCTCTCCTCTCTCTCTCGCCTCTTTCTCTTCTCAGGCGCCGAGGATGATACTGGAGCCTAAATTGGGCCTCGACCTGAGCAAAAAAGTGTAAAAAAAAAAAAAAAAAAAAAAAAAAACCAAAATTCGTCTTCCCCACCCCTTTCTCCCCACCCGAGCCCACTCCCAAATCGAACACACCCCGTCTCCCCACCCGTCAATTCTCCGTGCCGGGCCCCACCAAATCAGGCCCTGCATTCTCGTCGCCTCGCCGATCTTGTCTTAGGCCGGACAAACCCACTGCAAAAAAAAAAAACAAAATCTGGATTTTTTTGGTCCAAATTTTTTTAAAATATAAAGGTGAATATAAAGGTGAAGAATGGACGAAGGAAGAAGGTGAAGAATGGATGAAGGTGAAGATGAAGGTGAGAGAGATAAGAGAGAGATTGGATGTGAGAGAGATGGAACGCATGGGAGAAAGGGAAGAAAGGGAGAGATGGGTACGGATCAGGAAGAAAAAGGAGAGAAGGGGAGAGAATTATGGGGGGGTGTCCCACATGATTTAAAATAAAAATATTAAAATAATTTATTTGATACTTAATTAAAATATTAATATTTTTATTCACTTGGCTAGGAAGTGGATCCCGTCTCAAGCCACGTCAGCATTTAACAGAAAAACTGATAGAGGTCTAATATTGTTACAGATTCGTAAGATGAGGTATGACATTGTCACTTTTAAAAGATAAGGTATGAAAGTGTCGTCAGACAAATAGTTGAAGTAGTTTTTTGTCATTTATTCTAAAAATTATGTAAATTCTCCAAAGTTGTGATGTGAATGACAGAAAGCCCCATAAAATGCAATGGCATAATGCACATAATTATAAATTGAAAGACGCATACTAGACGGCTTAGGTCAATTATTAGGACTGGATTTTGCTACTTAACACAAATTTCATCAATGACAAAATATGGGGTTAATTTACAACTGAATAAGCTAAAATTATATCTTTAAGACATTTAAAGTGATGGATCTAAATAAGCTGAAATTCACAGGAGCTACTTATACTTTCATATTAGATATTAATTTTAGCTATTTTGCTGTAATTTTCTATTGACTATCTTTTATAATAAGTGCATCTCCACCGTTGCACTGGAATAGCCCTGTCAATAGGTAATAAAATATTATTATTATTTTTTTAAATAATACAAAATAATTTTATTTATAATTTCGGATAGGATTTTTAATCGGTCTCTTTGTACTACTTTCTATTAAAAAAATATTTTAATTATTTTAGTTTTTTCTTTTCACATGATGCAAAACCCTTGTTATTTTCACATGGTGCCGATGCACCATTCCAAAACCTTTTTTTTTTATCATTATTATTTTTCTTCTTTTCACATGGTGCGGCCAACGCACCATTCTCTGTGTGCGTTTTTTCTTTCTATCTTTTTCAAGCTCAGCACTCTCTCACTTGATTTTCAACCCACACCCAGATTTTCAAGCCGTGTCCCCCCCCCCTCCCAATGCACTCAAACCCTCCTCACCTCTCTTCCTCCATCTTCACCATCCCACCCACCTCAACCTCCATCAACGGTCCCAATCTTCCCCGCTCCCTAATCAAATTCTCTCTCTCTCTCTCTCTCTCTCTCTCAAAAACAAATCTCAAATCGTGCGATCTGGGCGCGGCAGTGGAAGGAGGAGGATCGCGAGTGCGTGGGGGCGAAGGCGGTGTGGGGTGCGGCGGTAGCTGCGGTGGAGGAAGGACTGGATCTCTGCCATTTGTATGTGGGTGTTCATCAACCTCAGCGACGAACTCCAGCAAGAGTCGTTGAGTTTGAAGCCCGGGTTTTACAATTTATATATATATATATATATATATTTTTATTAATATTTTATATTTTTATTAATTTTATATTGTGGCTGACGTCAGCCCACGTCACGTTACCTTCGGGCTGGCAACTCGTGCTAGGCCTTTCCCTCAGGCCCGCTTGGGCTCCAACGCCAGCACACACTGGGCTTTGTTGCTCGGGCTCTCTGCCACTGTTCGCGGGCCTGTCCCTCGGGGGAGAGCACATGTTAGAAATGCTCTTATTACACACGAAGGTGGAGTGGGAGCGACCCAGTGAAAGATGTCAAAGTGCAACTAATGCATCCGGAATAACCGATTGATCTCTATCAATAAACCTGCTAAAGGCCCGATTTTGATTATAATTTTCCTTGTGATGATTCGAGACGAGGTGGAAAGAAAGGAATTTTTTTTCCACCGTAGAATGAACAAAAAAAGAGTTATTGTTTAGGCTCATGACTTGTATTGTAGTCGTAGACTTGTAATCCGCCAGGAATGCCATCCAAGCACGAATGCCTTCGTTTACAAAAAATATTTTTTAATGTAGAAAGTCTCAAATTCAGAATCTTCCACCACAATTTTCCAGTAAACTAGATGCATTGCAAGTCACTCTTCTACTTCCATCTGACTTAAACGGTCAAACATAAGAGATCTACAATAATAACATCCATAAAATGGTAGTTTCTGCCTTCCAGTCGGTAAATTATGTAAAATCTTGAAGTATGGTGGCCCATTTGTTTTGCTTGTATATGGTGTTGAAGAGTGACCCATTTTTTGGCTTGTAACATTCAAAATGTTTCACTAGTTGATATATGACAGTTTGGCTCAATTGGAACTGTTTTGAAAATGATTAAAAATGTTTTTTGTTAACATATTTTTAGAATCAATTCTTTGTAAAAATGCAAGTAAATATTAAAAAAACATTTAAAGTGCTTTTAAAACTCAAAACATTTTCTCTAAAAGTTATTTCAGTTATTTTAAAAGTAATTTCAAACGAGTATTCTTTTAGATGCCTTTATTGTCATCAAACTTTTAGTTAAGTTCACAAATATAAAACTTTTCATCCTAATTATTTCAGTTCTATTCTTTAAACAAGAAATTAAAAGTCTATCGTCCTTCATTAGCCTTATTACACCAGCCATAACCCTTCTGCCAAAAACAAAACAAAAAACCCATCCACCTGCCGCCGCGCTCCGCAACCATCATCTGATTCATGCAGACACGACCGGCTAAGCCTGTTTCTGCGTTTTTATTCTGCAGATTGAAAACAAGAGGCTCTGCGTCTTTCTTTTTCAACCATGCCCAGACCGGCTAAGCCTCCCAGCGCCAGCCTAGGTCTCCTAGGCGCCGCCTAATTACTACCCCGATTTGCCTCACGACTTGGATTTAATCCCGATGGATGACTACCGCGTAACGCCTAAATATTGCCTGAGTCAATTCTTAGAACAATGGATAATGTACAATCTTACAATGACGATTGATACTTTGTCATTTGCAAGTTTGTCTCGACATAACATTCTATTATTAATTTTGGACACTACGATGACGATCTAATTTTTTATATAGGTTGCTATTATGACTAGAACATGCTTATATAAGCGCCTATATACAACACTCCATCTCCCCATTCTCCCATTGGAGGAAAAATATGAAAATGGTCACGTTTAACTTTTAGGTAACACAAAAAGAAAAAGATAACAATTTATAAATACAAGGTAGAATTTATCCTAATGGTTAAATTTTCATATATATATAAAAGAACCTGTAAGGAAAAGGATCCTCATTTTTTTTTTATAAAAATGGGGATTAGTTGTGGAATTCACACCACATCAAACTTTAACGATTCGAACTGTTTATTTTTCAAGTTGCACCTCATAGATCATCCTTGCAAAGTATAAGCCAAATTGAAAATATTTAAGACATCTAATTGAGTTCCAAGAAATTAACAATTACTTTGTTATATAAGAAATAATGAAATTTTATCTTAATAATTAAATAGGTAAATGGTTTCGGATTGAATTGAATTTTTGTAAGGATGATTTATGAAACGAGACTTACAAAATAGACGGTTTTAATCATTGAAGTTCGATGTAGAGTAAGCTCTACACCCAATCCCCATTTTTTGAAAACAATGGGATCCCTTTTGCATATATCATAGATTTATTTATGTGCTACGTAATAACTTTAGCTTCCATAACAATTATATATTTATAAATTATAGAAACTTTCTACCTCTTTATATTTTTATTTTGCCCCTTTTCCACCTCTTTAAAACCTGATTTTTTTTTTCCTTCAAAAAATACCTATTTCGTTGCAATCTCGTTCTACAATTGAGTGTTTCTCCAAATTACCATAAATATAGGCAGACTTTAATTCCTCTAATTGTTTTTGTTTAGGCCATCATCTTCAAATTGCTATAATTATACCCTAAGAAAACTTGGCATTTTATATAATATGTGGGGGGTATAATGGGTAAAATCATGCATTTCCGATGTATAATACTAAAAAGATCAAATTTATAAAAGGATAATACTAAGAAGATTAAATTTATAAATCACATAATGTGTCATTAATAGTAAATAAACACGTTAATCAACACTTAAATAATAATTCAATCATCAATATCCACATCATTTGATTTACAAAATTTAAACTTCTTAACCTAACCCATTCCCGATTGCCCCAACTATTGGAATTCAATTTCCACCTCCCACCAAAAAATCCAATTCCTCCAAAAGGAGGAGTTGAATTGCATTTCTCATGTGGGCTCCATACAGTCTTAATTTTCGATGGCAAATACGTAAACACGCTCTAAAGTAGTTGAACCTTTAATATGATCTCCCAAACCCAACAAATAGGTTAGAAAACCCCCGTGATCGCAACAGCTTCCATATGAGCTCCAAAAGCGGACGTATTATTATTAAGACCAAATGACAAAACCAAAATTATACAACTAAAAAAAGAAAAGAAAGTGCCGAATCTAATAAGAACAACCCTAAAATCTGTACTTTTAAAAAAAAAAAATTAAAAATAATAACTATATTAATAAGATAATTTTAGTGGGACCAAAATTTTATGGGTAATGCAGACGATCTTTTATTACAGTAATGAAAATATGTTGTACCCTTACATGATGAAGTGTGTTCGAACCCTATCGATAATTAATCTAACATCTAACTTACTAACCCTATTGATTGACTCAAATTTTTTTAAAGGGTAATACCAAAGAGACAAAATTTGCAAACTAAATGATGTGTCACCAATAGAAATAAGCAAGTTTATTAACGTTTAAGTAATAAACTGATAATCAACTTCCATGCCTTTTAGTTTGTAAAACTTTGTTTACAGATTTAGTCTCCACAACATTATCAAATTTTAAACCAAATAATGTGTCATCAATAAAAAAACACATTAATCGACTTTGGCGATAATCGACCTAAGACCTCTCACTTACAAGTGAAGATGAATACTACTAAATCTATTAATAGGAGGGAGCATTACTTTTTTTAATAACGTATAAAGTCATTAAAAATAGAGATATGCTATATTTACCATTTATTTGTACATCACTTGTACCATCATTCTAATAGAGGTAGGACGGATTGCGAGACTTCCTTCAAACTAAAAACTGGAGATCTCGGGTTCGAAATCAACTGCTGGTGTGAAAGCCAGACTTATGGCTAGGGAAGACATGAATGCCTTTGTGAGTCTTCCTGGCCTCCAAAAATGGTAGATAACCGTGACTTACCACCAGTTATTCCCCTTTTAAAAGAGAAAAAAAAAATAGAAATAAGACTATTTAACACATGCAATCTCATATCAATTCGAGAAAAATATTACGAATAATGGTACAACTAAATAGTACAAATATCTTGACAAAAATAATAAGCAAACAAAATAAAACCCTAACATAAAGCTGCGACTCAAAATCCTATATAAGCAAACGCAGCCGCACGTTGAAACCCTAGCTTTCTCTACCAAGCCACCCTCATATTGGTCCTATTCTTCTCTGCTATATTAAACCCTAACCCCCAAACACTCACCTCAACCCCCAGCACTCCCCTCATCGCATCTCAGATTTTCACCCAATCAGGTTTGAAATATCCAATCGGATTTTGTTTTTCGAATTGATAATTCTCATTTCGCAGCAGTTCTTCGTCACTGGCTTCTCGATTTCTTATCGAATTTTTTATTTTTTAGATTTTTGAAGTCGGAGAATTCACTGAGCTTCGAAACGATGTCGGACGAGGAGAGAGAGGAGAAGGAGCTGGATCTCACATCTCCGGAAGTCGTCACCAAATACAAGAGCGCCGCTGAAATTATTAACAGTAATTTTCCAGCTCGTTATATAAATTTAACACTACCGTAAAATATTTGGCTTTTGAATATTCATGTACTTTTGTGGATGACTGTATTGATTTGCATTTGGGAAATTTTGCAGAGGCTTTGCAGCTGGTAATATCCGAATGCAAACCGAAAGCGAAGATTGTGGACCTTTGTGAGAAAGGGGATTCATACATCAGAGAGTAAGTATCAATTTAATTTATAGTTTTTAAAAATACCCCATGAGTTAATTTTTCTTGTTGGCATTGGAATCTTATTGCTTTTTGTTGGAAAATTTTTGCGATTGTTATTAATGGGTTGGGTTGTGTTTTTTTTTTTTTTTGGTATTCAGACAAACTGGCAACGTGTACAAAAATGTGAAGAAGAAGATCGAACGAGGCGTTGCCTTCCCGACCTGCATTTCTGTGAACAACACTGTATGCCATTTCTCTCCTCTTGCCAGTGATGAGTCAGTGTTGGAAGAAGGCGATATTCTGAAGATGTAAGTTTTGATCATAACCGAATTTTATTTGTTCTGATATTTTTGGAAGAAGCTTGTGTATTAAATAATTTGGTTCGGACTTTTATCTCACAAGTATCAACATACTGTTGTAATTTTGTTCTCATTCAGTGATTTGGGCTGTCATATTGATGGGTTCATTGCCATAGTCGCACATACTCATGTTCTTCAAGCAGGACCGGTTACAGGAAGGGCTGCTGATGTTATTGCAGCTGCTAATACTGCTGCTGAAGTTGCATTAAGGCTGGTTAGGCCAGGGAGAAAGGTAATTTATTGTATTGAGTTATTACACTTTTTCTGTAATAGGTTACTGGATTGTTTGAGGATGCTGAATGATTGCATTATTTTTATTGATCTGAACTGTGATTTCTTGGCCATTAGTTAAGCGTTTACACTTTGTGGTCTTCTATTTTGATGTTATGCTTTGAATTAACATTTGCTTTTTTGTTTTCGTAACCTGAAAAGATGTGTTTTATAGTCATTGCACCCCCTGATGATGAAACGTTAGTATAAGCTATGGACTTTTATCCAAATGAAGCTTTTTGTCATAGTTACCCTGAGGGAACCCTATGTTATCCAATTGTCAAGCACCTCTTGGATATTTAATTTATTTTCTTTTCTTTTTTCCCTTGTCATATTCTCAGATGGTAGTTGGTAGGCATAGATCTCCACAAGGTTTCCATCTGTCTTTTAGCTAGAATGCCAAGTTGTTCTATTGCTGATGTGATAGCATGATTTCACTGCAATTTATGGTGATAATAACATGTCTTCCCTATGAATGAGGTTTTGAAGGCAACTTTGCCGAGGTGATCTATGATAATTTGATTTCCTCTTTTTCCCTGTTGCCTATATAATGCTTGGCTATTGATGGGCAGCTCTGGTTGACATATCTACATTGTTCATCATATTGTCCTTTGAGCCTACACCACTTCAATCCCCTAGAGTACTTTCATTCTTGTTTGACTTTCAGCTATCATAACGTTGGTGTTTTGGGACATCTCAATTTGATCATTTACTGTTGTGTCGATTCTTTAATTAACATGATCTCTCCAGATGATGAAAATCTATCACTGGCTATGGATTCAATCCGATTAGGCTTTTTTGTCATAGTTACACTGATGGAGCATCATGTATTTTCCATTGATTTTTTGGATCTATACACATTTCTTCTTCCAAAATAACAAATTGGTTGTCATTTCTGATCAGTGCAGGGAAGTTAGAAATATATAGAGATTCTATTAGGTTTTCTATTATACTTGTTTCTATCATATGATCAGATTTCCTTTTTTTTTTTTTGTTTAATCCCTGCACTGATTTTGGTCTTATCGATGCACTGAATTTGGTCTTGGTGCCAACACCTTACATGCACTCCCACAGTTTGTTACCTTTTCATCACTTGTGCATACATTTATCTATATGATGAATACTTGTCGAAAGCCATGGGCCAATGTCCAAGTGAGGCTTTTTGTCATAGTTACTCTGATAGGATTAGTATGTGAGCGTATTTGATAGTTGTAGGCAACTTTGCCGAGGGATCGATTATTCTATCGGTTTTCTCCTTTCCTTGTTGCCTAAACGAACTTGCTACATTTGATGCATAGTGCAGATGTATTTCTTGTCTGTCCAATCATCATTCAATTAGCTAAATTAACCCTCCTTATTATGAATACATTGCAATATGAAGCAAAAAGAGAAAGCTAATTGATCAATCCATTGTTGTAGGCAACTTTGCCGAGGAAATTGAATCTTATTGATTTCCTCTTTTTCCCTGTTGCCTAGACCAACTGGCTACATCTTGGTGCTAGTACAGATGTGTTTGTTGTCTGTGCAATCGTCATTCAAATTAGCCTACATATATCTTCGAATACATACTTTGTGCTATGTTTATAGTCAATTTAAACATGTACACATGCATCCTATTTGGTGTTTAGTAAAGCATAGTTCTTCTGTTTCTATTACTACATTATCCAAATTTTTATGTTATTTTCTTTTTGCTCCTACAGAACAAAGATGTAACAGAGGCAATACAAAAGGTTGCAACAGCTTACGACTGCAAAATTGTTGAAGGTGTTCTTAGTCATCAGCTCAAGCAGTTTGTGATAGACGGGAACAAGGTCATATTAAGTGTTTCTAATCCAGATACAAGAGTTGACGATGCAGAATTTGAGGAGAATGAAGTTTATGCAGTTGATATAGTCGCAAGCACTGGTGAAGGCAAGGTAATAAAGGAGTTACAATCAGCAGCCCTAACTACCATTCTGTTACATAATTATTTGACTTCCGTATCAATGTATTTTATGTTGTTTTGCAGCCTAAGTTGCTGGATGAGAAACAGACGACAATCTATAAACGAGCTGTTGACAAGAGCTACCACTTGAAGATGAAAGCTTCTAGGTTTATTTTCAGCGAAATTAGCCAGAATTTTCCCATCATGCCATTCACTGCTAGGTTTGTTAACTTTATATTATTTTCGTAAATGTTGCCGCTAGATCTTCAGCTTTTATTGGTTTTATTAATGGAAGTGTTTTCTCTTGCCATTAGAGCTTTGGAAGAGAAGAGGGCTAGGCTTGGTTTACTTGAATGCGTCAACCACGAGCTTTTGCAGCCATATCCTGTTCTGCACGAGAAGCCTGGTAATGATATTTTTAACTGGACATGTTTTCCGGAAACCCTTACTTTCTCATTCTCAACCTGATTCCATGAATTGTTGATTTTCACAGGTGACTTTGTTGCTCATATCAAGTTCACCGTCTTGCTAATGCCAAATGGATCAGACCGGATCACATCTCATCCTGTACAGGAGCTGCAGCCCACTAAACAAGTAGATGATCCTGAAATCAAAGCCTGGTTGTCTTTGGCCACAAAGAAGAAGAAAGGTGGTGGAAAGAAGAAGAAAGGTAAGACTCCGACTTAAGCACGTCCTGGAGAGATTGCAGGGTCGTTTTTTAGAGTTTGGATTCTGATGTCGTTGCACATTGTAGGCAAGAAGAGCGATAAGCCCGAGGAGGAGTCTGCAGAAGCTGAACCGATGGACGCAACAACGAACGGTGCCGAGTCTCAAGCATGAGCCTTCGTTGATTCTAGCCGGGTTTCTCTAATATGCATTTCCACAAGTCGCTGTGTTTTTTGTATGTTCTGAGATTTTGTAGGCGATTAACGTCAAATTTAAGTTATATATAAAATATTTTTGAATTCTGAGAGCATGTTTTCTTAACAGAGGAGGAATTCGAACAACTTGGAATCAGAACGATTAACTCGTCCCACTTAATCTAATTCTTAATTTAGGTCTGTTTACGGATTTAAAAGAGAAATCCACACTTTTCTGATTTTTCCTGAATGTTGATTTGATGTTGCATTATCTTATGAAAACGCACAAAGTAGGAGCTGTTTTCCAGTTTTTGGTTTCTCAATTACATCTCTTTATCTCTTTATCTATGGTCATCAAATTGAATAAATCAATCGAAAAAATAAGCATAGCAAGTGGTGCACAAGAGAGGAAAAAATGTATTTACTTTTAGATCCCAAATCTTATTAAGTTTCTCGAACAAGACACATATTTAAGGTTATAACAGAAGATTTCCCCAAAAGCACTCGTGATTTGATTAACCAACGTCATCTGTTGTTTAATTTCATGGTCGTTATTAACACTACAATCTATTGGTATCTCTTTTTTTAAAGTCTCAAATTCGACTTGTACATGAACAAATTCGATAATTAGACTAACTCTTAAAAATCATATATGTTTTTGGACCTGGATCTAATGAGAAAACTTGATATAAGTCTAATTTTTTAACCAATAGTAAGAATAGTCCAGTTTATAAAAATAAGTTCAATTCCTTAAATTTAATTATTTAATTATCAATAATTATATCTTCAATAATAAGATTTATTATAAAAATTAAATTTCTTCCTAATTATCTCTTTGATTATTTCTTTTTATTTATTGTTTTGTGATTTGTTGTTCTTCCTACCGCTTTAAACCCTATTTATTATTATTATTTTTTTTATAATCAACCTATATCACATGTTAATTATGTTTATCTACCTATATGACATTTTATTTTTATTTTTTATAATCAACCTGTCGCAGATTAATATGCCTTACTTATAGGTATATTATGTTTTTTCTATCTTTTAGTTAGGTTTCATATCTTATTTATTGAATAATATATATTCATATTTTTGTTACTTAAGTTAGGGGTATAATGTTTTATAGATAGATTTATGTTAGTATATTAATTTTTTTGTTATAGATATTAGAAGATTTTAATTGATTTTTAGAAAATATAAAAACAACAACAACAACAAAGCCTTTTCCCACTAAGTGGGGTCGGCCATATGAATCCTATAACACTATTGTGCTCGGTTCTGTGTCATGTATTTCGTTATATCCAAATACTTTAAGTCTTTTCTTAGAGTCTCTTCCAAAGTCTTCCTAAGTCTTCTTCTACCTCTTCGGCCTTGGACCTCTGTCTCGTAGTTGCATCTTCTAACCGGAGCGTTAGTAAACCTTTGTTGCACATGTCCAACCCACCGTAATCAATTTTCTCTCATCTTTCGTCAATTTTAGCTACTCCTACTTTAACTCGGATATCCTCATTCCTAATCTTATCATTTCTCGTATGCCCACACATCCAACGAAGTATCCTCATCTCCATTACACCCATATAAAAAAAGTATAAAAAAATAAAAACATGAAATTAAGTAATTTGACACACTTCTAAAAATCATATATATTTGTAGACCTAGATCTAAAAGCCCCAATGATTTATTGTGTTGCTACTTGTTAACCTAACCCCTTGGTTAACCGCTAAATTTTGTGGCGCGTATGGCATTCGTCTCCGCTGACTCACCCAAGCGCAGAGCGTGGGGAAGCAAAGCGCGTGCTGGCGGTGCGTTTCCTTGACACAATCAAGAACTCTAAAATACCATTGGTCAGTTTGCGTGGGAACACGTCATACCGCCACGTGTACCTACCCCCGAAGATTCTGGATTCGTTTGGAATCCCGCGAAGCACCTTTATAAGCCCTCGATTTCAATCTCCTCCCCCTCTGTCCGTCGCTCATAGCCGTAAAAATCCGACAAACCGCGAAGCTCGCAGCCGAAAAATCTCATTGTGAATTTTCTTGATCCGATATGGAGAACCGGTTCGCAGTCTGCATCTTCGTGTCGGCGCTGCTCTTCTTCCTCTTAACCATGGAAGCGAAAACTATAGACCCTTACAAGGTACGGTTCTTGAATTTCTTCTAATTTTTAATTTTTCATATTTTTCCAGTCCAATGTGGATGAATTGAAGGTAAATATAGCGGATTTGAGTGTGGAGGTTTTTGATCGAATGGCTTTCGGAAAAACCTCGCTGGATTTTGCTGTTGAAAGGAAAGGAAATTTGACGAAATTGTGATGAAATGGTGCAAAAGGAGCATAATTTGAAATTGGTTTTTAATTTTTACTGATGAATGTTTGGGTTTGTACTTATTTACCCATTTTTTTCTGAAATTGTTTTGAAATTGTTATCAGGTCCTTGGAGTGGAGCGGAATGCAAGTCAGCGTGAAATTCAGAAAGCGTTCCACAAGTACGTTCCAGTACCCTTTATGTATAATGTGCTTAATTAGTTGTGCTGAACCACGGGGGATGAGATTTTGTTTTTTGGGGTACTTGTGGGTGGGTATCGAAAGTATTAAAGCTCACTGCTCAGGGCTCGTTTGGGATTGCTTCCCGAGGAAGTGCTTTTATTAGAAGCACGTTGACAGTTCCATTGAAAATCCAAGTTCTAGGGCTTAAAAGTCCAAGTGCTCTTTCGTGAAGAAGCATCTGTTAGGTGCTTCCCAAAAGTGCTTCTATGATCCAGAAGAACTTCTAACTTTTTTCTGTCAGACACATTTGATTTAGAAGTTCGTACTGATTTTCAGGAAGGGCTTTTATCCTTTCCAAATCCGATCCATAATAGGCCCTTACTGTGACTCTACTTATCATTTATATATCATTTAGGTCTCTGCGAAGGTCTGCTATTGGGTTGGGACGAGTTGGGGCTAGCTTTAGTGACAAACTATAATTCTTCAGGCCTATTTTTGGCACTGCTATTGAGTTTTCATATGTGGCCATGTTTGAATAAGTGGTTAACTGTTCTTTGCCGTGAGGGCGACTTAGTGGTGATGTTGAGCTGTTATAGGACTTCAGCTTAATGACAGTGGATGTTTGTGTTATTACAGCATTTTAGACTTGTCATTGTAAGCAGTCAGTGCTTGTTCCTTTTGTCTAATTTGATACTAGGAGACTAACTATGTTTCTCTTCATGCTATTAAAAAAATAAAGAGTTTATCTCTGTAAGTTAGGGCCGCTTAATTTTCTTTAATAACGAATACATGTTTCTGTGTATGCTTTAGGGTGGTTTTATTGATTCACATTACGTAAGGGCCTATTCTCTCCAGTTGTGTCTCTTTTGTGTTTGTGTGTGCGCTTGTGCATTTGCAATGTAAATGCTAGTGTGACATGCTTTTTACCAAATTCATGCTAACTCGAATAATGCCCTCTAGGCTCTCTCTTCAATATCACCCAGACAAGAATAAAAGCAAGGGAGCTCAAGCAAAGTTTGCTGAGATAAACAATGGTATGACTTCTCCAAGTTCTCTTCAGTATCGATTCCTTTTGTCTTTCCTTTTTGGTTGAAGCTACCTCAATTCCTATTTACCTATCCTGTTGTAGTAGCCACATCCTCATAAGTTTGTACTTAATATCGTTTTGTTTCTTCTTCTTTGATTAGCATATGAGATTTTATCTGATGAAGAGAAGAGGAAAAATTATGATATGTATGGAGATGAAAAGGGAAATCCTGGATTTGGAGCTGGTTCTCCTGGAGATCATGGTGAATATACTTACTTCACAAATGGTGGACCAGGACAGAACCACTTTACCTACGGACCTGGTGACTGGCAGAGCATGGGTGGGCAGGGAGGTTCCAAGTCATTCTCTTTTTCCTTTGGAGGTCCCAGTGGTCCAAGTTCATTTGGTTTTGGTATGGAAGACATTTTCTCAAACTTTTTTGGTGGTAAACCTGGAGGTGGAGGTCAGTTTGATGGTTTCAGTGGTTCAACTGGGTCTCGACCTGGTTCTCAGCCTGGGTCTAGGACTTCTCCGGTGAGCATTACGACCATCAGTCCACAGGTGTATAAGAAAGAAATAGTTCACCGAGGGATGGCTTGGCTCCTGTTCTCTTACACTCCTTCATTGAAGGGGAAGCAACATGTTGAAAATACCATAGAGGAAGTTGCAAGTTCCCTGCAGGGAGCCTTAAAGGTATATTCAGATTCTTACTCATTCCTTACAATATGACTGCCTTTGATCTCCAGGTATGCTCATTCTTTCGTTCTATTCTGTCAGGTTGGAAGCATAAACTGTGAGATGGAACCATCTCTCTGCAAGGACCTTGGCATATACCCCAGCAGAATGCCCCGAATATTTGTGTACAAAGTGAGTGAAAAGGGTTCTTTGGTTGAGTATGATGGTGATTGGGCTGCAAAACCTTTGAAGACATTTTGCCAAGACAATCTGCCAAGGTTTTCAAAACGGGTTGACTTGAACCGCTTCGAGTCTTCCACTTTTACAACCAATAAATTACCTAGTGTGGTGCTTCTTTCCACCAAGAAAGATACACCTGTTATCTGGCGTGTCCTCAGTGGATTGCATCACAGTCACTTCGGTTTCTATGATGCAGAGGTATGTGGTGATTTTTGTCGGATTAATCTACTCAATTTTCCTTTTCTGAATCTTTTCGATATATGAAGAATGTGGCCATATAATATGTGTGTGTGTATTAACTATATATTTTTATATGTATGTACATATATGCATATGAAATGGGTAGGGTGTAATAATGACCATGGTACTTCTACAATGAAGTGAATCATATACTTTTCCTTCAGGGAAAAGAAGCTTTAGTTGTTTTCATTCACCTTACAGTTTTTCATTGATAAAAATCTTGAGTTTTTGGATAAAAAAATCATTTCAAAATGATCATGCAGGTCCACGATGCTTCTGATCCAACAGTGAAGAAGCTGGGAGTTGGTGCACTTCCAGCTATAGTTGGTTGGCTTCCGAACGGGGAGAAGCATGTCTTAAAAGCAGGCATTACCACCAAAGATATGAAGTCTACAATTAAGGAGCTCAGTGCTTTGCTCGAAGGTTTTGAAAAAAAGAGCAAGAAGGCAGCTTCAAGTCAGGCCAAGAAATCACCGACTGATTTGGGGGAGAATCAAATACCTCTGTTGACACAGTCTAATTTTGATGCCCTTTGTGGTGAGAAAACTCCGGTTTGCATCATTGGCGCATTCAGATCTTCCAAAGCAAGAAATAAGTTGGAATCAATTTTGACTGCGGTGAGTATACTTTTGCTTTTATAGACTCGCTGCTATAAAGAACACCCGGTTTCTCACATGACAATGATCTTCTTATGGAAGTTGAAAGAGTAACGGTATAAGTTCTCTATATTTTCGTTTTCAGGTCTCTCAGAAATCGCTATCAAGGCGACACAGTTCAGCTCAGGGCAAGGATTCTGTTTCCTACACTCTCTTGGATGCCGCCAAGCAAGCGACCTTCTTAAATGCTTTCGACGAAGCAGGATTTAAATCATTAGAGAAGGTCTTGGTTGCCTACAAACCTCGGAGGGGGACATTCGCAGCATTTGACGGTGAAATGACTACGGAAGAAGTAGAGGCGTTTATTAGCTCTGTGCTTAACGGGGACATACATTTTACCAAAACACGGCAGAAACCCGTGCTCAGGTGAGAGGAAAGGTCGGATCACGGAGCTCGTGGCTTTCGTGTACATAGCTTCACTGCTTTGAGTATAGAAAAGATAAACCAATTTTTAGATTACAGTAAGAAGGAGACTGAGTTTTGGCCCTGGTTGCGACGTTGGGTCGCCATACAATCTTGGAGGAGCATCCATTGTTTCGTAGTGTAGGAGAAGTGTTCCTCCAAACCCAGAAAAGTGGTCTTGTAATGCCATGGTAAAAGTTTCATACCTTTTCGTTTTATGAATCGTGTAATTTATTTTCCTTGGTGTAGAAATTAAAGACCAAATTTTACACAGAAATATCAAATAAGATGGACGAGGTCTGAAATTTGAGGTCATGCTTTAACACTTGCTACGTTTGCGTCTTGCTGATTTCTTTGCTTCTACTCGATTTCATATGTTATAGGCTTATAGCACGTCTACTTATTTAATAAAGTAATACTACGTTTATCATATCTTGCCGGCGAGAAATTATTAATTCAAAGGCTACGCTCTTGAAGGCCTTTGAAACTAGAAGTTTGTAAGCTCTAATAAATGTAGGGTTGAGAAGTATATGTGGTTATGTCTTTATTAAAGATGTGGTAAAAATGTGTTACAAAAAATGTGACAAAAAGTAGCAGTTTTGTATTTACTATAATATATCAAATTGTATTGAGTGATGAATTGTCATCATGATTAGAGTTTTTTTTTTTCCTTTCAAAATGTGTCGCAAGTTTAAACTATTCCCTCAACTTAATGTAAATGAATGGTGTTTTGTCCAGCCTATTATCTTAGTTCTGCATCCACTTTAAATTTTATTGATATATTTAACCTAATGCAAAATGACCTTAAAGACCTAAACAAAAACAAGATATTCTAAAGATAAAAAAGTGATAAATCTTATCGTCTAAAAATTAAAATGTGATAAAACCATTTTTGTTGGCAAACAGATGGAATACTCAATAACACCAAGAAATAGTCAATCGCCCAAGTAAAAATGCAATTGTGCACCAAATTCCTGTGCTCACTATTGCGGACTGGAAATTTTCGTGCGCACATTGAAGAACACTTTTCTTCATAAAAACTAGCATGAATGCAAGAGAGAAGACGGGAACATGTATAGAGAGACTAGAGAGAATTTGAATTCATGTTTGCCGGTAATTCATGGTCCCATGCGGAACTTAGGAGAGATGTGGGTGTTTGTCGTCGTCGTCGCGGCGGGTTGGTGCCTTGGTAGATACAAATGCTGGGTTCTTTGAGTTTTCCTTCAGTTTTTTGATTTATTTTATTTGTTTCAAATTAAAGAAGAAGTATATCAAGATTATTTCAGGAATCAAGGTGGATGAGGAAGGAGCATTTTGATTTTTCAATTTTTAGTGCTGGGTGGGAATATAAGCTGGGATGGGAAAATAGGATTGGTGGGTGACATTAGCAGCATTCATGAAGAATGCTAGTAACCTTGCATGTGGTCCAATATTTTAGTGGATATTGTTGTGGGTATCATCACATGTATCTCGGGTTTGAAACTTTATCCTCTCCTAATAATATTTTCAAACCCTCGCCTCTCAATATTTTTTTAAAAAAAAAAGAAGAAAAGAATGCTAGTAACCTTCTTCTTTTGAATGTTTTTCGACTCTCTTTATCATTTAAGGTTTTACAATGATCCAAATTGTCTATTTCTTATATTACTCTTGAAAATCAACTCAGTGAAAATGGCTATCCCGTTGAAGAGACAAACCACATTATTCAGTTAAATACTGAAATTTTAATAAAATAAGTTAAACAGTCATGATTTCTAATTTTGTTGATATTATAAAATTAAACTATAAATAGTGAACGAAAAACTAAACTGTTTGATTATCACAACATTAGAAATTAAAAAGAGAAGTACAAAAAAATAGGGACCCGACTTCTCTGCCATTTCACTTCCCATACAATCCTATTATTTCTTATTTTGTGTGTTTACGGTTAAGCCACATTAATATTTTATATTGATTTTTTTATAAAGATAATTAGACAAAAACAATAGTAATATAAAATGTTGACGTGACTTAATCATGACCGCATAAATATGAAAGAATGAGAGTGTATGAGAAGTGGAAGGGCAAATAAGTCAAGTCCAAAAAATAGAACGAAAAGGTCCCACTGGAAAAGTATGATAAGTTGATAACGTCCCCTTGTACAAATAGTCATCGGCACGTAAAGTCTCTCGTTGTGAGTTTGGACTTGCACTGTTGCACATACGAGCAGAGTAGAATCCTCTTCCGTTTTAATTTTTTTTTTAAAATTTTTATTTTAAACGGTTATGATTAAGTCATACTAATATTTTATATTAAATTATCAAAAAACATTATGAGAAAAAAAAGAGAAAGAGCGAAATATGAAGGAAAGAGAATTCTAACCCCGGTACAAACATTCCCACGTGAAGAATGGAAGGAATGTTATTGAGATAGCAAATTCAAGGATTGTTTTATTGTCGATGAAGTCTGAATTAAATTTGATTACTTGCTGTCTTGCATTGCATCGCATGAATATGATAATCTAAGAGACGTTCAGTCACGTCACGTGACTCTGTTAGCGGCAGCGGTGGCGCCACCTCATACCCTTCTCAATTCATTATTAATCACGACAAAGCTTTTTTATTTTTTTATTTTTTATTCTCTTAATATAGTCTTACACTTACAGGCGACATAGACCTATTTGCATTAGGAATGTTTCCATAATCTAATTAATTATACACTGTCATGCATTTTAATTTTTTTACGTGACGATTATGTGATTGATTTAAAGTGCATTACGTAATCGGGCTTGTAGAGTTGTCTAATAGGAAGTTGTCATATTATTATAAGTAGGGCCGGATTAACCAAGATAAGAAAATGACGTTTATCTGTATTTGTGAGAGAATGTGAGACTAGTGAAAAAAACTTTTGATCTACTGAATTTCTTTTTTTCATTAGCTTGACATACCATCACGATTTATTGCATGATAGTTATTCCTGCGGTAATGGACAATAGATAGAATGTTTCACATGAGTTTTATCGTTAGATTCTAGGTTAATAATCTAATAATCAAAATCTAACGATAAAAATTTTCGTTGTATAAGATACACTGTATGTAACATCCCACATCGCCCAGGGGAGTGATCCATAAATGTATATACCTTTTTTTACTACACATAATGCTCGGCACCCCAAAAGAAATATGAGAACCATATACCTTTTTTTTTAATCCTAATACAACACTTATTTAATACGAGCATGATATTGAGTAAATCAAACGAAGACAACAAAAAGTAAATGCGATGATACATTGGCGAAAATCCAAACGGTGCAAATGCTTATAAAAAAGTTATGTTACTTTCTATATTTCTGATTAATTTTATAATGAAATCTCAATTTTGTTCATTAAACAAGAACGCGTAGAACAAAACGAGGTGGGATTATCATTTCTCTTTCAAAAATTTGATCACCTAACATGAGTTTAGGGCCCACAATTCGTATTTATGCTTACAAAACAGTCTCTCGTGCCGGTCCAATTTACTAAAGAAGAAAAAAGGGATGCCTCGTCTGTGACTGTAGTGCAAAAAGGCTCACATTCATGCCTGTGATTGCGTGCCACGTCACTACCATAACATGTTATTTAGTACGTACGTGTCCAACACTGACTGTCGAAATGTGCATGCATACAACTTGCTCAATTTAATTTGTTTAATTATACAACTAATTAATTAAATTATGAAATCCAAAAAACTTCGAATTTGCAATTACCAGCAACTCCTCCGGTTTCCACAAACCGTGGATTTCGGTCCTTTTGAACCTTTGATCACGGTATTGTCCCCCTTTACGCCGCCGTTTCAACCCCACAAACCTCGCATGACCTTGCGGTCGTTCTTCTTGTTTGAATCTACGAGAGTAAGAATTACGCGCCAAGACAACCAATCAAAAAGCGACGTGTCGTTGACCACCAGCCGCAAGGTATTATAATTTAAATTGTTATTTTTCGGGATTAGGAAAAGCAAAGATTACAGCAAATAATTAGTTGACGTATTTTCTTCAAGACCAAGAAAATACGTCTACCGCCCACTGTAAATTTTTTTTTTTACCGCTGGCAGTTCTAATTACTGCAGTAAATTTTCCTTTTTAACAATTTGTTAATCTTATAGAGGAGGATTCTCTACCCTCTTAATTTTTCTATCATTCTATCTTCTTTTATTTGAAAGGTCACGGTTAAGCCACGTCAACATCTTATATTGATTTTTTTATAGAGATAATAAGACAAAAAACAATGTGTGAGAGAAAAAGATGGAAAGAGATGAGAAGAGGAGGGTAGAACATCTTCCTCCTAATCTTATTGACCACGTTCCGGATGTGGATGTAATGTTCACAATATTTGAATTGAAAGCGTTACTACTAAATTTGACTTTGCCACTAAACTAAGCCACACAAAACCTATGACATTTCCAACTCATAAACCAAAGGATAAAAAGAAGATTAGGACAAGATGGTGGTCCTTGGCCTCAAAATACAAAGTGTTCCACTTATGCGATGAGAATCAAAACTAAAATTTTTCATCGTCGATAACATCGTCTTGTTAAACCAAGAGTTTTACGTAACATATGATAATGCATTAGTTCCGTATAATCAAACTACATATAACCAGATATATGAGATTTTTTAACCTTTTTTTTAGATTAATCATGTTGATAACAATATACTAAAGATGAGGATTCATGACATCACTTTTTTACATAATCTGAAGTGTCTATATTTTGACCTACTATAAAAAATCATGTCTATAAAAAATTAGCAAAATCTAAAATCATTGGATTAGGAATTTAGTAAGATCAATAAGAACAAAAATTAGAATATACCAAGCTCAACATACATTCCACAAAGTATATTTTTATTTAGGCAGAATAATTTCACCGGCATATTAACTGGACAATTAGAAATTTCTAGTCCTTTCCAATCTAAGATTTTTAACTAAAAAAATCGTAAAATTAATTGATATTATAATCCTTGCGCGCCACTCATTAGCCCAGTATTTAGAATCCACTGCAACCCACTGCCTTGACCATGAAAAACAGCCCCTAGTATCTTCCACCCACTGCCGACCACCCTATAAAACCCTCCTCCTTCCAAACCAATTTCCCAAACCAAATTCCAAAAATCCCAGAAAAACCCAAATCCCATCACAAAGTTCCCATCTTTTCTCTTTTGCGAGTTGTTTTCAGAAACGGTTTTTGAGTACGATCAAAACCCAGTACCCCATGGACACAAAGATCGGATCCCTCGACGTCTGCAAGCCGGCGTGCACCGACGTCGGGAGCCTCCCCATCGGCGCCGCTTCGGCAATACAGAGCTCTGCCCCCTCTACCGTGATCAACTCCTGCGACGCCACTCTTGGTCGCCACCTCGCGCGCCGACTCGTCCAAATCGGCGTCACTGACGTTTTCACTGTACCTGGTGACTTTAACTTGACCCTCCTCGACCACCTCATCGCCGAGCCCGGGCTCACCAACATCGGCTGCTGCAATGAACTCAATGCCGGGTACGCTGCTGACGGCTACGCTCGATCGCGGGGAGTCGGCGCATGTGTTGTTACTTTCACTGTGGGTGGGCTCAGTGTTCTCAATGCGATTGCCGGAGCTTACAGTGAGAATCTTCCATTGATCTGTATAGTTGGAGGGCCGAACTCGAACGATTACGGGACGAACAGGATTCTTCACCACACTATTGGATTGCCGGATTTTAGCCAAGAGCTGAGATGCTTTCAGACTGTGACTTGCTATCAGGTTAGTATGAAATCAAGATTTTGGTTTTTTAATTTATTTTTGAAGTTAAATTTTGATGATTTTTATTGGGGTTTTGTGAAAGATTTGTAGAGTTTGGTTTTGCTAAATTTGGAATGTGGGTTTTTACTGGGATGTGGTGAATAATCACAAGATTTTCCCATGTTTGGTTGTTTATTTTTTTGTTGAAATTTAATTTCAGTGATTCTTATTGGGTTTTTGATGGATTTGGTGAAAAGTTCAAATTTACCAAGTTTGGTTTTGTATTTGCCATTTATTTCAGTCATTTTTTTGGGTTTTGATGGATTTGTTGAAAAATTCATATTCATTTGATTTTGTTAAATTAATGTTTGGTTTTTTGCACTTTCTTAGTTCGTTTTTTAAAGTTTGCTAATTTTGGTATGTGGGTTTTC
The DNA here is from genome assembly GCF_041283825.1 of Pyrus communis. NCBI lineage: Eukaryota > Viridiplantae > Streptophyta > Magnoliopsida > Rosales > Rosaceae > Pyrus > Pyrus communis. The sequence goes on along the minus strand of NC_142576.1, from coordinate 6,060,888 downwards.
ACTAGGCTGTGGTGAATAATCTGGAAGATGCGCATGAAATGATCGATACCGCAATTTCAACTGCTTTGAAAGAAAGCAAGCCTGTTTATATCAGCATAAGCTGCAACTTGGCTGGAGTTCCTCATCCTACATTTAGCCGGGAGCCTGTTCCATTTTCTTTATCTCCAAAGTACACATTCTTGGGTTTCTGATTCCATTTGGTTGAAGTGTTTTGGAAATGTTTATAACCTTTAGGTCTGAAATTTATATGTTTGTTCGTTTTGGTCTGCAGATTGAGCAATCATTTGGGCTTAGAGGCTGCGGTGGAGGCGGCTGCAGAGTTCTTGAACAAGGCAGTGAAGCCGGTTATGGTTGGTGGGCCTAAACTTCGAGTTGCACATGCCGGCGATGCCTTTGTTGAACTTGCTGATGCTAGTGGTTATGCTCTGGCTGTCATGCCATCTGCAAAGGGGCTTGTACCAGAGCACCACCCCCATTTTATTGGAACATACTGGGGTGCTGTGAGCACTGCTTTTTGCGCCGAGATAGTGGAGTCCGCAGATGCATACTTGTTTGCTGGACCCATTTTCAATGACTACAGCTCTGTTGGGTACTCTTTGCTTATCAAGAAGGAGAAGGCCATTATGGTGCAGCCTGATCGCGTGACCATAGCAAATGGCCCTTCATTTGGTTGTGTTCTTATGAAGGATTTCCTCAGAGCTCTTGCAAAGAAGCTCAGGCACAACAACACTGCTCATGAGAACTACCGCAGGATCTTTGTTCCTGATGGACACCCTCTAAAGTCTGCACCGAAAGAACCTTTGAGGGTTAATGTTCTGTTCCACCACATCCAGAATATGCTGTCAAGTGAAACTGCTGTGATTGCTGAGACAGGGGACTCATGGTTTAACTGCCAGAAACTGAAATTGCCGGCTGGTTGCGGGTAAGCCAAGGAGAGAATGTAGTTTTTCATGTTTCTTTCTATCTTATATAGTTGATGATTTAATTGGGAAGTTGGAATTGGGTTTGCAGGTATGAGTTCCAAATGCAATATGGATCAATCGGTTGGTCGGTTGGAGCAACTCTTGGGTATGCTCAGGCTGTTCCTGAGAAGCGTGTGATTGCTTTCATTGGTGACGGGAGTTTCCAGGTACATTTAATTTTCTCTAGCACTCTGTAAATTGTGAAGTACCCTTAACAACCTTATCAAATTTACTCAGTTAATTACTCAGATCTGTAGCATAACATTTCATCAATATCACGAATCATCAGTCTTTTGTTCATGTGTTTATGCTTTCATTGTTTCAATGCCTAATAGGTGACTGCTCAAGATGTGTCCACCATGATCCGAAATGGGCAGAAGACCATCATCTTCCTGATAAACAACGGCGGCTACACAATTGAGGTGGAGATCCACGACGGACCCTACAATGTGATCAAGAACTGGAACTACACTGGACTGGTTGATGCCATCCACAATGGGGAGGGCAAGTGCTGGACAACCAAGGTAATCACTTTGTTAATGCATTCTAATCGTCTCCGTAATCTAGTCCTCCAACTAATCAACCAAAGGGTTTCCTGGATCGTAAAACTCCTTGTAATCGAATCTGTTAATTCTGCAGGTCCGTTGCGAAGAGGAGCTGATCGAAGCGATTGAGACCGCAACCGGGGCAAAGAAGGATAGCTTGTGCTTCATAGAGGTGATAGTCCACAAGGATGATACCAGCAAAGAGTTGCTTGAGTGGGGGTCTAGGGTTTCTGCTGCCAACAGCCGCCCACCCAACCCCCAGTAAAATTTTCCATGTCATTTCCTTTCATCTACGCAGCGTCATTCCTTCTCGTTAAGGGTTTCTTCTATATGTTTCAATTTAACACATTTCCCTGCGGTCTGTTTTCATCGTTTAATTAGTTTATGTGATCTGAACGAGCATTCGACTCAAAACTAATTTGCATATTACATATTAGTGCAAAAACTCGCATTTCAAGTCAGATGACTTCCCAATGCGTCTTGTCACATGTAACGTGTGAATCTTTTGTATTTATACGTGCATAATTCTTATTGAGTGATACGATCATGAAAAATAATATTCTCGACAAATCCATGTGTTTAAACAACATTGTTGATTGTAACTAATCATGTGTCTAATATCAGGATTATTTAGGAGCTAAAATCTTCCAGCATTGTTTGACCCAAAATATTAACCTAATAATTATGTTTAGATGTGTCATCGTCGTAACTGGTTAATTATCAGTGCTTTATGACAAGGGAAGGACAGAAGAGAGCCATTTATTTACAACTGGAATCTATGAATGCAACAAAATGTGCACCATTGTTTATTTCGCGATGTTTTTTTTGTCGATTTGATTGCGTGGCAAGATATAGAACGCACAGCCTGTTTCTGAACTTTTACTCTGTTTTATATTTAGTCATTAACTTTAATCCTAGTTTAAATTTTACATATTTAAATTTGAATATATGAGACCACATGTATTGACACGTAATCAAACTTTCAGGCATGGATGGTTATCATAAAGGATTCCCAGCATATCATATGTGAAAATCCGCACTTTTTCAAACCCATAAAACAGACGAAATTCTAAGATTCCTCCTTGGGGCAAATACTTTTATGCATACCTCTTGCGGTTGATCTAAATGACTTAGCTTGCTCCGAATTACTATTTTCATGGTTTTGGATTGAAGAAAGTTGATGTTTTTTCATAAAGTAGCCCAACTTAGTTATAACCCCATGCAAAATCCCTCATCCAGTCACTGTGAGATTTATTTTCAACACACATTTTCACGTTTGACAAATTTTTAAGCTTAGCATGTGAACAACACAAATCGAGTGACATGCTGCATGTATGGCCGTTTGGCTTCACCCACAAGACAAACTTGCTCTGATATCAAATGAAAGTTGAGGTTCTACCATAAAAAAATTGAAATATTAGAAGTAGCCTAACTTACTTATAAGTCTATGCACGGTCTGTCTTCCTATTGATGTGAGATTCATTTTCAACACAAATTATTTTTTATTTGTGTTCTCGTTTCTTAGTTGCATGAGACGTCCATCAAGGTGTAGGCCGTGAGAATCTTTTTTTTTTTATTTTTTATTTTTGAAACAAGTAGTGAGAATCTTTACCAAAACCCTTTCCGAACCTTTGCCGGTAACTGATAGCATCTTCTAGGTCCTCCTCCATCAGCGGTGTGTGGATTTTCTTGGAAATTGACTGTCGATAGGGAATCATCTTTGTTAGCCATGCATCATTGTCCGCCATGTTCTCAAACAATTGCCCGAATAATCCAAATAGACGGCACCTGGTAGGAAAAGTGGGATAGCCATGCGGCATCATTATACTGGGGTGCTTTGATATTTGTTTGATACTCATTTGTAGTGTGTTTGTGGAGCGATTTTTCAGTGTGATTGAAATACGAGATAATATATTATGTGTCATTATACAAGTAGTGAGATATTTGTGTTTAAAAATTAACAACTTAAAAAATAAAATTTCCCACAACTTATATAATAACACGTGATGTACCACCTGTATTCTGAGCACAATGAAAAATTTCTCGTGCTTGTGAGACTCCACAATCAAGGCCAATGATGTAGATATCTACCCAAATAAATAAGAGAGTTTTAACGAAAAGCCCACGGTACTGTTCACTTTAATGAAAAACCACATTTTACACTAAAAATTCAATCATGGTACTATTTACTTTACCCTTTATTTTGTCATTATCATTAAAACTCAAAGTTTTCAAACCCTTTTCATTAGTTTTCTTAATAAATAAGTCGGGTGATTTTAACACTACATGTAAACGCATATGTGCATTTCTCGTGAAGGATGCAAGTATTATCTTTGTTTTCGTATACATTTTTCTTTCTAATCGTTGGGATTAAGATTCAACGATGATAAATAGTCACGTGGACTAAAATCTTATATAAAATATTGGTAATTAGTTCTCAATTTTACACGTGTCATAGCCAAAATAATTGTCGGTATACACTTCTTAAAAAAATTGTTCCATAACATATATTTACGTAGGTGTAAATATTAGTTTTGTTATGTAGACAATACATAGTAGTTGATGTGTGAGTGATGTGCCATAATATTTCTCAATATGCTAACAAGTAATAAGATATTGAGAAGAATAAAATATAGCCCTTGTACCATTGGAGAAGGAAAATTCTGAATATGCTCTATTCAATTTTTTTTATATTTTATTATAACAAACGATATTATCTATACTAAGGGGCAAAGAGAGTAGGCTAAGCCTCATAATAGGCTAGTAATAATAAGGTTTAAATTTGTTTTTGACGAGAATTGAACCTTAGACTTCTCACTTACAAGTAAAAAAAAAATACTACTAAACCCGTACCGTAGTACTAAGTATCAACTATTGGAGATGGTAATTTCGACAACTAAAAACGAAATGGTAATCATGAAAATGCATTTTGTTACTACCAACCTCAGCGAGAACACAAATTTGTGAAGATTGAGATTCATGAAAAGCCATACCAAGGATCACAATGCAATACCGTTTAAGCCACCAAAAAGCATTTGTCTATATTCAACAAAATTTCGATGAGACGCGATGGATTTTACACCTACGGATCAATGCTGACATTGCTTGGTGCGTGAACAAGACGACCATTTTGGAGCAGGGTGCTTGGAAAGGGGGCTCGACAGTCGGTAATGTGAGATTTTAATCGCGGCATGTTGGGGTGAGCTCTTCTACATCGGTGGCATCGAAGCTCCGTAGACAACAGGCTATCATCATCTTTTAGCTTTGCTTTTCCATCACTACTGACTTCCTCTACTGCATCCATGGAGTCTCGAAAGAAAGCAGTGTTGAAGGAGTTCCACTGTTTCTTGTTCTTCAAATGTATTGAATCGAAATGCTGGCTAATAACATGCAGATGCAGTTGTCGCATTGAGGGATCCTGCAAGAGATGATATCCCAAAAAGTTCAAGTTTATTATTTACACCTAGTCTGATGTATTAGTACTAACCTCACCAGTCCTTTAGCAAAAAGGATTTCGAAAGGCAACGTTGGAGAAAACGAATATAACAGCAAGCTCTAAGAAAAGTAGCATGTGTACCGAGTGATATCCAAGACGGAAGACCAAAGATGAATCATCATGCAAGTTGGAATTCCGGTCGGGTCACTTGTGTTGTGCAAAAGACGGAGTAAATGGTACTACATGGCTAAGTATAAAATCGTTGTTAAGATATTCCCTCATTTTGATGAAAGAATTGGTCCTCACCGAAGACATGTTCACATAAATCAAAGGCCGAGACGTTGAATTTGTTATGCAGCTGGCCTCCTTGTTCTGCCTGTGTTTGGCAAGAAATAAGACATTTGCTTCTGCTGTCACATAAATATAAAGTACGAGATGTAGTGTGAGCTTGTTCTGTTACTTTATGATATTTTGATGTTGCAAGTTTTTAATCGTAAAAGGTAGATAAGAACGACATATTTGCGATTAAATTTTTCACTGTTTTTTATTCTTCTTTTCGATACAAGAATCAACATTACTCACTATCGAAAGGACATATTCAAATTTTCATAAGTACGGAATTTAACACAAAATACAACTCATAAACTACGAAAAACAGAATTGTTTGATGATCCAAGCAACACTAAACCAAACAATTTTATATTTAAGGAAAACTAACGAAAAGTCCAAAAAAATTGTAGTTTTAATGAAAAAGGACAAATAAAAGTGTAGTGAATAGTATCAGGGAAATGCAAAAATATGGTTTTTTGTTAAAAATGAACAATACAGGAAGTGTTTCGTTAAAACTTCCATTTATTTAATCGAGCTTCATTTGACTTTCACTTTTTTTGGCGTTGGTTCTTATTAGCTCTTTCTTTAACGGTTTCTCGTCTATTGTTTTTATTGCTCTGTTTGTTTGATATCATGAACATTTACTCTGTAGCTTTGATTTTTCTGGATGAAGACTTCCTAAAGCTAAACGACGACAAATCTGATGGAGATATTTTCAACAACATTAAAGCCGCCACCGCATCAATACAAGCTGAGTAAGGGAATCCCTTCGTATTTCGGTGACCTACGGCATGTTGAATCCTTGGACATGTCAAGTTCCACCAGAGTGTGCGAAACTTACTTTCCTTTCGCTTTTTGAATCTCTCAAATAATCAGCTCGTCGGCAGGATCTCAACGGGTACTCAGCTTTCGACATTTCCGATAGCTTCCGTTACAAGAAACAAAGGATTATGGAGTCCACCTTTTAACGGTGGATACAAAGCAGAGTTCTCATCACCACCAACATTGAATGGACGCCTTCCAAATTCTGGACATCGTCATGAGATACTTGCGATCTTTATGTTTGAATTTGTTAAGACCTATCTCCGTATACTTTCCTCATATATCAAGCACAAAAAAGTGAAAACCAAAGTCAAAATGAAATGGTTATCGTGAAATGCTTTAATCCACATATAGAATTAAAAACGATTTCATTAATTAACCCACCTGTAGCCTTGTAAAAGAGGGACTTAAGCATAGTTTGAAAGTGCTTTTAAAATAACTGAAAGCGTTTTTAAAGAAAATATTTTTAGGTTCTAAAAGCATTTGAAGTACTTTATAGATCGAAGAAGCATCACTTCAAGTGTTTTTTCCAAGATTTACTTGCGTTTTTATTAAAGATTAATTTCAAAAATATTTTTACTAAAAGAACTTTCAGTTATTTTAAAACCACTTCCAACAAGCTATTAAATAAAATCGAGAGGATAATGCATGTATCTGAACGTGGGGAATACACTCCCTTGCGTGAAGTTTTAGCCTATCTCTTGTCAACATTGAAAAATCAACCCACAATTCAAACCCCACAAGGAATATGGGGAAAGACTTTGAAGTCAACAAGTCAAGCAAACCACAAATTTGGTAGAAACCATTACCACGTTTTTCTTAGCGTCTCTAAGAACCATACATACACACGTCAATCCGTTTGAGTCACTTCAGTTATTTAGAATTCGTTTGATAATTATTATTTTTTATTTTTTAAAATTAAAAGTAGTTACTAAAAAAGTTTTTAATTTAAAAAAAAAATAAAATGGTTATTAAACAGCCTATTGGAGCTTGGAAATTACTTTATTTTTTGTTTGTAGTTTTCACCTTTTTGTACTTGAGATAAGGGAAAATGGGAGATGAAATGGTTATACATGTAGATGTTGTGCAATTGGCTGTGCAGAACTGAAATTCAAATTACAATCACATCACAACAAATTGCAGTTCAATAAAATGAGGCAGTGTGTGAAAACTAAAATGTGGCCCTTTCACGCACAAGACTTTTTTTTGTGTGTTTAAAAGATTTTTTTCCCTTCTATGGCATATTTATAAGTACAAAATTTAGTCTGAAAGTCAACTTTGTAACACAATACCTTCTACTGAATAATAGATATAGAAGAATCTAAAGGAAGGTATATGTTAAAGAAATGAAGTCTTTAACCAAGAAAAAATATATATAAAAAGATACAGTATTTTTAAAACAGAAAACCATTTGGGTATTTTTCAAATTTGAACTTAGTTAAGTTATGCATATATAGTTTTTTTTTGGAATATATATATATATATATATATAATTAATTAATTAATTAAAAGTTCCCTTGGAGATGGAGGCTCTGTGCAGCTGTTCCTTCGGGACCCCATAGCCGCCACTAACTAAGACCAAATTGGTCTTTGGCTCACACGCCATTACACAATCTATCAATGCATATGTAATTATTCACAACAGAAAACAAAGTAAATTTACAAAGAAGAATAGCTAGGGACCTGCCTAAGCTGTTCCTTCCTTACATTTGGTGTCACATATCAGCAACAATTTCCGATGAAAACTCCTCTGCTTTCATGGCTTTTCTTACTCCGCATTTGCTATGTTTCACTCACCTTCCATACGTTTGTGGTTTCTAGCCAATGTCCCGGGGATCAGCAATCTTTGTTGCTACAATTGAAGAACAGCCTCGTATTTGACACTGCAACATCTAAAAAACTTGTGAAGTGGAAGAATGGATCGGATTACTGCTCTTGGGAAGGAGTGTCCTGCAAAAAGGGTTGTGTTTCGAATTTGGACTTGAGCAGCGAGGCGATTTGTGGTGGACTTGATAATTTGAGTTCTCTTTTCGGTCTGAAATCAATCGAGAACCTGAATTTGGCTTACAACTTCTTCAACTACACTCAGATTCCTTCCGAGTTCAAGCAGTTAACTGGTTTGAGTAATCTTAACTTGTCAAATGCTGGCTTTGCGGGGCAGGTTCCAATTGAGATTTCGCACTTGACGAGGTTGGTAACTCTTGATTTGTCTACCTTTTATTTCCCCGGAACTCCTTCGTTGAATCTTGAGAATCCGAAATTGAATGTGCTGCTTGCGAACTTTTCTGAGCTTGTTGAACTTCATCTTGATGGTGTGAATATATCAGCACAGGGGACCGAGTGGTGTCAAGCGATATCATCTTCGTTGCCAAAATTGAGGGTGTTGAGCTTGTCCTCTTGTAATCTTTCAGGCCCTATTTATAGTTCACTACTGAAGCTTCAATCTCTCTCGGTTATTCGTATTGAGAACAACAATTTGTCTACTCATGTTCCGGAGTTCTTCTCGAATTTCCCGAATTTGACTTCCTTACGAATGGTGAATTCTGGATTACATGGTGCATTCCCTAAGAAGATCTTCCAGGTACCTACACTGCAGACTATTGACTTATCCGATAATCCGGAGCTTCAAGGTTCCTTACCAGAATTTCCGAAGAAGGGATCTCTTCGATCCCTGGTTCTCAATGGGGCAAATTTTTCAGGCCAGTTGCTTCCAAACTCTATTGGGAACCTCAAATTCCTGTCCAAAATAGATATTGCAAATTGCAGTTTCACTGGATCAATCCCAAAGTCAATCGAAGACCTTACGCGGTTGGTTTATCTGGACTTGGCAACGAACAAGTTCAATGGTTCAGTTCCATCCTTCAGTATGGCCAAGAATCTGACCCTAATAAATCTTTCATGCAATCAGCTAACGGGTCAGATTAATTCCTCGCACTGGGAAAACTGGACTAATCTGGTGAGTCTCGACTTGCGACAAAATCTACTTAATGGGACTATTCCACCATCTGTGTTTTCTCTTCCCATGCTGCAGAAGCTACAGCTTTCCAACAATCAATTTTCTGGTCATTTGCATGGATTTGCTAATAATTCTGTACTGGACACCCTTGATTTGAGTAGCAACAAGTTGGAAGGGCCAATTCCGGTGTCTATCTTTAATTTCAGTGAGCTCAAGATACTTTCACTTTCTTCGAACAACTTCAGTGGCGCCTTTTCACTTAATAGCCTTCAGCGGCTGGGAAATCTTTCGAGTCTTGATCTTTCATACAATAGCTTGTTGATTAATTATGATAGTTCCAGTTCCTCGTTTTCCTCTTATCCCCGCATTACCACATTGAAATTGGCTTCTGGAAAGTTGGGAGTGTTTCCTGATTTCTTGAGATATCAATCTCAATTACGCTATTTGGACCTTTCATTAAACCAGATTCATGGTGAGGTACCCAACTGGATTTGGAGGCTCAGTAGTCTTAGTCAACTAAATCTTTCTTGCAACCTTCTGGTAACTCTACCAGGTCCTTTCCCCAATCTTACTTCTACTTTGTCTGTGCTTGACCTTCATTCCAACCAGCTTCAGGGACAAATTCCAATGCTTCCACGATTGGCCACTTATCTGGATTATTCAAGAAATAATTTCAGCTCAAGCATTCCGGCTGACATTGGTGATTTCCTTATGTACACTATGTTCTTCTCTCTTTCAAGCAACAAGTTAAATGGAAGCATTCCAAAATCGATGTGCCGACCATATCTTCAGGTTCTTGATTTGTCCAATAATTCTCTAAGTGGCCCGATTCCCCAATGCTTGACTACCATAAGCGGGACACTGGCCGTACTTAATCTAAGGAGAAACAGACTTAATGGTTCTGTTCCTGATGGATTTCCTCAGCATTGTGGTTTAAGAACTCTTGACCTCAATGAAAATCAGATAGAAGGTCGATTTCCAAAATCACTTGGCAATTGCAGAATGCTTGAGGTTTTAAACATTGGAAACAATCAGATAAGAGATACCTATCCTTGCTTGTTGAAGCCGATGTCCTCCTTGCGTGTCCTTGTTTTGCGATCCAACCGTTTTTATGGACACCTGGGATGTAACAAAATCAGTGGTACCTGGCCAAAGCTTCAAATTGTTGACATAGCTCGCAACAATTTTACTGGGGAAATACCAGGAAGTTTTTTGAAAACTTGGCAAGCAATGATGGCTGACAAAGATGATGCCGTGTCAAAGATTAATCACCTCCAATTTCAAGTTACCAGCCAGGTATACTATCAGGATTCTGTAACAGTAACCACCAAAGGTCGAGAGGTGGAATTGGTAAAGACCTTAACAGTGTTCACCTCGATAGACATCTCCTGCAACAGTTTTAATGGATCAATACCTGAGGAAGTGGGGAAGCTCATATCACTCTATGCCCTAAATTTGTCCAGTAATGCTCTCACAGGCGCAATCCCATCATCACTGGGTAACCTACGGCATCTTGAGTCCTTAGACCTTTCGGACAACAAATTGAGCGGAACAATTCCATCAGAACTTTCCAAACTTAATTTCCTCTCATTCCTAGATCTCTCGAGCAATCAACTTGTCGGGAAGATTCCAACCGGCACTCAGATTCAGTCCTTTTCAGCAGATTCTTTCGCAGGCAATAAAGGATTATATGGGCCACCGTTAGATGACGGATCAGCAAGGTTGTCACCAACATTAGAAGGCAAACATTCCAATTCTGCGCACGGAATTGATTGGGATCTGATTGGTGCTGAAGTTGGATTTATTGTTGGCTTTGGAGTTGCGGTCGTGTCACTTGTGTTGTGCAAGAGATGGAGTAAATGGTATTACAAAACAATGTATAAAATCCTTGTTAAGATATTTCCTCAGCTTGAAGATAGAATTGGTCCTCACCGAAGACATGTCCACATAAATCAAAGGTTCGGACGCTGAAATTAATGATCATGGGGACCAATGCAGCTGGACCTCAAGCCATGCCTGGGGAATTTGAGATCCAACAAATAAGAAGTTTGCTTTTTGGGTTTAACTTTTAAATTTGTGTATGTTCTAGTTATATTTGTAATAGTTTATTGTGTATCTTTATGCTTTGTTTTCAATAAACTTCCTCGTACCGTCGAGGTTCTTGAAGTTAGCGTAATCTGATAAACCCAAAAGAGTGTACTTCATGTAATGCATTATTTGTTCGAATTGTGTAGTACGATGTCCAGACCAACTCCACCCAAAAGAGTACTACAAAGAAAATCTTGACTTATGAATTGCGATATGTTTTAACATCTTGCCATTCAATTTTAAACTCATCATATCCAGTACTACGACACCTAATGATTTATTTTTCACCTCAAATTATAAGAGAGCAAACTAGCGCTTTTTGTTTCAGAATTTCCTCACCAACTTTTATATCTGAGATCGCACCAAAAGGCAAAAGCCAACCCTCTCAGGTAACAAGAAGAAATGAAAAACTCAACCGCTTTTACAGAATCAGCAAACTACGGTTCAATCAGTATTCTCTCTTTCATGTCAGAGCACAATAAAATACTCATCTGCTTTTACAAGAGCTGAGTCACTCGCCCAATTTCAACTGGTTTTAGGATGAACCTCAACTTCAATTATAGGACAAAAACTTCTATCGTTTAAGACTTTAAGCTGACAAATGCGAAGTATCGATCGCGATGATTAGGTCTTCCATACTAATACTTAACTACTAAAAGAGAGGATTAACACTTAATAGGATTTGAATTGGGCGTGTTCAGTTACCCCGATAAATCCTCCACAGAGCAGACTACGACAGTCACAATTCCACGATACCATAGTTACATACAATACATGAGTTTTTCGGAGAATATATTTCTCTTGCTACCCAGAAAATCAACATGAGCATACACAAACCATTCTGTTTTTCTTCCACCTATAACGGTATGTGTATATGATCGACTATATGTGGCCTTAGTCAGTCAAAAACTAAAATCGGAATAACATGAAGATTGCAGATATGCCTAGACTACTTCAAAGTGAATTAGAAGTCAATTAAATCATAAACCTGAGTAATGCACTGAAAATTTCTGGTTTGGAATCTCTGACGCTCGGGGAATAAGCAAAATGCATGCAACAAAGCCTCCATTGTTAAACCTGAAATAACAACAGTATATCAAGTTTAATTTTCTTTTCATTGGAATCCTGGGTAAACATAATTCTTTCAAACAGATCGGATGCAAATACCAACATCTTACAGATTTGTAATTTCATATTGTGAACTAGCACCGCAACAAAATATTTACATGTATATTGCATAGTATTTCTAAATGCTTACCAATTGGTAGCATTAGCTATTATATTGCAGTGTAAACCTCCTTCTGAATGAATGAAGCTGAGTGATATCTCCCACAAATGTGAAGAACTTGTTGGAATCAATGCTTTTCTCTGAAGCTTTAGCCCTTATCAAAGACAAAATCTTCGATTAATGACTCAAGTCCACTAAAACAAGTCTAGAATTTCCAAGCTTATTCCTAAATTCTATAACTTTCTCAACAATAATATCAGATGCCGTTGCAAGGTTAAATTGCAAATCTGCTGTTGAAATGGAAGGAAATGCCAGAGTGGAAGCATCGTTTAGAGAACCATCACCGCCAACAGAGCCTACAACTAGCTCTTTACCTTCCTTTGACTCCTTACCAGATTTTTCAGAAAGTGAACCTGTTCCTTTCAAAGAGGTTTCCTTTTCTTCAGTAATTTGAGAAGCATTAGAATCCGGTACACTCTTTGAAGTCGATTCAGTATTGGCAGGACCATCTGTTTTCTTTAAGAACTTCATTATACCTAGTTGAGTTTTTGCACCAGAGTTCTTCTGACCAAAATAACCATTGGGAAGTGTATCTAACGGACCAAGTCCACTATATGCATCAACGGAAGATTGAACATCACTCTCACTCTGGCAACAAGTAATTCTAGCAAACCCTTCACTCAGCTTAGGCAGTTCTTTCTTCTGCAGCATTCTATTCACAATCGCCACAGCTTTCCTGCCTTGCACGTTTCCTTCATGGCCAGTTCGCTTCACATACTGCAGTATACAAAGCTTGGCAGGAAGATCAAGCACCACAGCATGAACATCAACTTGGGAACTACCACCAAGCTTCACAAATTCATCCCCTTGTTCTTTCTCTACATTACACCTATCTATAAACACACTCCTCCCATCCTTCAACGCATTCATTGCACTCTCTATACACTGCCCTTTCGTTCCGGGGCCTTCCGGCTTTACCATTTTTGATAGTATCTTACAAAAACATAAAATATGAACATATAACAGCATAAGACAAGAACCCAAATGAATAGAAATCCGGAGTACCATACTACGTACTGAAAATAGCAATCTTGAGCCCACTGCGACATTTCATCGAACACACTGTGCGCACAGAGATATACCTGGCAAACGCGAACCCAAGGGCGAGTGGAGCGCATGACATATTCGCAGAAGGTAGACTTGCCGCTTCCAGGCGCACCCACCAATATTACTTCGACAGGCTTTCCTTGTTTTTCTTCCCCAGCCAAAAGCGCGTACAGTTTTTACGATCACCGAAGGCGACGACGACTGAGGATGGTAAAACGCGGCGTTTTTGGAGAAGGGACGTACCTTTGGCTGTTTCGTCGATATCCATGTCCATGTTTTGGAAGACTCTGCGAGGCACTTTTGAATTAACGGCGGAAAAGCAGCGGTTTCTTCTTCCACTGGGCTAGAAGATTGAAGCTTCTATTGCCGGTGCCTGGTGCTTGCGTAATGGGACACATGTCACACATCGTCGACCCGAAAATTGACAAGATCCGATTCGATTTGGATTTTATCCATATATTTCCCTCTTCCCAAACGCTAACGCGTAAACGAAAAGTACTTTTAATCACTAGTTTTAGACCTGGTTTGGTACTGAGGTGATTCTGAAAAAAGCTGCTATAAAAAAAAGCTGGGAGCTGTTTTTTTGTTTGGTAAACACTCAGCTTCAGCTTTTTTTCACAGTTTTGGATGAAAAAAAGCCAAAAACAAGAAGCTGCAAAACCTAACTTTGAAAAACCGGCTTTTTTCACATTTGTTTTACATAAAAGTTTACCAAACACTCTAATACTGCTTTTTTTTTCTTTCAAAAGCACTTCTACAAAAAAGTTTACCAAACACTCTGCTGCTTTATTTCACAGCTGCTTATTCTCACAGCACAGCAGAAGCAGCTTTTTTTCAAAGTACAGCAATACCAAACCAGCCCTTACGCGCCCTTAAAAGATGGGTTTTCTTTAATTATTTTTCTAATTGTTTAACTTCGTTATTTCGTAAGAAATTTGTGAGGACATTTCCTTATCATATTGGGCATCAAAATTTTCTTATCCTTTTCTTTTTCAATCGTCTCCGTGTGACAATTTTTTCTATAATTGTGTTAAGCCCTCCGTATTCCGGTAACCTACAACTTGTTAAATCTATAGAAATTATAAACTTGATAAGTTCATAGCACAAAGGCCTATACATACAATCGTGTTTACTTGGTGTACAAGTAAGGATCTCTTCAAATTATGAATACAATCAGAACCAGATTACAATATTAATTGCTAAACCTTAAGAGAGACAATTTCCTTGGACAAGACTCCTCTAACATCCCGGCAAACTGGATGGTCGAGAGGCGACAAGTTTGGACCATAGAAGAAGAAACCATGGTTTAGATAGACCTTTTGTCAAGAGATTTGCAAGTTGATCCAAGGATGGGATGAAATGAACCGTGTCCGTTCATCGTACATTGTGTGGCCATAAATTATTTTAAATACTTTTATTTAAAATTAAACATAAGCAGTACCTGATGAAAACTGGTCGCACAATATACAATGAACGGATACGATTTAAGAATCCCACGAATCCTCACAAAGAGGATCCTCATTCTTGTATGTGGCTTTGGAGTTGCGGTTGGGTTACTTCTTGTGCAACAGATGGAGTAAATAGTATTACAAAACAATGAATAAAATCCTCATTAAGATATTCCGTCGGCTTGAAGATAGAATTGGTTGTGACCGAAGATATGTCCACACAAATCAAATCAAAGGTTGGGACGCTGAAATTAACGATCATGGGGGCCAATTGAGCTGGACTTCAAGCTCTAGGAATTTGAGATCCAACAATAAGAAGTTTGCTTTTTGGTTTTACCTTTTAATTAGGTATGTTCTAGTTATATTGTAATAGTTTATTGTGTATCTTTATGCTTTGTTTTCAATAAATTTCCTCATACCGTCAAGGTTCCTGAATTTAGCGTAATCTGATAAACTCAAAAGACAGTACTACATGTTGTTACGTATTTTTTGTTCAACTTGTGTAGTAACATGTCAAGACCAACTCCATCCATCATAATATTTTGACAAACAATATCTTGACTTCCGAATTGGGATATGTTTTTAACATTCTGCCATTCAACTTTAAACTCATCATATATAGCATACAACACCTAATGTTTTATTTTTCACCTCAATTTGTAACAGAGCAAACTTGCTCTTACTTGTTTCAGGATTTCCTCACCAACTTTTATGTCCGAGATTGCACATAAGGTGGAAGCCAACCCTCTCAGGTAAGAAACAGAAATGAAAAACTCAACTGTTTTACCAAAAAGCAGCGAACTACGGTTCAATTAGGGATGGGCAACGGTTATGGCGGACGGGTAATCGCAGTTATTTACCCATAACCATTTATGCTCATATCCACATAACCGTTAACCACATACCCATTTAATCATAACCGTTTAATACTTGTTTACTCATTTACCCTTTTTAACCCGTTTATCTTTTTTTTTTCTTTTTTTTCTTTTTTTTTAACCATTACCCATTTTTCATCCGTCTACATGTTTTTTAACAACTTGAAAATTAAAAAAAAAAATTGTCATAATTTTTTTTTTTTTTTACAATTAAACACCGTTATAGGTACACGTATTTTAATTTTTTAAGTCCTTATACCATTCCAATAATTGAAATAATAGATTAAGGAAGATATTTTAAACTGTTACCAATGAAGGTAAATATAATATTTGGTAAGTATTATTGGGTTACAAAAATTGTTTAGAAGACATTTCTGTCAATTCCATGGCTACCAGCAAGGAATTTAAATTAATTTGGCGAATTCCTTGATGATGAGAATCATCATTCCTGTAGCAGTGTTATTGAGGGAAGGACCGATGAATTCCTTGCTAATTTATTGGGTGCTAAGTATTATTGGATCGAGAACATGGTTTGTGTTAATTTTACATATATAAAATAAATGGGTAAACGGTTACCCGTTTATAACAGCGGTTAATACTCATAACCGCCCATTTAAATTTCGCGGGTAAACAGTTATACTCATAACCGGTTATTTATCTAACGATTACCCATAACCATAACCGTTCTAATTTAAATGGACGGGTAACCGCAGTTACCCATAACCAATAAGTATTTGCCCATCCCTAGGTTCAATCAGTATTCTCCCTTTGATGCCTGAGTACAACAGAAAGTTAAGAAACCTTATAAGCGCTTACAAGAGTTTAGTCACTCGCCCTATTGTTAACTGGTTTTACGATAAACCTCAACTTCAATTTTTGGACAATCTCTAACTTCTATTTTAAGACTTTCAGTTGACAAAGGCGAAGTATCCATTGCGATGATTAGTCTTCCATATTAACACTTAACTACTAAAAGAGAGGGTTAACATTTAACTACTAAAGGATTTGAATTGGGCGTGTTCCTCTGTGAGAGACTTAATTGAAGGAAGTTACCCCAATCAATCCTCCAGGATATCATAGTTACATACAATCGATGAGTTTTTTCGGAGAATATATTTCTCTTGCTATCCAGAATATCAGCATAAGCATACACAAACCGTTCTGTTTTTCTTCCACCTACAACGGTGTTTGTATTTGATCGACTATATATCACCATAATCAGTTAAAAACTAAAATAGGAGCAACATGTAGATTGCAGAAATGCCTAGACTAGTTCAAACTCAATCAAATCATAAACCTGAGTAATGCACTGAAAATTTCTGGTTTGGAATATCTGACGCTCAGGGAATAGGTGTGTTTATATGGAAGCTAATCTAAATTATTTGTTCAATTTATCCAGTTAGTACATCACTTCAAGCGCTTTTGTAGAATGCACTTGTAGAATGCCGTTTCTAATAAAAAAATTAAACATGATTTCATTAATTACTCCACTTGTAGCCTTGTAAACGAGAGACTTAGGCCTCGTTTGAAAGTGATTTTAAAATTATTGAAAGAGTTTTTAGAGAAAATGTTTTTGGGTCTCAAAAACACTTTAAGTGTTTTGTGAGAATCATCGCTTGAACGTGGGGGTATACACTGTTTCGGGAAGTTTTGGCCCCTCTGTGGGGGTGAAATTTTACCCTCTCCTTTCCACTCAATAGTCTGTCAACATTGAATAAAACCACCTACACTTTAATCCCCACAAGGGATACGGGGAAAGACTTTGAAGTCAACAAGTCAAGCAAACCACCCGCTATACAGACATGATACATTACCTTCACCACGTTTTCCGTTGTATGGCTCCCTTAAGTTACCGAACGAATTTTCAATTTTCGAAAATAAAAAAATAAAAAATAAAAGGAAAAAGAAAAAAGAATGATTATTAAACAGCCTTTTAAAGCTTGAAAGTCTTTTCATTTTTTGTGTTGTAATTTGTTTGATAACCATTTCTTTTGCTCATCAGTATTTTCCTCTTTCACCTTACAAAAACCAAAATATCTATTTATGGTCTTCTGTTTGGTATGGTTTGAAGCGTGCTTTACCAATTCTGAATAATAGTAGTTGTTGAATTATTGGTGATAGGAGGTCAGTTTCCTTTTGGCTCGACAAATGGTTGGATGAACCTATTATTAGCCCTTCTTTATCTTTGGTCATTTCAACTAAGGTTCTTCCTCGAATTTCAAAAGTTATTGATGCACAAAATTAGTTTTTGCCAAATTATTTTATTAATTTATTTCCTTCTGTGGTGCAACAGATTTTACACCAACGTTTAGTGTAGTTGTAGCGAGGCACTGACTCATTCAAGTGTGTTTCTATGGAAGCTAATCTAAATTATTTGTTCAATTTATCCAGATAGTAACATCACTTCAAGTGCTTTTGTAGAATGCACTAAGAGAATGCCGCTTCCGACCAAAAAATTAAACATGATTTCATTAATTAGACTTGTAGTCTTGTAAAAGAGAGATTTAGATCTCGTTTGGAAGTGTTTTTCAAATTATTGAAAGTGTTTTTAGAGAAAATATTTTTAGGTCCCAAAAACACTTAAAATGCTTTGTTGAAGAAGCATCACTTCAAGTGATTTTTCAAGATTCCCTTTTATTTTTACTAAAGATTGGTTCTAAAATATTTTCTCTAAAAACTCATTTAATCGTTTTAAAATCACTTTCTAACCAGCTTTATATGAAACTGGAACTATAATGCACACTGTTTCGTGAAGTTTTAGCCCCTCGTAGGTGAAATTTTACCCTTCTTACCACTCAATAGTCTGTCAACATTGAATAAAACAACCGACACTTTGAAGTCAACAAGTCAAGCAAATCACAAAATTATACCTGGTATACATGCATGGTAAATCACCACGTTTTCCTTTGTATGGCTCGCTTAAGTTATTTAGGATTTATTTGATAATTATTTCTTTTTATTTATTTTTAAATGGACAGAAGTTATTAAATAAATTTTTAATTTAAAAAAAAATAAAAAAATGAAATGAAAATGGAACGATTATTAAACGGCCTTTTGGAGCTTGAAAGTCGTTTCGTTTCTTTTTATTTTTTATTTTTGTTGAAATTTGTTTGATAACTATTTCTTTTGCACGTCAACGTTTTCCTCTTTCACCTTACAAAAACCAAAATATCTATTTACGGTCTTTTGTGTGGTATGATTTGAAGCGTGCTTTGCATATTTTGAATAATAATAGTTGTGGAGCAAAAAATAATCAAGAAAAACATGGAGGCGACACATGGATTCTTGGGCAAAAATAACAAGATTACCCTTGAGGCACACCAGGATTTCTACGCGTAAGCAGCGGACAATCATTCATCAATCAAGGTCAAAAGTAGTCAAAATAGGTAATTATTCAAAACATATTTCATCTATCCTCATCAAATCTTTCCCACAAGGTAACTCCCAAATTATTTCTCTAAAATTATACTAATTGTCTCTAAAATTATATTAATTGGTTAACTAATTGATTTATTACTCAATTAATTCATTAATTAGCTAATTGATAACAATTAACACCAAAAAATACCACATATGAGATATGACCGGTCCCCATTCTCTTAATAGGGTTGGCCATACCCCTATATGTAACCCCTCATTCTCTCTAAAATCCAAGTTCAAAACTTTTGCAAAATTCTCTAAATTCTCCAAATACTTTTCTCTCAAAATTCTAATTTTGACATTGGAGGTTCATCGGCCAAAGCCCCCCCATTCATAGTGGGCACGTAAGGTTCTTGGCCTTGACCTAATGTGTTAATTGTTTTGTAGGTGCAATTTTGTTCAAGAAGAAGAAGGCGAAAATTTGCATTCACAATAGTCATTGAGTTATTGGTGATGGGAGGTCAGTTTTCTTTTGGTATATTAGCAGAGAGCACACACTTTGTGTGTGTGAACAATTTCTCTTAATAAGTGTATATATTTTTTAATATTATATAATTACTGTTTTGTCCTACTTATGTAAATATTGTGTATTAAAAGTGAGGGTAAAATTGAAAAAATAAGTATATGATTGTCATTTTCTCCAAAAAAAAAAAAAAAAGGGTAAAATAGGAAAAATAGGGATATGATTGTCATTTTGTCAAAAGGTACAAAATTACTATTTTGCCCTCCTATTTTGTAATAGTGTGCATAAAAAATGAGGGCAAAATAGACAAAAAAGGAAAAAAAAAGTTGACGAGGGTTCTCATAATAGTATAGAATAGATGCATTGCTTACATTTTGATTTTATTTTATTTATTTATTTTTTTCAATTGGCGCGTGAGAACTATAATTTGGACCTTGAAAAACTTCATAAAATATAGGACAATTATTTTACACATTCCGATTAACCAAGTGCATAAACACACGTTCACAGTTCAACTTCATCACGGTTTTAGCTGAGCTTAGATAGTCATTTTTGTTTGTATTGACTGATCATGTATCGCCTTCGTCAATAGCCACTGGAAATGAAGATAGGAATGCAACATAGTAAAACTTGAACGCCATGTCGTCTTATATTTTACTCTAATTTTTTTTTTTTTGGAAACTTTTTACTCTAAATTTACATGAAATATATCTAGAAATTAATTAAACTTCATCAAAAGTCATAAATTGAGGCAATCAAGACTTCAAATTCAACGTCAACCCATAAAACCAAAGGAAATTTTTTGAAATGTTATATGAATTTATACACCTTCTTTAAATTGTCATATATGAACTAAAATTTTAAACGATTTGTCATACCAATTTTTCGAATCATTAGTTTGTCATCTAACTTTAACTCCGTTAATTTTTTAATCCAAAATAACTTATATGCAAAACACACATAACTTATGTTCAGGATTAATATTCGAGACATTTCAACGAGTGTCGCCCTCATCTCTACCCTTTGCATTTAATAACCACAAAAGGCATCAAAATGCCATTCATTCGCCTCTGCTTTTTAGGCACCGAAAGGCAAAGGCAAATGCCTTTCCATTTTTTGGTCTGCTTTTCTTTTTGCTGTGTAGCGAAAACAACATGCTCTTTAATTTGAGCCACATATTACTAGTATGAGGATAAATTTAATTTTTCTTCTTAATATAGATAATATCATTTATTTAAAAAAAATTTCATAAGAATATATTTACAAATTTATTGAGGTCAAGGGATCTCAATGCACCTCTCTTGGCTCTGCTACTGAAAACAAGTCATTGCAAAGCACGTGATTTATATTAGATGAAAAACTTAATGGAGTTGGTATGACAAATTGTTTATATTTTAGTTCATATGACAAATTAAAAAGAAGAGAACTTTAACGAAAAGCTCATGATACTGTTCACTTTAACGAAAAACCACATTTTTACACTAAAAAGTCAATCATTGTACTATTTACTTTACCTTTTATTTTGTCCTTATTGTTAAAACTCAAAGTTTTCAAACAATTTTTATTAGTTTTCCTTAAAAAGAAAGTATAAAAATTCATATAAGATTTCAAAATTTTTTCCTAATCTAACAATTCTACAGTGTCATATATAAATCCAAGTATATTAATTAATATCTTTCATGTGACAAATTTCCATTTGCCAGATTGCCTAAAGTAGTACTACAATTATTCTTAAGGAATAATACCTATCCTTCGCCCTCTTCTTGTTCAGTAGAGTCATTTTCATCCCCCTTTACGCGAGTTATAGTGCCCTGTAATCGAGTTGGATTCCCTTTTTGTTCCATTGTCGCTACTGATGACATTATAGCAATATATCATACACTCTTTCATTCTCCCCAAACACGCATTTTAATCTTTTTTGTTGATTTTATTAAAATTATTTAATCTGATGATCTAAAATAAAAGGATGTAGGTTGGAAAGATAAAATAAAAGATTTTTAACGAAACACTTCCGGTATTGTAAACTTTTAAAGAAAAATCATATTTTTACCTTTCATGCTATTATTTACTACACATTTATTTATCATTTTTTATTAAAATTATTATTATATTTTTTTTAGTTAATTTTTCTTAAAAATAATGCGGTTTTCATTTTTCAAATCACTAATTGCAGTAAAAAAAAAAAAAAAAGTTATAGTCTCACTAAACAGTAAACAGCAAGGCCTAGACTTCAAAGTCTATAGATCAACAAATCGAGAAATTTTTCCAAGAGCCGGGTACACATGACACCTGGTGTTCTCTCACCTATTAGCATTTAGTTTTATTTATTTATTGAAAAATAAGATTGATGGATATTCAAGATGTCAAATGCTAATATGTGGGGAACACCAGGTGTCATGTGTACCCGACTCTTGGAAAAATTTCTCCAACAAATCAATTAACATTACAATTTCACAGGGATCCGCTATCCCCAAATTTATGTCTCCTTCATGTTTCATTTCTAATTTTTCGACACGTATCATTTACCTTGACTCAAATTTAACAGCGTTAACTTTTATAATTCATTAAAGGAAACCAAAACAGTAAACACTACAAACCCAACACTTGGAACTTCTTCCGATCTTTTCCAAGCAACCAGTAACCCCAACAAATCCAACCCAGTCGTCGCAGTCGACGATAATTCTCACCGTCGTTGAAGCTTCTTTCCACTCTCTCTTTCTATCTCTCACCGGCGGAGCCGCATAAGATAATCGAGGCGAACCTTGCCGTCGATTAAGATCTCGCAGCTTATTGTTACCGAGTCGATTCAAATCGAGTTTATATGGATCGACCATATCTCTTCCTTGCTCCCTCAAACCAAAATTTATCTGAAATTTGTTGTTTGACGGGCTGGGTCGATCACGATTGGGTATTTGAACAGATGAAAAGTGGCGAGGAGGCAGAAAATGAGGCTTCGCGGGGATGAAGAGTTCTCCAGGTGAAGGATTGGTGTTGATGGGTTAGTTTGAGTGGTGATTGTTTTTTTATTTTTTATTTTTTTGTAAGTTTTAGTTATTTATTTATTTGATATTATTAAAGGAAGAGGATCCTCTCCTGAGCATAGGATGGGGATCTTCTTGATCATGAAATGCGGACTATTCAATTTTAATCCAATTGTAATTATTATAACGTTTTAAGAGATCTCCTATTTAGAGCCGTTGGATTAAAATTGAACAGCTCGGATTTCATAATCAGAAGAATCCTCGTCAGAAGAGGATCCTCTTCCATTATTAAACGCTGACACTGTTAAACTAGGAGTTAAATTATAGACACGGAAAAAAAAAATTAATGAAAATAATTTAAAAATTAAGTTTTAACCAAAATAATAAAAAAATGTTGTTAGTGAATAATAGTGATTTTTTAAAATAAAAATATTATTAACACTAAAATAAACAGTATTAAAATTGTTTAGTTAAGACGCCCCACGAAAAATTAAAATTAAAAAGGGGACTTGCACGATACACAAATTGGGGACAGCAGCTCCCTTATGTCGGCGAGAATAATCTAATGCAAACCCTAAAAAGCAGCTACGTTTGAGTAGGTGGAAATTTCCGGAGGTGATGCTTGCTTCGCCAAGTCCTTGCCCCCACGGTCACGGTCACCAGCCTTTAGTTCTGCCCCTATTTTTCCTAATTCGCCAAGTCCTCGCCCCCACGGCCACGGCCACGCGCTTTTAGTTCTGTCCCTGTAGTGCTTGCCCCCACGGCCACGGTCACCTGCTTTTAGTTCTGGCCCTATTTTTCATGCAGGTTACAGACTTGCAGATATGGGATTTGGGAGGGAGAAGACTTCAAAGTCAAGGCACAAGTTTACCATGCCTATTAAAGTTGTCACAACCATTCCCAGTTTTTCACAACTTAATTTCCCTAAGCTTCTCTCTAAACCTCAAAATATTAAATTTATCCAAGATGAAACCCCTCTTCCCACTCCCATATCTCTTCCTCCTGTTCTTCATTATCACTAATACTTTCTGTGTTAACATCACGGCTGCAGTCCATGGTCGGTGTCTCGAAGACCAGCAATTGCTCCATCTGAAGAAAAGCCTGACCTTTGCTCCTGAGTCATCTGAGTATCCTCATTCATCCAAGTTTATATCATGGAATTCAAGTACCGACTGCTGTTCTTGGGCTGGTGTTACTTGCAATACCAACGGCAGCGTTGTTGGCCTTGACATTAGTAGCAAAAACATCTCCGGTGGCATTGACAACTTGAGCACTCTCTTCCATCTTCAACATCTTCAAAGCCTCAACTTGGCTGATAACTCTTTTGTTAACGGCTCTTGCATTCCATCATCAATCGGAAAGCTTACCAACTTGAGGTATCTAAACTTATCTGATTCTGGTTATTCCGGAAAGATTCCTATTGAGATTTCACGCTTGACAAGGTTGGTTGTCCTAGATATTTCTCTATGTAAACATCAGTGTGCCACCAAACTTGAGAGCCCAAATTTAAGCATGCTCTTTCAGAACCTCACAGAGATTACAAAGCTATATCTTGATGGGATAAATATATCAGCACAAGGGAGTCAGTGGTGCCAAGCAATATCATCTTCACTCCCAAATCTGAGGGTGTTGAGCTTGTGTGGAAGCCAGCTCTCAGGTCCTTTTTGTCAGTCCCTCGCAAAACTACAGTCTCTCTCGGTGATTCAATTGGATAGTAATGACATTTACGGTCCAATTCCAGGATTCTTTCCCAAGTTGACATCTTTGAGTCTTCGTAATTGCATTCTGAATGGAACATTTCCCAAAGAGATCTTTCAGGTACCTACTTTAAAAGCTATTGACCTTTCCGGTAATGTAGGTCTTCATGGTTCTTTTCCAGAATTTCTTGACAATGCATCTCTTGGATTTTTGGACCTAAGCCACACAAAGTTTTCAGGGTTATTGCCTGATTCCATCGGCAACCTCAAATTGTTGTCCATTTTAAATCTTTATAACTGCAGTTTTAGTGGATCAATCCCAAAGTCCATGGCTAGCCTAACAAAATTGTTTTACTTGGACATGTCATCAAATATGTTTAATGGTTCGATTGATTCTATTTACTGGAAAAACCTTGATAAGCTCGAATATTTGGCATTAGATTCAAATTTACTCACCGGTAGTATTCCGTCATCTATCTTTTCTTCTCCCTCCTTGTTGCAACTGACACTTTCCCACAATCAATTCTCTGGTCAACTCCATGAATTTTCCAATGATTACTCCTCCCCATTATCTCACCTTGATTTGTCTTTTAATTCTCTGAGTGGTATGATTCCCCAAAGCTTGTCTGCAATGAGCAACCTTCAAGTGCTTAACTTGAAGAGAAACAACCTTACTGGAAGTATTTCTGATTTCGAATTTCCTGAAAGTTTAGAGTTTCTAGAACTCAATCAGAATCAGATAGGTGGTCAATTTCCAAAGTCTCTTGCCAAATGCAGTCAATTACAGGTTGTAAACCTTGAAAACAACCAAATAACAGATACCTTCCCATGCTTGTTGAGGAACATCTCCACCTTGCGTGTCCTTGCTTTGCGGTCCAACAAATTTTATGGACGCCTTGGATGTCCCGAGGAGACTAATGGAATGTGGCCAATGCTTCAGATCATAGACATAGCTCACAACAATTTTCATGGCGAAATACTAGGAACGTATTTGAAAGCCTGGCAGGCAATGATAGATAACAAAGATGAAAACGCGGCAACAATCCGCCTGCTTCCGTTTGAAGATCCTGGATTGATTCATTATCAGGAGACAATAACAGTAGTAAGCAAAGGTTTTGAAATCGAACTGGTAAAGATTCTAACTATCTTCACCTCCATTGACTTCTCTTGCAACAATTTGAGTGGACCAATACCTAAGGAAATGGGAGAACTCAAATCATTATATTTGCTCAACTTGTCGAGCAATGCTTTTACTGGTGAAATCCCATCGTCATTTGGCAACATGCGACAACTCGAGTCCTTAGACCTGTCGCAAAACAAGTTGAGTGGGAAAATTCCACTGCAGCTGGCAAAGCTTACTTTCCTTTCATTCTTGAACCTCTCAAATAATCAATTGGTTGGCAGGATCCCAACCGGTAATCAGTTTTCAACATTTACAAGTGCCTCCTTTACAGGTAACAAAGGATTATGGGGGTCTCCTTTGACAGTAGATAGCAAAGCAAGATTGTCACCACCACCAACATTGACTGGGAGTGTTCCGAGTTCTAGACATGAGATTGATTGGGATCTTATCAGTGTTGAAATTGGATTTGTATGTGGCTTTGGAGTTGCGGTTGGGTCACTTGTGTTGTGCAAGAGATGGAGTAAATGGTATTACAAAACAATGTATAAAATCCTTGTTAAGATATTCCCTCAACTTGAAGATAGAATTGGTCGTCACCGAAGACATGTCCACATAAATCAAAGGTTGGGACGCTGAAATTAATGATCATGGGGACCAATACGGCTGCACTTCAAGCTATGCCTGGGAAATTTGAGATCCAATAAATAAGAAGTTTACTTTTTGGTTTTACCTTTTAATTTATGTATGTTCTAGTTATATTTGTAATAGTTTACTGTGTGTCTTTATGCTTTATTTTCAATAAATTTTGAAAGGAATGTAACAGAAAGCTCTAAGAAAAGTAGCATGCGTACTGAGTGATATCCAAGACGGAAGACCAAAGATGAATCATCATCCAAGAATTTCTCAACCCACTTCAAACAAACTTTATGCATTGTCCTTAACAACTGAAGGTGCTCTTTACGTACATCTGACAGGCGATCAAGACCTTCACACCGTGCCACCACCAGAACATGCTTTTTGGCTTGCAAAATTCCCAAGGTTTTTTTTTTTTTTTTTTTTTTTTAATCTGATAGAAATTGAAGAGGATGATAAAGAATATACGGAAAATAGGCATCACTTACCTTGGGATAAAGATCATTCGGCACAACGACATCATCCGATATCTCTAGTACAGCATCATTGTGCTTTTCTGGGTGCACAGCAGTGTTGTAGAGAGCCTGAGCCCATGACCCTCAAGATTTAGTCCTGCTTCTATCGGACTTGTTGCCCATGTTTGGTTTACCAGTGTTAGAATCTTCAGTACCGTTGGCGGCTTCGTCCGTCTCTCTTGGGGATGCGGCAGTTTACTTACTCGCTTTTTTATAGATGATAGAGCAAGGAATTCCAAACCTGCTTAACTAAAAGGAAAAGCCATTCAATCAAATAGAGGAAAAAGACAATCATAAAAGCTAGCCGCTGGCGGTTGAGTATGAAGACGCTTCGAATGAGCCCCAACTCTCGCATTCCGACTTCTTGAGATATAAATTCCCGAGCTATTGTTTTTCTTCCTTCTTTGGAGCCATCCTGATATCTTAGTCTTTTGATCGCTGTTTGCAAAATGATTTCTAGAGGCACCATCAGAATGAACTTGTGACTCTGGCAGCTTTGCCTCCAGGTTCTTAACGCTTCCCTTGGGTGACTTTGCTTGGGTCCTCACAATTGTTGCGAAACCTTCAAAACGTGAAGTTTAAGATTCCCGGAGAACTTTGCAGCCTTTACTATAGTCATTGTTCAAACAATTTGGTCTGTGTGGATTCATGTTGGGTCCAACAACATGTATGACATGGGTTGACCCTTCCCTACTAAACAAGGGAGAAGTTGAAGGGAGAGGCAGGCACAACCACAGCACTCCCAGGATACAGACTGGGCTGTTCTTTGGTTGGAACCTCCAAAGCTGGACCTCCAGCACTGAAGATTGCGGCATTGACACCTCCACCTCCGGGTTTAAGACGCCTGCACCAAATATTTATTTATTTTCATCTACTTTATATGTAAAACATCTAATCACATTTTTTTGTACTAATTTAACGTAGATATTATAACGGTGAAGAAAACATATCAAACTTTACATTTCAACTGCAGGGTAACAGATACAAAACTATAATTCAGCATAATTCTATAGCAGCATATTTTTGGTTTAACAAAGGACAAATGCCAATATCCTACAGATCTGTTATTTCATATTGTGAACGGCACCGCAACAAAATGTTTACATGTATATTGCATGGTATTTATAAATGTTTACCAATTAGCAGCATTAGCTATTACATTGCAGTGTAAACCACCTTCTGAACGAAGCCGAGTGATATCTCCCACAAATGTGAAGAACTTGTTGGAAGCAATGTTTTTCTCTGAAGCTTTAGCCCTTACCAAACAAAATCTTTGATTTATATATGACTCAAGTGTCACATTCCCGGCCGGGCGGGACCACTTTCTGGGCCCGACTCCACCGTAGCACGATATTGTCCGCTTTGGGCCCCGACCACGCCCTCACGGTTTTGTTTTTGGGAACTCACACGAGAATTTCCCGATGGGTCACCCATCATGGGATTGCTCTAGCCCCCTTCTCGCTTAACTTCGGAGTTCCCATGAAACCCGAAGCTAGTGAGCTCCCATAAAGCCTTGTGCTAGGTAGGGATGAGAATATGCGTTTGTTTGCCCTCACTAACTCGAACTGGACTGGACTGGACTAGCTATTAGTCCAATACTGTGTTTGTTCCATGCTGGGACTAACATTAATGTGACTAAAGGAGACTAGCATGGACAAAACCCTTCACTAAGAGGTCTTAGTGAGACCCCCCAATAACCATGAGACTAGCTAAGACTATCCTCTATTTCTCGTCCTCATCATGCTCAACGACCACTCCCGACAAACTCCTCGTCATCGCCGGTCACCTAGATCAATTATTAACTTCCCAACTCTCTTTCAGATCCATTTCACAACCAACTTTCATATAAAATATACCAAATTGAAGCTGGGAGTGACAAGATTACGATTTTACTTGAATCGAGGCCAAAATGTGGTCGAATGTGGCCGGAAAATGGCCTGGAAGTCTCGACCTGTTTGGGTTTCTTCAAATCCATGACAAATTCGAGCATGCAAAGCTAAGATCTCGATCCAGGGATGGTGATGAATTTTTTGGCGGTGCTAACTTCATCCAATTTAATGAGGGTTGGCCAAAAAACACATTGGGAAACCTGCAACTCGTTGGGAAAATTGGAGCCGTGAGGTTCCATTCGAACAACGCATAGCTAGAGAGGGAGGGAGGACAGAGAAATAGAGACTGGAATCAATAAGGAGTTTGACCAGGAATGAGAAAGAGACATGAATTGAGAGGTCTGAGAGGAAAAAAAGAGGGAAAGGGTGGGACGATGAGAGAAGAGGAAAAGAGTGGGACGGTAATAGTAGGAAAAGATGGAGAAAAATATAAGATCATAATAAAATATTAATAATTTATATATTAAATAAAATAATATTAGTATTTGTTATTATCCAGCTTCTTAGTCCAATACTGCACCAAACGCTTCACTAAGTTAGTCCAGTTTAGTCTAGTCTAAGCCAGTCCAGCTTAGTCCTTGAAGCTAATCCAGTCTGAGATAGTCCGGCGCAACAAACGTTCCCTTAAAGATCACTCCCCCGGGTGATGTGGGATCTAACAATCCACCCCCTTTAGGGGTCCGACGCCCTTGTCGGCACACACGCGGTCAGGGTTAGGCTCTGATACCAAATTGTCACATACCGGCCCGGGGCGGATCACTTCCCGGGCCTGCTCCACCACCGTAACACGATATTGTCCGTTTTGGGCCCCGACCACGCCCTCACGGTTTTGTTTCTGGGAACTCAACCCATCTTGGGAGTGCTCTCGTGTGCTACTCACTTAACTTCGGAGTTCCCATGGAACTCGAAGCTAGTGAGCTCCCAAAAGGCCTCGTGCTAGGTAGGGATGAGAATATACATATAAGGATCACTCCCCTAGGCGATGTGAGATCTTACATCAAGTCCACTAAAGCAAGTCTAGCATTTCCAAGCTTATTCACAAATTCTATAACTTTCTTGACAATAATATCAGATGCCTTCTCAAGGTCAAATTAAAAATCTGCTGTTGAAATGGAAGGAAATGACAGAGTGGGAGCCTCATTTAGAGAAACATCTGTTAAAGAAATCAACCCTATCTCATTGAAAGACCTACACAAATCTAGAATAAAGAATTCTAGAACATTCACTAAAGTTGATTAGCTAGATTATCCAAGTTAAAGTAGTCCCTCGTAGAAAGGACTAGAATGTTGTTTCTTAAGTTGGTGGAAGAGTCTAGAAGAATGGTGAGGTTTCCACCAACATACAAGATTAGTGTAGATAATTCTAGCTTAAGAAGTTAGTGGAATTATCTAGATATCTGTAGCATGATGTGTCCATGCTTCTCCAAGGTTCCATCCATGAATATAAAAGGAGAAGGCATCCACATCATTTGTATCAACAATAAACCAAGCAAGAAGAAGAAGTAGTAGGCAACCAAGTGAGAGTGAGAAGCAAGAATAGTCTTGTAGGAGTGTGAGTGATCTAGAGTGTGTCTCTAGAAAGAGTGAGTGTCATAACTTCTAAATTGAGTCCTTAAGAGTTTGTGTTGTAATATTTTGTGAGTTAATACAAGTAATTTGTTTACTTGTGTTGTCTCTCCAACACTTGTGTTAGAGTTGTGTACTCTAAGTTTTTCCTCAACAACATCACCACCAATTGAGCCTACAACTAGCTCTTCACCTTCGACTCCCTGCCAGATTTTTCAGACAATGAACCTGTTCCTTTCAAAGAGGGTTCCTTTTCTTCAGTAATTTGAGAAGCATTAGAATCCGGTACACTCTTCGAAGTTGATTCAGTATTGGTTGGCCCAGCTGTTTTCTTTAAGAACTTCATTACCTAGTTGAATTTTCGCACCGGGGCTCTTAAAACCAAATAACCACTGGGAAGTGTATCTAACGGACCAAGTCTACTACATGCATCAATGGCAGATTGAACGTCACTCTCACTCTGGCAACAAGTGATTCTTGCAAACCCTTCACTCAGCTTAGATAGTTATTTCTTCTGCATCATTCTATTCACAACTGCAGCAGCTCTCCCACCTTGCAAGTTTCCTTCATGGCCCATTCCCTTCACAGACCGCGAAATACAAAGCTTGGTGGGAAGATGAAGCACCACAGCATGAACATCAACCTGGGCACTACCACCAAGCTTCACAAACTCATCCCTTTGTTCTTGCTATACAATGCACTTTCGTTCCAGCTTTACCATTTTTGATAATATCCTACAAAAATATAACAGCATAAACAAACCCAAATGAACAGAAATCCGGAGTGTTATACTAAGTACTGAGATATACCTGCAAACGCGTACCCAAGGCAGAGTGAGGAGGAGTGCATGACATGTTCGCAGAAGGTGGACTTGCCGGTTCCAGGGGCACACACCAATATTACTATGACAGGCTTTCCTTGCTTTTCTTCCCCTGTCAAAAGCGCATACCGGTTTTGTAATCACCGAAGGTGACGACGACCCAGAATGATATCCATGTCCATGTTTTGGCAGACTTTGTGTGGCACGTTTGAATTAATGGCGGAAAAGCAACAACTTCTTCCTCCCACTGGGCTGGAAGTCTGGAAGCTTCTATTGCCGGTGCGTGGTGTTGGCGCAATGGTACAAATCGTCGTTGATCCGAAAATTGACCCAACCCAATTCGATTTGAATTTTATCTATGTACTAGCCTCTTCGCAAACGCTTACGCATAAGCGATAGGTCTTTTTTATAAACACGGGCCCTACGCGCCTTGTAAATATGGGTTTGCTTTAGTTATTTTTTTAATTATTTAACATTGTTATTTAGTAAGAAATTCTTTCATGAATTATGTATGTTAGAGGACCTTTCCTTATCGTATTAGGCACTAAAATTTTCTTATGCTTTTCTTTTTCAATCATCTGCCTGTGATAAATTTTTCTGTAATTGTGTCACAAACTATTACATGCTTTCTAATTACCCACATAATCGAACATTAAAATTGAAGTGATTATGAGAAATGAAAATGTGAAAGATTAAATTGCCTTGTAATGCCGAGGCTTTTACATCTCCGGAGTAATTGAATGTTTAGCCCGCGCGTTGCCGCAGGAATGTTAAATGGATTTAAGTATTGTATATAAGTGTTGGAATAAAGAACTAAATGTGTAGTAAGCATTGTGCGTAGATATATAAAATATAAAAAAAATTATTTACACAAAACATGTACAAAGTATTTACATAAAGAGATCAAGGGACAAATATTTTTACACTTCTTTGTAGCCTTCAGATTTTATAACATCCAAGGGTTCTTATTTATTCATTAGGGTAAATATCAGTTTACTACTCTCAAGTTTTGTGGTTTTCAACATTTGATACATGAAATTTTTTTCGTTCCAGAGTTATATCTAAAGTGTTAAATTTGGGACAGTCTCATACATTCGTTAGTCTGACTGTTAAATCAGTCGTTAACTGATAATGTGACGTCTATGTGGACAATGACTGAACGATAAAAAAAAAAACCATTCTTGTTCAACCTCACTCCCCGAACCCCCCCCCCCCAACGGAAAACTTAACAAATGTATGAGACTGTCCTAAATTAACACTTTAGGTATGTCTTGGGACGAAAAAAATTTCATGTACTAAATATTAAAAATCACAAAACTTAAGGATAGTAAACTGAGATTTATCCTATTCATTAAATGATATGGATGCTTATGTAGATTTTAATTAATATTAATATTAAAGGTAAAGTTAAAACTGAAAAAACATAAAATCTGGATGATAATTATGACCGGTATAGATCAAGCAATAAAACCTCAAGATTTCAAGGGAGTGATTATCAAACAGGTAATTACTAGAGTAGGGGATATAACATAAAAAGGGTCAGTTTCGCCTAAGAGTAGCGAGTGAGAGAAAACGAAGCATCGTTTTTTGTTCTTGTGTTTTGAATCACCAACTGGTCATAGCAGAGGCACATGTATATATGTCATTTCTGTTATCTCATCGCTGACCACAAATGGGTAATTATTTCTTCCACAGAGTGCAATTCGATGAATCTTCCAACCTTCCCGGGCAGTAAACCGCATCTATGCGATGAATCTCTCGTGTTCGGGTTTTTGAATTTTGATGGTTACTCACAACTTTTGCAGCAGGTATCATTGTACAATTACTTGAATGTATTATCACCAGGCCGTTGTCTCGCAGCTGCCTTCCCAGAAAGAAGTGATATACGTGTACTGCTTACTGGATAACCTCACAATACTAAATCGACTGGCAAAGTTACAAATTTCGTCATTGGATATTGGTGTGTTGGATTTTCTGCTCTTGAATGCTTGTTCAGCTTTCTGCTTTGTTTAAAAGCAGCTTTCTGCTTATAGCATCACGCATAAGCATCCAACTAGTTAGGGTTTATTCCGTTTTTAAATTTTTTTTTTAATTTTCAACATTTTATATTTTTTCAGTTTTAATTTTTGTCATTAATATTAGTTAAAATCCACATAAACATCCATGTCATTTAATGAATAGATGTCATTTAATATTAGTTAAAAAATTTCTTACTATTTTTTAATCTTCTTTTCGATACAGGAATCGGCATTACTCATTATCCATTCGACATATTCACGATCAAATTTCAAAAGTATGGAATTTGACACCTGAAATACAGATCATAAAACCAAAATGGTGATCCAAGCAACACTAAATCACAGTTTCATTCAATCGAGCTTCATTTGACTGTCTCTTTGCTTTCTTTGGCTTTGGTTCTTAGTTCTTTGCTTTTGTGGTTTCTCGTCTTTGTCTGTATTGCTCTCTGTTTGATATCATGACCATTTACTCTGTTTTAGCTTTGATTTTTCTGGATGAAGACTTCCTAGTCAAGCTAAACGACAAATCTGATGGAGATATTTTCCACAACATTAAAGCCGGCACCGCATCAATACAAGCTGAGCGGGGGAATCCCTTCGTATTCCGGTGACCTACAGCATGTTAAATCCTTGGACATGTCGAGTTCCACCAGAGTGCAAAAGTTACTTTCCTTTTGCTCTTTGAATCTCTCAAATAATCAGCTCATCGGCAGGATCTCAACCGGTACTCAGCTTTCGACATCTCCAATAGCTTCCTTCACAAGAAACAAAGGATTATGGAGTCCACGTTTTAACAGTGGATAACAAGGCATAATTGTCATCAGCGCCAACATTGAATGGACGCCTTCCAAATTCTGGACATCGTCATGAGATAACTGAGATCTTATCAGCGTCGAATTGGATTTATAAGTGTCTAAAAATGAAATGGTTATCATGAAAAGCTTTACTCCACATGTAGAATTAAACATGATTTCATTCATTACCCCACCTATAGCCTTGTAAAAGATACTTGGACATAGTTTGAAAGTGCTTTTAAAAAAACTGAAAGCGTTTTTATTAAAAATATTTTTTTGAATCAATCTTTAGTAAAAACATAAGTGAATATTGAAAAAACACTTGAAGTGGTGCTTCTTCCAAAAAGCACTTCAAGTGCTTTTAGAACCTAAAAACATTTTCTTTAAAAGCGTTTTCAATCATTTTTAAAAGCATTTCCAAACAAACTCTCATATGAAATGGGAGTATAATGAACGTATCTAAACGTGTGGTATACACAACATTTCGTGAAGTTTTAGCCCCTCTGCAGGGGCGAAATTTTACCCTCTCTTCTCCATAATGGTCAGTCAATATTGAATAAAACAACCTACGTTTTAAGCCCCACAAGAGTATACGAACAATGGAAATAGCAATCTTTGCAGCACCACCCCCTTTTTCCTGCCCTCTCATTTTTCCAGGATAGATGGAAGGAGACTTCTAAGTCAAGCAATCCATAAATATCATGTTCTTGACAAGTTCCTGAAAATTTAAACAGCAAATCTCGTAGAAACCTTAGCGTCTCTAAGAGGCATGTTAGAACTTAGCATGGTTATATAATTAAAACACAAAGAAATAATCGGCTGACCTGATTACTGCAATTGCCATGGAATCTGAAGAAGACTGACTTTGACTGGTGTAGCCACGGTTGGTTCTAAATCACAAACCAGAACTCTTCTACTCACTTAGAGACCTTTATATTCTGATGGTCATAGACCCTTAATGCATAACCATTTCTCTATGAGCAGGGAATTCATTTTATACGGATGCAATGGTAGCCAACTTCCATCTATTGTGGAGGGTTGGTTGTTCACCCGTTGCACCAAGTCCCAACCGTGTATGGAGTGGCTTTAGAAGCACGATGTATTTCCTCAATTTTAGGATGTTTGTTTTACACGTATTCCTTGCAAAGATTGCTTCCGAACTCTATTGGAAACCTCAAAATGTTGTCCAACATAGATATTTCGGGGTGCAATTTCACTGAATCAATCCCAAGGTCAACAGAACACCTTCATCAATTGGTTTATTTTGACTTGTCACGGAACAAGTTCAATGGTTCAGTTCCATTCTTCAGTAAGGCCAAGCTCAGAAAAGTCACGGAACAAGCTCAGGAAAGTCCAACCGTTGTAATGATATCTCTACAAATCTCCTGTTTTCTATAAATTTAAAACAGAAGGATTTATCCAAAAATCTCCAAATGCATAACGCATGCCACTTAAATCAACCAAGGCAATCGATTTTTTTCCACAATATAAAAAAAAAACACAATAATCAAAGGTCGCTCAAGTAAAAACGAGTCCACATTATACAAAACACACGTTTCTGAGTCTTCATTCAAATCCCCATCCCGACAGTTCTCTCTGAGTTTTTCTTCCTCCTTGTTCTTCCCTCTAAATTCTTCGTCCTTCCGTGCTAACTCCGCTAGATTTTTGTCCAGTCAAGGACTTGAACCCACGGGCCAAAAGGGTTTTTTCATGGATGTTTGCCTTCGTGTATCCATTGAGAAAATCCTAGCCTGCTCTGCTTCCTTTTTTTCTGAGCTTTCAATGAGAATTCCTCTGTTTTCATGGCTTTTCTTAATACCCTTTTACTACTTTTCACTCAGCATAAACATATTTATTTCTTGTCTCTGGCCAGTGTCCCAGGGATCAGCAATCTTTGTTGTTACAATTGAAGAACAGCCTCGTATTTGACCCTGCAGCATCTAAAAAACTTGTGAAGTGGAAAAATGGATCGGATTACTGTTCTTGGGAAGGAGTGTCCTGCAAAAAGGGTTGTGTTTCGAATCTGGACTTGAGCAGCGAGGCGATTAGTGGTGGACTTGATAATTCGAGTTCTCTTTTCGGTCTGAAGTCAATCGAGAACCTGAATTTGGCTTACAACAACTTCAAATACACTCAGATTCCTTCCGAATTCAAGCAGCTAACTGGATTGAGAAATCTGAACTTGTCGAATGCTGGCTTTGCGGGGCAGGTTCCATATGAGATTTCACACCTTAGGAGGTTGGTAACTCTTGATTTGTCTACCTTTTATTTCTCGGGAGCTCTGTTGCTGAAACTTGAGAAGCCGAATTTGAATGTGCTTATTCGGAACTTTTCTGAGCTTGTTGAACTCTATCTTGATAGTGTGAATATATCAGCACAGGGGACCGAGTGGTGCCAAGCTATATCATCTTCACTACCAAAATTGAGGGAGTTGAGCTTGTCCAATTGTAATCTTTCAGGCCCTATTGATAGTTCATTACTGAAGCTTCACTCACTCTCGGTTATTCGTTTAGATTACAATGATTTCTCTATTCAAGTTCCAGAGTTCTTCTCAAAGTTCCCAAATTTGACTTCCTTGCACCTACGCCATTCTGGCTTATATGGTACAGGTTTTGGCTTATATGGTACATTCCCAGAGAAGATCTTCCAGGTACCTACACTGCAGACTATTGATTTATCAGGCAATAAGCAGCTTCAGGGTTCCTTACCAGAATTTCCAAAGAATGCATCTCTTCGGTCCTTGGTTCTAAGCGGGGCTAACTTTTCAGGGTTACTACCGAACTCTATTGGCAACCTCAAAATGTTGTCGAGCATATATATTTCGGGGTGCAGTTTCACTGGATCAATCCCAAAGTCAATAGAAGACCTTCATCAATTGGTTTATTTTGACTTGTCATCAAACAAGTTCAATGATTCAATTCCATCCTTCAGTATGGCAAAGAATCTAACCTTGATAGATCTTTCTTGCAATCAGCTAACGGGTCAGATTAATTCCACTCACTGGGAAAACCTGACTAATCTGATGAATCTCCACTTGGGATCCAATCAACTAGATGGGACTATTCCACCATCTCTGTTTTCTCTTCCCTTGCTGCAAAAGCTACAGATTTCCAACAATCACTTCTCTGGTCATTTGCCTGAATTTTCAAATGTCTCTTCGTACTTACTGGATACCCTCGATTTGAGTTACAACAAATTGGAAGGGTCAATTCCCATGTCTATCTTGAGATTCCGAGGGCTTAAAATTCTTTCACTTTCTTCAAACAACTTCACTGGTTCTTTCCTTCTAAATGATATTCAGCAGCTAAGAAATCTTTCGAGTCTTGAACTTTCATTCAATAGCTTGTCTATTAATTACAACGACACCAATTCCTCTCATTCTTCATTTCCAAAAATTACCAATTTGAAGTTAGCTTCTGGCAATTTGAGAAGAATCCCAGGTTTCTTGAGAAATCAATCAACATTAAGCACTTTGGACCTATCACAAAACCAGATTCATGGTGAGATACCCAACTGGATTTGGAAGTTGAGTAGTCTTCGTCAACTAAATCTTTCTTGCAACTCTCTGGTAACTCTAGAAGGTCCTTTCCTCAATCTTCCTTCTTATTTGCTTGTGCTTGACCTTCATTCCAACCAGCTTCAGGGACCAATTCCAATGCTTCCACCATCTGCCAGTTATCTGGATTACTCAATAAATAATTTCAGCTCAAGCATACCGGCAGATATTGGTGATTTCCTTATGTCCACTGTGTTTTTCTCTCTTGCAAGCAATAACTTCCACGGGATCATTCCAGAATCAGTATGCAAGGCAACATCTCTTCAAGTTGTTGATCTGTCCAATAATTCCTTAAGTGGCATGATTCCCCAGTGCTTAACTGCAAGGAGCAAGCCAATTGGAGTACTTAATTTAAGGATAAACAACCTTATTGGTGCTATTCCTAATAAATTTCCTCGAGATTGTAGTTTGAAAACGCTAGATATGAATGGAAATCAGATAGGAGGCAAATTTCCAGAATCACTAGGCAATTGCAAGCTGCTAGAGGTGTTGAACCTTGGAAACAATCAGATAAGTGGTACTTTTCCACGCTCGTTAATCAAAATGCCCCGATTGCGTGTCCTTGTTTTGCGATCGAACAAATTTTATGGGCGCATTGGATGTCCTAAGGCCTATGGCAGCTGGCCAATGCTTCAAATTATTGACCTAGCTCACAACAATTTCAGTGGTCAAATACTAGGAAGATGCTTGAAAACCTGGCAGGCGACGATGGCTGACGAAGGTGCTAGCCGGTCACAGCTCAACCATATCCAATTTCAGGTCCTATATTTCTCTCAAATATATTACAATGATAAAGTATTTGTTACCACCAAAGGTCTAGAGATGGAGCTGGTGAAGATTTTAACTATCTTCACCTCAATTGACTTCTCGGGGAACAAATTCACCGGATCAATACCTGTGGAAATAGGAGAACTCAAATCGCTCTATGTCCTCAACTTGTCTAGTAATGCTCTAACAGGTGAAATCCCATCATCTTTGGGCAACTTACGACACGTTGAGTCCTTAGACTTGTCGAACAACAGCTTGAGCGGGAAAATTCCATCACAGCTCACAAAGCTCACGTTCCTTTCATTCTTGAATCTCTCAAACAATGAACTGACTGGAAGGATCCCAACCAGCACTCAGTTTTCGACATTTCCAGCAGCTTCCTTTGCAGGCAATGAAGGGTTGTGGGGGCCTCCTTTGACAGGTTATATCCCCTCAGGACTGCCACCACCACCACCACCGAAAAAAGGTCATTCTAATGCTCAACCTGAAATTGAT
Organism: Pyrus communis; assembly: GCF_041283825.1. Taxonomy (NCBI): domain Eukaryota; kingdom Viridiplantae; phylum Streptophyta; class Magnoliopsida; order Rosales; family Rosaceae; genus Pyrus; species Pyrus communis. The sequence goes on along the minus strand of NC_142576.1, from coordinate 6,022,354 downwards.
TTTGATCTTATAATTGCCGAGATTGGATTTATTCATTCTAATGCTCAACCTGAAATTGATTTTGATCTTATAATTGCCGAGATTGGATTTATCTTTGGCCTTGGAGCTTTCATCGGGCCTCTCGTTTTCTGTAAGCGATGGAGGATATGGTATTACAAAACTGTGGAGAACATCTTCTTCAAGATATTCCCTTGTCTGGATAAAAGCAGCGGTTACAGAGGAAGACGTTTACATTAATAGATTTTGGAGATGTTGAAACTCTCACTCAATTATGCTTGGCTTGACCAAAACCCTATATTTCTTGTTTCAAATTTTCATTACCTAGCAAATAAGAAGCCGTCTGATGATATTGACGAGCTGATCTTGTTCTTAGAAAGATAAATGCAGTTAGTTTGTAATATATTAGCTTGTGGCTGGCTTGCTCTATTTGTCGAATATTGTCATGTAATTTTAATGTTTGGTGTGAAATAAGATAGTTTAAAACAGAACACTTCTTTCAGTTTTCATTCTTGTAAAGTTTGGATGAATCATGAATGTGAAGTTTCAGTTTTCGTTCCTGTGAAGCTTCAACTTCTTCAGAATTTATTAGAACTTTGATCTCATTTATTGACATGGTCGATTGTTTTAGGATGTAGAACCATAAATTTAGAAATTATACTTTCTAGCATCAACGGCTAATCGCTTCACCACCCACATTTTGACAGTTCAAACCTAAAATCGAACCCTCAATAATCAGCCGGATAAATTGAAGAAAATTGTAGAACGTCAGAGTAGACATGTAGATGAGTGAGCTAACCGATAAGCTAATGAGATTTCAAGTCTCCCGTGTTAGTGACAACATATCTACCTTTGCCTAAAGGGCAGGAAGATTCAGGTGTCCTAGTTTAAGGGAAACCAGGGTAGTTGGGGGTACGACGCATGGGACCATATTTTTGGCCGTTAAGGCAGAATTTTAATCCAACTCCAAAGACTCCAACCAAAACTGGGGGGCCATACGTAGTACATGTACCACTCAACGACTCCCCTTGCTTGTCTAGACTCTAAATTGGTATGGAACTCCAATCATTAACCTTGTTCATTTACCTTTGTGTATGTGTTTGTTTCCCTCAATTTTTCGACCTATATTTTGGTGTGAACACTGTTTTACGAGTTCGGGCAGGTCTCGTATTGCTTCTGATTGTGCTCGGTAAAAAATGTTGGTGTTTATTGGTCTTAAAAGCATTTTTGGAGAAAAAACTTGTACTTATTTGAAAGGCACTCTCTAGTATTTTGTAAGAAAGCACTTGGAGTTTTATTTAACTTGTTTCTAATAAAAACACTTCTAGCAAAAGTGTTTTAAGAACAAAAATGTTTTCTACAAAAATAGTCCTCAAGCTCGCAGTCTTTTTTATATGCAGATCATAGTATAATACTAGAAAATATGCCCGCGCTTTGCTGCGGAACTTGAATACACCAGCCTTAATTGCATGAATAAGACAATTTAACATGAATAAATTAAACATAATCCTGAATGAACAGCGGGATAGATGAGTGAACGGAGTCGGTAAGATAAGCAACTTGGTTTTTATATACATTTCAAAAGATATTACACACTTCAAATTATGCTTGCATCATGTTGGACACCAACTGACAGCAAAAATACTAATCCACTTGTGCATACATTATCTTGATTTTTCTTGTTAATGCACCTTAATTTCCTTCTACTAAGGGGCATTACATCTACAATTAATCATCTACTAACAAAAGACACTCCCAAGATACTCGATATTCAACTAAATCCGCAAACAGTCCTTACTTATTCAGCATATCTACAAAACCATATTGGATATCATATTGTCAAACATTATGTTCTCTCCAACCAAATAAGACACTGGATTGCACATCAAGTAAAGGCTTTTTAGCCAAAATGGTCCCTGAGATTTGCATAACACATCACTTTGGTCCGTGAGATTGAAAATCAATAGAAGTCCCTGAGATTGTCCATTATCCATTATTTTGGTCATTCCGTTAAGTGTCCCGGAACTCTTGACTGAAAGTTTGAGCAATTTAAAAAACTTCGTAACTCAATCGTTTCTTAACCAAATTCGACCCATAATATATCAAAATGAAGATAGTAAAGTGTAGAACAAGATTATACTTATTTGGAAGCCCAATTGTTGCGGGAGATGATCGGAAAATAGCCTGAAAGGTGACTAGTCCGCGGAAAAACTGGGTAAACTTTAAACGTTCATAACTTCTTCAATGCTCAACGAAATTAACTGATTCAAAAACGAAAATCATACTTCTCGATGAGACGAAGAGAACGGCACATTTCTCGACGGCTAAATCACTATGGTTTGACCGAAAAACGGCTCGAATGTGGCTGTCTGAGTTAGCCATTTTCGAGCCATTTTCTGATCAAACCACGACGAATTAGCCGTCAAGAAAGGTACCATTCTCTTCGTTACGTCGAGAAGTATGATTTCAGTTTTTGAATCACTCGATTTCGTTGAGTATTGAATAAGTTATGAACGTTTAAAATTTACCCAGTTTCTAGCAAGTTTTCCAGTTTGCCCGCTAACCAATCACCTTTCAGGCTATTTTCTGGCCATCTCCTGCAACCATTGGGCTTCCAAATAGGTATAATCTTCTTCTACACTTTCCTATTTCATTTTGATATATTATGTGTCGAATTTGGTTAAGAAATGATTGAGTTACGAAGTTTTGAAAATTGCCCAAACTTCTGGCCAAGAGCTTCGGGACACTTAACGGAGCTTTTAAAGGAATGACCAAAATAATAGATGGTGGACAATCTTAGGGACCATTTCTATTGATTTTCAATCTCACAGACCAAAGTGATGTGTTATGCAAATCTCAGGAACCATTTTGGCTAAAAAGCCTTAAGTAAATAAAGACCCCAAATTGGAAAACACCCAACACCAATTAGACACAAATAATACACACACTGATCAAATTAATTAGTGCACGTATAAAGAGATGGAAAACATAGGGAAATATAGGGTAAACACCAATCAGACACGTATAAAGAGATGGAAAACATAGGGAAATATAGGGGAAACACCAATCAGACACAAATAACACACACACTGTAAAGAGATCGAAGACATTGGGAAACTTATAATAGATGATCTTAGTTTACTTAGTGCACATATAAGCTAATGTTTCTTACAAAGATATAATAATTAAAGGCAACCTACAATTGAGCCTGATATCGGACTTAACTTGTTAAGCTATCTCGGTTTGTTTAATAATTGGGAAACATATCGTAACGTCCTTAAAGTCTCATCAATGCATATACGGCCAGATTTTTATTCATTTGGTGGTATTCGATTTTTTTGTGACTTATGAAACCAAAAGGCTTTCACACTGAAGGTCTCATCAGGGTTCTGATCATAAACCTCTCGAACAAACTAAATTGATAAATCTTTATCATTACCTTTAACAAAACAGATTACAGTGAGAAAAAAGTTCCTGTTTCAAAAAAATGATAATAATAATAATAAAGCAGTTTCATATAGCCTCCTAAGCACAAAATTATAGTTTAATAAAGGAAAATCCCAATCCAAAGCTCCAGCCTTTTAACCCAAAATGAAAACGAAAAGCATGGAACATATAATTCAGTTTTATTATTAGATTTTCTAAATCCCCACTTTAAAACCATTGCAAAGACAATACCACCAACTACGGGTGGCAATCTGACTCTGGTTGTGTATGTTAGTGGACTTTATGCAACTCAAAATATAAAATTTAAGCAGTTTCAGATAGTCTGCTAAGCATCTGCAAACCATTAACATTATACCAACTTAAGAGATAGCAATTACACATTCCACCGTTATCATAGCTATACATAGTCAAAGGATGCCACAATTATATAGCCAAATCTAGTCCCAACGTGCATGAATAAAATGTAACAACAGAGTCACAAAATCACAGTAAATAAATATACCTCAAAAGCCAAAAGGCCAAGTGCTCCCTCCAACGATCCAAATTTCTGAAAATCGCAAGCATAGCAAATCCATTAGCACTAACTTACAGAATGGTAACAAAAATAATAGCTTAGAAACAGCGTTGAAAAGCACCTTGAGTGAAGAAAACAAAGTGAAATATGTTTTCCATGCAAATTGTTGATGATAGCACGTTTTAACGAATCATATTCAAACGGCAGCAGCTTTTGAATAAAAACAGAGTATATAAAATAGGCTTGCGAGAAAATCCAAATAAGGATGTCAGATGTCTCCTTGAACAAATAACACACACACACACACACACTGATCATTCATGTCTCCCCTTTTCAAATAACACACACAGTGATCCAAAACAGGGTATATAAAATGGACATCCTTATACATTTCTAACTCTCTTTTTCAAAATCCAAAACAGGGTATTCTAACTCTCTTTTTCATTCATTTCACACAAACCAATCATACATTTAAAATAGGGCTTGAATAAAAACAGGGTACATAATTATATACCTGAAAATGCCAAGGAACCAACTTCTCCCTCCAACATTCGAAATTCCTGAAATTCCAAAACATAGCAAATCCATTAGCAATATCAAGACGTTTCTTTGCTTTATTTAGTCTAAAGATTATTAGGATGTGCACATATATGGAGTAAAGAAGTTGTGCAACCTTTCAGCCTCAATTCTAGAAAACTACCCAAGAAACAATGAGATAAAGAGAACCAAGTTTTTGTTTTTTTGTTTTTTTGGGTATTCGAATGATATTTTAGATCAATTTAAGCTACGCGAAAAAATATTTTGAACTTGGTTCAGTGGCTGAAAACAATTTGTGTCCCCAAATACTAATGCTTACCCATAACCTAGAATTTAAAATTATCATTTTGTGTCATTAGGATATGAAAACTCAAGTGGCAGGTGGCAGCAGTGGTACCAAATTACAATTCTAAATATAGTAACAAAAACCGGTTGATAATTAACCCATAATATAAAATCCAAAGAAGTTAGAGCAAAAATTACCTCAAATCTTCGCTTCTCTTGTACTTTGGTATTGTGGAGTTGACTTGTAAATAGTAAATGAAGTCCTGAAAACAGAAGAATGAAAAGCGTTCTTTCAGTTAACTAAAAAGCACTCGTAAACGGAGTAAAACATCTAGTAACCAAAAAATATATCTTGGAAAGCGGACATAAACAAACTTCAATCACAATTACTTTAATACCTTTGGATACAAAAGGAAAATTAAATTTATTCAGTTTTGATATTAAAAAAAAATTAACTAATGCAGGAAGAACATTTGTGCCTCAATGGCATGAGAAGTACTCAAAACAAACATTGTGATGTGCAAACAGAAAATGATCATGCTCTCCAACCTAGATTTGGTGACAGAAAACTTATACAGAAAATGACTCTGCTCTCCAACCTACCAGTTGGCATTCTCCTTTCCACTTCTCTATATGAGATGTCTTGGTTGTCCTACTAAGACATATAGGACAAAAAAATTGGTGCTTAATTAAATAATTTTTGCATGAGTTGTTAATTATAGTAGGTCTAAATCTAATTTTAAAAATCTCTACTCCAATTATAAATAACAGCAGTGGAAAATTAGGTACATGGGGAATCATGTAGTTAAACAGATTATTAATGCCTATAAGTTAGAGAACATTTGAAATAATGGTAGAAAAGAATTCGTGCCTCCAAATACTAATGCTTCCCCATAACCTAGAATTTGCACTCACACTCCTCATTCATCAATCAAACAGAAAATCATATTAGAGTTTATTAGATTTTCAGACTCTATGTGAGAGACTCTGTGTGAGGTTTGTCATTCGAGCATGCATCGACTCCACCGACATTTTATGCATATATACTCGAAAATTAGAAGAAAAATAAACATGATCTTATTTGTCAACAAACAGGAAAAAGAATACAAAGAAGCCCTGGAAAGCTTCAACGAGAAAAAACAAAGAAAAGGCTCAACTTGTAACCACGCACTTATGGAGGTAATTACACACAATAAATAAATTATGATTAGTTAATTGTCCAGTCCCCAAATTTAACTATTGTTACATGCATGCGATCGAATTAGACCTGGGAAGTGGGAAACATACATAATCCTTAAACACTGAGTTGATTGCAGGGCAAGTAAGCATCAAATTAGTATCACTATATAACATTGTTAATTTAACCCAATTTTAAAATGACTAAAACCTTTCCTCCATACATCCTAATAAATTAAGTTTTTTTGATCTTTTATTTCTGGTGTATTTTGATTTTCCCTCTCTTTGTTTGATTTGAGCTCTAGTAGAACATGCTTTGTTATATATTAGATAAGTCTGCTCAAAAAGAGGAGGCTAGAGCCTAGAAACGCTTATAAAGAAGATATTCCATAAAGTTTCCATGTTGAGCTAGACCAAGGCAGAGTTAGACTCATATCAGGATCACTACAGGTTCTGGGAAAGGATTTCCGAAAGAATGCATGCACAACTTCCCCTACAATTACCTAAGCATCCTATTAATATATGTGACATGGTACAGAGACTTTACAATCAAGAAAACAAAGAATGCAACAGTTGTAAGGTCTTGTTTCTTATCAAAATAGATCCCTCTTACGAAAGGGACTCATATGCACTAAAGTTGAATAAAAACTAAACAGTCAAGAACCCAGAACCACAGACACAGAGAGATAGTGGGGTGAGTCGGTCTGAGCTAAAATAAAGAAAATGAGCTTTAGAAAGTAGGAAAGGATGTTGTTCAACAAACTAAACAGTCCAGAAACCATTTCCAAATTTGAGTCAGAGGACACACCAAGACTGGACTTTTCCACCAGGCAAAACAATAAACTGCTGATGAATTAAACAATCTAAAAAATCTATGACAACTTTAATGAAGGAAAAAAGTATCTATGGCAATTTGAAGAAAGCAGATGGCAAATCAAACGGTAAACAATGAATTATAAACAATAAACTAAAAAATAAAGTTGAATTGGCACTAAACAATTGATTAAAAACAGTGCATTACCTTTTGAATCAAGGGAGGAAACCGAAAAATCAAACTCTCCCATACCTCCCTCGGTCCCTTCTTGACCGGCTAACCCCACAAACTGCACACAACCATGCCTTCCCCACTCCCTCTCTCCCTCTCTCTCTCTCTCTCTCTCTCTCTCTCTCTCTCTCTCTCTCTCTCTCTCTCTCTCTCTCTCTCTCTCTCTCTCTAAAATCGGAGGAAATCCCATAGGTCCTGGCAGAGGACCTAGCTAAATCTCTCTCTCACTGAGTCGAAACCCCTAGCTCCCATCTCTCTCCAATATGTCAGTCCCTCTGTCCTCCTCCCCCCCCCCCCACCAAATGACGCTCCGACCGAAGCACAGCCATCTCTCCCCGAGTCAAAATTCACAGCCCTCCTCTCTCTCTCCAATCTGCAGGTCACCCCTGCTCCCTGTGCGTGATTCGGTGCCCAAACCCCATCCCCATCCGCCGAAAGCAATTCAAGCCAACCAAAACAGAGCCCAAACCCACAAAGCCCATTCTTTGAAGCAATGGCATGGCCGTAAATAAAATGAAATTCGGACCCCAAACACTATTCATTTGAACAGTGCAATTTGAGATCCTTCTTTAGACTAAAGTAATAATTTAATTTACCTTTGGATAAAGATCATTCAGCAGTGTTGTAGAGAGCATGAGCCCATGACCCTCAGGATTTCGTCGTGATTCCATCGGACTTATTGCTCAGGTTTGGTTTCCTAGTGTTAGGATCTTCAGTATCGAACTGATACCCTTTACTTCTTCTGCTCCTCTCAGATGTATGAGGATCCTCTATCTTAGTCTTGTGATCGCTGTTTGCAAAATGATTTCTAGAGGCACCATCAGAACGAACTTGCGACTCTGGCAGCTTTGGCTGCAGGTTCTCAATGCTTCCCTTGGGTGACTTTGCTTGGGTCCTCACAATTGTTGCGAAACCTTCGAAAAAGTGAAAGTGTAAGCCTCCCGGAGAACTTTGCAGCCTTTACTCTAGTCATTGTTCAGACAATTTGGTCAGTGTGGGTTCATGTTGGGTCCCACAACATGAGATTGGGCTTGTTCTTTGCAACTGGTTGCAACCTCCAAAGCGGGACCTCCATCTCTGAAGATTGCAGCATTTATTTGTTTAAGAGCGAATGCACCAGAATGTTTATTTGTTTTCAATCTACCTTTTCTTTTTTTTTTTTTTTTGAAGAACTTCAATCTACTTTATATTTAGAACATATAATCACATTTTTTTTCGTACTAATTTAGAGTAAATATTATAACACTGAAGAAAACATATCAAGCCTTACATTTTAACTGTAGGGGTAACAGATGCAAAACTCTAATTCAGCATAATTCTATAACACCATGTTTTGGTTTAACATAGGACAAATGCCACTATCCTACAGATTTTGCAGAAGGTGGACTTGCCGGTTCCAGGCGCACCCACCAATATTACTACGACAGGCATTCCTTGCTTTTCTTCCCTTGTCCAAAGCGCATATCGGTTTTGTAATCACCAAAGGTGACGACGACCCAGAATGATATCCATGTCCATGTTTTGGAAGACTCCGCGTGGCACGTTTGAATTAACGGCGGAAAAGCAACTATTTCTTCCTCCACTGGGCTGGAAGCCTGGAAGCTTATAGTGCCGGTGACTAGTGTTGATGCGATGGGACAAGTCGTCGTTGACCCGAAAATTGACCCAACCGATTCGATTTGGATTTTATCTGCATACTAACCTCTCTGTAAACGCCCAAGCATAAACGAGCTCTTTTTTTTAAGTACAGGCCCTACGCCCCTCGTAAATATGGGTTTGCATTTGTTATTTTTTAATTGTTTAACATTTTTATTTCGTAAGAAATTGTTTCATGGATTATGTATGTGAGGACCTTTCCTTATCGTATGTTTTTCTTTTTCAATCATCTTCCTGTGATAAATTTTTGGGATAACTTTGATATAAATCCAATTTTGTGAGTCATTAGTAGAATTAGTCCACTTCATTGAAATAGGTCTAATAATTGAGATTCCACGTATGTTTATTTATGGTTTATACCATATACGAATTGTTGTAAATACACAAAATTTCTTAATTATGAGATTATTTGTCGTTTAACTAATCCCTTAATTGTAAGATTAGTTATAGCCATATAATCACCTTAACCCCCAGTCCATTTCATCCCTCCTTTTTTCCTTCTTCCAAACAATTCCCTCCATCAATCCTCCTCTTTTTTGTCTCTTCTTTTCATGGGTGATATTTTTGTGTTCTTCCCTCCAAATTTGTTCCTTTAATAGAGGTATATTATATCATATTTATATTCCTATAGGTTCCCAGCATTTTTCTTCCAATACAATAGGTAGTTTATTTTTGTTTTGCAGGTAGATTATATCTGCTTTGTAGGTATAAAGCATTTTTCTTCCTATACAATAGGTAGGTAGTTACTAAATTATATCGGTTTTGTTTTCTTCATAAATAGTAGGTAGTTACTAGATAATATTTTAGTTTGAGTATTTAAATATTCAAAATTAAAAAACTGAATAATTGATAAAAAATAAAAAATATTTAAATATTTTTATCTGAATGGGCAAAATTAATATCAAAACATGTAATTGGATAACTGGACTCAGTCCCAAAAGCTACCTATATTTTTGGACCTAAATCCAAAAGCCCCTAAATTTTTCTATAATTGTGTCACGAACTATTACATGCTTTCCAATTACCCACATATCGAACATTAAAATTGAAGTGATTATAAGAAATGAAAATGTGACAGATTAAACTACCTTGTAATGCCGAGGCTTTTACATCTCCACAGTAACTGGATGTTTAGCCCGCGTGTTACGACGAGAATGTCAACTGAATTTAAGCATTGTATATAAGAGTCGGAATAAAGAATTAAATGTGTAATAAGCATTGTGTGTAGATATATAAAATATAAAAAAAAATTATTTACATAAAACATGTACAAAGTATTTGTTCAAAATATATTTGCTCCTGTTTTAACGATGTACAAATTAATATTAGAAAGAAACTTACAAGAAGAAAATGGAGGGAGGGAAAAAGGGAGGGGGAGGTAAGGTTACAGTCAGTGCAAGCCCATTGTACGGTTAGGTGCTCTGTTCTTTCGCAAGGTGTCCTACAACCATATTTTCATGTTGCAAGTTTTTAATGGTAAAAGGTAGATAAGAATGACGTATTCGCGATCAAAATTTTTCTACTGTCTTTCAATCTTCTTTTCGATATAGGAATCATTATTACTCACTATCAGAACGACATATTCGCAATCAAATTTTCAAAAGTATGGAATTTGACACCTGAAATACAGATCATAAAACTAAAATGGTGATGTAAGCAACACTAAATCAAACAGTTTCATTTAATCGAGCTTCATTTGACTCTCTTTGCTTTCTTTGGCCTTGGTTCTCCTTGGTTCTTAGCTCTTTGCTTTTGTGGTTTCTCGTCTTTGTCTGTATTGCTCTGTTTGATATCATGAACATTTACTCTGTTTTAGCTTTGATTTTTCTGGATGAACACTTCCTAGTCAAGCTAAACGACGACAAATCTGACGGAGATATTTTCCACAACATTAAAGCCGCCACCGCATCAATACAAGCTAAGCGGGGGAATCCTTTCGTATTCCGGTGACCTACAGCATGTTAAATCCTTGGACATGTTGACACGTCCAATCCTAATATTCTCACAAACACCAAGGTAAGCACGTGCTGGTCGAGACCCCAAGGTGACGAGGCCATATTAGAATGCATGAGAACAAAAAATAAATAAAACTTATAAATTTAAATATAATTAATATGCAAATGAGGAACTTGTTCAAAGCATACAACTAACTAAAACACTAAAAAGAAATAGAAAACCTTCATCAATTGGTTTATTTTGACTTGTCATCAAACAAGTTCCATGGTTCAATTCCATCCTCTAGTATGGCCAAGAATCTGACCCTGATCGATCTTTCTAACAATCAGCTAAAAGGTCAGATTAATTCCACTCACTGGGAGAATCTCACTAATCTGGTGAATCTCAACTTGAGATCCAATCAATTAGATGGGACTATTCCACCATCTCTGTTTTCTCTTCCCGTCCTACAGCAATTACAGCTTTCTAACAATCAATTTTCTGGTCAGATGCTTGAATTTGCTAATAACTCTGTACTGGACACCCTTGATTTGAGTAGCAACAATTTGAAAGGGCCAATTCCCATGTCCATCTTTAATCTTCGAGGGCTAAAGATACTTTCACTTTCTTCAAACAACTTCAGTGGCTCGTTTCCTCCCAGTGCTCTTCAACAGATAAGAAATCTTTCGAGTCTTGATATGTCAGACAATAGATTGTTGATTACTTATGCTGATACTAATTCCTCCTATTCTTCATTTCCTCAACTTACCACATTGAAATTGTCTTCTGGAAAGTTGGGAGTGTTTCCTGAGTTCATTCCAACCAGTTTCAGGGACAAATCCCAATGCTTCCACGATGGGCCACTTGTCTGGATTACTCAAGAAATAATTTCAGCTCAAGCATTCCGGCTGATATCGGTGATTTCTTTTCTTTCACTATGTTCTTCTCTCTTTCAAGCAATAACTTCCATGGGATCATTCCAGAATCGGTATGCGAGGCGACATTTCTTCAAGTTATTGATCTATCAAATAATTCCTTAAGTGGTATGATTCCCCAGTGCTTAACTGCAAGGATCAGGTCAATTGGAGTACTTAATTTAAGGACAAACAAACTTACTGGTGCTATTCCTGATATATTTCCTCGATATTGTAGTTTGAAAACACTAGACCTGAATGGAAATCAGGTAGGAGGCAAATTTCCAGAATCTCTTGGCAATTGCAAACTGCTAGAGGTGTTGAACCTTGGAAACAATCAGATCAGTGGTACTTTTCCACGCTCGTTAAACAAAATGCCCCTATTGCGTGTTCTTGTTTTGCGATCAAACAAATTTTATGGGCGCATTGGATGTCCTAAGACCTATGGCAGCTGGCCAATGCTTCAAATTATTGACCGAGCTCACAACAATTTCAGTGGTCAAATACACGGAAGATGATTGAAAACCTGGCAGGCGATGATGGCTGACGAAGGTGCTAGCCTGTCACAACTGGACCACATCAAACTTCAGGTCCTATCATCAATCTCTCAGATATATTACGACGATAAAGTGCTTGTTACCACCAAAGGTCTAGAGATGGAGCTGGTGAAGATTTTAACTATCTTCACCTCAATTGACTTCTCCGGGAACAAATTCACCGGATCAATACCTGTGGAAATGGGAGAATTCAAATCACTATATGCCCTCAACTTGTCTAGTAATGCTCTAACAGGTGAAATCCCATCATCTTTGGGAAACTTACGACATGTTGAGTCCTTGGACTTGTCGAACAACAGCCTGAGCGGGGAAATTCCATCACAGCTCACAAAGCTCACGTTCCTTGCATTCTTGAATCTCTCAAACAATGAACTGACCGGAAGGATCCCAACCAGCACTCAGTTTTCGACATTTCCAACAGCTTCCTTTGCAGGCAATGAAGGGTTGTGGGGGCCTCCTTTGACAGGTTATATCCCCTCAGGATTGCCAATACCACCACCACCACCGAAAGATGGTCATTATAATGCTCAACCTGAAATTGATTTTGATCTTATAAGTGCTGAGATAGGATTTATCTTCGGCCTTGGAGCATTCATCGGGCCTCTCGTGTTCTGTAAGCGATGGAGGATATGGTAATACAAAACTGTGGAGAACATCTTCTTCAAGATATTCCCTCGTCTGGATACAAGAAACGGTTACAGAGGAAGACATGTTTACATCAACAGATTGTGGAGATATTGAAACTCTAAATCAATTATGCTTTGCTTGACCAAAACCCTATCTTTCTGGTTTCAAATTTTCATTACCTAGCAAATAAGAAGCCGTCTGATCATATCGACGAGCTGATCTTGTTCTTAGTCAGATAAATGCATGTTAAGGTTTGGAATACATTAGCTTCTTGTTGTATTGCTCAATTCGTCGAATATTGTAACGTAATCTTAATGTTTGGTGGGAACTGAGCTTGTTTAAAGAAAAATATTCTTTCAGTTTTCATTCTTATAAAGTTTGGATGAATGTGAAGTTTCAGTTTTCGTTCTTGTGAAGCTTCAACTTCTTCGGAATTTATTAAAACTTTCATTTCATTTATTGATATGGTTAATTGTTTTAGGATGTAGAATCGTAAATTTAGAAATTATACTTTCTAGCATCAATGGTTAATCGCTTCACCGTCCACAATTTGATAATTCAAACCTAAAATTGAACCCTCAATAATCAACGGGATCGAAATTGAAGAAAATTGTAGAGTAGAAATGTAGATGAGCGAGCTAACTGATAAGCTGAGATTTCAAGTCTCCCTTGTTAGTGACAACATATCTACCTTTGCCTAAAGGGCAGGAAGATTCAGGGTGTCCTAGTCTAAGAGAAACCAGGGTAGTTGGGGTAGGACGCATCGCATCGCATCGCATGGGACCATTTTTTACCGTTGTAGGCAGAATATTAAACCAACTCCAAAGACTCCAAAAATTGGGGGGCCATATGTAGTACATGTACCACTCAACGACTCCCTTTGCTTGTCTGGGCTCTAAATTGGTATGGAACTTCAATCATTACCCTTGTTCATTTACCCTTGTGTATGTGTTTGTTTCCCTTGATTTTTCGATGTGTATTTTGGTGTGAAAACTGTTTAACAAATTCGGACTGGTTTAGTATTGCTTCTAATTGTGCTCGATAAAAAAGTTTAAATGTTTATTGGTCTTAAAAATGTTTTTAGAGAAAAAAAAAACTGAAATACTTATTTGGAAAGCACTTTCTAGTATTTTGTAAGAAAGCATTTGGAATTTTAATAAAAGTTCAACTTGTTTCTAAACACTTGTCACAAAAGCGTTTAAGAACAAAAATGTTTCCTACTAAAAAGTCCTCGAACGGAGAGTAATTGGCTTTAGAAAAGGAACGACTCTAGGTTAGAGTCAAGTATTTTCCACATTATGCTTTTAATTTACTTTGAAGTGTTTAGATCATTAATAAGCACCAAAGACCAAACTCCATGGCTAAATGTCAAACTTTACTGACAAGATTGCATGACTTTTGCTCTTTACCAACAACGACATTGACCCGGTAGGATTTTCTTCCCTTCCTTTTCTTCTTTCTCATATTTTTTTTTCTTTCTCTTCTTATAAAGATGTTAACAAAAGATGTTGACGTAGTTTTATCGTAAAAGTTCAAATAAGAGTCCCCTCCCTTTTCTCCTCTCTCCTTCTCACTTTTGTTTTGTCTTTCTCATTCTATAAAGATATTAACACAAGATGCTAATATGGTTTAATCGTAACCGTTCAAATAGAAAAAGACTGAAGAAGAAAAGAATTTGGAAAGAAGAGAATCATACTCTTAACACTAAAATTAGCTTCAAAATCATCCATAACTAAAATAACAAATAAATAATAATTTGTCCTACTTTTCCAAGAATTGACCTCCACTTAAAGATGCCCAACTTATCAATGGTTTCACACAATATAAATTAGGGAACTGATTTATCTCTTACCAAGAAAATGATGCATTCCAATTTAAAAATTCACATATGCATTGTTTAACATGAAAAGCACCAATTTGAAAACCAAAATAGCGAAGATATTTGGTACATAAAGAACGTACGTACATTTTTTTCTTTAAAAAAAGTTCAGCGGGTGGCTTCGCCAATGCCATCTACACTTTTAAGAGTCGAAAAAAACTCACAGAAACATTTCAACCTTCATTTGTCCACCATTATGCGATTATGAGCGCCATGAATCAAACTCAGGATGTGTCTTATGGAATATAGATCTGAAGTTCATTCTTTATCACTGGATCACCTCTTGATATTACGTACGTACATATTTTTCAGGCTATAAGATAGAAGGGAGCCTATTACGTTTCATATGTTTAGGCCCTAAATACTGTTTAAAACATGCAAACGGATATCATATTTAATCATTAAAATCTAATTATTTAAGGATGATGACGGTCTGGTGTTGCAACAACCAGGCCTTACAAGAATTTTTATTAATATGTGAGAGATAACCACCGTTTGGTCAGAATTGAAGACTGATTCTTCTAATTATACAATGATTTTGAACCAAAAATAAAAACGAGATTCTATGATTTTGTTTTCCAAGAATTATTTTAACTTTAAAGTAATTAAATCAATTAGCTTTGGATCTAGTAGTCTGGCCTTGATTTCAAAAGTATATAGGTTCGACTCACATAGATGCAATGACAATATATTTTTCTTAGCGCGTAGACAAAATGTATTACTCAAAGTCCAACCGTTGTAATAATGCCTCTACAAATTTCTTATTTTTTTCTATAAATTTAAAACAAAAAAGATTTATCCAAAAATCTCCAAATGCAAAAAGCATGCCACTTAAAATTTGGATCAACAATGGCAATCGTTATTTTTCAACAATATAAAAAAAATACAATAATCAAAGGCCGCCCAAGTAAGAACGAGTCCACATTATACAAAACACGCGTTTCTAAGCCTTCTTTCAAATCCCCATCCCGACAGTTCTCTCTGCGTTTTTCTTCCTCCTTGTTCTTCCCTCTAAATTCTTCGTCCTTCCGAGCTAACTCCTCTAGATTTTGGTCCGGTCAAGGACTCGAATCCACGGGCCAAAGGGGTTTTTTTTTCATGGATGTTTGCCTTCATTTATCCACTGAGAAAATCCTAGCCTGCTCTGCTTCTTTTTTCTGAGCTTTCAATGAGAATTCCTCTGTTTTCATGGCTTTTCTTAATACCCCTTTATTACTTTTCACTCAGCATAAACATATTTCATGTCTCCGGCCAGTGTCCCGGGGATCAGCAATCTTTGTTGCTACAATTGAAGAACAGCCTCGTATTTGACACTGCAACATCTAAAAAACTTGTGAAGTGGAAGACTGGATCGGATTACTGCTCTTGGGAAGGAGTATCCTGCAAAAACGGTTGTGTTTCGAATTTGGACTTGAGCAGCGAGGCGATTAGTGGTGGACTTGATAATTTGAGTTCTCTTTTCGGTCTGAAATCAATCGAGAACCTGAATTTGGCTTACAACTTCTTCAACTACACTCATATTCCTTCCGAGTTCAAGCAGTTAACTGGTTTGAGTAATCTTAACTTGTCAAATGCTGGCTTTGCGGGGCAGGTTCCAATTGAGATTTCGCACTTGACGAGGTTGGTAACTCTTGATTTGTCTACCTTTTATTTCCCCGGAACTCCTTCGTTGAATCTTGAGAATCCGAAATTGAATGTGCTGCTTGCGAACTTTTCTGAGCTTGTTGAACTTTATCTTGATGGTGTGAATATATCAGCACAGGGGACCGAGTGGTGTCAAGCGATATCATCTTCGTTGCCAAAATTGAGGGTGTTGAGCTTGTCCGCTTGTAATCTTTCAGGCCCTATTTATAGTTCACTACTGAAGCTTCAATCTCTCTCGGTTATTGGTATTGGGAACAACAATTTGTCTACTCATGTTCCGGAGTTCTTCTCGAATTTCCCGAATTTGACTTCCTTACGAATGGTGAATTCTGGATTACATGGTGCATTCCCTAAGAAGATCTTCCAGGTACCTACACTGCAGACTATTGACTTATCCGATAATCCGCAGCTTCGTGGTTCCTTGCCAGAATTTCCGAAGAATGGATCTCTTCGATCCCTGGTTCTCAATGGGGCAAATTTTTCAGGCCAGTTGCTTCCAAACTCTATTGGGAACCTCAGATTCCTGTCCAAAATAGATATTGCAACTTGCAATTTCACTGGATCAATCCCGAGGTCAACGGAAGAGCTTACGCAGTTGGTTTATCTGGACTTCGCAAAGAACAAGTTCAATGGTTCAGTTCCATCCTTCAGTATGGCCAAGAATCTGACCCTAATAAATCTTTCATACAATCGGCTAACGGGTCAGATTAATTCCTCGCACTGGGAAAACCTGACTAATCTGGTGAGTCTCGACTTGCGACACAATCTACTTAATGGGACTATTCCACCATCTGTGTTTTCTCTTCCCATGCTGCAGAAGCTACAGCTTTCCAACAATCAATTTTCTGGTCATTTGCATGGATTTGCTAATAATTCTGTACTGGACACCCTTGATTTGAGTAGCAACAAGTTGGAAAGGCCAATTCCGGTGTCTATCTTTAATTTCAGTGAGCTCAAGATACTTTCACTTTCTTCGAACAACTTCAGTGGCGCCTTTTCACTTAATAGCCTTCAGCGGCTGAGAAATCTTTCGAGTCTTGATCTTTCATACAATAGCTTGTTGATTAATTATGATAGTTCCAGTTCCTCGTTTTCCTCTTATCCCCGCATTACCACATTGAAATTGGCTTCTGGAAAGTTGGGAGTGTTTCCTGATTTCTTGAGATATCAATCTCAATTACGCTATTTGGACCTTTCATTAAACCAGATTCATGGTGAGGTGCCCAACTGGATTTGGAGGCTCAGTAGTCTTAGTCAACTAAATCTTTCTTGCAACTTTCTGGTAACTCTACAAGTTCCTTTCCCCAATCTTACTTCTAATTTGTCTGTGCTTGACCTTCATTCCAACCAGCTTCAGGGACAAATTCCAATGCTTCCACGATTGGCCACTTATCTGGATTATTCAAGAAATAATTTCAGCTCAAGCATTCCAGCTGACATTGGTGATTTCCTTATGTACACTATGTTCTTCTCTCTTTCAAGCAACAAGTTAAATGGCAGCATTCCAAAATCGATGTGCAAGGAAGCATATCTTCAGGTTCTTGATTTGTCCAATAATTCTCTAAGTGGCCCGATTCCCCAATGCTTGACTAGCATTAGCGGGACACTGGCCATACTTAATCTAAGGAGAAACAGACTTAATGGTTCTGTTCCTGATGGATTTCCTCAGCATTGCAGTTTAAGAACTCTTGACCTCAGTGAAAATCTGATAGAAGGTCGATTTCCAAAATCTCTTGGCAATTGCGGAATGCTTGAGGTTTTAAACATTGGAAACAATCAGATAAGAGATACCTATCCTTGCTTGTTGAAGCAGATATCCTCCTTGCGTGTCCTTGTTTTGCGATCCAACCGTTTTTATGGACACATGGGATGTAACAAAATCAGTGGTACCTGGCCAAAGCTACAAATTGTTGACATAGCTCGCAACAATTTTAATGGTGAAATACGAGGAAGATGCTTGAGAACCTGGAAAGCAATGATGGCTGACGAAAGTGATGCCGAGTCAAAAACTAATCACCTTCGATTTCAAGTTCTAAAGTTCAGTCAGGTATACTATCAGGATGCTATAACAGTTACAAATAAGGGTCTGGAAATGGAGTTGGTAAAGATTCTAACTGTTTTCACCTACATTGACTTCTCATGCAACAACTTTAGTGGATCAATACCTGCGGAGGTGGGAGAACTCAAATCCCTCTATGGCCTCAACTTGTCCATCAATTCTCTCACAGGCCCAATCCCATCATCATTAGGTAACCTACGACAACTTGAGTCGTTAGACCTTTCGAACAACAGCTTGAGCGGGCAAATTCCAGTGGAGTTTGGGCGCCTTACTTTCCTTTCTTTCATGGATGTCTCATACAATCAACTGGTTGGGAAGATACCATTCAGTACCCAGATTTCAACATTTCCAGCGGAGTCCTTCGCAGGCAATAAAGGATTATGTGGGCCACCTTCACTTCTAAAATGCAGTGACACCAACATATCACCAAATGCAGCACCAAAGGGTCGAGACAAAGCATCAAAAGTTGAGTTTGATTGGCAGTCCATATATACTGGAGTGGGTTATGGAGTGGGAGGAGGAGTTGTTGTTATCCTCTTAATGGTGTGGGAAGAAGGAAGAAACTGGTTAGAGGACAACATTGACAAAATTCTTCTGGTAATTCTTCCAATGATGGGATATTCTTACAGAACTCGTGACGAATGGGACGATGATGAGGAGGACGAAGATTCCGAAGAAGAGAGCACATATATCATGCAAGACTGCAGCGGAGACGAGATTGATTCAGAAGACAGAGTGTTTCGGGGACCATATTGTGTGTTTTGTTCAAAACTTGATATAAGTAGGAAGAGGGCCATCCATAACCCAAATTGTACATGCAGTTTTTCACCACCTATTACATCATTTTCTTCCTCTTCCTACTCATTTTCTCCATAGACACAGCTTTTTTGTTTTCGACTTTCTTCTCTATTTCTTCACATTTCTTCTTAACTTCTACTTTTGCTAGTGTTACAGTTTCATATAATTATAAACCCCGAAATGCCAGTGAGAACTTTCATCAAACAGGTGGTGAGCCATTAAACTAGTACACCAAATAAGCACCTAAAAGTTTAAGGGCTCGTTTGAATGTACTTTCATATGATTGAAAACCTTTTAGGGAAAATATTTTTAGGTTCCAAAAACACGTGCTTTCTGGAAAAATCACCAGTTATGTGTTTCTTTTATGAAGCATTTTAAATACTTTTTCAGAATTTACTTGTATTTTTATTAATAATTGGTTCCAAAAATATTTTCTCCAAAAATATTTTCAATCATTTTAAAAGCACATCTAAACGAGCTAAAGTTTTTAGGGTACCTGAATAAAAGTGCGCCGTTGATGCTCTCTCTCTCCCTTCTTTGTAAAATGTGGTCCGCAGCATGGCAAAGTGTTGAACTTGTTAGATTTGCTACGGTTCCCCCCGTGGCTCTTCCGACGGTGTCGTCGGACGTTAAAACTTATTAATGAACAACTGTATGGGCCATATAAGATGCATCTGGGCTTACTATAAGCCCACTGGGTAGTTGGAAAGTATCGTGCAAAAGCAAATTTTCCAACAAAAAGGAAGAAAAACATTTCAATTAGGTAAAACTATATTAATATTTGGAATCAACCATGTTTTTTATTTACTTCTTATATGATTGAAGCTACAATTTAAATTCCCCCCCCCCCCCCCCCCCCCGAAAACATAAGAGGAAATGAACATCACTTGTCAGTTTCAACCATACTTTAGAGGAGTAGATAATAGTGGTCTGCCACTAGTTATCATTTTTTTTTTAAACAAAGAGAAAGAAAGACATTAGAAGGACCAATTTCCACTTGATATGTGCTTCGTGCATTCTTTATTAGCTTTTTCATGTCTAACGTTGATGGCTCGTTTCGTAATTCTTAATTATGTACTATACATTGTTGCTCATAAGCGTTTTTGCGAAACGTTGTATTATTTTCTAGCCGGCTACATTGACATTAAACACTACCAAAGTATTTCATTTTTTCTGCCATTTTTTGGGAACTGTGCGTCATTTTTGTTACTTTTTATTTTTCATACAAGTGCTATACGGAAATCTAGGAGAAATTTTTTATTATGTTTATAACACGGATGATATATCATTTGTCATTATATAAGTAAAGAGAAGTTTTATATTTGAAGTTGTTAAATATTTCATTACTTATTTAATGACACATGATGTATCATTATGTGTTCCAGACACATTCAAAATTTTCTCAAAATCTAGGTTGGTTCATGATTTTTATTACTTTTTTTTTTATTATCGATTAATATATGGTTAAAACAACCTATCAAATGCACCCAGCACAATGTGATTGACAGTCGCCTCTCTCACTGTTTTCTCTCAAAAACAAATTTAAGATTGATTGGCAAGTACTTTTAACCAACCCAATTAACCGTGTTATCATTTGATGGACCTTGCGCTGTCACCCGTCCAATACTCTTAGGTCATTTTTAACAGAGAGGGCTAAATGTTCAAAAATAAAAAAATGATCTAATTTGTCAAAAAATTCATTTCCAATCAATGGTTGGGTTATAATTTTATGAAGCTCACCAAACTATTACTTGGCCAAAGAGGCATCAGGTTGCCCAAATATAGTCTCCCTCTTAGCCATTTTTTTTTTAACTCACTCCGCAATTGCAATAATAGATTCAAATTTAATAGCAAGATTTGAAAACATCCAACAGTAATTTAACTAAATTAAGCAATAAATTTAAAGTATAAATTTAAAACTAATAAATTAGTAAGAGGGCTATGTTTAGCCCTTTCGGTTAGAGATGGTATATGAATATGGACCGATACTGTTTATTTAAAAATAATTTCTTAAATGACTATAATTCTGGGCAGAGTTATGCGTAGCCATTTTGGATGGAGATGGCCTTACATTCGGTTTGGGTGGGGTGGGTTTTCCTGGTTAATGATGGACTAATGGTTCCGAGATTGGTGACCTTGCTTGCTTATGTGATTCGAAAAAAGGATGAAGAACACGAACCCGACGGTATTAATACTCGAACTTGAATACAATTAATGTCGTGGACTTTTAATTAAAATCTCCCTTGAATTCATCTACAACATTCACAAAATAATTGTGATCATTATATAAAGTTTTTTTTTTTTTTTTTTCATGACAAAGTGTTGGAGTATTTGTGCTCACCGGTCACCACTAAATTAAGAGTAGTGTTACACTTATAATTTATATGTATTATTTTTCTAATAGAGATAAGGTCTACCAGCACATGAGTTCTATTTCTATTCTAGACATAATACAAATAATGGTACAAATAATTATTAAGAATATCATTTTTACTAAACTAAAGTGTGTGCTCACCACCATTGTAGATGATTGTTGTCCTTTTTGTGCCAACGTACCAGAAGCAATTGAACATGGTCTATTGCATTGCTCCCGAGCAGCAGCGATATGGTTCTTTAGTCCTTTGGGGTTGCAAATGTTGCAGCACAGAGAGGTTGGGTTTCAAGAATGGCTGGCTCGGGTGGCTCAGTCTCTCTCTAGGGAGAGCTTTGATTTGGCACTGGTGTTGATTTGGAAGATCTAGAACACTCGTAATGCAATACTTTGGCAGGAATCAGTTTTACAACCACAGGAAATCCAATTACAAGCTCATACATGGCTATTGGAGTTTAAAAAGTGGAATGTGGTACAAAAGCCTGTCAAACCTAATGATGTGCAGACATGGAGGAGGCTGGAGGAAGGTTGGTTCAAGTGTAATTTTGATGGTGCGTGGGATGAACATGCGGCAGCGGGTGGTGTTGGCGTCATCATTAGGAATATAGCTGGGGATTTTATAGCAAATGGAGGACTGAGCAGATTGTATTGGAAGGGATGCGTTGTTGGTCATCGTCGCAATTCAAAATAATGCGGTGGTTAATCACAGGCCATTTGGGCATTTATTGGAGGATACCCGAAGGATCTTGCAGTCATTCAGAACGTGGAAAGCAAGCTTTGTGTGAAGACATGCTAATTCAGTGGCTCATCGGCTAGCCAGATTCAGTCTAACCTTGGAGCACCCAGTTTCTTGGTTTAAGGAACCCCTTGATTTAATTTCTGACCTTCTGTTGGAGGATGGTTCTCCTATTTGGGAGGATAGTCTTAATTGTTATTTTGTTTGTTGCGGAATACTATTTTTCCCTTCATTCGGGTTACTTATCGGGAAGGTTTTTATCGAGGTCCACTGTTAGCACCCTTATTTCTGACCATACGTTGTTCCTGTTATGAATGAATATCGTACTTGCATTTCAAAAAATCAAAAGTATGGCATTTATATATCATACGACTAACTCAAATTTTAAATTGAAAAAGACACCAATGTTTAGTCTAACAGATATGATTGGCAAGGTGGATCCCAATTAACTCAAAAGTTAATGAGGAATTCAAGTGCTTCAGAATGAAGTACATAATATGTGTTTCTTAATTAAATGGTTTTACAACTTCACACCATTTCCAAGTATTTTCTAGCAAACGTAAAACAAAATATTGTTTTTTATTATTAGAAAACGGTTTTAGCGTTGTTTCAAAAGCAGTTTCAAACACATAAGTGATTGAGGTTTGTTTGATTATCTATTTTGACATTTCTACTCTTTGTATATTTTTTTTTATCTTTAGCATAATAAGTACGAATTCAAAAGTTTCACGAACCTGTACTTGAGTTTGTAGAAATTAAATTCACATATATCCGATCGGGTCTGTTGGGGAGGTCTCTACTCCGTTAACGCTATAATTCCGTCAGGGCGAATTTTTATGGCACGATAGATTATATGTAAGAAAAATACTTGTTAGCTAAAAAATAGATAAAATTAAAAAGTGCAAATTGATTCACAATGCATCACTTTTTACGAGTTTTTATCACAAGAGTATATTGATCCAAGAGTATTCCCTTAATACTATAGGAAACTAACGAGTATCGACCCAAGCACGTATTTAGCAAACGTGCCCTACTAATCCAGCCTAAAACCCACAGGATATTTAAGCTAATCGATACTTTTAGGATCATTCCTAGGTTCATCAGCACACCAAATTTGCACTTAATCTAAATCGGTCTCGACAGAAACCATCAAACACAGAGAACATTCCTTTCCATTTTTAGAGCAACACAAAGTAATATTAGTTAAAAGCAACATTTTTGTTATTTAAACACACCACCACTACCATCAAATCGCATCTAACTCACAACATATACTAATACATAACCTAATACGAGAGAGACTTAATCTAACTAGTTTCTTTATGAGAGCAGAGAAGGATTCGGCGATATTAGCTCTTTAACCCGGCCGTCCCCTCTCTGCTCAAGCTAGCTATAATATTTCATATAGGCTTCAATATTGGCAAGGGTTTCTTGACCTTGGAAGCAATTATACTCCGGCATTATTGGAATATTAACCCCTGGCGACGGTGGTTGCACTGAAGCAGCAGCACTAACGAAATTGCTGTGAGCGTACAAATCATGAGTCTGCTGATGATGCTGCGGAGGAAGCTGATCAAAGCACCCAGTTGGATGAAGACCATGACGATGAGCTGGAATGTCCATCAACATGGACGGTGATGATGACGATGATGGATCATGGTGATCGTCCACAGAGTTGATCATGGTCTGGTGAAGCCATATCTGAGTCTTGAGGAACTTCACATAGTGGATAGCCTCCTCCAGCATGGACACAGTGTCAAGCTTGGTCCCACCAGGAACCAAGCTCTGCAAGATCTTGAACCGATCGCTGATCCTGTGCCTCCTCTCACGAGCAGCCACGCTCTGTGGGTCAGTGGACAGCCTCACTCCTTTGCTTTTGTTCTTCCCACCACCACGATTGTTTTTTGTCACGGAAGAAGAAGATTTAGAGAAATTATTTGAGCTAGAGTCATTAGTAGCAGTGACGTAGTCCATTTAGCTAGGCAGGCACAGTAAAACGTAGCTATTTGTTGCTTGAATCTGGGCTTTTGTGGCTAGCTAGAACTTGGTAGGAAGAAGTGCTTTTGGGCACGTATTTATAGATAGGGAAGGATGGATTGTGGATTTCTTTATTAATTTGATGATTTTGAATGAAGGAGAATGAGAGATGGAGAGAGATGTCGTCATGTAAGTCAGCCAATCTTGGCGCAGGATTCGGGTGTCTACCTAGGGTCCTATATAGAGGCCCAGGAGTTCTTTAGCCTAAGCAAAAGGCTTCCTTTGCTTTTTGCTTCTCTTTTAATTTCTTCAAATTATTAGTATTATTATTATTTAGGCATTTGATGGATATTATACATTTATCTAAAGTGACTTTGTAGTATGCTAGTATTGTTTTGTGAGTATTTTTTTTCCACAAGTATCATACAACATGTTATAAGAGGGATTCTTGTATTACCAATTGAAAACACCTCCCTCCAAAAACAAGGAATAGTGCCTCTTAACCAGTCGGCAGGAGAGAGAGAGAGAGGGTCCGGTGTTTTGTTGTTAGGGTTGGAGTCCAATTGGCTTTTCGTGGCTGGTCAGGAATGAAGGGAAAGACTAAAGAGAGAAGTGAGGGTGGGGGTCCTTTTTTATGAAATCTAAGTGGATGTTACCTGGTTGCAGGTGTGTCTAAATCCGAGGACCAAATCCTTGCCGGGTTTTTAAATTGTACGATTATGCTTTTTATAGTTTTTATCCTTAGGATATACACTGTTTTCTGAAAGAGATTTACTATTCATGTCCCCTCAATTGCACCTCTTTAGGAAGAAAAAGAAATGGATTCGCGGTCTTATCATCAGCTCTTCTTTTGAAGATAATTTTTTAGCAAAAATTGCTTCAACTAGTCCTACGATTCCAGCTAGATCCCCCAAACACACCGGTTGAATATTGTCCTTGAATATTTAACCCCATTCTTAATAACTAATACTATACCGATAATATTTTAGATAAGAAATCTGTTGAATCGAATATTATGTTGTATGTTCATCCACAAACACACCCATTGAATATTATCCTTGAATATTTAACCCGATTCTCCATAATTAATAATATTATACGGATAATATTCTAGATAAGAAATCTGTTGAATCGATGTGTTATGTTGTATGCTCATTTTTTTCTCTCTCTTAAATCTCATATCATAATAATACTTTTAAATTTCTTCATTCACATTTGAAAGAATCACATTTTGATAAGATTTTCTTCTAAGAGTCAGACAGTTCTTTGTGTGAATTAATTCAAAATTTTAAAAAGAGAAATTTTCTATAATATTTCATCCATGATGGCACATAGAAATAATTTGGTAAAATTATATTAGACTTGCATATACATGTTGTTAGCTCAAAATTTTGAGTACAAGTAACATTAATTGTTGTAACGATAGTATATTTGTACTTGTGTAAACAACTATCAAAACAAAAGAACACATTTTATTGGAAATCAAGTTCTTTATATATAAATATATATCCTAAATTTTGATCAAGTTACCATTTTAATTAAGGATGAATGCAAATTCTTTAGCCCTAACTAGTGCACGTGCATGGAAATTATTTGCTATATGAACAACACTATGAAATGTCGTGACGAAGCATTTATTTTCAGGAAAAAAAATCACAACACTATCAATGTCCCCCTATTCCAATATGCATAGAAGAACACATTGATACATCCACCACAAGTACCGTTTCAATCGGTAGATTCAAAATTTTTGCATTCAGCAGTGCAAATGATAGATTGTTGCTTTCCCACGTAAAAGATAAAAGCAAGTATGAAAACAACTATTAAAAGAAGCAACGGAACCAGGTGGGGCTGGGGGTCCCTAGCAGGACACATCAGGCTCCGGTTTAATTTGACAATGGGGTGGGTAGAACCCCAATTATTCTTACTTGTTCAAAAGAAAATTACCTGCTTTATCTGTCTTCGTCAAACCACACATCAGTCACAAACAGATGATGTATGAGGTGATAGTTTTGACACATATATATTATCTTAACATAAAATTTGTTTCGGATTTTGTATTTAAACGCCATCATACCTCTTGCAGTGTGTATGGCTGATCTCTATACAAATTAAGGATGTTAACAAAAAAATACAATCAGTATTAAGTCTGTCTAGCTAACCTATGAATGTGCATGCATGTAGAAGTTGTCTATGTGGACAAAGGCGGAGCCAAAATTTTGACTAAATGGGGCAGCTTACAGAATTGAAGCTTATTTTAATGACAAATCAAGGTAAAATGTTCGACTTGTTACAAAATTTGGCAGATTTTTCTGTAATATTTTCTTTACCGTATTGTATTAACAAGCTTCATATAAAGTTCCCGCACGGAAAAAGTGAGCGTGGGCACGTGCCCTTGGAGAAAACATAAAACATTTCATTTTACAAAAATATGAAGAAAAAAACAAGAACATATTATTATTCCACTGTCCACACGTGCTGGGACGGAGGGAGTTGGTAACCTGCGGATTAGCCACTTGATGTTTGAGTGTTGGGCCCCGTGAAGATTGGAAATGGAAACATCGACATCATATGGAGTGATGCTTACTGTTGAGGAAAAGTAAGTGACTGTTACGAGGCCGGCAGGAATGGTTTTTGGCTTTATAAGGTGAATACAGTGCACAGGGTTTTTTACTGTTGCTGCAGTTTTTGAGTAACAGAAACGTTACGAAACGTCTTCTGTGTTGCCCTGGCTGCTTCATATGCTTTGTTTTTTCACGGTGTTACTCTCGTCCTTCAAAGTCTCAAACCCTCTCCTCCTTCCATACATCTTCTGCATTTAATGGAAGTTGACTTGTTCTTAGATCATCTCCAATGGTGACCTAAAATCTAAAAATATTTAGTCCAGAAAATTTAGGTTTTAGCCCAGAAACAGTTTTTCTACTTCAATCCTTCTGGCCTAAAATTTTAACCCCAGATTATCAAAGAATGAATTAAGGATAATTTTTTTTTAAATTAACTTAAAAAAAATAAAATATATATATAGACTATCCTAAATTAATTTTATGAACATTTTAACCTAAAAATATTTAAATACCTATAAATTTTGAAAAATCACTAAATCAATACATGAAAATCATGATAAACATAAACTTTAAAAATTAAAAAAAAAAAAAAAAGACAATTAATAAACCACATAAACTTAATACAATCGAAAACTCATAGACTACATAAACTTAATAATGATATCCACCATCTTGACTTGGAGATGGACTTGGGTGATAGTCTTGAGATGAATCATCATCTTGAAATATACTCCTTGTGGCATTCCTTCGTAAAATTTCCTTTTGCTTACCACGTAAGTATCTCTTCCTCTCTGGAGTGTATTTGTCGAGGTCCTCCATTATCAAATTAGTTTCGTACCTTTCTTGCTCCCTATCCCCTTCTTCCTTCATGGCCAAAAGCATTTGGCCCGATTCTTCTTGTCAACGGCACTAGTTTTCGTTCATTATTGCCATTTCGCTAGCAAATTGTGCACGTGTCGGATCTTGGGACTTCCCTTTTCTCTTTGCTTCCTTTTGCTTATCTCTACCCAGGGGCCTTGCAAAAGAAGAAGTTGGGGTCATTTGTTCGACACCTTCATTGTTGGCAAAATTCACACCTTCATTGACATCATTTGGGGGTGGGGTTTCACTATGAAATAATCTTCCACATTGTTGGTTCGCATCGGTTCCCCACCTTGGACAATCCTTGAGGATGTTCCAAGCATGATGCAACTTAAAAGCTTGATTTTTTGGTGTAGTTCTTATCTTGTAAATTGTCATTGCTTTGTCACCCTATGCAACAAATACATAAAAACAATTAGTTGCAAAATACTATTATGTACATGACAATTAAAATATCAACGAGGAAACTCACATTTCTGAGGCGCCCCTTCCACTAGGCATGTCAACCATGGCTCTCTCCAAGCTTCCCTTTCACAAAGTGCATGCTTTGTTGATAATTTTCCACGGATCATAAACACTACCAACTTCCCTTCAACCGGCGTTGGAGTTTTCATGGAACTTATCAACGATTTTACCCCACAAAACCTTTTTATTTTGATTGGTGCCGATGACACCATCTTCGCTAACAGAAATCCATGCCAAACATAAAGCAATATCTTTGTTAAACGTCCAATTATGACCTCTAACATGCTCTTTTGCCATCTTGAAAATTTTGGAAATGAGAAGAAATGGTAGAAAGAAAAATTGGAAGAATTGTAGGAGAAAAGTGAGTTTTGTGTGGATGTTTGAACAAATACATAGGTATTTATAGAGTTTTTGGTTGAATTTTAAGTTAAATAATTTTTTTAAATTATTTTAGCCGTTGGATTTAAATTTGGACCGTTAGATTTTTTTTTTTGCTGTTAGATTTGATTGTATTTGATCTAAGCCGTTGGATTCCATAAATATATAAATATAAAACTAAAAAAAATAATAATTTGAACTTGGACCGTTGGATTAACCAACGGCCCATTTAAATATGGTCGTTCGATCGAAAAAAGTAGTCGTTAGGCTACTGACAGCAGGGGACACGCCCACGTGGGTGGGGTCCCCGTGGGAATCTGGATGGCGCGTTGCTGCGCGTTGGGCGAGTGGCTCAAGCATCTGGGCTTCACAGCCCGTGTTTCACTCACAACAGGTAGGGCCCATAGTGACTTCTGGCCTAAAAACGGGCCGGTATCTGGCCTTCTTTTGAGTTTTGGGTTTTAGGTTTTGTTTAGCACATGGGTTGGAGTGGGTTTTTTTGGGGGGAGGGGGGAAGATAAATTTTAGGTTATAAGCCATTGTTGGACTTGGTCTTGCTGCATTATGCTGTTTTTGGCACCGATGCGGTAAAAGTAGAAGAATTAAGAAGAGCGCACGCAAGTATAAGAATCACGGAACTCTTGCTCCACTCTCAGACTAAATACACATCATTTTAATTTAACCAACTTATGAAATATTGGCTTTTGAGTTGACATTATCACATAGAATTTATTACCTGAAAAGGCTGGTTTAAGTAGTATTTATCTCAGAACGTTTGAGAATTTAGAAGTTTGAGTACCCAACTTCCCACTGTTAAAAAGCAATAAAATGAAGTTTATAGTTGGACAACTTGACATATTTGTTTAGCAAACTTACACACATACATATATATATATATATATATTAAAGAATGAATACGAACTACTATTGAGGTTTATTAGTATTTTCTTTTAACTTGTAAGTAAGAAGCATCATGTTTGACTCATATGAATGACAATGATGTATAATGTTTATGATGAGATCTATACCTAATTATAGCTAGTTCATTATGCGGTTTTAACTTCATACTTTTTTCTCTTCAGAATGTGTGCAAAAGTAAAAGAATACATAAACATGATAAATTTGATAGTATAAGTTGAACTTAATTTGACAACTGTGACAACATACATACATATACAGAAATGTTCTCTTGATCAACTAAAAAAGGTACTATCACTTACATATAGTCATCTCATCCAATTAAGCAATTAAGTTTAAACTCATATTTCAACCAAAAAAAATAGTACATAAGATGATAATGTAACGACTTATAGCTCATTATCTGCTTATAATCATTATGCAACGCATTCTTACAAATCTATTCAATGACTGAGTCTGGCATGCAAGTTCTTAAGCGCCTACTTTATTTTGATTTTCAGATGACATCGTTTTACGTGTAAAGTTCGAGAAATAAGTCTTCGAAAATTCAGTTTCAGGGCTGCAAAAAACAATAAATTCCTGAAAGAAAATATGAGCTGCTCCTGCATGAGGAAGATTATGTACTAAATATTGTTTATACGAATTGGCCTTACAACGCATGATCAATGAAGACGTATCAGAACAGGGGCTGTCCACAGTTCTGATCTCCTACTATGCCCTATCACTTCACCAGTAACCCAACATACATACATAACACGTGGAATGTTTTCACAATGTGGGAAGACAACACGTGCCTGCCTGATGGAACTGTTTTTCTTTCGAGTAGATGCCCAAAATTGTCAAACACCCTACAGAGTACAGGGCAGGATTGGATGTTACGCTGCGTTTAGGCACGCCATTACCAAATAGACCACTCCAAATGAGTTTTTGTCAGTCAGTACACACCCACTCCCACAGTTCCATAACCAATAATTGCAAATTACTTACCTCCTAATCATTTTTTTACTTCTTTTGAAGCTATGTTTGTACTCCCTAATCACAAAATCAGAAACTTTACATGATTAAATATTTTATTGGATCCGACACTGCATGCCTGCATCCGAAGCGCGCCTGTTATCTTTTGATAGGGCAAATAAACCCATAACTCCAAGTGCATATAATTTCTGCATAAAATAATCATCATCATGTCTACATCTTCTCAACTTTCTTCATTGTAAAGGTTGTTAGGGTTCATTTGGAGCGAAAGAAATGAAATGAAAGTAGCAAAGAGTGAGCAATGAAATTGTGCATTTGTATTAGAACATTTGAACTGGTTATATATGTGTCTCAATTGGTTCATGAATACAACCAATTTGTATTTAAAATAATTTATATATTTGATTTGTTTAAATGACGATTTTGACACGTAATTATTATAACTTGACTGGGAACCTCTCTGCTAGTAGAACATCATTGTGTAAAACAAAATTTCTTAACTCAAGGTATAAAAGCTTGAGCTATAATTTTTTTGGGACAAGTTTTTCAGGCTCACGACAAATTTTTTTGAATGAGCCTGATAAATAAAAATTCTGAAAAATGGATTATATACATTTTCTAAAGAATAAAAAAAGGTACCTAACAAAGTTCTAAATATTGCTCGGAGGTAGGCAGGTGGCGGGGAAGAAGCCGAGGAAGGTTTATTAAAAAATGAGTGAGGCAAAGGGGTATGTGAAATACTCTTGCTTTGGCCAAAGTCACGACACACTTGATTTTGAAAATCCAATATGTATGTTGGTTAGGGGCAGTGAAGGGAGGAATTGAATTTGGTGTTTGTCTTTAGTTCGTTGCGTGGAGATTTGAGAAAATGTAAGAGTAATGCTAGGGAAACCAAAATTTTAAATCAGAATTTGTAAATCAAATAATATGGTGGTTGATGATTAGATTAGTTAAGTGTTGATTAATGTACTTATTTCCTATTGATTACACATAATTTAATTTGCAAATTTGATTTAAAAAATTGTTCTATATCACTACTCAAAATGTAATTGCGTGATGGATTGTAAGGATGAGTGGTAGAGGAATGAGATGGAGGAGGATGGTTGTTGAAAAATGACAGCCTAAAGATAATTAAGAGGAGTAAAGAAGAAGATGAAGAGAGCAAAAGATACGCCAAATATAGCCCAATGAACGCTGAGGAAGTATGCCACCGGCTCTCAAAATGGTAGCAGAAGGCAGCACGCGAGGGTGGGAGTTCTTTTTTTAGATGTTAAATTAGTCATCGACGGAGTTTGAACTCATGCCGTTATGCAAAAGCTCAACACCTTTTCACCATTTTAGTAAATGGCCACTTGTCGCGAGGGTGGGAGTTTGAGAGAGCATTTTCTCTCCCTAAACAATTTTTTGTTTATCCACTCCCCTATTTAGGTTTGTTGAAAGAACAATACTTAGCTACTCAAAGATGAGTAGGAACTCCTACTCAAAAGTTCTCAAAATTGTTCATTGTCAATTCATAGAATTTCGTGTTTACAATTAGAATAGTTCATATTATAAATCACTTTATAAAGATCACCTCTGCAAAAAATTAATTAAAACTAAGGTTGTTTAGTCATCAAACTGTTTAAAAACAAATAAACAGTACTAGTAAAAGTATTATAAACCGTCTATGTATTTGCTATAATAGATTGACTAAACGATCTTAGTTTTAATTTATTTTTTGCAGAGATGATCTTTACAATGTCATTCATAATATGAACGATTTTGATCATAAGCATAAAATCCTAAAATTAAAACATTAAAAAATTTAAATAGGAGTTCATACTCATTTTTAAATAACCATTGTGGTTGAAATATCAACCCCGTGTATGTGATGACAAATGCGCCGTCCAAATATTGGAACCGACCAACCCATTAGAGCAATCCCACCGTTGGGTTTTGCTCGGGGGACAGGGGAGAAACAAGGGGCCCGAGGGCCAGGCGAGGAGGTCCAGCGTAGCCCAGCCCGATGGAAGGGGAAGGCCCGAGCTCCGGGCCCGTGGGGGATTGCCAGCCCTTGAGCCCGAGGTGGGGGTGACGTAAGGCTGACGCCAGGGTGGCGTCAGCGCATTATTTAAATTTTTTTGTGTCAGGCGCGTGCACCCCACCCGCACGTGGGGGCGCATCGCCGACACAAAAATCAGAAAAAACAGAAGCCGTCAGTTACCGTTGGGAAGCCACGTGGCTTCCCACGGTGCGTTAGATCCTAACGGTCACTTAATGTGGACCGTTTGATCTCAACGGTAAAAAAAAAAAAAATTAAGTCAGATTTAATATCCACCGTTCGATCTGAGATCAACGGTGGATATTAAAATGCTTTATAAATTAAAAAATAAATGAAAAAATAGTTTTAAAAATCTGAAAAGTTACCGTTGTGACACGTGGCACAATCTGGAGTGTTGGAATTCAAATTTTTTTAAATCCAAAAAAATATCTAAAATTTTTTTTTTAATTAATTGAATAAAAATTTAAAAAAAATTGTAAAAAATTCAAAAAAATATCTGAAAAATCTGAAAAAAATTGTAAAAAAAATTGTTTTTACTTTTCTATAAATACCTTCTCATTATCATCTACCTTACACAACAATTTCATATTTTCTCAACTACTTTCAATCACATTCCTTTCTTTGTCTCAAATTTTGAATCCATTTTTTTTTCAACAAAATGACCACTAGTGTAGGTACGAATTGGTCGCTTATTGAAGATGTTGCGTTGTGTACTAGCTGGGTTGAAGTTGTCACATCCCGGCCAGGGGCGGACCACTTCCCGAGCCCGCTCCACCACCGTAGCACGATATTGTCCGCTTTGGGCCCCGACCACGCCCTCACGGTTTTGTTTTTGGAAACTCACACGAGAACTTCCCGATGGGTCACCCATCCTGGGAGTGCTCTAGCCTCCTTCTCGCTTAACTTCGGAGTTCCTACGGAACCCGAAGCCAGTGAGCTCCCAAAAGGCTTCGTGCTAGGTAGGGATGAGAATATACATTTAAGGATCACTCCTCTGGGCGATGTGGGATGTCACAATCCACCCCCCTTAGGGGCCCGACGTCCTCGTCTGCACACACGCGACCAGGGTTAGGCTCTGATACCAAATTGTCACATCCCAGCCCGGGGCGGATCACTTCCCGGGCCTGCCCACCACCGTAGCACGATATTGTCCGCTTTGGGCCTCGACTACGCCCTCACGGTTTTGTTTTTGGGAACTCACACGAGAACTTCCCGATGGGTCACCCATCCTGGGAGTGCTCTAGCCTCCTTCTCGCTTAACTTCGGAGTTCCTACGGAACCTGAAGCCAGTGAGCTCCCAAAAGGCCTCGTGCTAGGTAGGGATGGGAATATACATTTAAGGATCACTCCCCTGGGCGATGTGGGATGTCACAAAAGTTACTCATAGTTCCCTTACGGGTAATGAGATGCAGTTGCGAGAAATGTGGAGTCTTATTCATACCAATTTTCTTGAGAAAATTGGTGGGAAAAGAACCAAAGAATCGATGTCCAGTCGTTGGAAATTACTTAGCCAATCGTTTAGTACGTGGAGAGACGCCTTGGCACAAGCTAGTAGTAATATTCGAAGTGGGGAAAATTACTCGGATCAGGTAACAATATATTATTTATTTGATACCCAAATTTACATTATAATTATTTGTTTGTATTATTTATTTGTTACGTACATAATTTATTATTTATTGTTTGTATTATTTATTTGTTACGTACAAAATTTATTATTTATTGTTTGTATTATTTATTTGTTACCGTCATAATTTATTATTTATTGTTTGTATTATTTATTTGTTATTTATTATTTATTATTTGTATTATTTATTTGTTACATACATAATTTATTATTTATGGTTTGTATTATTTATTTGTTACCGACTTACATTATAATTATGTTGTTTGTATTATTTATTTGTTACTTATTTTCATTATAATTATTTATTTGTTACTTATTTTTATTGTGTAGGAACTTCAAGCACAAGCTTGGTACGCTGTCAGAACCAAAAGCAAAAATAAATCATTCAACCGGTGGGAATGTTGGAATATTGTCAAAGATTGTCCTAAATTTAGAGTTGTGCCAGTCGGTCCAGAAGTGCACATGAACAGCACCCCTCTACACTCTACACCCGATCATGTTCATGAAGATGATGCAGAAGAAGTGCCCGAAACGCCCCTCCCTGAACAAGCGTCGGGTTTGACCCGTTTTCCAATTAGGCCTCAAGGTAAGAAGGCTTCAAAGAGAAAAGGGAGTGCTTCGAAGAACGATTATGCAAAGTTCATGGAAGAACTTACTCGCCAAGGTGAATTGACTTTGGCGAGAGAACTGGCGAAAGATGAGGCGGATAAGGCTAGAGAGACATCAAAAGCAGTAGCTGTTGAGAGAGAATTTTATGCTAATGAGAGAGAAAGAGAGCTACTTAGGCAAGAAAGGGAACATGTTAGAGAAGAAAGACGGGTTCAACAAGATCGTGAGATTATGAACATGTCTTTAGAAGGGAAGTCTCCAAATTCTAAATTTTTTTGGAAGTCAGAGAAAGCGGACGTGGTGCGAAGGAGGCGTGCAAGAGAAACAATAGCAAGCCAAGGTGGTTCTAGCACCGCAAGAGAAGATCATCCTAGCACCGCAAGAGAAGATCATCCTAGCACCACAAATTGGTTAAGTGATGATGAATAGAGTACTTTTTGTAATCGGAGCCCATAATTTTCCAATCACTTTGGGTTGTAATTTATTATTTATTGTTTG
This sequence comes from Pyrus communis, assembly GCF_041283825.1. NCBI lineage: Eukaryota > Viridiplantae > Streptophyta > Magnoliopsida > Rosales > Rosaceae > Pyrus > Pyrus communis. The sequence continues at coordinate 5,987,264 of NC_142576.1, read as the reverse complement.
TATTATTTATGTTGTTTCCAATTTCTTGAATATTTATTCAAATTAATTTGGTAAGTTATTTATACTAAGAATTACCCTCTGCCTCCTTGCTTTCCTCACGACATGAAAATTATTAACAAACCCTCTGCTTCCTTGGTAAGTTATTAACAAACCCTCTACCTCCTTGTATAAAATAATTAAAAGTCCATGACCATGACCATCGTTCTAAATAAAAGTCCTTGTTAAAATAATTACATAAACATAAACATAAACATACTAAGAATTACATAAACATAAAAAAATTACATAAACATAAACATACTAAGAATTACATATACTAAGAATTACATAAACATAAAAAAAATTACATAAACATAAACATAAACATACTAAGAATTACATATACTAAGAATTACATAAACATAAACATAAAAAAATTACATAAACATAAACATAAAAAAATTACATAACCATACCAAATAATAAAACACACCAAATAAAATTACATAAACATACCAAATTAAAAAAAAACACACTAAATGAACTTAATTATCTTCAGCTTGTTTCAATGCCCACTGGTGCTCTATCAAGTCAATTTGTCGGGCATTGTGCATGTCTGGCATTTGAAATGCAGTATATCGTTGAATGAGCCTTTTATTGTAACGTCCATCCCTTTGTAATGGCTCATGTTGCACGGGCTCATCGGTGGCGTCATGAGCACAATATATACGTGTTCTTGAATTGTTCATCGGGTCTGGCTCATATTCATCAACAACTTCATAATCGTACTCATCTTCCACAATCATGTTGTGAAGAATGATGCACGTCATCATGATGGATCGAAGCGACTCTACATCAAACAATCTGGCAGCACCCCTGACGATCGCCCAGCGAGCTTGGAGGATACCGAAACAACGCTCCACATCCTTCCTGCACCCCTCTTGACAGCTTGCAAAGTGTTTTTCCTTTGCACCCCGCGGACGTGGCACTGTTTTGACAAATGTTGACCAGCGCGGGTAGATGCCATCAGCTAGGTAGTATGGCCCGTCGTACATACGTCCGTTGACCTCATACGTAACTTTTGGTGCCTTTTCTTGCAGGACATCGTTGAACACTAGGGATTGGGCAAGGACGTTGATGTCATTTTGAGCTCCCGGGACCCCGAAAAAGGCGTGCCAAATCCATGTGTCAAAAGATGTCACCGCATCCAGAATGATACTTTTTGCTCCTTTTCTATCCCCGTAAGCGCCTTGCCATGCACTTGGACAGTTTTTCCACGTCCAGTGCATACAATCAATGCTTCCAATCATCCCAGGAAAGCCACGCATCTCCGCCTTCTTCAACAGCCGCTCCAAGTCCATGTGTGTAGGTTTGCGGAGGTACTCAGCGGTATAGATAGATTTGATTACTCCGCAAAACCTCATCAGGGACTCAAGAATGGTTGATTTCCTCATCCTCGTTATCTCATCCACTTGGTCTGCAGATGCTCCATATGCAAGCATCCGCAAGGCAATAGTAATTTTTTGCTCAGGCAGTAGACCCATAGCACCAAAAGCATCTTTTTTTTGCACAAAATAAGAATTATGGTTGCAAACAGCAATCATTATTTTGTTGAACAAATGTCGTTCCATTCTAAAACGACGTCTAAAGTACGTATCAGGGAATGCACTATTAGGAACAAAATAATCATCCAAGAGTTCCATACCTCGTCGTTGCCTGCTTCTATCAAGGTTTCCGGAACGGCTGGGCCTGCAGATCTGAGCCGCAGCTTGGATGACTCGACGGGAATGTGAGGTTCTGCCCCTCCTTACTTCGTCATCTCTCATTTGACGCTCCTCATCCTCTTCCCTCTCATTTCTTACCCCCTGGTGATTGAAGATTGCTTCTGATTTGTTAAACAATTCTTCCTCTTCCTGATTGAATTCCCACATCATCCTTGAGGAAGAAGAAGAAGACATTGAAAGAAAGAAACAGAAACTATGAATAATGATACAGATTTTTGTGAATAAGGAAGCAGAAACTATGAATAATGATAGAGATCTTGAGAATTTTGGTGTGAGATTTGTGAGGATGGATGATGGATTATATAGAGGATTCAGAAAGGATTAGGTTGTGCATAATGCCACGTGGCATGCCGTCATTCGTTACAAATCTGATGGAAATCTATCCTCAAAGATTGTGAACAGATTATGACACGTGGCATGCCGTCATTCGTTAAAAATCTGATGGAAATCTATCCTCAAAGATTGTGAACAGATTATGACACGTGGCGCGACGTGATTGGTTAATAATCTTATCAGAAATCCATCACCAATAATTGTATTATTTTGTATTATTTAATAATACTTCGGATAATGACACGTGGCGCAACGAGAACGATTAAAAATCTTATCCGATATTACAATTAAAATTATTTTGTATTATTTTATAAATAAAAAAAATACTAATATTTTATTGCCTATTGCCAGGGCTATTGAAGTGTAACGGTGGAGATACAAATTCTATTGCCAGGGCTACTTACTGTTAATTAAGGGCAGTTACTGTTCATTAGATGGATTGAATAGTGTACTGCCAGGGGGAGGGCTCCAACGCTCGAGTTGCTCTTAACGAAACGCGCACCGTTAAAACCCGTACGATCATCTCTCCCTCAAACCCTCACTCAGTCGCTATCTAGTCAATACCGTCGATACAAAACCCTTCTTTTCCCAAATTCTCGAACCCCCGCCCGACACTTTCCATTTCGAGATACCCCGACTCGATTCTTGCCCCATTTTTTATGATGGTGAAAAACAATCCGAACCCGAATCCGAAGGCGCTGGTCCAGAGGCGGGAAGATGAGGACGAGGCGGCAGTGGCTGCTGGCGTTGGTGCTTCCGCCTCCTCTCGTGGGCCCATGATCAAGATCGACGTCGTTCTCGGCCCTGGCAACGGGCCCCGCTACGAGCTCTTCCTCCCTGCCCACTCCACTTTCGGTATTCTCCTTTCGCCCATGTTCTTATCATTCCATTTTAATCATCACTATTAATTTGATTGTTTTTTGTTTTGGATATCGTCAGGGGATATGAAGAAACATGTTGCACAGAAGACTAATTTGGAGCCAGAGGCGCAGAGACTCTTTTTCAGGGGGATGGAGAAGGCAGATGAGGAGCATCTGGACATTGCCGGTGTGAAGAATAATTCGAAGGTGCTGCTTCTGGAAGCCCGAAAGGAGAGTAAGGTTGAGGAGGTAAATCAAAGCAATGAGATGCCAGTCGGTGCTGGAGAAGTTGGAGTCAACAGCAAAAAGATGCCAACCAGTGGTGGAGATGTTGGAGGCAAAAGCAATGTCATGTCAAAAGCTTCTCAAGCGATTGCTGAAGTCAGAGCCGAGGTTGATAAGCTCGCGGAGAGGGTGAGTTCCGTGTGCCAATTGTATTTGGTTACCAAAATGTTAGATTTGTTTGGTGCTCACAATGCTTTGTTTGATTTTAAAAGGTTACTGCCTTGGAAGTGGCTGTGGCTGGCAGGAACGAGGTTTCCGATAAAGAATTTGTTGTGCCAACAGAGTTGCTCATGAGGCAGTTGCTGAAATTGGACGGCATTCAAGCTGAAGGAGAAGAAAAAATGCAACGCAAGGCAGAGGTTTGTATTTTTCATGATTTTTGGTTTCTTATGATGGAATTGCTACGCATTTTGTTTGTTCTCGTGGAAATGATGTGCTGTGTTGTACTGATCACACAATGAAGTTGTGATCATCGGCGTTGAGTAGTGTTGTAGTTTATAGATATAGGGAGGTGAAAATTTCTTTTGTTGTAGCATGGATTGTATCAAAATTGATGGATTCTAGTGGTGAGATGGCAGCGTTGCCAATGATTAGGGTGATTGAAGCAATGCAAAGCGATGGGAGGGAGAATCAAAAGATTTCCTATCTGTATTCTATTTAGGATTCTACCGTTGTGTTAATTTAAAGAACCCCACCAGGTTTCTTCTAATTGTTTTTGAGGAAAGGTTGGATGCATAGTAGTCAGTATATACTTGTCCTTCGGGCCCAACTTCAGTATCTTCGCACATAGTAGACTCCACTTGAGGGCTTCCACCACAGAGATCATTTCATTGTATTGCTTGAAACAACTAAAGGATTGCTCAATATAAGCATTGTTGGCTTTTGTTGGTTGCTATGTATCATGTGTCTTACGGTTGATGTCATATTCTTCATAGAGTAGCATTATCTGTGTGTTGATGTTGGTATTTGCGATGGAATCGCATTACTTTCTGCATTTGGAGCTTTTAGATTTTCTTATGGATCAGCATTACGAGATCGGTTACCCCTCTTCCAAATTCCAATAGTTATTCTATTACTCCCCCTTCGCCATGCTCTTTTCCAGTCCTGTCTTCCTCATTTCCTCCTCACTTAAACCCTTGCCCTGCCTTTGGAGATTCAACTATGTGCTATATTAGGATCGGAACTCAAGAGCTTCCTGTTAGAAATAGGAAGAGATACCGCTAAGCTACAGGTTGCTATTGGTGTGGCGACCCTCTCTTACATTGTTTACCGTATCACAACCATGATTAAAAATTTGTACAGCAGATAGGATTGCTTCCAATGGAATTTTATGGATGTGAATATAAACTTTAAAGGTCTCCTTATGTTCGCAGCTTATTCTCTTTGTGCTGAAAATTGATTTGCTGCAATAAGTACATTGGAATGTCAGTATGTAATGGCTATTTTATAGGTTGTTACAAACTTTTGAAGTTCCATAGACTATTAGGGATCTGTTATGGCAGGTTTAACAATTTTCTTGTACAGGTGCGACGTGTCCAGAACTTTGTGGATGCATTGGATGCTCTAAAGGTGAGGAACAGCAATCCAGTTAACAACAGTAGCAATGCTGTCACAGTAACAACCGAGTGGGAGACCTTTGACTCTGGAGTCGGATCCCAGAATCCCCCAACGTCAACGCCAGAGCCATCTTCAACAGAACCAAATCAGGAATGGGAACACTTCGATTAGCCAAAGTTCTATCTGCTTTTCTGGGTTTTAGGATTCATAGTGGGACATAGGATACTCTAGCATGTAAAGTAGCTATTTTTGGGTACTGGTACCCACGTTAACAGTTCAAGGGTTTGTATGACAACCTTAAATTACTGTAAAGGAAACTACCATCTGCTCAGATCAAATGGAATTGGTATACTTTGGTTTCATATTATTCGTTTTGCATGTTATGTTGCTCGTCGTTTTGTATACCATTACGGAGCATTTGTGATTGCACTTGAGGTATTGAGTTCGATTTCCCCTCCCAGTGTCGCTCGCATAAAAAGAGTTATCTTCTTCGGAAATTGAACAGAGTGGACTGTTGGCTGGAGATACAGGATTGGATCATATTTTTCTCCATCACCCCAAAGACCGTAAGCCTCCTCTCCGTGAACGGCGTCATCTCCGATATTAAGCTGCTCCTCCGGCATTCTCAGAGGTATGAAAACCCTAATTGCCAGAAGTATAAAAGTGGTGGAGACGATGTTCCAAGCAATCACAAACATGGCTGCAACCAATTGTTTCAGAAATTGCATCCCTCCATTGCCATCGTAGAATGCACCTCTGCTGTTGCCGACTGGCAGTATAAGCCTGCAAAGTGCTGGCTCCGCCAGAAGCCCAGTCAGCAGACCTCCCAGAAGCCCTGCCACTGCATGTGTGTGAAATACCCACCAGGGTGTCATCCACCTGTAAATAATAAAAAATTGTATATCGTAAGAATTTAATTTAATTTATGTGACAGTAAGACGATTATCTATGTTGTTCTAATTTTAAAAAGTAATTTGAAATTGGATGCTTCAAGCGAATACACTATCTTAACCGAACGAACTCGGATTTGTAATGTTTGTTTTAGTTTTTTCCCCTTCTATTCCTTTCATTTCATTTATGATCTTTTGTTCATTGATGATTGGTCAAGCATTAAGGAAAGAGGATAGAGGACTAATGGAATATCTTCTAGAAAACCTAATCTTCATGGTGGTCAATTTACTGTTGATGGAGGTACAAATTTAAAGGATAACGGAACGAATATAATATACTAGTATAGTGGAAAATGATGGATGTGATTTTTGTTGGGACCGTAAGGTAGAAATCTTTGAATACAAGGTAAGCTAGATGAATATTTTAAAAAACAAAGGAAAAGAAATGAAAGACCAAATATAAACAAATTAAAATGTTTGATGGAGACTTAAAACTACTTAAGATTCTTTATTTCATGTATCGAAGGAGCACAAATTATCTCTTTATAAGATTAGAACGTTAAAAATTATCTTTATAAGATTAAAACGTTTAAGTTTTTAACGACATGATTAGAAAATACACAATGCGTGTCATATGCCAAAAAACAGTACCAAAAAATTATAGAAATAAAAAGACAGTGTGGAAAGTAGAAACTCTAACCTTTTGCAATAGCGTAGACTTTTTGTGTAGGATCATCATGGAGACCCATGGAATGCTTCCAAAAAGTATTCCCATCAGAATAGTCGCCCACGACTGCACCAACCCCGCCCCAGGCGTGATGCATACAAGCCCCGTCATCATGCCCTAAACAGCTCCGATCACCGACAGCTTGCCGAAGAACACGACGTCCAAAGACGTCCACACAAGAAGGCTTGTAGTTGCATATATGTTTGTGTTCAACACTGCTATTGGAGCAACAATGTTTGCAGCATAAAGGGGCCTCACTGTTGAAGCCTGACTAGCCTATCCACAGCATCCTAGCACCACAAAGCATTAGCAACACATTGTTTGGTGGAAACCTTTCCCTGTCACTCTTCAACCTTGGACCAACCTAGAACACATAAGCAAACATGGCATTAGTACATGTGCAAAACTTTAAATTAGTCTAAATTCTAAAACTTCATGCGCAATATCAGCACAAAAAACATTAGTAGAGGATCCAGACTCACGATTTAATCATAAGTACCTACCTAATAAGCGGCGGTGAAACCCGCTATGCCTGAGGAGAGATGGATGACATAGTCGCTAGAGTAGTCAATGACACCCCAATGGTAAAAGAAGCCACCACCCCAAAGACTAAAGGCTCCAACAGTGTACGAAAATAGAAGCCAAAGAGGGAGAAAAGCCATCCAAGCCTTGATGTTCATTTGGCCAAGAATAGACGCAGCTAGCAAAATAAGAGTAATGGTTGCAAAAGTGAATTGGAAGTAGACAAGGGATGCCATGGGGTAAAATGGCTTAACCATTGAGGTCTCAATCAATCCGCCGTTGTGAAAGTGAGTGCTTTCTGGCACTTTGGCTCTGATGATGAGGAACTTTTGACCAATAGAGGGTGCACCTTTAGCCCAAAATGGCAGGAGTTGGTCCCCGAAGGCCATGCAGTAGCCTACGAGGACCCAACAGATGAGCACGGCGGTGAAGGCGTAGAGGGCCATGAAGGCTGAGTTGACTGCCCATTTCTTCTTCACTATGCTGGCGTAGAAGATCACAAGGCCCGACATGCTTTGTAACCCTACAAAAGTGGCAGCTGTAAGTTGCCATGTGTTGTGGCCTTTGTTTAGCCACGGCGGAACCGCCAGGGTTATTGCACTATAAGCATTTGTTATGCCGGCCATGGCCAAATTTGGGGACTAAGAGCTTTGCCTTCGTGGCTAGTTAGTAGTATGTAATCCTTTTTGTGGAGAAAAATAAAGGCATGGACTTTAAGCTTTTGTAATCTAATCAATCCATTGGTAGCTTCGTGTGAAATTCACTTCTAATGGGAATGGGGTTGGACTTTACTCGTGTAATTGATTTTAAAGAGATTTGGAGTTGTTAAAGCATGTCCAGACGAGATTTGGAGTTGTTACAGCATGTCCCACGTCTGGACGCCTGATCAAATTAAGTTTCCTTATCTTGGATGTTTTGTCTACTAGTTGCATCGAGATTTTCTGTGACGAAACCTCACTTTGTTGAAGATCAACACTAGCCCCATTGGTGTCTAGATTCTAAAGAATTCTAGTAATGGTCGGTGCATGCATATTAAGAAAATGCTAGATAATTCTAGCAAGTTGTTTAGTCGGTGGTTCATGCATATTAAGCTAAAAAGTTCTAGAAGCTTGTAACAAATGTGTGAAGCAAAAGCCTATGTTGGTGGGCTGTTTGTAGAAACAAGTAGAAGGTTAATTATAATGAAAGCCCAAGTTGGTTGGGCATTTAGGAAGGTCGGCTGATGACACCTATAAATATGGGTGTGGTGTTGTAATCAAAGTAATCAAGCAAGTAGGCAACCAAGTGAGAGTGAGAAGCAAAAGTAGTCTTGTAAGAGTGTGAGTGGTGTAGAGTTTGTCTTTATAAAGAAATAGAGTGTCAAAGCTTCTAAGGTGTGTCCTTGAGAGTTTGTGTTGTAATATTTTGTGAGTGTAATACAAATAATTTGTTTACTTGTTTTGTTTCTCCAACGCTTGTGTTAAGAGTTGTGTACTCTAATTTTCCTCAACAATTGGTATCAGAGCGGTACGATCGAAGATTGTCTCTAGTGAAGCTTCCAAGAATCGTGAGAAGTTTAGTACTTCGCAAGATTGTTGACTAATCTTGTTTGGCTTATCGAAGTTCTGCCGACATGATGAGATATCTTCAAGTTGTTGGAGGAATCAAGAAGTTGAACAACAAAAATTACAACACATAGGTGACATGTATGGAGTCTTACCTTCAAGGCCAAGATCTTTGGGATGTCGTCGGCAGTAATGAAGTTACACAGCCAGAAGAAGACACCAGCGGGACTTTGCAGAAATGGAAGATCAAGGTAGGTAAGGCAATGTTCTCCTTGAAAACCACAGTTGAAGAGGACATGTTGGAGTATATAAGGAAGACTTCAACACCGAAAGAAGCATGGGACACCTTTGCCACACTTTTTTCAAAGAAGAACGATACAAGATTGCAACTTCTCGAGAATGAGTTGTTATAAATGGCCTAAAGGGACATGATGATTGCCTAATATTTCCACAAGGTAAAGTATATTTGCTGTGAAATTTCTGAATTAGATCCTAGTGCTACAATTATAAACACCAAGGTAAAAAAGAATAATTATCCATGGTTGAGACCCGAATATCAAGGTTTCGTTGCTGCTGTACAAGGATGGTTGACCCAACCATCACTTGTTGAGTTTGAGGATTTGCTTACCGATCAAGAAACTTTGGCAAAGCAAATGGGAGGGGTCTCGTTAAAAGGTGAGGAGAAAATGCTCTACATTGAAAGTAAAGGCAACTTAAAGCAGCGTGCTGGTAGAGGATCTAAATCAAATGGTGACAAGGTGAAAGGTCATCAAGGAGGAATGAGTTCTCAGCCAGGGGGAGCTCCGAAGTATCACGGCAACCGTGGTCAATCCCAAAATAATAAAAGGTTTGAGGGAAAATGTTACAATTGTGGAAAGAAGGCCACATAGCGAATGATTGTTGGTTCAAAAAGTATGCAGAGAGTAATGTTGCCAGCTCAAAGGAGAAAAGTGAAGATGATTGGGATGTCGTTGCATCTTTAATTTTAGAGGAAGAGTGGGACGCTGAAGCATCTTTTGCTATAGAGAAGCAAAAGTCAGCTCTCACAGCAACAAATCAGGAGTCGATTAACTACAAGAATGATTGGATCATGGATTCAGGTTGTTCAAACCATATGACGGGTGATAAGAAAAAGTCAAAGTCTGCCTGAGTACAAGAGAGGTTAATTGGTGGTGACGGCCAACGACTCGAGGTTACCGATTGCTCATATCGGTAATACAGTAATTATGCCCCGGTACAACACTAACCAAGTGCCGCTTCAAGATGTCTACCATGTTCCAGGGATGAAGAAAAATCTGCTTTCAGTGCCTCAGCTAACGTCATTAGGAAATTATGCCTTGTTTGGTCCACGAGATGTGAAGGTGTACCGACACCTCATGATCTTAGGGACGTAAACAATGGAGGGACGACAATTGTAGTCAGTCTATGTAATGTCAGCAGAAACTGCATACGTAAACAAGACAAGGAAGAACAAGACATCAGATTTATGGCACATGAGATTGGGTCATGTTAGCTATCACAAGCTAAATGTGATGATGAAGAAGTCAATGCTTAAAGGGCTACGTCAACTTGACATGAGAACATACACGGTTTATGCAGGATGCCAGTATGGTAAAGCACATCAACTACCATACGAAGAGTCAAAGTTTAAAGCGAAAAAACTGTTGGAGTTGGTTCATTCCGATGTGTTCGGGCCCATCAAGCAACCATCGATAAGTGGGATGCGGTACATGGTGACAGTCATTGATGACTTCTCCAAGTATGTATGGATTTTCTTTATGAAAAAAAATTTGAAACATTTTCAAAATTTAAAGAGTTTAAGGAGACAGTTGAAGGAGAAGTGGGAAAGAAGATCTGTTGCATAAGCACGCATAATGGAGGAGAATATACCTCAAATAAGTTTTCCCAGTATCTACGAGAATGTATAATACGTCACCAGTTCACATGTGCCAACACTCCACAACAGAATGGTGTAGCGGAAAGAAAGAATTGACATCTTGTAGAAGTATATCGGAGTATTCTACATGTAAAAAATGTACCAGGAAGGTTTTGGGTTGAAGTAATGAGAACTGCAGCTCATGTGATCAACATACTTCCTCAACCAAGGTTAGAATTTGTCTCACCCTTAGAGAAATTGTGGGATATGAAACCTACAGTTAGTTACTTTCGAGTATTTAGCTATGTGTGCTATGTATATGTTCCAAGTCATTCACGTAGCAAGTTTGACAAGAAGGCAATCAGATGTATCTTTGTGGGATATGATAGACAAAGAAAATGGTGGAAATGTTGTGATCCTACAATTGGAAGATGTTACACATCACGAGATGTGGTGTTTGATGGAACATCTTCTTGGTGGCCTTAAAAAAGAGAGGCATTGCTTGATTCGAGAGAGATTGAAGATAAGTTGCAGCAGAAGATATGAGAGTAAATTGTTCGAATCCAATCGAGACCAAATGAGTATGAGGATTCACTTGATGGTGATGATGTTGAGCAAGTAGTACCTCAAAACCCTTAGCAACCTGGCGTATATCAACAACCAGAAGAAGAAAGACCTAGTGAAGTGGAAGTATCAACTCCACGATCACAACTAAGGAGGTCAACAAGAATCTGGAAGCCAAATTCTAGATATGCCAACGTAGCCATAGAAGAAGAAGCAGTTGAACTTGAGTGGCTCAAAGTTGGGAGAAGAAGTCATTGCAGTGGAGCTAAATCAAGCTTGGAATCTCGTGCCAAAGCGAAGAGATGTGAAACCCATATCATGCAAATGGGTGTGCAGGAAAAAGCTCTGACATCAACTCAACATGGAGGAAAGAATAAGTTGGTGTTGAGGGGAGTGTTGAAGATCAACACCAACCCCAATTGGTGTCTAGATTCTAGAGAATTCTAGCAATGGCCAGTGCATGCATACTAAGAAAATGTTAAATAATTCTAGCAAGTTGTTTAGTCGGTGGTTCATGCATATTAATCTAAAAAGTTCTAGAAGGTTGTAACAAATGTGTGAAGCAAAAGCCTACGTCGGTGGGCTGTTTGTAGAAACAAGTAGAATGTTAATTATAATGAAAGCCCAAGTCGATTTAATGAAAAACTACATTTTTACACTAAAAAGTCAATCCTAGTACTATTTACTTTACCTTTTATTTTGTCTTTATCGTTAAAACTCAAAATTTTCAAACAATTTTAATTAATTTTCTTTAAATTTTATATCACAGACATTACATTAGTCTGGAGAAGGGATTCCAATTGCACTGCTCAAATGAACAGTGTTTAGACCCGGATTTCACTCTATTTACGGCCAAGCCACTGCTTTACAGAGTGGACTTTGTGGTTTGGACCCGATTTTCGCTCTATTTACGCCGTGCGATTGCTGTAACGAGTGATCTTTATGGAAGGTTTGGGTTGGGGCTGGAACCTTTTTTTTTTTTTTTTTTTTTTTTGGTTTGGGCGGATGGGCTTTTGCGGGTTTGGGCTGTGGCTGGTGGTTGGATTCGGTATAAGGTGAGGTGGATGCGGTGACTCACCGACAAAGGGTAACCTTCAGCCTGCAGAATGGCAGGGAGAAGAGGAGAGAAGGAAGAGCCGTGCGTTGGAAAAGGGATGGGAGTAAACATGGGAGGAGACAGGGGTGCCCGAAAGTTTGGTTTTGTTTTTGTTGGCAACGGGTGCGCAGAGAGACGGCGAGGCAGGGGTGGAGGGCTAGGGGCAGGGTTGCTTCCAGAATTTTTGTTCCGGCTGGAAGCCATTTCCGCCAGAATTGATGGGGAAGGCATGGTTGTGTGCAGTTTGTGGGGTTAGCCGGTCAGGAAGGGGTTACTGAAGGAGGTATGGAAGAGTTTGATTTTTCTGTTTCCTCCCTTGATTCAAAAGGTAATCACTGTTTTCAGTTGGTGTGTCCTCTGACTCAAATTTAAAAATGGTTTCTTGACTGTTTAGTTTATGGAACAACATCCTTTCCTACTTTCTAAAGCTCATTTTCTTTATTTTAGCTCAGATCGACTCACTCCACACTCTCTCTCTGTCTCTGTGATTCTGGGTTCCGTTCTGCCATTTTTGCTTCTGAAGAAACCTAATTGCAGGTTCCTTTTCCATTTCCAAGCTTCGGTTATGCTTTGTGCTGCCGTATTTTCTGTTGTTAATGAGGCTTGACTGAAATATGCATCAACTTGATTGATTATGCTGCTGTATTCTCTCTCTCTGCATTTTCTCTTTTTCTCTTTTTAATGAGGCTTTATGCTGCTATACCAAAATGATGAAATATTCATTTTTAATTATATTTATAATTGGGTTTGTTTTAGTTCGGAGTTTTAATTTGATCAATGTGCTTTTTTTGTGATTAGGATTTAGGACATTGGTAACTTGGTTGATTAGGAATTTGTGTGTTTACCTCCTGATCAGTATTCAAATTTAACTTTTTGTCATTTATTTTCAGCAGATATTGTAGTTAATCAATTCATCCGTGACGTGTTTAAACTTAAGTGAAAATTTTAAATTCAAGTTTGAAAATCTTCTTTTTGGTGAAGCTATTTGTACAAGTAATGAGACTAGGAATGGCAACAGGCAGGGTAGGCCGGGTATTTGCATCCTGCTTCAGCCTCTAAACAGGGCACTGACAACTTTTCATTGTTTAACTTTTTCCTCCCTTAGATAGTTGCATATGTTTGATTTGTTAATCTGCTTCTTACACATGTTGTTTCCTAATGGTGTAGGTGGGTTGCCGGATGCGTGTGCAGATTACTCGAATAGATGAAGCTAAGAATGACTTAGTATTGAGTGAGAAAGAAGCTTGGGTCAGTTGGATTTTGACATTTAATTTATTCATGTTTTTTGTTGCTTGCAATGTTCTCTCATTGTTTGTTCTGAGATTCTGTGATCTTATTTTTCATAAGAACTGACATTGGTTTGCCATATAATGTTTCAGGAACTGTTATACCTTAAGGAGGGAACACTTTTAGAAGGAACTGTCAAGAAAATCTTTCCATATGGAGCCCAAGTGAGGATAGGAGAAACTAACAGGAGGTATAATGACTTTCAAACTTACCTTAAAATCTGACTGGGCGCATAGTTTCCCTGTTTTTTTTTTTTTTTTTTTTTTTTTCCACTTTTGAAGAAGCGCTGCATGTGTGGATTACTTTTGAAAGATTAGAACACCACAAAATGGAAATAAAATAGCATGCGACTTTCTCTCAAAAGGTATCTAAATGCATGAAAAAGATGAGAAGATACATAATATCTATCTTCAGAATAGAAATTAAAATTTTGAACTTTAAAATGAAAAGCATGCAATTTTGTACTCTTACCCAGCGGTTGCTTCTCAGAATTGCCTCATTCCCTTTCTTAAGAGGGATCTATTTTGATAAGAAACAAGACCTTACAACAATTGCATTCTTCGTTTTCTTGAATTTCTTTGGTTTTTGATGGATGATTAAGTGGTGTTTGATTGAGAAATTTGCCGATTAGGATTAGGTTGGGGTCTGTATGGTTGCCTGGAAAATTTGGGAAAGAAAATGGGGTCATGGGATTAGGATTTAGGACCTTCATAACTTGGTTGATTGGGAATTTGTTTGTCTATCTCCTAATTAGTATTCAAATTTAGTGCATATAAGTCCCTTTCTTAAGAGGGATATATTTTGATAAGAAACAAGTTGCATTCTTCGTTTTCTTGATTGTAAAGTCTTTGTACCATGTCACATATATTAATAGGATGCTTAGGTAATTGTAGGAGAAGTTATGCATGCATTCTTTTGGCAATCCTTTCCCAGAACCTGTAGTGATCCTGATATGAGTCTAACTCTGCCTTGGTCATAGCTCAACATGGAAACGTTATGGAATATCTTCTTTACAAGTGTATCTAGGCTCTAGCCTCCTCTTTTTGAGCAGACTTATCAAATATATCACAAAGTATGTTCTACTGGAGCTCAAATCAAACAAAGAGAGGGAAAATCAAAATACACCAGGAAAAAAAAAAAAAACATAATTTATTAAGATGTATGAAGGAAACATAATTTATTAAGATGTATGAAGGAAAGGTTTCGGTCATTTAAAAGTAGGTTAAATTAATGATATTATATAGTGATTCTATTTGATGCTTGCTTGCCCTGCAGTCAACTCAGTGCTTAAGGATTATGTATGTTTCCCACTTCCCAGGTCTAATTGGATCGCATGCATGTAACAATAGTTAAATTGGGGGCTGGACAATTAACTAATCATAATTTATTTATTGTGTGTAATTACCTCCATAAGTGTGGTTACAAGTTGAGCCTTTTCTTTGTTTTTTTTTTTTTTTTTTTTTTTTTTGTTGTTGTAGCTTTCCAGGCCTTAATTGTATTCTTTTTCCTGTTTGTTGACAAATAAGATTGTGGCAGTTTCCTCCTGCCTGATAACTCTGTTTTTCTTTTTTTTTTTTTTTTTTTTTTTTTTTTCCTGTTTGTGGTTTTTAGTCTTTGTCATTTAATTGGTGTAGCTTTGCTATGATCTCTGTTCCGGCAGTGTGTGATTAGTGCTAATGGAATTTCAACACTGTTTCTGAGCTATAATTTTCGTCGCTATTCTGTGAGTTAGTGCTAATGGATTTGCTGTGTTTGCGATTTTCAGAAACTTGGATTGTTGGACGGAGCACTTGGCCCTTTGGCGTTTGAGGTATATTTATTTACGGTGGTTTCATGACTTACATTTTTTTTTGTGCACGTCGGGACTGGATTTTGCTATGTAATTGTGGCATCCTTTAGCTATGTTTGACCAGGATAACAGTGGAATGTGTAATTGCTATGTCTTAAGTTGGTGTAATGTTAATGGTTTGCAGATGTGTAATGTTAATGGTTTGCAGATGCTTAGGAGACCATCTGTAAAATTGCTATCAATAAAATTGCCATCGTTGAAATTGGGGAAGAAATTTCGGGAAATAATGTTAATGGTTTGCAGATGCTTAGTGTGCTGTCTGTTGTTAGGTTGCTGCCATTGTTTGTTAATTATTATTAACAAGCTTTTGTTGCTCCCATTGTCTGTTAATTATTATTAACAAGTTTTAAGGCGTGAACCCATTGGTTATTGATGGTTATTGGCGCAAGGCCATTATTGTTTCACCGCTGGTGAGATTGTGTTGTTTCTTGAAGATTTTTTGGTGAGGTTCATGCTGTGTGCATTTTCTTTTGTATTTTTTGCATTTCTTGCAATCATAAAGTGGGTTGAGCTTGGTTCATGAATAAAAACAGCAAATGTATTGACTTTTGGATGTGTTTCACGTAAAAACAGCAAGTTGTGATGTGTTTGTCGTTGTAAACTTGATCGGGAACTTTGGCTTTCTATGTGTTTCGCATGATAAAACGGAAAATATATTGAGCTTGAAAATAAGGGTTTAGGGTTCACTGTCTTTCCATGTATAGAAATTTACCCCTATTTTTGGTTTCCTTATAATTTCAATTATCTTTCAGGAACCTAATCCCTAAACTTATTAAATTCATTGATTAGTTGATTTTGGATTCAATCCCGAAGTTCCTATTTCTCGGATTGGTGTTGTGTGCTACTTTCTGGTGATTAGATTGGTAAATCATTGCATTTTACTGAAGGTATTTGACCTGCCTATTTTAAACTTTTGAGCTCCTTTCGTCTCTAAAATGTTTGAATATAGTCGTCTTGGGAGTCTTAGTGTGATTGTTCTTCTATTTCTTAGATTCAATATGTTTTTAATTTCTCATTTAATTGGTGTAGCTTTGCTCATTTAACCAGAATTTAATCAGATTTGGTCCTCGAATTTCTCTGAATTGCTAAAGGATTTATTTTCTTTGGAAATTTTAGAAACTCGGGTCATGGGAGGAAGAAGGGTTCCTTGCCATTTTTAGGTATATAATTATGTGCCCTGATTGCATGTTCACAGCCTATTTAGTTAAATGGATTTTTTTATTTATCTTTCTAAAGCTTTCATGCCTAGATTTTAAATATGTGATTGGTTTGTGAGTGATAAATGAAAACAATAATCATGGGGGCATTCTTATTTTTGGATTTTCTCTTCTGCGTTTTTCCTTCTGTCCTTTGTATGTTTGCAGTTAGATCAATGGGTTCAACCCCTTGAACTGAAATTTGTTTGACAACCTTGAAAGTGTTTGGCTTTTTGGTGCTCTTTAATGTGCACTTTCTTTTGTTTATCTAGATTAGTGTTTTTCCGGCCCTTTTAATCGTTGTAGTTCACAAAGTCCTTATTGATCTTGCAATTGTTGTTTTTAATTTATCTTTGTTGGATAGATGGCATGTACTGTGGGTTTCGGTGTTTAGGGAATATTCTGAGCTTCATTACCATTTTAATGGTTAGGGAAAATTTTGAGATTCATTAATAGGATTTTTGTGGCTAACATTCTTTAGCTAAATTCGTAATTATTTGGTGTTTAGAGTCCAGTGGATTGGTATCCATATCTTATAAATATGTTGGCCAAGACATATGTTAGCTTTCATTCTGCTTTTGCTTTCATTTTGTTTTTTCATTTTCATTTCTTATATCTTGCTTTTGCTTTTGATGCATAGTTTGAAAGCTTCTGGATCATAATATGAATTCCGGTGTGTGCAGTGTTTGTACAATTTGAATTCTCAAGCATGATGATATTGCATAAACATGTAGATTTTACACTGCTTTTGTGCCATGCAGGTGTGTGAGAGTGCGTGCGTTGTGCAATTTGAGTGTGCCGTCTTAACTGCAGAAGCAAAATGTGTCAACTGCATGGCGCTTCTGTTTCTTATGGAAACAAGTCTTCTGCATATTTTTTGCTTTGAACGTTTGTGCTCGGAAAGTTAGCTACTTGAACGTTCAGTTTCGTCTAGCTAATTGTACAATGTTTTTACATGTCAGCTCAGTTGAATGTATATAATAGCCAAGCTGCTTATCTTTTTGACCTCATTCAGTCATGTGTCTCTCTGTTCGATTGTGTTGAATTTATTCAGGTTAAATGTGTCTTATTCATGAAGCTACGCATGATGCATTCAATTCCCTCAGAAACGCGCGGGCATATTTTCTAGTTCTTCCTAAGGCCGTGCCACAATGCAATCCAATGGTCGATATTGTCTATATTTGAAGTCTTCAAGGTTATCCTAGCATAAAAATCATCCAAATCCAAAACTGTTTGGTCACTTAAAAATGTGCAAATGTGGTTTGGTATAAAGCTAAAATAGAGATACAAAAAGTTTAAGCATATAAGCAAGTACTAATTTTGTTGACTTTTACTACGGATAACGGTTGAAAGAGAATCTAAAAATTAAATGGTTTCAATCATAGACTAAGACCCCGGAATATAATGTATCAATTAGTATTCATTTCTTTTTTTATTTCTCCGACATATGTAGTAGTATATAATCTCATGTTACATTAACATTATGCACACTATGCAAGGCTTTTTGTAATTCTTGGAAGTCAGGGAGGCTGCGTCCTTGGTATAATGGAGGCTGCTTGTAGATAACAGCGGCCACCCGAATTAAAATGCTTGCAGTTAGTCCCCAAATTAGAAACGGCCCTTGCTCTGATTCAAAATCGAAAAGATGGAGACTGTACTTGCAACCCATCCATTCTCTCTCCTCAAATCTGTGATTATCATTCTGCATTAAACAAAAAAAGAAATCACTGTTAATTACGTTTTGACAAAAGAATATAAATTGACATATGCATGCTCTGCCTGTGACCTTTGTAGTGCAATATACTATTTTTGTATGGTAGAAATAACCTTGAGAAACATCTCCAATGGAACATCAAAAATGGCATCAACTTCGTCGGCGTTGAGTACAGGCTTGAAATCTTCAATTCTAGCTACTAGTCCGATCACTGGGACAACGGTGACCAAATGCTGCGCAAGGCCAAAAAAAAAAAAAAAAAAAAAAAAAAAAAATGGTTACATTCGATTCAAATTTCACAGTACCGATATGTCAAAAGAAAAGAAATGAGCATATACATGTATGTGGTACCTGGGACATAAAGCACTCTAGCTTTGCAACGACTTGAACTAGACTTGGATTGAGTCCAATCTCTTCCATGGCTTCCCTTAGTGCTGTTGCAGATTCATCTGCATCTTCCTTATCCATTTTTCCGCCGGGCAATGCTACATCTCCTGTGTAATCTCTAGAACAGATTTAGAAAACCATAGCGTCCATGGCCAAGTCTAACATTAATTTGAGACTATTAACAAAGAGTGCTGTTAAACCCACCCCATTGACCTATTTCCCCACCCACTTGTTAATGAAAATTTTAATGACATATTTATCCTTTTATCAGAAGACTTTTAAATCCCTATGTGGTCCTACGTGGCAGTCAACGCTACTATTTTTGTAACGGCCACGATTGAGTGGATTTGATCGTACGGTTGGCGAAATAAGAGAAAACAGGGTGACCTGCCACTAACAAGTAATCACCTCCCATCGTCCTCAACGACACCGATATGCAAAAGTGGATATTGGTAAGGCCTGAATTTGAGGCAGGTGTGAGGGGTTTGGGTGTCAACTGGGGCTGGATTCGACAAGATGCATTTAAGCTTAAGAAAAGCAACATCAAAGCACCAGCTCATGATTTTCCCTAAAATGCTTCCATCTTTCCAACACCAAGAAGCTCACAACCTCATTGAAAGTCATTGGTGGGTTGTTTTGAATCCAAAGTTTCAGAGAACCAACAACCTGCATAGAAAATGCAAACCACCAACTAGACCACAATAGCTGGACCCCGACCCACCAACCAAATCCAAAGTTTCATTGAAAGTCATGTGTTGGTGTGGCTAGAGTATAATGAAGGTGTGGTGATGTGATTAAGGATGGAGATCGAGGTTTTAAAAAAAATAAAATATTAAAGGTTATTTTATGAATAATAGTGGGTGGAAAAATAGCATTTTAATTTTTAAATATTTTATGGTGAGTGAAATAATAATGTGGGTGGGAAAATAAGACAATGGGGATGGGTCTAGTAGCACTCTTAACAAATAAGAAATTATTTCCACACATCTTTCTTTCCCTTGCATTCCCCTATTTATTTATCCTTGGATTCTCCTTTGGTTTTATCCTATATAAAGGCCAGAAACAAATAGGGGCGCGAGGGTGAAAAGGAGCGTGATCATTCCCTTACAACAAATTTAGCATATTATACCTGGGTGTGATGCCAAATTCATGGATCTCCTAGTAAGAATAACTCTTAGCTCACCCTCAGCACCCTCAAAGATGCATATCAGGACAGCTGCTCTTCTCTCTCTCAACCTCAACTTGACACAAGAACACTCTTCATTGCCGACTGCTAAAGAGTTGAAGCTTATACCAGAGTTTACAGATGCATTGCCTTCGTTATCATCCTCCGATTTATCCAGTGCGGAGGGAGGTTTGTAAAACTCAAGCTGCTTGGCAAGCTTGAGTAGAGTTTGGCTTCTTCCCCAATCCTCTATGCTAGCCATTTGTAATTTTTGGCCGACTATATGCATGTTCTTTGCAGTATATAGACAACAGTTTTAAAGTAAATTATTCCTTGTATTTTTCCATGCCTCCATTATCAAAGAAGCTGCAAATCTCCATCGGACCATAGGGAATGGAATTGGGGAGAATATTTGAACAACCATCACAAAAAATATTGGAATTTTAAGCCAACAAATTGACTTGGGAATATGGTTAAAGTTGGAATGGGTGGCACTGTTTAGAGGACCACGCTTGCAATTTGCTACATGGATTCCACAACTTATATCAGCCAGGGCACTATATTAACTTTGCAGAATTCATTCCAAATTCAATTGATATTCCATCAAGATCATACCTTTGGAATAACAATGATGTTGGAATATAAATATACCTCAAGGGATATGAATTTTTTGGTTCGGTGCCATGGTGAGTCTCATTTATTAAGTACTAGTCATATTATCAGTTAATATTAAAAAGTTACACGAAAAGATTGTTTGACACAAGTATCGACTGACAATACATGGTACGGTTGGTACTTAGTTGATATTTAACCGATGGCTTAAATTTACTTGTCCAGTAGATACTAGAAGTCAGTACAGGTGCAGCGGTATTCCATTGCTTAGTACAAGTGTAGTGGTATTCCATCGCGGCAGATCAATCTTCATACACGTACTAAGAAACAATTGCTGCCACTTCTGCTCACTGAATCCTCGTTTAGTCTGGGTCGCCACTTTGATGATTCCCTCAAACTCGCTCTTATGGGGTTGGGTTTTTTTGGTCAATGATTTTCTAGTTTGTGGCATCAGACTTAGAAGCTGAACATATAAGCAGAAAGACCAATGGGGCTACATCCGTCATAGATTTTCTTTAGTCTACTAGATTCAGCCCATGAACGTGTCATAATATATACACACATTTATATTGTATCACAATTAACTCTAGCACAAACACAAAATAATATAAGAAAGAAAAAAAAAAAACTAATAAACTTCATTTTAATTTCGAATCTAGTAAACATGCTTACTGCAAACCCACAAGAGTAGAAAAAAAAAAAACTAATAAACTTCATTTTAATTTCGAACCTAGTAAACATGCTTACTGCAAACCCACAAGAGTATTGGCTTGTTTGACTCCAATTAATTTTGAAAGAAAAGCACTTTCAAATCGCTTGAAGAACTTTCAGATGACAAATAACACTTCTAACAAAAGTGCTTTCACTAAAGACCATTATTATTATAAATGCTTCCTATAAAGTATTCACAAACTACCCCTAAGTCATGTTGGATAGACCTGACAATTTCTTACACAACCTGTTAATGACACGAAAATAACGGATTTCGGGTCAACATGATAACTAATCAAGTCGTTATCGGGTCACACGATAAGAACCCGTTAATACTGGATCCTTGACATGTTTATGTGATGGTGACACACGGATACCCCGTTTCGACAAGTAAAGAAAAAAGTTATTTTGAGGATTTTAATTTTTTATACTACAAAACAACTTACTATAAGATGTATAGGTATATATTGTATAATAAATATGTATTATTGTATTATTATTCTATATAAATTAAAAATTTTAAAATTTATTTTTTTAGTATACTATAGGCAAAAAGTGAGATTAAAAAAAATATAAAACACATTAAAACTAAAATATCAAGTAATTTAAAATAACTAAACACATTAAAAAAAAATTATAATACAAGTGCGAAAAATGTGAAGAAAATATGCATGTGCTCATGATCACATCCTCTAAGCTTTTTGGATGGGTACATCATCTTTTGAATTTTTATTGTAAAAAACGTGCAAGGTTCCTCAACCTTGAAACAAAACTCCCTTCATTTTGCATATCCTTGAATATTTGGTATTTTGAAGTAATGTTTTTTCATTAGGTTCTTATTTTGGGGTATATAATACTTCAAAGACAAATGTTTTTTTTTTTCTTCATGTTTTGAAGTAATATTATTGTGACAATGTGGTATGCATGCTTATACTAATTTAGTATTATGTTTTCCATTTTTTTTGGGTCAAGTCATGCTTTTCATTTTCATTATTCATTGATTTAAAATATATTTTCATTAACAGGTAACTAGTCGGGTTATATTACCTGATAATATTAACATGTCGATTTCAGGTTGGGTCATATTACTCGTTTACTTTAACGGGTATTACATGACACGACTTGTTAAGATATTGGGTATGACATGAAAACGACATGAATATGAAAAACACGATACGAATTTTTGGCCTAATGTTGGATAACTCCATTGCATGAGAATCCTCTCCAGATCCTCTTTGTGAGGATTTTGGGATCCTCAAATTATGTCTGTTCATCGTACATCATGCGGTCAATTTTTATCAGGTAATATTCATATTTAGTTTTAAATAAAAATATTTAAAATAATTTATGACTGTATAATGTATGATAAATGGACATGATTTGAGAATCCTCACAATGAAGATCCGGAAAGAATCCTCATAAAGAGGATCTGAAAAGAATTCTCATTCAAGTCCATCAACGTACATTAGATCAGATGAGAGGGAACATTGTATAGACTTATAGATGTTACTTAATGGCATATAGTTGCGAACTTGATTTGTGATTAGATGATAGCCAGACGTCGTGTCAAATCTAATGGTAGTATATTATAGGATAAATATCAGTTTACTACTTTGAAGTTTCTTGGTTTTCAATATTTTATACATGAAGTTTTTTTCATCCTAGAGTGGTACATAACGTTATAATTTTATGACACTTTCATACATTCGTTAAGTGTGCTGTTAAATCAGCAGTTAACTGATGACGTGGCACTTACGTAGACCCCAATTTCCCCTTCATGTATGGTTACCTGATGCCATGGAAGGGCCTACCCCCATTTCGGCTCTTATACATGCCGCTACTATGGTAGCGAAGCTCATTAATTTTTGTTTTCCTATAATTGGAACCGTAGTAGGGTTCTACCCATTTATTGACCCGACCAAATTAATTTTTTTTATTACATGACAAGAATTCAAACAATTTTAATAAGGCTTTGGACCTATTCGCTAAGAATGAAATATTCTTAGAATTATCCATTGATACGACATGCTGCTTTTTCCTTTCATTTATTTTAGGATCAGTCGTGGTCTTATGATTAAATGTCATCTGTCAATATGGTCCTACTTGAACATAAAAAAATAATTAAAAATAAACTTTTAAAAAGAATTTGTTTTTTCAAAACTTAGTAAACAGTGCACATTTAATGAAAATTTTAAATAACAAGTATACCTTGCATATTTTACAAAATTTTAATATTTGTCACTGCATTAATCTCTTTGATAATTATTATATCACATTAAATAATATATACTTTTTAGTCATAACATATTTACAACAATTTTACATAAAATTTTCTCAAACACTTAACAATATTATTTTATAGCTGTTTATTCTCACAATACATCAAAAACAATTTTTTTTTAAATAACACATCAATACCAAACTAGGCTAGAGTTCAGATCCTCGCCCGGATCCTCTTTGTGAGGATCCGGGAATCAGTGAATCGTGCCCGTTCATAAACAATACTTAACAAAAACTGATCGTATAATGTATAATAAATGAACACAATTCCCGAATCCTCAAGATTCTCATAAGAATCCGGAGAGGATCCTGTTGGACTAGCCCATAATACTTTCCTTGCGTGCTCTGTATCTGTCGGCCTCATTTTTCACATGCAGACATGACAACACAACATCAACTAACAACAAGAAGTATGGACCAACCAATCAGTTAACAATTGAAACGCCTGGCAAAGCATGAACCAATCCCTTAAATTCCTAGAGCAAAGGAGATTAATTTACACCTTAATTTTATTCAGCATGGCAAGTGCTCCATTATTGTCACCTTCATTGGCTCCCAACAAGTCTCAAAACGATGAGCTTCTCCCCTTGATCAGTCATCCAAAATTCGCTGTCCAAGGGGAGATTATGATGCTGGTTCTAGTCTTGCTATTTGCCACCTTCCTCATTGCTCTCTTACTCTTTCTCTACAGAAGGGGTACTTTTCCTGGTTCTTCACATGAAGCGGATCATGGACCCAATTTGAGGGATGCTGATAGCTAGCCTGGCTATAGTAATAATGGGTGTGGCAGAATCTTTATTTCCATCTTCTGATGTGGCATGGAAGAACTTCATAATAATTCAAGATGAAACATTGGTGATTTATTGGTTCTTTTATTCCCATCTAGGTTTGATTGTAAAATATATCCTTATCCTTAAGTGTTGCCATTATTCTTACCAATATAATGCTAGGTATTTTAAGTAAGTTATTGATTAACATTTATTTTTCGTCTAAATATTATTGGTTGCAAAAAGCTTTTAACTCAATTGGTTAATAATATTTACTCTACATCTGAGGTATCGAGTTTGAGTCACCCCTTTTCTATATTGCATGTATAAATATTGGTTAGTTTCTATTAGATTATTTTGACATTTTTCTAGGGAATTCAGTTATTTCAAAATATGATTGGACCATAAGAATTGCTAAGGTTTTATCTTTCCTCTTACTGAGAGAGGTTAGAGATTGGTTTTGGATATTTCTACAACCAAGATAAAGTGATTATATATATAAAACTGCAAGGAATTATTATAAAATCAAGATATTATAAACATGGGCCGCTTATGGTTGGTCTAGGATAATGTCTACCAACGCAATTACAAGTAAAAATAATAAGAAGAAAATTGATTTCTCCGTGGTTGGTCTGGCCATTCGTCGACTTTTTTGCTTGGTCTGGGTTAGGGATGGACAAATACTCATTGGTTATGGGTAACCATAGTTATCCGTCCATTTAAATTTGACGGTTACGGTTATGGGTAACCATTTAGATAAATAAATGGTTATGAGTATAACCGTTTATCCGTGAAATTTAAATGGGCGGTTATGGGTATTACTCGCGGTTATAAACGGGTATCCATTTAACCGTTTATTTTAATATATGTAAAACTAAAAAAAAATAAAAATTAGTTTCTAACTAGGTTTAGTATCCCGAGATATATTTGGTCATAAAGGGCCATATAATAATATATATATATATATATATATATATATATATATATATATATATATATATGCCTCACTTGAGAGAAAAATATAGTTGATAGAACGGGCTAATATTTAATATGTGTAATTGAATGTGCTAAAGTATTAGAGTGTTTGACAGTTTTGTTTTGGAATCTTTTGGAGCTTTGACCAATTCTAGATAATGATTACCTTGAGCATTTAGAAACATGTTATTATCAGATGATGCGTATTTATATATATTATTAGAGTTGTTGGAGATTGAAGTGAAACGGGAGTCATGTGTTATTCTGTTTATCTTCTTCTCTAATATCAAATAAGAAAAATGAACGTAGAGAGGGACAAATGAGAAAATCATGATTATTACTTTCTGCTTTTCATCTTTTTGTACTACCCATACGATACAAGCATACGTCTCTTTTAATGCATGTAAAAGGCTTACACACCAAAACAATAAAAACCAAACTTTTACTATTTAAGCAATATAATTTTGACTTCTATTCTTCCACTTTCCACCCTTAGCCATATGTGGTTGTTTTCTTTATGTGAGCATTCACACCAATTTCACAATAAAAATCATTACTTGAGTATTTATAGTCTCAACAACTACTAATGTTAGTGAGAAACAATTCAAGAATTAATTACAAAAAAAACAAAAAGGCACAACTTTGTATTACTTGTAGGGCAAGTAACCCCATTATTTTTCTTTAAAAAGGCACAAGGTACGGAGAAATATCATCACAGTAATTCCCAAGCATATCTTTTCTCTTTATGCAGCTCCACCCCTCTCTCTCTCCTTCAGTTAAATTTAGGCCACAACGCATTGTTAAACACGCCCTTAACACTGAACTAAGGAACTGAATGCTTATTTACTACAAAGCCGTCAACAATATTCATCAAGCAAGTAATCTATAAAACATGGTTTCAATTTCGATATTTTTTAGCAATGATTGCATGAAACATTCACCATGAAGCATGAACTCTAATTTTACCTTTTTTTTTTTTTTTTTTTTTTTTTTCAAATTATAGATTCAGCTTAAATTTATTTTTCTTATAATTGTGGTGAATTGAATATGCATGAATAAGAGAAGAAAAAAAAAGGGAATTTTCAAACCCTACACGCATGGGAGCTGCAGCCTGAAGCCGTGCTGCCTGAGCCACCAAGTTGTTCTTGCTCCAAAACTCTAAGGTCCAAAACAAAGCCGTTTTGCATCACCTTTCTTATGGACATGGGCTGCCTGTAGTCAACCCGCAACCCAATTAGGCATATGCACCAAACCGTCCCACTTGTTTTTTTTTTTTTTCTTTTTTCTTTTGGGCCTTGTTTTATTTTTGGCTCGCATGAAATAACAAGCCTATGTGTTAGGCCTTGTTTTTCACTTTTCCTTCTTAGCCCAATAATTGGGTATATAATCTGTTAACCCATTTACTTCTCCTTTGTTGCTCAACAACCCAACAACCACTCTTTTGGGCTTGCAAGCCACGACAACCCCATATTTTGGGTCGTCACTCATTCTTTTCACACATAGGTCCCGAAGCTATTCCCGTTCACTACATATGTATATTGTGTTTGTTTGTAGGTATCATGAACCTAGAGTTCATACTTAAACTTGAACTTGAAGTTTTGAAAATAAGTGCCATAAAAATTCGAAGTTTCATAAAACAATACACCCGTAAAAATCCGGAGTTCTTTTAGGTGATTTGTTAGGATTACATGTAGATGATGCTTTTAAAAACAATTGTAAAGTTTAGTTTGTGCAAATTAGTTTATTGTCCATAATTTTATTTTGTGATAGAAGACAAAAATGGTTTTCACCCTCTTATAGTTGACAAAAAGAATTTCATTAATATGTGGTTTAAATTAACTTCTTCCTTACAAATCTGTTATGTGTAAATAAACTAACTTGAAATAGGTCCAATTTTATGGAAAGAGATCCTCTCCGGATCCCTTCCACCCAATCAATCAATCCAGGCCTTTGAAATTTGATCCAACGGTTACAAACAAGAGGCCCCTTTAAAAGTTATAATAACTTTAGCCGTTGGACTAAATTTCAAGGGTTCGAATTAGGTAATTGGGTGGATATGGTGGAAGAGATCCGGAAAGGATCCCTTTCCCAATTTTATGGCCTAACAATTAGATTAGTCCAATTTTTAGTTTTTTTATTTTTATTTTTTTTATTATTAGATCTATGAATAGGACTCCATGTGTCAGCACTTTTTGTTATTAGGTTGATACTTTGCATTGTGATTACTATTTTACTCTACTATAGCTATTCAATGGAAAAAGAAAAAAAAGAACAAAAAAAAAAAAGAAAATGATACGATCGGTACTTTGCTAGCTATGCTTCATCAGTATAATCGCTAAAAAGATAGCGACTAATTCCAGAGTAAGTCGCTATGATACCGATCCTTCCTTTTTCAATTTTTTTTTCAGTTTTTTATTTTTTATTTTTTTTGTTAATGTTTCTTTTATTTCTCTTACTATAACAACAAACTATCATATTTGTGTTTTTCAAAATATATTTTTTCCGTGCAAAATATATTATAATTCATTTTTAAACACTTATAATCAATGATTTAAAACCTAAAATTAAAGATATTTTTCTATTTTCTCACTTTAAGAATCAATAAAAAATAGTTTTAGGACCTAATAATCGGTAGGATCACATCCAAAGGTTTTGCAATATTTTCCTTAAATCCAGCGCAAAATATTTCTTAAAGCTAAAAATTTCAATTTTTTTTTCACAAAAAACTGTGTGTTATAAGCCAAAATTAGAGTCATTCTATTTGCACCACATATTTCCTAAAATTAATTTAGGACATTTCCAAAATTTTGAACACCTGTAAATCTCTTGGGGGGCCTCGCTATTAGTTATATTATTATTATTATTATTATTATTATTTTCAACTTAGGTACCCTATTAGTCGGCATAAACCCAGATTTCAGCTAATCTTTTACAATCTAAACTACCTATCATATAAATACTTTTGCAGTCTAAACTACATGTCATATAAGTACTGATCCAAGCTAAACTACCTATCATATTATAATATTAGTTGGCATAAACTTAGATTTCAACCAATCTTTTATAATCTAAACTACCTATTCTATAAGTACTTTTACAGTCTGAACTACCTGCCATGTAAGTACTTGTACAAGCTAAACTACCTATCGTATTGTAACTACCTATTATGGTGGAACAAGTAATTTTACATGATTCTAATAGTAAGATGTAGTCCTCCATCTTGGTAATGTTAAAAGCCCCTGAAGCTAACACAATCAATGTCAAAAGCCTTTTGAGCAATTACTTATGTAAGACAATCAATGTATAATGCTTGCGAATCATGTAACAAATATCAGCAAAAATGAAGCTTATTATTGTAAACGACTCAACGAAAACATGTAAAATTACTTGTAGTTCTCATAGCTTCATGAGAATTCAAATTCAAATTTGGATACTAATCTGCAGGAATCGCGAGGAAAATTCAAAACAGGAGTCGGATAGAGTTTTTGATGAAACGACGAGATTTGAGTAACCTTTTTGTCTTTTTTTTGTTTTAATACAACAATATATTTTACACTAAAAAAAATGAGAGTTTTTTTTATGAAATGATGAGATTTGATGTGTAACTTAAAGTTCCATGTTAATTCTGGAAGAGTTATGATAAAACATTCAACGACAGTTGGTGCAATTTTGTTTTCAAATTATGGACACTTTAATTGCTCTACTTATTAGACCCTATCTATGACTGTGCAATACATTAGACCCATATCAAAACATACAGATCAGGATCCTCTCCTGAGCAAAGGGTGAGGATCCCCCTGACCAAGCCCATCGGGCCGTTGAAATTTTATCCAACGGCTACAAACAGGGGGCCCCTCTAAAAGTTATAATAATTGTAGTTGTTGAATAAAATTTCAATGGCCCGATGAGTTTGGTCAGGAGGATCCTCACTAGGGATGGGCAAATACCCACTGATTATGGGTAATAGCGGTTATCCGCCCATTTAAACTTGACAGTTACGGTTATGGGTAACCGTTTAGATAAATAAATGGTTATGGGTATAACCGTTTACCCGTGAAATTTAAATGGGCGGTTATGGGTATTACCCGCTGTTATAAACGGGTACCCATTTAACCGTTTATTTTAATATATGTAAAACTAAAAATTAAAAAAAAAAAAAGTTTCTAACTAGGTTTAGTATCCCAAGATATATTTGATTATAAAGGGCCATAATATATATATATATATATATATGCGCCTCACTTGAGAGAAAAATATAGTTGATAGAACGGGCTAATGTTTTAATATATGTGATTGAATGTGCTAAAGCATTAGTGTTCGACAGTTTTGTTTTGGAGTCTTTTGGAGCTTTGACCAATTCAAGATAATGATTACCTTGAGTATTTAGAAACATGTTATTATTAGATGATGCGTACCTATATACATATATTTAATTGGCCTTGAGTTTTCAATAAATATTTGGACCCCAAAATTAGAAATCAATTAAATGGCTTGGATCGATGAATGTATTATTCTAAATAAAAATCCAAATATTTATCAAATTAGCCTATTAGCAGGCTGATGCGTACTTACATATATATATATATATGTATATGTATATATATACAAGAATATTAATTAACCTACAACCATGCATGATTCTTGTAATAGATTGACCGTCAAATAATTGGGAGACATTGCATATATTCATAAATAATATTGCCGTTAATATAAAAATACATGTTAAATGTACTTATAACGGTATTTAATAGTTATAAAAAAGAAAATTATGACAAATTTCTTTTTAATTTTCAAGTTGTTAAAAAAATAGGCAGACATGTAAAAAAGAAAAGTAAACGGGTACGCGGTTATGGGTAAATGGGTAAATGGGTAAATGAGTATGGTTAACCATTTATAAAAGGTTATGGGTATGGGTATACCCGTTTATGTAAATACCCAACGGGTAAACGGTTATGTGGGTAAAAGCTAAAACGGTTATGGATAAATAACCATGATTACCCGCCCGCCATAACCGTTGCCCATCCCTAATCTGGGCATAGATTGACCACAACTGCTTGATGTCTATCGTCATGACTACTTGATGGCAACCACCGTAACTGCTTGATGTCGAGGGTGGATTCAATTTTTGTAGTGGTTGACAGATTCTCCAAGATAGCTCATTTCATTGCTTGCAGAGAGACCGAAATGCACCAAACAAAGCCAAATTGTTTTTGAGGGAGGTTGTTCAATGACATGGAGTACATATGTCCAACACTTTCGATCGAGACACCAAGGTCTTGAGTCATTTATGGATTACATTATGGAGGATGTTTGGGACTGCTTTGACCCGAAGTACTACCTATCCCCAAATTGATGAACAAACAGAGGTCACCAATAGGACTCTTGGCAACATGGCTCGAAACATTTGTGGGAAAAAAGCTGAAACAATAGGACTATGCCCTGCCTCAAATGGAGTTTGCTTATAAAAGTGTTGTGCATTGTGCTACAGGGAAGTCTTTATTTTCCATTATTTACACTGTCGTTCCTCACCATGTAGTGGATTTAATGAAACTGCTTCGAGAACACGAGGTTAGCGTTGATGTAGAAAATATGACTGAGGATGTGGTGACAGTTCGTGATGAAGTCAAACAATAGCTTGAGCAGACCAATGCCAAGTATAAAGCGGTAGCCGATAATCACCGGCAAGTTTAAGTGTTTGAAGAAAGAGATTTTGTCATGGTATTCTTGAGAAGATAAAGTTTTCCAACTGGAACTTACAGCAAGCTCAAGCCATGAAAGTATGGTCTCTCTAAAGTTCTTAAACGACTTAATG
Organism: Pyrus communis; assembly: GCF_041283825.1. Classification (NCBI taxonomy): domain Eukaryota; kingdom Viridiplantae; phylum Streptophyta; class Magnoliopsida; order Rosales; family Rosaceae; genus Pyrus; species Pyrus communis. The sequence continues at coordinate 5,956,492 of NC_142576.1, read as the reverse complement.
ACAATGCTTATGCTATTGATTTGCCATATTCTATGGGATTTTTCAATACTTTCAATGTTGCTGATCTATATGAGTTCAAGGACGATGAAGTTCTTATCTTGGCTATAACTTGGGGTCAAGTTCTTTTGAAGTGAAGGGGACTAATCTACAACAAATGGTAGAATGGATCAACGAGGAGATGGATCATCAAAAGACAAAATGACACATTGGGAATTGTCTACTTTGGCGTCCGAGCTCCGAACTTGGCCATCAAATCTTTCGTTTTTCATCCGATTAATGTTTGTTAATATTGTTTTAATTTCTAGAAGTCCTTTGAGTTGTTCGAAACGTTTGAATACTTTATTTAAGTCTTCTGGACGAAATACTCATTTTGATTATTCAACTATCAATTAAACAAACAACCATTTCGGATTTCTCTCAATTTTCTAGTGAATTTCAGATTTGTTCTTCGAGAGATTACGTTAATAATCCTTTGATTACTTCGTGCTTCATTAAAGCACAAGATTGAGGGGAGTGTTGAAATTATTCACTTAATTTGTAGTTTTATTCTCCACAACATAACTTCGGGTGGTTTGGAAAATAAAAAGGGGAAGTTTTTATTTACTTAGAAATCCGTTTTATGCTATATTTTTTAAGATCTAAGTTTCCTTATCATCAAGTAATTAGGTATTTATTCGATCGGCCTTGTATCTTCTTGTATCATAAATACCTTTTTATGGAGGAAAATAAGATTTTTATTGTGGTCTATTTTATCTGATAAGGTTAAAGGGTACCGGCGGTAGAGGGTGAGAAATTGAGAGAGATATGTTTGTAGAATTGTAGGGGAATGTGTGTTGTTATCCCTCCTCATTGTGCCTTTATTTATAGTAGTCAAAGGAGAGAAGATAGTCCTTCTTCCCCAAGTAATACAAGTTGTAATAGGAAAGGATAACTAGAATCAAATCTAACCTAGGATTTACACAATCATACTTAAACTAGGAATGTTTACAACACTCCCCCTTGAGTGTGTAGATACTCAAGGTAGATTCAGCATTATGCAGAATTTGAGGAATTCGACTCGTCAAATACTCACTTAGATGGTTATACCACATTTTTCCAGATTGCTTCAAACCGTAGAGTGAACGCCTTAGCCAAATTGAGAGCGTGTTCTGGGGTTTGGAAATATTTGAACCAGTCAATGTAAGTTATGTGGGAACTTTCATATAGAATTCTGTATCAAGATTCTTATGGAGATACGCTGTTACTACGCCCATCAGTTGCATATCCAGTTTTTCGGAAATTACCAAACTGATAAGGTAGCGAAAAGTAATCACATTCATAACGGGTGAATAAGTTTCGTCATAGTCAATCCCGGGGTGTTGTGAGAAACCTTGTGTAACAAGACGAGCTTTGTAAAGCACAATTTCATTCTTCTCATTACGTTCCCGAATGAAAACCTACTTGTAGCCAATTGGCTTCACATGTGGATGAGTAGGAGCTATAGGTCCAAACACCTTACATTTTGCAAGCGAATTGAGTTCAACTTGGATTGCTTGTTTCCAATTTGACAAATCATTTCTATGTCGACATTCATCAACGGAACGTGGTTCAATGTCATCGCTCAACATGATCTCTGTAGTTACTCCAAATGCTAATGCATCGTCGACAATCATCTCATTTCTATGCCACACATCATCTAAGTTAGCATAATAGACCGAAATCTCATAATTCTCGGGAGGAGGATTCGTCTCTTCAAGGACGCTTTCATAATCTAGATTTTCCTCATGAGTTGGATATAATGAGTAAGCGATAGTCGGATTCACGGTAGGCTCTTCGGGATCTTGTGTCGTGGGTTTCCTCTTCCGGGGTTGTGAATCCTTTGAACCAAGAGGTTGCCACGCTTTTGTGTAGGGGCAGATGATTGGCTAGCCGCTAATGTACGTGGAACACCAAGATTGGTGTCCCGAGCCTCCAGAAGGGAAGCCAATTGTACATTTGGTACATCCATCTTTGCAGGCGTATTCACAGTTAGAATATGTGATCTTGTCACGCGCGCTATATTAGTGAAAGCATTTGGTATGCTCTGAAGATCTAATATGCGTTGCACTTCAGTTTCAGACTGAGCAGTGCGGGGAGCTAAATGAGACAAAGTGGGAGTCGTCCACGATAATTTGCGTCGTTCTTCAGGAACATTGACGTTCTTATCTCCCCCTAACGACGGGAAGACTATCTCATAGAAATTTCAATGTCAGATTCCTAAGCGCAGTGGTAGGAGCGTGCTGATAACGTGTTGTGGTCTATTTTATTTGACAAGGTTAAAGGGGGCCGATGATAGAGGGAGAAAGATTGAGAGAGATGTGTTTGTAGAATTGTAGGGGAATGTGTGTTGTTATCCCTCCTACATTGTGCCTTTATTTATACTAGTAAAAGGAGAGAAGATATTCCTTTTCCCCCAAGTAATACAAGTTGTAATAGGAAAGGATAACTAGAATAAAATTTAATCTAGAATTTACACAATCACACTTAAACTAGGAATGTTTACAACAATTTTGAGGTTGTATTTTTTATTTTTATTTTTTAAAAGACCAATTGATGGCTTCGCGGCAATCAACTCTTCTAGGAGCTGGGAAGAGTTACAGAGGCATTTCAGCTTTCCTTTGATCACCATCGTGTGATTCACCAGCGCCATGAATCGAATCCATAACGTGCAGTGTGGAATACGGGCCTGTAATTCGTCTCTAACCACTAGGACACCCATAATGGTTATTCTGAAGTTGTATTTTAAAGATTGTAAGATTATTAGAGAATTCTAAATCTTGCCCTAAACCTTTATTTTTAACTTAATATAGTTAATTTCGTATTAGATGTCTATCTTGATTCATACTAAGAAAAACTGAATTTAACACCTTTATTTACGAGTCAAATTCGATATAACATGATTTGACCCCAAACATAATTAGATCAAGACCTAATCAACAGTCGAATATGTGTTGCGATTTCGAGTGACTTTGACCCTCTTTAAACCACTTGGATGAAGACTTAAAATCATATTTGTGGATGTCATAGTTCATGTTCTAATTTGCCTGTCAACACTCAATATATTAAGTGTTTGTACCTAGTTTTCACACTTGGGCCTAAGTATTAAAGTAATTACGGAATGGGCTGGACATTTAGTGTTTGTTTATTATTTAACTAGCCTTCATGCACGCGCGCGCGTGTAGAAGATTTTTTTTGAATCACGGCATGCTACGCCCAATTTACACGTTTTAAATCATGTTAGAAGAAAAGTCAAATATTTGAAGTAAATGAATAATCTTAGATCATGCTAGAAGAAACCCCTCATAAACCAATTAAAGAAGTTGAATTCACATAATAAAATCAGTCTCTATAGAATTTACATTAAGAATAGAGAAAATAATATTTAATAAACAATTGATTGAATCACATTATTGTTAGCCCATTGTGAGGCAAAGCCCACCCCCTCCCCCTTAGTGTAGATAATATCATTTGTTAAAAAAAAAAAAACATTTGACAACTAATTTAATCATATTATTATCCGTGTGAGAAATACTTTTTTATAACCGGCATTACATGTCTCTTAAGATGTTTTGAATGTGTTTAAAATAGAGAGAATAATATTTAATAAACAACTAATTGAATCACATTATTGCTAGCCCATTATGAGACTAAACCCACCTCCTTCTCACTTAGTATAGTTAATATCGTTTGTTAAAAAAAAAAAAATCATTTGACAACTAATTTAATCACATTATTATCTGTGTATGAATGATCTTTTCTATAACCGGTATTACACTCCTCTTAAGATGTTTTGAACGTGTTTAAAAATAGATAAATTGAATCACATTATTGCTAGTCTATTGTGAGGTACTAGTTAAAAAAAAAAACACAAAACCATTAATTATTAAAAAAAAAAAATACTATTAAAATGACAAAAATGCCCTTGTCTTATTTGATGCATTATTTTGGGATGCCTTTGAAGTTTTTTGTTTTGGGGTCCTTTTTGTCCAATTTTTTTTGGTAAAGCATTACGACACCAAAACACTATTCACTTTTGTGTTGACTTTATATATATAGATTAGCAAAAGCCAAAAGCACAATCGGTTTAACAGTAATCTTCAAGTGAAATCCGACATAATTTTTTTTTTTGCCGTGAACAAAAACCACATATTAGGAAATGTGTAGGTTAGTTGGTAATATTATTATTATTATTATTATTATTATTTTGGAAAAAATGTTCTTTGACCAGAGAACCGTTAGCGTTCAAATGATAACCATGTGTATATGAATTTAAATAATAGGATGTTGAATTGAGCAGTTTTAAGCTTGAAGATCAATAATGATGTTTTAGAAAGAGAAATTGTAAGCATAGAATCTAGAGAGAGAAAGAGAGATCGAAGAGAATGAGGGAGTATTTCACTAATTTTATTTCTTCATAGTCTTAATGGATACAAGGATTTCCTATTTATACTAGTTACATTCCTTACACAGTAAGTACACTAATTTTGAACAAACTAACAACTTTCATCATCTAATCTCTTGACAAGTGGCATCTTCTTGAACGTTGGATTGAGCTTGACTGTCTATAGCTTTACATCCCCCTCAATCGCATGTTTGGTAGAACCAAGCATGAGATTGGAATGGTAATGCTGAAACAAGGAAATTGAAAGACCCTTGGTAAGGATATCAAGAAATTGTTCTTTGGAAGACATATGTTGCACTACTAAATCTCCTTGAATCACTCGTTCTTGGACAAAGTGATAGTCTATTTCGATGTGTTTAACCCTCAAATGAAAAAGTGGATTAGAGGACAATGCTATAACAGATATATGATCACAATACGACAATGGAGAAGTTTATAAGGGAACCTGTAAGTCACCCAGAAGCTGCCTTATCCATGCCAATTCTGCAGCAGTTATAGCTAAAGCCCCTATATTCTGCTTCAGTTGAAGATCTAGAAACTATGTGTTGTTTCTTAAAAGCCCATGAAATTGGACTGGAGCCTAGATAAACAATATAACCAGCGGTGGATCTCCTATCATGAGGATCCCTGCCCAATCAACATCACTATATGCTTGTAAAGACAACTTTCCAGGCTAAAATTGAATACCATAGTCAATAGTACCATTGAGATATCAAAGAATTCGTTTGATTGCAACTACATGTGAATCTATAGGAGAATGCATGAATTGACAACACTGATTTACTACAAATGCAATATCTGGTCTAGTAAATGTCAGTTATTGCAATGCACCCACTATACTTTTGTATTGTTTTGGAATGTGATAGAGTTTGCCTTCTTCCTTGAGTAATTTGTGAGATGGAAGACAACGAGTAGCACACGATTTTGCATCCTGCATATCAACTTTGGCCAATAAATCCTTGATATACTTTGTTTGAGAAACAAACAAACCAAAAGACTGATACTAAATTTGTAATCCCAGAAAGTAATTAAGCTGTCCCAAGTCATTCATATCAAATTGTTGATTTAAAGCTAAGATCACTGCATATATATCACTAGAGATGCTTCCAGTTACGATTATATCATCAAACATATATTAACAACACCACAATACCAAGGTCAGTGCGTTTTACAAATAGAGAATGATCTGCAAGTGATGGTTTAAAACCCAAGCTTGGTAAAAAAACTAGTAAACTTCTCATTCCAGGCTCTTGGAGCCTATTTTAAACCATACAAAGACTTTTTCAACTTGCAAACAAAGTGAGAATGATGATTATGACTGAGAAAACCTGGAGGCTGAGCCATATATACTTCTTCATTCAATTCTCCATGCAAGAATTCATTTTTGACATCCAATTGTCTTAAATTCCAATGAAACTGAGCTGCAAGTGCAAGAATTAATGTCATTGTGGTTGGTTTGACAACTGGATTAAAAGTCTCAGTATAATCAATTCCCTCATCTTGACTATATCCCTTGGCAACTAATCTTGCCTTATACCTGGAAATGGATCCATTAGGATTTTTTTCTTAACCTTATAAACTCACTTACAACCAATTAGGTTTTACAACTTGGAAAAGGAACAAGATCCCAAGTTTGTTGAGTGTGCAGGGCACTGATCTTATCTTGCATAACTGCTTGCCACTTTGGAACTTTACTAGCAGCTTTGTAGGTAGTTGGCTCAATAATAGAACTCTCAGAGGTATTTACAGTGGCTGAAATAGCTTTTGCTTTTAACAATTATACTCTTAGATCTAATCTGCATTGGATGAAGACTAATTGTACGTATTGGAAGAACAATTGTGAGACTTTTTGGTTGAAAATCAAGATCCACATGAATGTGGGACTATGTAGCTGTTATAGATTTTGGAGATGTAGACAAAAACTCTGAAGCACTAGATGAGGTAGTGGGGATTGGCATGGTATTGAAAAACTTTGGAGATAAAGTTGGAACATTTAAAGACTCTGAAGCACTAGTGGGTTTACTGAAAGACTTTATAGGCACTAGGGGTTGATGATTTTGATAATGCAGATGATGATTAATGAAGTGTCTGTGATAATGATAGTGATGAACATTATTAAGGTTGTGATACAACAATATTAGCCTCTGCAACTAGATGAACAACTGGAGTAGGAGTGTGTTGTGACACATATGGTGATATTGCTGGTTTAGAGACCAAAGTCATGTAAGGAAAAGTATTTTCATCAAAGAAAACATGTCAAGACACATAAAATCTCCCTGTGTTTGGTTGTAGACAAATGTAACCTTTGTATTGTCTTGCATATCCCAGGAAAATACACTGTGCAGTTTTTGGTTGAAGTTTGTTTGTAGTGTATGGTTTTAACAAAGGAAAGCAGCTACAACCAAAGGTTTTTAAATGTGTTAAAATATGAGTTGTGCCAAACAAACAAGTATAAGGAGATTTCATGGATAAGGTAGTGCAGGGCATTCTATTGATTAAGTACATTGAAGTAGCACAAGCATGAAACCAGAACTTTGAAGGTAATTTGAAAGCATGTAGAAGTGTTAAGGCAATTTCAACAATGTGCCTATGCTTTCTCTCAGCAAGGCCATTTTGTTTAGGAGTATGAGGGTAAGATTTATGATGTATAATGCCTTGGTTAAGTAAAAACTGTTTGAAGTTATTGCTGCAATGCTCACCACCACCATCACTTTGAAAATTTTTAATTGCAGTTGAAAATTAAGCAAGTAAGAAAGCATGAAACTGCACAAATGTTTGAAACACCTCACTTTTATTCATTAATGGAAATATCCAGGTAAACCAGGTACATTCATCTAAGAAAGTAACATAGAATTTGTAACCCTCAATTGACAATGTAGGAGAGGGTCCCCACACATCACTGTGAATGATTTTTAGGGGTTTTGTAGTTTTATTGGTAGGAAAAGGAAATGGTAACTTTGGTGATTTTCCCTTATAAACAAGAAACACATACATGCCTAGATTGATCTAATGAAAAAGGAACCTGAGATTGATTCAACATTCTTGCAACAACAACATTAGAAGGATGACCTAATCTATTATGCCAAAGAGATGTATGATGACCAATAATGCAGTGATGGTGTGTAGGTAAGTGAGATGCTTGATATGCTTGCTTGAGTATAGATGTAGGTATTTGAAATGGAATTAGGTATAATCCAGCTCTACACAATGGATGCAGGTATTTGAAATGGAATTAGGTACAATCCAGCTCTACACAGCCCCTGGAGAAGTATTATTCCTGTGACCTTGTCTTGAATCCAGAAACAAAACTCATCACATATAAACCTACAGTGATTGTCTTTGCATAGCTGATATACTAACAATAAGTGTTGAGATAACTTGGAAACATGCAATATTTCTTTCAATTCAAAAGCATATTTAAGAGCTTTTAAAATGGAAGAACTAGTATGAGATATTGGCAAACATGAACCACTAGCTGTGGTTATAGTGTTATTGCTTGCAAAAGGAGTTGCAAGATTGAGCTAAGTCTGATGTCATATGTGAAGTTGCACCAGTATCAGCTACCTAGAATTGCTCATGTGGAGCAGAAGGTTGGTAAATGACATGCATGGTAGATAGGGTTGATGGTGGTGACTTGCCTTGATATGAGAAATTTGCCTTAAGATAACACTATATAGCAGAATGCCTAAATTTCCAACAAATTTGGCACTGCATAGGAGAAGAAGAAACTATGGTGGGAGAGTGTCTCTGAAAGCAATCAGAAGCAATATGACCTCTTTTGTTACAAATTTGATAGGTTGGCACATCATTACAACGCTTAGAACATTTATAAACTAATCTCTTGACAAGTGGTATCTTCTTAATCGTTGAATTGTGCTTGATTGTCTATAGCTTTTCATAGGACAGACAGTGTACTTGCATGGGATAGACTTGGCATTGCAAAATTATAGTTTTGAAAAGTATAAAATGCGCTTCCCATATATTCCTAGATACATATCTAGCAAAGCTCGTTGTGTTAGGTTTAACATGATGCACACTCGGTTTAAAAATAATCTTCAAATAAAATCAGACATATTTTTTTCTGGCCTTGAATAAAAACTGTATAGTAGGAAATCTATAGCGTATTTGATAAGGGAATTTTTATTGGCACTCCAAATTTGTCATTCTACACTCCAAACTTTCTATATTTAGAAAGAAAAATACACTTATCAGGAATGTAGAATGAGATTTTTGGAGTGCCAATAACATTTCCCTTTGATAATATTATTACTTCTTTTTGGGGAAAAAAAAAAAAGAAGTTCTTTGACCAAGGTATCCCGTTCGTTCAAATGATAACCGTGGGTATATGAATTTAAATAATTAGACAGACAGCGTACTTGCGGGTCGACATGTCAATGCAAAAGTACAGTTTTGGAAGGTATGATATGCACTTTCCATATATTGCTAGATACATATCTAGCAAAGTTCATTGTGTTAGGTGTAACACAATTCCTTGCAAATTCCTTGTATAAAGCAGTCTAGGCAAACCTCGAAAATGCACCTACCACCTTCTCCTCTCTTCAGCTAATGTACACGCATTGCATCTCATTTTGCATTTTGATTTTAGCTTATCAATTAAATTTTTTTGGTTACAAATTTCTTTCATGTTTGTGCAGCTAAAAAGAAATCTCGTGCTCACTACGCATTTAACATGAACTTCTCCAAACAAGCAGCTAAGGCTTCTGCAGGGCATCATTCCGCTGGGGATTCACCTTCTTCACTCGATGATAAGTCTTCTCATATGGAAATGACTCCAGCTGCTACTCCCATTCCAAGCTCCCCAAATGTTGGAGATGTTGGGCCATCTGATCCCAAGAAACTGCTGAGGTGAGTAAGTTCGCTATTATTGATGTTGTAAATGATAGGATCAATGCAGTAACTCACGTTCTGTTTTGTTTAAGGCATCTTTGTTGATTTGCTCTCCAAACTTGTATGGAGCTGTCAATTTTCCTCTAAACTTTAATTTTAGCCGATTATTCTCCTGAACTTTTATAAGTAGCTAATTTCTTATTTGCAATTTAATTTTAGCCGATTATTCTCCTGAACTTTTATAATTAACCAATTTCTTTTCTAAACTTGAATTTTAGCCGATTACCCCCCCTAACTTTTATAAATAGCCAGTTCCACCCCCCCACCCCACCAGGCATTAGATTTTAAAAAATTTCATCCAATTTTCCATCCATCTTGATCCGCGGACAACATATGACATTTGTATGAGGGCAAAAAGGATAGAAAATTGGATAGGTGAACAATTAGAGGAATTTTTTTACAACCTAACGCCATGGGGTAAATTGGCTATTTATAAAAGATTAGGGAGGAATCGGCTAAAATTAAAGTTTAGAGGAAATTGGCTTAATTATAAAGTTTAGGGAGGTAATCGACTAAAATTAAAGTTCAAGGAAGAAATTGACAATTTTATACAAGTTCGGGAGGGCAAATCAACAAATACTTCTTTGTTTAATTATCTCAATTCTCTAATGGCTGAATACATTTGAATTTATTGTGTAGAATTCTTGCCAATAGGGAGTCGGCAAGACGAGCTTACATGAGAAAGCTAGAGTATGAAGCGAAACTCCATCAAGATGCTGAGGAGGCAGACGTAATCCTTCATATTTATCAATTATTTTCTATTTCATTCATTTTCCATAAGTGAAGCAATTGTTGTGTTTCGGTTTGCTTGTTTGCTTGTTTTTTGTTTTTACACACCAATTTTGGGAATGACGGTTGGGGCTTAGTCACACTACACGAATAATCTAATTAGTTTGTTAAGTTTTACAAATCCATCGATTTTCATCGTTTAGTGAAATTTATTGATATCAAAATGATTCAATTTTGGTCACACATTATATAGAACTTAATATTGTACTATCGACCATTTAGGATTACTAAACTCATTTTTACCAAAAACAAAATCAGATTTTGGGGGATTTGAACTAATTGGGTGCATTAGGAGAAGTATATCCCCACTAGCCAATGTTGTTATCCCACGATAACATTAATTAATTGGTTACCTTTTAAAATATATTGAGGCGAGAAATTAATTTGATATTTTAGAGTAAGGTCAAAAAGCAAACCAATAATCCAATTGTGTATTTGTGTACAGGAGAAGGTGGCAAGGCTATCTTCACAAGTGGCCTTTTATGAAAGGAAACAAGGTCTACTGCAAATGGAGAACATCCAAATAAAGGAGAGGATCAAATATCTTGAGAATTACATAGCGCGCAAAGATGGTATTCATATACACACGACCACCATATATATATATATATATATATATCTCACGTACAATTAGTCCTACACTAAAGTTATATGTTAATATATATACAGTTGTTTTGATTAATTATTTGATATTGCAGGGGAGACTCTGGAGCTCTTGGTAGAAAGAGAGAGGCTTCTTTTGATTCGACAGATGCAGCGTGGCAGCGGCAGTGGTTTTTCCAACAATTAATTTAGATAAATGAATTGAAATGTTTTCTTAATTTCCTATCATACAGAGACACAGATGAAACTTTAATTGGTTTTTATGTAAAGTTGTGGTGTTTCATTTCCCTGTTATGGAATTGTACCGTTCGAACAATGCTCAACAAATTCAGGGAAATAATATCTATACATCTTTCTTCTTTCTATAGCTTCTGTTTATTTGTATGTATTTTTTAATTTCTGTTTGATTCATTCAATTCAAATATAAAAAATGAATAAAAGTTTGTAAAAACTAGAAAAAACTAGTGCGTTGAGAACCCTTATTCAAATTTGAAAGTCTTCTTCGCGTTTAAAACAAAAGTAGGGTCAAAATGAAGACTGTTGTCACTGTCGATGAAGTCCACGACCACCAGTACCCAATTGAAATCAAGCAATTAATTAATCTATGTATTTTGTAACATAGTTAATAATTCAAGCCTTCCCTTGGGTCGATTAGATCGGTTTAGACTTTGAGAATAAAGACGAATATGGCTGCGGAACAAGTTATTAGTAAACTATGCTACGATGCATTTTTATAGTGTTGATTGTTATATAATTAAGAATCCATATCAACTACAAATGAAAGATTAGAGAGTTCAATATTCTAGTAGATAGGTTATTAGACTTCTATCCATGTATTACAGTTTGAAAATTCTGTCTTCCCTATATTATTGTATGTGATAGTTTTGAACTCTTTCCCTTCTCCTTAATAATAGTTTAAATAATAATAATAATAATAATTTAGAGAATATGAGACTCTTTAAACTTCTTACATGTAAATGGTGTCATCAAAGGTAAATCCCTTGTAAACTAATGTCTTGGGTAAGATTAAAAACTATTTTAGTCCCTTGACACAACGTCCAAGTCCGCATACATTTATAATCACCTCATATATTATTTCTATTTTGAGGTTTTATTACTCTTTTTCCTCCTATAATACCCGTGTTTTCACACATTGTTATGCATCTAATCCCAATTTTCATTTGATTCATCATAATATATTTTGGAACAAACAATTAGGTACACTAATTTTTTTTTTAATAATATATTTTGATATATTTATTTTTGTACAGACATTTAGGTACATCAATTCTTTTTAATATATTTAAGTACACTTATGTATTTGCATAATTTTGTTCTGTGTCACTAATTTGTTTTTGAAAAGTTTTCTCATTTAGGTACATTATTTGTAATTGGAGGAAGTTAATAATCAATTAGTTATAATGTGCATATCAATAAATTTAAATATTTAATGAGGAGACATTTATGTACTAATATTGTGACAACTCATCCCTAATTTTATCAGATCTCCCTTCGGACATCCGATAAAATTAATGACATTCCAGGTCGGGGTGTGCTAGCTGACACCAGGAAGGTGACGAAGCCATAAAGTGTTGTGATGTGGAAAATGTGAGTAAATTTAAGCCTAAAAGTGTTTAAATGAAAGAGAGCGCTTGTGAGTAGGAATGAACCCATTTCACACGTGATGTCAGAGCATAAGTAAAGTACAGTAAAATTAGGATAAGAACTATACCATCGGAAGTAGTCTCCGATAACAGTGTTTGCCAGAAATCCTCGTCGACACGAAATGGCCACTAAAACCTGAAGGGGCGAAAAACAAGGGTGAGTGGGCCTAAAAATAAAGCTTTGTAAAAACCTTTTTGAAAACATAATAATCCCTTGCTGTAAAACAAGTATAGTTTCCAAATATACATACTACGTATAGTGTGAAAGTGCTTACCGTAGCCTATAGTATATCAAGAATTCAATAAGTCACAATAATTCGTAAATAAACACCTAATGTCCGGTAATCAATTAATCTCGCGTAACAAACATATCATATCAAGTGCTCATCGACATATGCTGACACACGAGTTCATGCAGAGATATTCTGACATGAACATGATTGGGTGTAATAATGATAGATGCTCTAGTACTACAATCACGTGAAAACTGGTGCTATGTGTGGATGCAAATTTCTTCCTCCTTGTTCTTGGACAAAATTGCACCTACAAAACAAATAACACATTAGGTCAAGGCCAAGAGTCTTACGCTCCTATGATGAATTTGGGGGGGGGGGGGTTTTGTCGAAGAACCTCCGATGCCAAAGTTAGAATTTTGAGGGAAAAGTGTTTGGAGAATTTAGAGAATTTAGCAAGAGAATTGGAATTGAGTTTTGGCGAGAATGAGAGGCTTTTATAGGGGTGTAGCCAGCCCCCATGGGAGAGGAAGGACCGGGCACTTGGTCCATTTTCTGGGCTACGTTCTTGATTTGTGTTTAATTAGCTAATTAATGGAATAATTTCCTAATTGATTAGCTAATTAATTTAATAAAAGAGGAATAATTTGGAAGTTACCTTGTGGAGAGAATTTGATGAGGATGAATGAAATGGGTTTTGAATTATTACCTATTTTGGGTACTTTTGACTTGGTTGAGGGATGATTGCCTGCTGCTCGTGCGTAGGAATTTCGGTGTGCCTTAAGGGTAATCTTGTCATTTTCACCCAAAAATCCACGTGTTGCCTTGTGATTATTTTTGGCTTCACACTATGCGCATCACATACAAGTCCTAATTGCCTATAGTAATCTAGGACATGACTGGCACCTACAATGGATCCAAAGTGAGCATACGATGCAATGTGAACATACACGTGAAAGACTGGCCCTGGCCTAGGCGAGTACTAACATCGGTGCAACAATAATGAGCAGATAACGTAAACAAAATCATACAGTGGTAAATCAATAATTTACGTCGACATAATACTATTCACTGCCGTATATATAAATAAGGCATCCCGTAATAATATGCATACATGTGCAACTCGTAGGATTCATAATAATCTCACAATTTCAATCATCATGACAATTCTTATAACCTCAATTTAATTATGGCATCACTTAGAAAATGCATTATTAATCTATGTATGGAAACTCAAATAATATTAATACTACATAAAAGAAAAGACCCACACACAAATACTTGCGAGTTCGCATCCATTCGAACTTGGAAAGTCAAAGTCTATGATGGTAATCGCACCGACACGAAGCCTAGCTGTGGTCAGAAAGTGACCGAAAAAGCTTGCAAACACACGGGTCCTATTGGTATATGGTCCAGCCCATGATGAATGTTCTAGATTATTTTAGTAAGCAAGTGAGGTGGCTGGAGCATGCTAGACAATTCTAGCACGTTATTAAGTTGATGGAAGAAGCTAGAGAGTACTAGCTTCCTTGGTTGTAAATGGAAAGATCTAGAAGCAACAATTTTGTGGCTAGTCTAGAATTATCTAAGTTAGAGGTTGGTAGAATAATCTAAAAACTAGAAACTAGTTCTAGTTTGTAGAAGGAACTAGAAACTAGTAGAATGCCAAGCCCTCACCTATAAATATGGGTGTAGTGTTGTACTCAAGTAACTAAGTGTGAGTAGCAAAAGATTAAGTCTAAAGCTAGAGTTCCACTCCAAAAGTGAGAGTGAGAGTGTTCCACTACATATTGTGTAAGTGAAGTTTAGAGTGATAGAAAGTGTGTGTTATACTTTCTTGTATTCATCAAGCCTTGTCTTTGGCTTGGTAAGACTACTCTTGTTGTACTCATCATCTTTTCATATCGTGAAGATTGATTGTTGTTCCGTGGACGTAGGCATAAATTGATGAACCACATAAACTCTTGGTGTCCATTTTCTACTATACTTTATGCATTCTCTATCTTGTAGTACCGACATTCCTAACAAGTGGTATCAGAGCCTGGTTGGCTCGTACTACGAGATGGAAAGAAGTGGCACTATGATCAAACTCACCAACTCCAATTGGGTAACATGGAAGCCAAGGATGAACGACATTCTCTATTTCAAAGATCTGCATAAGCCAATTGAAAGAGATGCCTCTAAGCCCAAGAGCATGTCTGATGCCGAGTGGAAGAAGATGAATCACAAGGCAATTGGCACAATTAGACAATGGGTGGACGATAGTGTTTTTCACCATGTGTCTAACGAAACCAACGCCGCGAGTTTTGGACAAAGCTTGAGTCCCTGTTCGAGAAGAAGACCCTAACCAAGAAAGCCTTCTTGATTAAAGAGCTCATCAATGTGAAGTACAAGGATGGTTTAAGTGTAGCAGAACACTTGAACAATTTCCAGAATATCATCAACCAGTTGGCTACTATGAACATGACGATTGAGGATGAGCTACAAACGCTCTTGTTACTTGGATCCTTGCCAGACAGTTGGGAGACCTTTGTGGTGAGTGTAAGTAACTCTGCTTCTAATGGTGTTCTTACTCTTGATAATGTTAAAAATAGCATGCTCAATGAAGAAACAAGGAGAAAAACTTCTGGCACATATAACAGCCAATTATTTGTCACAGAGAAACGCGGAAAAAGCAAGAGTAGAGGGCTTAGAGGTCATGGCAGGAGTCCTAGCTGATCCAAGTCAAGGTTCAGGGGTGCATGCCACCATTGTGGCAAAGAAGGCCATATGGAGAAAAATTGTCGATTTTGGAAGAGAGAGCAAAGGGAAGGAAACAATTAGAAGAAATATGATATTGGCAATACCACTGCAGTCCTATATGGTGATGTCCAGAAATATTGTTTGTTGGTGAATGTATGCATATGGGTGATTCTGACAGAGACATTGAATGGATATTTGACAATGGGGCTTCCTTCCATGCTACATCCAAACGGGAGTTCTTTAGTACATACAAAGAAGGTGACTCTGGCATAGTGAAGATGGGGAATGAAAGCTATTCTAAAATTCTTAGAATTGGTAATATATCTCGACTGTTAGTTGATGTTGAAAGATGTGAGACATATTCCTGATATACGTCTTAATCTGATATCCATCGGTACCCTTGATCGACAAGGTTATTATCACCATATTGGCGAAGGAAAATTGAAGCTTACTAAAGGCTTAATGGTGGTAGCAAGAGCACGACTTTGTTGTACGTTGTACCGGTCAAATGCCAAGGTTTTGAAAGGTGAGTTTAATGCCGTGGAAAACTCATCTCTAGACTTGTGGCATAAAAGGCTAGGTCACATGAGTGAGAAAGGCCTACAAGTTTTGGCAAAGAAGTCTCACATTCCCTTTGCCAAAGGTACGTCGTTAAACTCTTGTGAGCACTGTTTATTCGGAAAACAAAGAAGAGTTAGTTTTTCTGTTCCATCTACAAAGAAAGGAAATTTGTTAGATCTTGTTTATTCAGATGTGTGTGGTCCCATGGAAGTCGAGTCACTTGGAAGAAATAAATATTTTGTTACTTATATTGATGATGCTTCAAGAAAGGTCTGGGTGTTTTTGTTGAAATCTAAAGACTAGGTGTTTCAGACATTCCAGGAGTTCCATGCCATGGTGGAGAAGGAAACTGGGAAACCTCTCAAGTGCCTTAGTAGCGACAATGACGACGAGTACACTTCTCACCAGTTTAGAGAGTATTATGTGAAACATGGCATACGTCATGAGAAGACAGTTCTTAGAACTCCACAACATAACGGTGTTGCTGAAAGAATGAACCGAACCATCATGGGGAAAGTTAGGTGTATGCTGAGGACTGCAAAGTTGTCTAAGCAGTTTTGGGGTGAAGCTGTAAGGACAACCTACTATTTGATCAACCGATCTCCATCAGTACCATTAGGTCTTGATGTTCCAGAGAGAGTATGGACTGGTAATGATGTGTCTTACTCTCATCTGAAGGTGTTTGGTTGCAAAGCTTTTGTGCATGTGCCCAAAGAGCAGAGATCGAAGTTAGACTACAAAGCTACACCGTGCATCTTTCTTGGTTATGGCGGTGAAGATTTTGGTTACAGATTATGGGACCCATACCAGAAGAAGTTTATAAGAAGCAGAGATGTGATCTTTTATGAAGATCAAACAATTGGGGATTCGGATAAAGAGGCTCAGCTAGGTGGCTCAGTCAGAGGAGTTGATCCATTAGCTTCAGATGAAGAAAGTCACGGTGACATCCCTGAAGCAGCTGCCAATGAAGTGCCTACAGATCCAGATAATGTTGATAAGGGGGAGCCTATCAAGATGAGCCAAACTATGAAATTGCTGATCAGGGGGAGCTTGAAGAGCAGATTCCAGGGGAACCCAATCAGGGGGAGCCTCTGGCCCCGCAAGAGAATGAAGATAAGGTCAGAAGATCCAGCAGAAGTCGAAGACCGTCTACCAAGTATTCTTCATTAGAGTATATCATGTTGACTAATTATGGAGAGCCCGAAACTTATGAGGAGGCCAAAGCTCATAACGACAGTGACAAATGGATGAAGGCAATGGAGTTAGAGATGGACTCCAGGTAACTTGGAGTCATGATCGGAATTCCTCCCTTATGGATTGGAGGGGGAGATTGTTGGTATATGGTCCAGCCCATGATGAATGTTCTAGATTATTCTAGTAAGCAAGTGAGGTGGCTGGAGCATGCTAGACAATTCTAGCATGTTATTAATAAAATATTATTAATAATTATTATTATTACTATTAACAGAGGCACACACTTTGTGTGTGTGAACAACCGCCCACCTCATTCCATATTCTCCTCAAGCACAACCATTTCAGTTCATTCAAACTATCCAAAAAGCATCATGATTTCACTTACCTGTATGAAAAAATGATGGTGGGACAACTTTTTTTAATAAGTGCATATTTTTATCTTATGTAAATATTTTGATACAAAATTACTATTTTGCCCTCCTCATGTCAACATTGTGTATCCAAAAGTGAGGGCAAAATTGGAAGAAAATGGGGCAAAAAGTTGACAAGCCCTCTTCTCTTAATAGAACAAGTAAATTATTTTTAGTATTATTATTATTGCTACTTTAACCAATCTAAGTGATGAACCTATTCTTATCATAATCCATCAACTCACCCTCCCTCAACACTTTGACTAAATTCAAGGGCTTCACCTTTTTCTTAATTTGTGTTGTTTTTAACCTGAGTTGCCAATAAATATTAGGAAAAAATGCACCAACAAAATCTTGTGGTACTCATATTAAAAATATTTACATAAATAAACAACCAGACTTCAAAGTGTTTCAAAGTGTACTATCTTCTCCTAATTTTCATCTACTATTGTGACAAATATGAGAACATTAATTGACTTCTACGCAAACTCCATTTCGTTAGTTCACTATTCACTATGTTGGAGTTTGAGACCCTCTTGTCCCACATTGGTCAATAGTATTTTTTCACAAGCCTTTATATAGGCTTATTCCCTTTTCTTAGTAATTAGAACTTGGACCATTTGGAAATGGATTGAAGGCTTGGGCCTTATGGTTGTGTGGATTAGGCTTGAATATAACATAGCCTAATTACAATTAATATTAATTAATCAAGACAAGGGCCTTGGAATTTAAAATTAATCAGATTCATTAATTTTAATTTTCGGATTAAGTTTTTTAATTAATTTATTAATTAAAAAACGTTTTGATTAAAAGACACATCTATTAGAAAGAGTTGTGTACTTTCAAATACACTGAATAGGTATTTGAAAGGGTGTGAAACAGCCTATATATCTGCAATCACAATATCCAAGTGAGAATCATCTTTTCTTCCTCCTTATCTTTCGTACAAAATTTCCAGAGAGTAAACACACATTGCAATTCGCTAGAGTTCTATAATCCAGTGCGGGTTGTAGAATTTGGTAGTTGTATCCTGGTCGAGCAGACGTTGTAGAACCACAAGCACAAGAGTGAGACGAAAATACTGTTCGAAGGACATAACTTTTATGCTAGTCTCTACCTTCTGTGATCAAGTTAGTATCATTGATATTTTATATTAGTTTATGTATTTATTGTTTAATTTCATTCTGCACATCAAGTATATTTGGTAAATAAAATATTAGAATTTCAAGTTCTGTTTATTTCTGTTATTTTTGTTTATTTCTGAATTGTTCTCCAACACACTAGACTTGCACTGATATTGAATTACTTACATATATTTATCTACATTGAAAAAAAAAGAGTAAAGTCTCCTCCATATGTTCCCTATAGTCCATGGTGTTTGGATCATTGCCTATCTAACACTTTTTTATGTACTAATTATAATTATTAAGAAATGGGAGAAGCTAGTTTAATGAGACAAATTAAGCACGCATCAATGCAGAGGTTGAAGCAATCATATTGATTAGAATGGATGTACTTTTCTGTACGCACCTAAGTTTGAATTCCTATTTCTACCATTTAGGTTAGTTGTAAAGTTGAATATAGATTGTACAAAATAAAAGCATACATCAACCAATGGAACATTAATTGTCTACCTATTTTGCCGAATTCTAGCCGACTCTTGCTTGATGTATAGATTCGTCGTTCATGCTAATGAGATCATTAATACAGAAAAGAAACAAGAAAGAAAGAACAAATTAATTAAGTGTTGGGACTTGGGAGGCGACTAATTTCCATGTATGAAATTAAGTTCTACAACAAGACAGACACTCACAATAAAATGCAATTTATATTATTTAATATATGTTTTCATGAGCAAGTACCTCAAAATCTCACTTAGAATTGTCTCATTCATATAGTCAGATCTAGAGTACTTGCCCAGCTCTAGGCTATAACTCCCCTCTTTCTCATTCAACTTCATTCCTTCAAACTTCTGAGCTTTGAGGACGTGGGTGGTGAGTACAAACAAAGTGACAGACTACTATCAACTTCATGAGTATGATCCTCATCATTCTTCCTTGATGTTAGCTTGAGAGACAGATCCAAATCAAGATCGTGGCAATCCGAAGCCTTTCGTTTCAACGTCTTCAACTGATCTTGTACTAGATTCTTGGTTACAGTGTCGGAATCTTGAAAAGGGCCATGGTTGGTGTTGAAACTTGTGCTGAGTTCCACTGGTTTCAAGGACTCACGGATGTTATAGAGTTGGCAATCTTCTTTCAGTGTACGAGTAATCCAGGACGATTGTGGATGATCACCAAATGAACAACTTGTCAGATAATTGTAAGCATTATTACTAGTACTACTAGTTCTCCAGTTGCCTTGAAAGCCAGTGCTACATCTCGAAAACCCTGGATTTTCAAACGCGTTCCAAGAATTCGCATCGCCATATGATCCATATCTTGGGAAAATCAAGAAAGAAAGAATCTTTTGTGAAATTCAATTCATATATATTTACATGAAAATAGTAAATTGAGTTAAGGGAAATGTTAATTTAATTTGAGTAAAATGTTAATTTGTAACCTGAAGCTGGTAGTGTGGCTTCGGTTATATAACTTATATCCTTGAAGCATGGGGAGTTGGCTGAGGTTATAAATATTTTTATCTCCACATTCACCAAGATGGCCTTGACGATCCGGTAGTACTATCAAAATTAAGGTCATAGATTTTGTAAGAAAATTAACAATATTAATTGGGTATTATTAGTAAATAAACAATGAAAACCCTAATTTATCTTAATCATCAATAGGAGAATCCAAGATTGCAAATCTTGTTTATACCTTGGCCTGCGTCGTTGATCTTCTTGCTTCTATACATCTGATTAATGAAAAACATAAAGAAAATAAACATTTCAGAAAATTCACAAGCTAATTATGCTGAAGTTCAACAATGATAGAAATTTCCAGAGATTTTTAAATCCAATAACCTGTAAATGGCTCTTGACATGTGCAATACTTAGTCCCTTAATGTTCATCAGCTGAAGAACCAACTTTGGTGTAGCTCCTGGACCAAAAATCATCACCCAAAACCATATTAAAAATGAATTTAATTAATTCCTAAAATTGAATGATCGTTAGATGAAATAATGAAATTAAGCATAAATGAAAGGGTGTATGATAGAGAGGTAGCTCACTATCTTGACCACCAAGCCTCTCCATGGCGTGGATGAAACGAAGATGAAGATCCGTTGTCCATCGGAGCCTAGGCATCTTGGATCTAACATAAGGTCTAACTGATACCTTCTTTTGATCACCTTCTTCAACTGTGCTATTGCTTGAGCTTCCTTCGTTGTTTTTCGGCTTACTACTTTCTCCATTGCCGTAATTCTCCCCGCTTTCGCTTCCGTCCTCATTTTGTTTATCCGAGGGACTTGTCTTTGAGCACTCAGATCCTCCCTGGCTCCCCATCATAGCTTGATTAATCTATTCTATTGAAACTCGATTGAGACAAGAATAAGGATTGAGTAATTTTGTGGATTATAGTTAAGGGAACTAAAGGAGATAATTGGGGATTAGAGCCTTGAGTAGGTCGATCGATTGGGAAGACGATGAGGATGAACTTTTCATGGTCTGGCTTGCAGCAGCTGCTGTCCGTATTCCTTTCTCTTCTTCTTCAGTGAACACATGCTCAGACAGAGAAGTATAATTATTTACAACAAAAAAGACATCGGAGTAGCAAGACAGAATCAGCTAAGCTCTATTACAATACAAGAAGTGTGCGAAACCCTAGATCATGACAAAAGATAGAGAAACTTGCCTCTCTCTTTCCTCTCTCTCTTTGGGGATAGGTTTTAAAGATATTTTATTTACAGATATAAGGAAAATAGGTATTTTAAATATATATCATGCATGCATGTATGGATGTCATGCAATGCATGAAATAACAATATTTCTTGTGTCGAATATTTTCTATCCCATCTAGACCGTGGTCCATCATTTTTATAATCAAATTCCAAACACGGGATAATTACTTGGTAATCACTATGCGTACCCCAATCCAATGGGTACGCAATATATATGTCTTACTTTAAACAATAAGATAGAAGGAAGGATGTCATTAACATGAAGAAATGGGTGTAGGGTTAGTCTACGAACGACACCCTTAAAATAATATAATAAAAAAGTGCAAAAACCTGCTCTTATATTATCACATTTTTCATATAACATTTGTACTATTTTTTTTTAATGAAGATGAGACTCACATGTGTTAATGGGCCTTAACTCTATTAGAGAGGTGATAAAAATATAGTATATAATTGTAGCATTAGTAAAAAAAGAATTCGTTGGTATCGTTTAATTTGAATAGTAATTTTAATATAATCACGTTTATGCATAACATACTACTTTAACAGCATAATACGGTGTCCAACGTAAAAGCCATTTTATTTTATTTTTTTATATTTTATTTTATTTTATTTATAATAGTACCAATGTCATTTTGTGTTATTAACAATAACATTATCAATATTATGTAATATTTAGACGGTAAAACTTTGACGATAATAGTGCAATCATACCTTTCTTCTAATGCAAACATTGATTGTTAACGTAGTGTTAAAGGTGAAACTAGGAAGCCCAAAAGTAGTTATAGATAGTTAAATAATTCACTAATAACTTGCATCAATACTGTAAAAAGATATTCATGGTGTAACAATCATCAGTAGTAACTTGGTAGTGTAATAGCATATGCATGTGGTTCAATATCCTAGTGGATAGGGTGTTGGGTTTCTACCCATGTGTTCAGGGTTCGAAACTCCTCATTTCCTAAGTTATTGTAATAGTTTCCAACCTTCTCTTCTCTTCTCCCCTTAATAATAATAATAATAAAAGTTGAAAAAAACTTGGTAGTGTAATATTCTTTATCATTACATAGCTAACTATTATTATGTAATCTATCCTATCAAATATCAAAACTCTTTTTGTCAGCCAAAAAGATGAAAATTATTTTTATATCCCTTTAAAGTTTAATAAGTTGAATAAACAAATTGAATTCAAGTATAGTTTAGTAATATATTTTTTTTAAATAAAATAAAAATAAAAATATACTTTTATTAAGGAGAGGGGACATGATAGAGTTTGAAACTATTTAAAAGGAGGAGAGAGTTTCGAATTCGGGACACATAGATAAAAGTTCAACACCATATCTACTAGAATATTACATAGTAATATACACGGTGCTATATATCTTTTTTCTTCCAGATCCCTCTTATTTTGCAAGTAATAATTCTCTTTTTTATTAAAAGAGTCCAAGCATAAACTGTGCAGCCCCTTGCTCTAGTTGAGTTACTTTGCCGTATATTAGACAAGTAGGCTATTAGGTTTTATTATCTTAGCAAACAAGGAGGGTTTTATTATTTTCAGCAAAGACTAAGAAATTGGTCTTTTATTGATAAATATTTCACGGTTGGAGTTGAACTTAAATAAACAACTTTCAATTGGTCTTTTAGTGTAGAGTTCATTCTGATACGCTGTTAGCAAGTGTAGAAGAAAAATAATATTAGTTAAATAACACGGGTGATAAAAAATTCAATCCTTTTAATGACCAATTGTTAAATTGTACATCTTTAATTTTCATCCATATACGAAAGTTTAAGTTATGTGGCATAACATATCGCATGAAGAACGCAGTAGTTTAGGGGAGCTTTGACAATTTTTTTATATCAATAACCTCTTTATTTTTTTCTATTTTCCTTTGTGATGTACATACGGAAGTATCTAAATACGGCCTGATACGTACATATCATACTTAGATCCATTTCATGGACATAAGTTCAGTTTTAAGTTTAACTACTATATATAGAGACATCGATTGTAATTAGATTGGATGAAATATTATCCTCTCAATCTATATACGTGAATGATAAAATAGAAACTATCATTATCACTCCAAAACACTGTCACTATATATACACTACGTCGTTTACATTTTCTTATGTTTTATAAAGACTGAGTGCATGATAATTTTAGTGTGTGAATAACTCTCATAAAATAATTAATTATCCCAAAAATCATTAGTAGAAGAGCTAAAGTAATTTTTTCTGGCACTACAAGACACCACGTCATCTACCTTAGGTCAATGCTCGTGGTAAAGTACAATACACCACGGTCATGTTGCTCGTGGTGTATCAAGATGTTGTAAAAGTTAGGGTTGAAGAAAATTGAGGTTTCATCATAATTAACTGAAAATATGACTTTAACCCCTGAAACTCAAGTTTCTTTACATAAAACCCAACATAGTCTTTTTATCTGAATAAAACCCAATGACTAGGCTCCACATAAGTAAATTTATTAATTTTGTTTGCCTTTACACATTTTTCATTTTTTAGATGCCTAAAACACCCCTAATTACCGTTTTGATGTAGACATTTAATTCTATGCAGATTTGAAGGGAGAAATTAATAAAAAGAAATGTATTAATTTTTAAAATCATTGCATTAATATATCAAAACAAATTGTACGTTAAGGCAAAAAAGAACTAATAATGTTATACTTTCCTTAAGAGTTTGTAATTGTTTTTTAAATTTGCATAAATTTAGACCATTTTAATTTAATCTTGTCATTTTCTTACCAAATGAAAATTTGGAAGAGCACTATAAAATAATTTACCTATATTTAAAAAATATAGGTAAATTATTTGGCCATGTGCATTAGTAATAAATTTGCCCTGTATATGTAATGATACATGCAAAATAATTTACTCCAGGGTACCCTCTTGGATTATTGTATGTCGTCTTCTTGACATTAATAAAGTCGCTATCATTTCAACTCAAAAAAAAAAAAATTACTTATAGAATAAAAAATGTTATTTGATTCAAAATAAATTTATCTATATTTTATATGATAATATAGGTAAAATTTTCCACACATATATATTAGTAGTAAAATATGCCCAATATATATAATAATTGTGACATCCCACATCGCCCAGAGGAGTGATCCTTATATGTATATTCCTATCCCTACCTAGCACGAGGCCTTTTGGGAGCTCACTGGCTTCGGGTTCCGTAGGAACTCCGAAGTTAAGCGAGAAGGGGGCTAGAGCAATCCCATGATGGGTGACCCACTGGGAAGTTGCTCGTGAGTTCCCAAAAACAAAACTGTGAGGGAATGGTAAGCACAAAGCGGACAATATCGTGCTACGGTGGTGGAGCGGGCTCGGGAAGTGATCCGCCCCGGGCCGGGATGTGACAATTTGGTATCAGAGCCTAACCCTGGCCATGGTGTGTCGATGAGGACGTCGGACCCCTAAGGGGGGTGGATTGTGACATCCCACATCGCCCAGGGGAGTGGTCCTTATATGTATATTCTTATCCCTACCTAGCACGAGGCCTTTTCGGAGTTCACTGGCTTCGGGTTTCGTAGGAACTCCGAAGTTAAGCGAGAAGGGGGCTAGAGCAATCCCATGATGGGTGACCCATTGGGAAGTTGCTCGTGAGTTCCCAAAAACAAAACCGTGAGGGAATGGTAAGCCCAAAGCGGACAATATCGTGCTACGGTGGTGGAGCGGGCCCGGGAAGTGATCCGTCCCGGGCCGGGATGTGACAATTTGGTATCAGAGCCTAACCCTGGCCATGGTGTGTCGATGAGGACGTCGGACCCCTAAGGGGGGTGGATTGTGACATTCCACATCGTCCAGGGGAGTGATCCTTATATGTATATTCTTATCCCTACCTAGCACGAGGCCTTTTCGGAGCTCACTGGCTTCGGGTTCCATAGGAACTCCGAAGTTAAGCAAGAAGGGGGCTAGAGCAATCCCATGATGGGTGATCCACTGGGAAGTTGCTTGTGAGTTCCCAAAAACAAAACCGTGAGGGAATGGTAAGCCCAAAGCGGACAATATCATGCTACGGTGGTGGAGCGGGTCCGGGAAGTGATTCACCCCAGGCCGGGATGTGACAATAATGCATGAAAATAATTCACCAACAAATAAAGGAAATTTGATTAAAAATTAATATATCTACTACTTTTTGTTTATGAATTTCAATTTCTTTTTTTATATTACAAACATAATGTACCTACAATATAATTTACCTATTGTTTAATCTTATAAGAAAATAATGTATCTACTATTTTATTTTATTTATTTATTTATTTATGTTTTTTGTCGAATATGTACTGTTTTATTTTAATGGAGATAATTTGTCTTGGTTTAATTTTTACGAAATTATTTAGGCACTCTTTAACTTTCCCAAAATAATGGAACTACTATTTTAATTTACCTACAAAATAAATACTATTTGATTCAAAATTAATTTACTTATATTTTACATATAAATATAGATAAATTATTTTTAACAAGCATATATGATAACAAACAAAAAATGCCTAATGTATGTAATAATCTAGGTAAAATAATTAACCTACAGCATAAAAGAATATTAATTGGCTTTTTGTTGTTTTATAAAACAATATTATTATTTGATGCAAAATAACTGATTGTACAAAGGATTTTTCTTTCCAAACGAAAAATGTGACCATAAATTGTTTATGAACATAGCTAAATTTATATATATATATATATATATATATTCCTAATATTTATCATACAAGAAAGGTAAAATTTTCATATGGGCTTAATTGCTAATCATAATTAGGGTGGGTAATAATATTTATTGACATAACTAGAGTTTTGTGGCATAAGTTGTAAATATGTGATGATAATTGGTTACATATTTGTCTACATGGTACTCTATTTGAAATTTGGGTTTTATTTGGAAGTTTAATATTATGTGGGTTTTTGTTTGGAAAATAAGAGTTCCAAGGGCCTTTTTCTAAAGAACCCTAAAATTAATTAGTAATATAGAGAATAATCTAACTTATTTATAAGCTTATGTAAGGTACTAAGGTTCCTCTTCCCATCACGTGGATTCATTGACAACATGTCTACATATGACAAATGTTCAAGTCTAGTACGTGTACAACATAAAGGGAATGACGTCGAGCAAGTGTGACCATTGGGCTTCACATGCAGGACAACTTACTCCGCTACCATTGTAGACATCGAAATTTCAGTAAAACAAATGTTCACCAACGCATTAAAGTTTTGACATGTCAGGGCATACATGGCATACGCCACGTGTCGTACAAATTATACACATGGCATGTGACTCAACAAAATAGGAAGAAATACCCTTGGATGATTAAACAAGTTTTTTTCTTCTCAATTTGGGCAATGACAAGGTAAGCACATTTCAATCCATTGAGGATCAAAACAAGTTTTTCTTCTCATGTTGGGCAATGACAAGGCAAGCACACTTCAATCCATTACGGATCAAAGCAAGTTTTTCTCATTTGGGCAATGACAAAGCATACACATTTCAAGTTTAAAATGGTGTTAAGTGGGAAATTAGGCCATAAGTTAGACCACTTCAAGTTTAAAATGGTATTAAGTGGGAAATTAGGCCATAAGTTACACCACTTCAATTTCAATATTGCATTAAGTGGGAAAATTAGGCAATGGTGCTTGGAAAGGAAAAAAATATTTTGTGGTGGTGATTCATTCTCAAAGCCTATAAATAGGCTTCTCCATCAAGGTATCAAGCATCAAGGAATTCACAAATACATTTCTCTACTCCAAAATTAGAAGAGAATTCCCCAAATCCTTGAAGCTTTGAAACTCCAAAGCTTCCAACCATCCAAATTCCCAAGAATTCCGAAGAATCAAGAAAGCTCTCTTCGTTCTTCGTTAAATCCTCTTTCAAGATCAAGCCCCGACGGCCCTTGAAGAAAGTGTTCATCCGTTCATCCTAAGCATAAGCCCCCAACGGCTGGATCAACAACCTCAACAAATCCACACATCCAATCGTTCTTCAAGATTAAGCCCAAAAGCCCTTGAAGATCCGCTCATCCATCAACCTTCAAGATCAAGCCCAAAAGCCCTTGAAGAAATCCACACAACCATTATTCAAGATCAAGCCCCGACGGCCCTTGAAGAAAGTGTTCATCGTTCATCCTAAGATCAAGCCCCAACGACCCCTTGGATCAACAGCACAAACAAATCCACACATCCAATCGTTCTTCAAGACTAAGCCCAAAAGCCCTTGAAGATCTGCTCATCCATCAACCTTCAAGATCAAGCCCAAAAGCCCCTTGAAGAAATCCATACATCAACCTTCAAGATCAAGCCCAAAAGCCCTTGAAGAAATCCATACACCCATTCTTCAAGATTAAGCCCAACGCCCCTTGAAGATCCGTTCATCAACTGTTCATCCTTAGATCAAGCCCCGATGGCCCTTTGGATCAACAACTCATCCACAAACCTACACCCTACGAAGATAGAATCAGAGGACCAAATTTGAGAGAGATCGTAACCCTAAAATCATAAACACAAAAATATTATTTTGTACACGTTATTCTGGTTTCTTGTTTCAAAGAAACTTTCGTGTTCACAAATTTGGCACGCCCAGTGGGACATCTCTACCTCTCATCTCTATCCTCAAATCATCGAAAAACGCAAATGGCATCAAGAAAGGATCAAGCTGTTCCTGCAATCAAAGCAAAGAATAAGAACATCATCGCCGCAAGTGGTGATATTTCGGGCACCATAACCCGAAGTAAGGCAAGAGCTCTTTTTGCCTGCACGAGCTGAAACTGCAAACGGCACCAAAACGCTCATTGCCTGCACGAGCTGAAACTGCAAACGGCACCAAACGCTCCTTGCCTGCACGAGCTGAAACTGCAAACGGCACCAAAACGCTCATTGCCTGCACGAGCTGAAACTGCAAACGGCACCAAACGCTCCTTGCCTGCACGAGCTGAAACTGCAAACAGCACCAAACACTACTTGCCTGACGAGAAGGTGTTCTACATCGACATCTTCCCAACATGGAGGATGTTCTTCGACGGATCCGCACGAGCAGACGGAGCGAGGGCAGGAGTAGTATTCATGTCGCCACAAAGGCAAATACTACCTTACTCCTTCCAACTGAATGAGCTATGCTCCAACAATGTTGCTGAGTACCAAGCATTGATCATCGGGCTCCAAATGGCGATCAACATGGAAATCACAGCTCTTGAGGTATATGGCGATTCTAAGCTCATAATCAATCAACTCTTAACTGAATATGAGGTGAGGAAAGATGATCTCGTCCCATACTTCCGGCTAGCGACCCAACTGCTACAAAAGTTCGAAGCTGTGACACTAGAACATGTGCCAAGAAAGGAAAATCAAATGGCAGACGCTCTCGCCAATCTAGCCTCGAGTATGACACTAGGAAAAGATGAAGTTGCAGACGTGCCAGTTTGCCAAAAATGGGTGATTCCGCTCGTTAATGAAATGTCACTAGATGATACAAATGTCATCTCAGTACTTCCAGTCGATGCTGAAGAGTGGAGACAGCCGCTGATCGACTACTTAGAGCACGGAAAGCTTCCAGATGATCTCAGACACCGTTCCGAAATACGTCGACGAGCACCTCGCTTCCTTTACTACAAAGGAACACTCTATCGACGCTCTCTTGAAAGGAGTGCTCCTGAGATGCCTAGGTGAGGAAGAAGTTAATCTAGCCATGGAAGAAGCACATTCAGGTGTGTGTGGGGCACATCAGTCTGGACCAAAGCTACATTTTCGGCTTAAAAGAATGGGTTACTACTGGCCGAGCATGGTGAAGGACTGCCTGGAACACGCCAAAAGGTGCCAAGCCTGCCAATTCCACACCAATTTCATACATCAACCGCCTGAACCATTACACCCTACAGTTGCTTCATGGCCGTTCGATGCATGGGGATTGGACGTTGTAGGACCAATTACGCCAAAGTCATCTGCAGGGGAAGCTTACATCCTAGCTGCAACAGATTACTTCTCCAAGTGGGCTGAAGCCATCCCTTTAAGGGAAGTAAAAAAGGAAACTGTTGTTCGTTTCATCAAGGAGCATATCATCCACCGATATGGGGTGCCTCGCTACATTATCACTGACAACGGAAAGCAGTTCTCCAACCGACTCGTGGACGAGCTTTGCGACAAATACAAGTTCAAGCAGTACAAGTCTTCCATGTATCATGCTCCGGCCAACGGCCTCGCGGAAGCATTCAACAAGACGTTGTGCAACCTCCTGAAAAAGGTAATCGGCCGAACAAAGAGAGATTGGCATGAAAGAATAAGTGAAGCACTTTGGGCATATAGGACTACACATAGGACTCCTACCCAAGCTACACCTTATTCTCTCGTATATGGCGTAGAAGCTGTTCTACTGCTCGAAAGTCAAATTCCCTCACTAAGGATGGCTATACAAGAAGGCTTGACTGATGAAGAAAATGCAAAGTTGCGCCTTCAGGAGTTGGAAGCGCTGGATGAGAGAAGGCTCGAAGCTCAACAACATTTGGAATGCTACCAAGCACGGTTATCCAAGGCATTCAACAAGAAAGTCCGCCCAAGGTCTTTCCAAGCCGGAGATCTCGTGATGGCATTGCGTAGGCCTATCATTACAACTCATAAGACAAAAAGCAAGTTCACATCAAAGTGGGATGGACCCTACGTAATACAAGAGATCTACACCAATGGCGCTTACTTAATCATGGCAGAAGACGGGTTGAAGATCGGCCCCATCAACGGCAGATTTTTGAAGCGCTACTACCCCTAAAGCAAACGACACCACTCTTCAAAATCTCAAAAGCCAGATAAAAGGCGTAAGTTAGGCGACGCTTTCTCGGCTTTTCAGAAAACGCGTGCAACTTTGTCAAAAGATCTCTGACAAAGCCGCATCCGCACTACTGTTTGCCATTCAGAAATCAAAGAGGCGCTTGCTCAAAAATCGAAGAAACATTTGTTCAGAAATCGAAGAGACGCTTGCTCAAAAATCGAAGAAGCGTTTGTTCAGAAATCAAAGAGGTAACACCCTCCGAACCTCAAAAGCTGGGCCGCTTATTCAAGGATCGAAGAGTCATCACTCTCTGAATTTCAAAAGCTGGGCTCTTCCAGATTTGTCATCACCCTTCATATGCAACCCCAGCTTTGCAGAAATCACGGGCAACTTTGTCAAAGATTTCTGACAAAGTTGAGAACGCGTGAATCTTACTGTTCAATTACCCAACAGTTGTCGACAATGGTAAAGGAACAGTACCACCACTTGCTATTGGGAAATCCCTATATATGTCAACCTTCATCTTTTATGGCAAGGCAGAC
The DNA here is from genome assembly GCF_041283825.1 of Pyrus communis. Classification (NCBI taxonomy): domain Eukaryota; kingdom Viridiplantae; phylum Streptophyta; class Magnoliopsida; order Rosales; family Rosaceae; genus Pyrus; species Pyrus communis. The sequence goes on along the minus strand of NC_142576.1, from coordinate 5,925,810 downwards.
CTGCAAAAAAAAAAAAAAAATGCCCAACTCTTCCTCACCTCTGAGGGCGCACTCCCAGCAAAGCCTTTCGAAATACTCAATTTTTTCTTCTTCCCCAAAGAAGATACCAGATGCCTGGAGTACAGATGACCCAGGAGGAAACGGTAGATTGAAGCATATGGAGACAAGCACAACAAATACATGTGCTGATCCATTCGCCGCTTCTTCAAAAGCAAAGGTATCTCATATCATCAAGGTCAAAAGCAAAAGTATCTCATATCATGCTCTTTCCCTGTTTTTTTCTTTGTCCTTGTTCTTACTCGCATGGCAAAGTGAAAGAAGCAATCAACCGGTACTTGGAGTCAGTCTTCCGATCTGGAACCGACTGCCTGGAATCTATTCCCTGGTTGCTTACCTAGTGTTGCTCTCGAGTAGTCATCTTCAATGGTTGATACACTTCCAGAGAAGGGACCACTTCTGCAAAGGGGAGCAAGTAAGGCAAGTGAAAATGATACATTAAAGCATGTGGAGACAAGCAACAACTGCATATGCTGAGCTATCCTCTAACCCTCTTCAATACGAATTGGAGAGATTGAACAAAGAAACAGAAAAAAGGAGTAAAGCTCAGACCTTCGGGGGAGACCAAAAGAATCCTGCTGCCCAGTTCAAGAGTAGCACAAAGGAAAATCAACGATTGCAGGAAACCAGAAAATCTTCCAGTCGAACTCAAGATCAAGCCTCGATGGCCCTTGAAGAAATTTCCAGCCCAGTTCAAGACTAAGCCTGTGGAAAATCAACGATTGGAGGAAACCAGAAAATCTTCCAGTCGAACTCAAGATCAAGCCTCAATGGCCCTTGAAGAAATTTCCAGCCCAATTCAAGATCAAGCCTCGACGGCCCTTGGGTTGACATCTACATTAAGGGACTTCAAAATGCATCTTCTACACGTGACAAGCACATGTCTACGACGCGCCTTGAAGTGGGGGCATTTGTAGACATCGAAATTTCAGTAAAACAAATGTTCACCAATGCATTAAAGTTTTGACATGTCAGGGCATACATGGCATACGCCACGTGTCGTACAAATTATATACATGGCATGTGACTCAACAAAATAGGAAGAAATACCCTTGGATGATTAAACAAGTTTTTTCTTCTCAATTTGGGCAATGACAAGGTAAGCACATTTCAATCCATTGAGGATCAAAACAAGTTTTTCTTCTCATGTTGGGCAATGACAAGGCAAGCACACTTCAATCCATTACGGATCAAAGCAAGTTTTTCTCATTTGGGCAATGACAAAGCATACACATTTCAAGTTTAAAATGGTGTTAAGTGGGAAATTAGGCCATAAGTTAGACCACTTCAAGTTTAAAATCGTATTAAGTGGGAAATTAGGCCATAAGTTACACCACTTCAATTTCAATATTGCATTAAGTGGGAAAATTAGGCAATGGTGCTTGGAAAGGAAAAAAATATTTTGTGGTGGTGATTCATTCTCAAAGCCTATAAATAGGCTTCTCCATCAAGGTATCAAGCATCAAGGAATTCACAAATACATTTCTCTACTCCAAAATTAGAAGAGAATTCCCCAAATCCTTGAAGCTTTGAAACTCCAAAGCTTCCAACCATCCAAATTCCCAAGAATTCCGAAGAATCAAGAAAGCTCTCTTCGTTCTTCATTAAATCCTCTTTCAAGATCAAGCCCCGACGGCCCTTAAAGAAAGTGTTCATCCGTTCATCCTAAGCATAAGCCCCCAACGGCTGGATCAACAACCTCAACAAATCCACACATCCAATCGTTCTTCAAGATTAAGCCCAAAAGCCCTTGAAGATCCGCTCATCCATCAACCTTCAAGATCAAGCCCAAAAGCCCTTGAAGAAATCCACACAACCATTATTCAAGATCAAGCCCCGACGGCCCTTGAAGAAAGTGTTCATCGTTCATCCTAAGATCAAGCCCCAACGGCCCCTTGGATCAACAGCACAAACAAATCCACACATCCAATCGTTCTTCAAGACTAAGCCCAAAAGCCCTTGAAGATCTGCTCATCCATCAACCTTCAAGATCAAGCCCAAAAGCCCCTTGAAGAAATCCATACATCAACCTTCAAGATCAAGCCCAAAAGCCCTTGAAGAAATCCATACACCCATTCTTCAAGATTAAGCCCAACGCCCCTTGAAGATCCGTTCATCAACTGTTCATCCTTAGATCAAGCCCCGACGGCCCTTTGGATCAACAACTCATCCACAAACCTACACCCTACGAAGATAGAATCAGAGGACCAAATTTGAGAGAGATCGTAACCCCAAAATCATAAACACAAAAATATTATTTTGTACACGTTATTCTGGTTTCTTGTTTCAAAGAAACTTTCGTGTTCACAACCATAAAAAAAGTTAAGGCTTCACCATAAAATCAATTAATAAACATGAAGTAACCCAAATACTTATAGCGTATTCGAAATCGATCTTCTTTTCATCCTCAATAGGGGATGCTAATTGCTTTACAGGAATAATATATCACAATCATATAATGGATATATCACAATCATTTAAAGGGGTGACTCTCTTAAGCTGGATGGTGCATGTGTAATATCCACCATGTATATATGTCCGTATGTATATATATACTGCCTTCTGTCGGGAATCACGGGGATTGTTCCCTTTTGAGATTTGGCCCTTGATGCCACCTACGTCACCTTTCTATATTTCTTCCACACTGGCACTATCTTCTTAATTAATTTCCAAGAAAAAATATTTAACAACTTTTGAAATGATAAACAGGAGAAAAATAGTAATATATGAAATTTTATGATAGTTGCGTGGTGTTTATTTCATTCAAATTTTAATACGTAAGTTTTTGTTCATTAATATGCTTTAGAAATGGAACATATCAACTTTGTTTTTCATCCTTATTCTAACACGTGCATGACACACTGTGTGATTTGTGTTCCGATACTATTATTATTATTATTTTTTTAATAAAATACATAGCAGAAAGAAAAAAAATGACACGTTGAAATTAAGCATGCTAGAAATTTCTGGAACATTGTTTGGGGGCTGGAATTGAATTCAAGTTTCATGCATGATTTTATATCATCATCATCAGATTCAACTAGAGCAAAGTCTATGCTTTTAGGTTGTATGAGAAGTTTTTCATTCTTCCCACGTGTATATATCAGTAGGCCGCGAATATTAAGGGCCAACAAGGTAAGGCACATCAAGTCATCCCTTTTCTTTTTAGTCACAGGGTTCTTGCAACTAGCTAGCTATTTAACCGTGGCATATGTCAAACTTTAATTTTCTCTTGGAATAATCATCACAGTTAGTAATCTTTTGGTTAGTAAAGTATGCTAGCTGTGTATATATGTACCATAGAAATTAGATATCTTAATGTTTGGTTTAATAGTATTTCTCCTTTTAAAGAAGCAAACTTAAAATAAAAAAAATACTAGGCTCACTTCTCTATGTGAGTATGCCGTGTAGATTATATTTTCTTAAGTAATTTAAAAAAAAATTACGGTCAGTAAAATTTACTTATTTAATAAAAATGTTGCCCGGTAAGATAATCGAGAGATATCGATATCGTATTGAACCATTTCTTATAAGGTGAATTCTTATCTAAAATTTGATTCAAATTGAGAGTTTGGTAACACATATCACTACCCAAATTAATAGTATCTATTTATATAAGTGTTGAGAATGAATCTCACATTGATGAGATGAAGAACTTTGCATGAGTTTATAAGTAATTTGGGTTACTCCCCATATTGCCAATTGATTTTATGGCGGAACCTCAACTTTTTTCATGGTGTCAGAGCGCGTTGAGAATGAATCACATTGATGGGAGAAAGGACCTTGCATGTGCTTTATAAGTAAGTTAAGTTACTCTCCATATTACCAATTGGTTTTATGGTGGAATCTCAACTTTCTTCAAGAAGAATAAATCCGTCTAATTTATTAATTGCAAGCTACAACTATATATCATGAACCTTCAATTAAAATTCTTTTGAGTCTAACAAATCAAGGACTAAATAAGATTAGCAGCAATAGTACTGCAGAACGCGTATATGGACGAACTAATTAACAAGTTAACAAAGAAAAATACTTCAAATCACAGCTTTGCTAGAGATGAGGACAAACATACAGCAGAAGATAGACAGAAACAAAAGCCATACTGAATACAAAAAGATTCACACCAACACTTAGCCTTTGAGGTCAACGGCTAACCGCTCATCTGTCCCTTTTTCTTCGCATTCATACTAATATTTTATGTCCATAGTTTAATCTGCATGAGAATCCGTGAGCCAATTAATGCGGATCTAACCCATTATTTGAGAATGAGGATGTCTGTCGTCTTCTAGGGCCTCTCTGCCCCTTCACACATATTTTTATTATTATTTTATTCACAGTAGTAGCTAGGGCATCAATGCCCGCCCGCATCTCTGTAATATTGTAATGCATGCCTCCATGCAAACATGGTGCACTGCACCATATGATTTCCATGCAAGCCGGCTTTTAAATATATGTATAAATAATTTTAGGTATTTTCAAAGAAGTTTCATAACTGCTCCAGTGTTTATTGGTAGGTGGGATCGATGGTATTTCCTTCTGTATTATTAAAACAAAATTGGTGCATTTGCACGTAGACCGTGAAAATTAATTTCATAATAAACTGATGAGGAAGTTGGACCTTTTGAATAAAGCAGTAGAAAATAGATCGATCTTTTCATGAAGGTCCTGCGCTTCATATTCCCTTATAGTTATACCTAGGGGTGGTATTGGTACGGTAATCCCATGTACTAATTACCATACCAAACTTTTAGTATGACAAAATCTATTATCATTACCGTGCTAAACTTTTGGTATACCAAATTTCGGTATGCCAAATAGTTTAGTTGACATGATATGGTAATGATAATTACCACTTTGTTTTGGGCCATTCTTTTAGGCCAAAATTTGATTTTTTTTTTCTTTTCAACCCAATTCAAGCCCCAAATGTGTTTTGGCCACTCTCTTTGGGTTTCTAAAACTTTTTTATTTAATTATGAGAATTTTATAAAGATTCATTTAAGAAACAAGAAGTAAATATGACACACCCCGACCGAGATCGGAGCGTGCTGGCCGTCACACGAAGGTGACGTAGCCATGTGCACGTGCGGAAGCTAATAAAGTAGTAATATAAAAGTACGAATAATTAAAAACTAGCATACAAAGTCCTAGAACAAGTGCTAGCACAAGTGAAATATAAATTCAGAGCAGGTCTATAGCAGTCCAAACGAAATTTCAACAATAGTACACCCGAAGGTGACCCTACAATGGTGAGTGTCTGTCAGAAAAGCCGGAAGAATCCTCTGGGAGACCACCGAAACTGCTACTCAACTAGAACCTGGAGGGGCGCAAAACAAAAGCGTGAGTGGGCAAAAACAAAGCTTTCGAAAACCATTTATAAAATACTTTCTAACCCCTCGCCGTAAAACCTGTATACTTCCCAGAAAATATATATACGCATAATACATGTGCTAAACATGCTCAAATATATGCCATGTGCTCAATAATATGCCATGCCGACGTCTCATAAAGATATGCAAGTGCCCAGGTATAATCATATCAATATCATGTAATCTGGCAGCCGGAGTCACCTAACGTGACCTGTACGGCTGCATATAGAGCTCAAATCTCAATCTCAATATCTGAACCTGCCCACGAGTCGGAACCACCTAAAGTGGTCTGTACGACAGGCCTGGGTGTAAATAAGTGCTACGATCACGTGAAGGCTGGGCGAATAATCGCGGGTCACCTACGAGTCGGAACCACCTAAAGTGGTCTGTACGACAGGCCTGTGCACCTACCTTGAATCCAAGGTGAGTATAAGGTGCGGGAGGTGAACATCACGTGAAGGACTGTGCCCTGGCCACGGGCGGGAGCATTAACACCGGGGGTGCAGGTTATGAGTTCTCTAACTATCTCAATCCACTACTGAAACATAAACGTGAATAACGCTTACCTGGCACTTACCTGTGCATCCACAGCACCCAATATGCATATGTATTTATATGCCACTACTAATGCATGTGATGATGCATAAACGATAATAATAATATGCATGGCATAAAACAATCAACTCTTTTATCTACTTTCTGGGAATATAAATGTATATAGGTATATACGGAAAACAAAAGCCCACTCACTGGTATGTAGAAGGGTCGTAGCCCCCCTGCCTCGCGTGTGCACATTCGTCCTCGGGGTACGTGTCACCTATATGCGAAATAGCTATAAAAACGTTAACTTTAAAGCACATAACCAACTTCTCGTAATAACTTCTCATACATTGCTCAAAATGGACAATTCAATATACCAACGTGCTCTACACAACCTCAGGATCACAACCATATTTTTCGAATAATTTTCCTCCGCCGCACGCGCCCCCACGCGCCGGCCAAGGCATGGACCTACGCGCCCCCCACGCGCGGCCACGTGCCATGCACACTGACGGTGTCAACTGACGCCGTCAGGAATATTCCGTTAAACTGACGGAATATTCCGTTAAACCTAACTGACGCCGTCACTGCCGTTAGGAATATTCCGTTAAACTTAACGGAATATTCTCCTTTCTTCTCCGATCTACCCTCGCCGGACTCCGGCCATCGGAAAAACTGGGAAAGTTTAAAACTCACTATTCTCCGTCGTTTTTCATCCATTTTTCACGTATTTTATACCAAAATGAAGCCCTAAACCTCATCTACCACGTTGGACTAGTTTTAGAGCCTAAAAACAACGGAACCAAACTTTTCAAAAACATGAAAATTCGGCCAAACTTACAGTTCTTGGTTCCGACGTCCAAATCCGTCCAACGATGCACTCCCAAGCTCCTTGGGACTTCACCAACACATCTACAAGCTTCAAAAGTCCAAAAGCTAACTAGATTAAATTTGCATGAACAGTACACAATTCGGACCACTTCGAAATGACGTGAAAATGGTAGTTTTCTTACCTGAAAATGGTACCACTAGACTCCTCTCAGCCTCACGAGCTTGATGGTGTACTTGGTTCCCTCGATCTGCTAAGGTTTGAGGGGTTTTGGGGTTTGTCCGTACAGTTTCAATGGAGAAGGGAGGAAGGGAGCACGGGAGAGACAGAGAGAAGACAGAAAGAGAGAGAGAGAGGGACAGTGTCTGTGTGTGGGAGTGTGTGTGTGGTCCAACACATGCCACACCACACAAAACAACCCATAACGTGACAAAACGAACTAGGGGCAATTATGTAATTTCACACGTGCGTTCTAATAATCCCGGGACGGGATGTCACAAAATAGATGGAAGAATTGCTGAAAGAACCCAACATCCTTAAAAAAAATAGTAAATTCCATCTCTACATTCTTTAAAATTGTACAAAAATTAACTTGATAGATGAAGCTAGGGAGAAAGACATCCTAATTTGATGAAGAAGAAGATGAGATGGACTGTGAAGAGAGAGAGAGAGTTGTCGGAACGGGAGCAACATTGATGAAGCCGATGGCTAGATGAGTGAAAAGATGAAGAGTTGCAGCGCAAGAATGCTTAGGTTTTTTATTGGGAAAGTAGAGGTTAGAGCTTAGAGGGTGAGATGATTGAATAAATGACTAGAAAAAAATATAAAGTGCATATATAATGATAATAATACCTAATTATATATATAAATGAATAAATAAATGATATAATATTAATATTAGTGGTACGGTACGGTATACCACCGGTAATGGTTTTGAATACCATTACCGTACCGAAAATGTATGGTATGGTACAAATACCGTACTATTACCAATGGTACAAATTTTTTGGCACAACTTTGGTATGGTACGGTTGGTATGGTAATTTGGTAAAAAATTCCACCCCTAATTATACCATCCGATTATAAAGTGATTTTTTTTTTTAAAAATCTTTATCTCTTTAGTCGCATTGGGGTCATGAAAGCTCAAATATACCTACACTAGAGAAGTGACTCCAATATAATTATCTATTAAAAAATTAGTTGAAGTGATGAATTTTTAATTTTTGAAATGATTAATTTTTAGTATTTACTTGATATATAGCTCATTTTTAGTTTTTAACAGTACCAAAATTGGAATTTCCAAACCTAGACATATATACGGTATAAATTCACTAAACTTTATCCATGTATATGTATACTTAAACAAAACTCTTGCTAGGGTTGTGCTTGATAACAAATGCTGAATATATGATGTGTTCACATAAAATATCATAGAGGTGACATGTGGACTTTTGGGGTTAAAAAGACAAGATTACCCTCGAGGCACATTGGGATTCTCACGTGGCATGCAACGGACAATAACAGCTCAGTCAAGGAAGAGTCAAAGGTGATCAATATGGTATTTATTCAAATCTCTCTCATCATTCCTCATCAATCTGTTATTGATTTTATTCAAAAGGTAACTCTCAAAACTTTCTATTTAATTTAGGAATAATTGTTATGTTAATTGCAAGATATTATTTCACATATTATTTTGCAATTATTCACCCAATTACACCATATATGTCGGCCACCTTCTTATAAATACCCCACTTACCGGATTTAATGGTCACACCTCGACTGCCATCGACAAAATAACGCTTGACTTAATAACACCACCAATGGTCTCAAAGCAAACGTTCACAATATTTAGCGACTCGTCTCTCTTTAACAAGATTTTAGGTTGACACTGACTAATGAGATTAGGCGCGGTAACCTCTGTTGAGTAGCAAAAAATCTGATTCCGCATCTCGGGATGAGGAATCAGAGAAGTTAAGTCAAACTAGGCCGCATCCTGACGATACACTGTACAAGTTCTAAAGGAGTTGAAAAGAAGTCCTATACCCCAGTAGAGGCTATTGAAGTGCATATTGACAACTCTACCTGAACCAAGAAGACGCCGAGCACATATTTCTTGACCTTAAGCAGTGGTCAGGCCACATCAGTAACTTCGTGGAGGTAACGAAACCCAACCTAGCCGAATGCACATCCAAGGTCTGACCAGACTAATAGCCGCACTCAACCATTTGCCCTTGCGATCCACCGATCGACATAAGCCTTTTTCGTGACTCAATGGAAAATGACCATCAAGATGAATATGAAGTGAGTGCATGAAAGCATTCAAGGAGTTGAAGAGGTACCTGACATCACCTCCTTACTATCCAAGCCGGAAGCAACGGAAAACTTATTTACATGCTTGACGGTATCTAAAGCAGCAATAAGCTCTACCCTCATACAAGAAGAGCTGGGGGATTGACTACCTGTATTCCATAGTTCAAAAGTTGTCTTCAATGTGGAAACTAGCTACCAGAAATTCAAAAGCTAACTTTGGTGACAATTGTTGCAACCTAGAAGCTCAAGTCATACCTTCAGATGAACGTAGCCATCCTCATAACGTCTTATTTCGCCCAATCCAGATGCGCGACGATAAAGGCACAGACACTGGATGACACAAAGTTTTCTGACAAACGCATTAACTCAGCTCGAAAGGCGTGCCAAGGGCAGACGAACACAAAAATATGCACTCGGAAGTAAGTTTTGTCCTCATCACCCCAGAAGATTCTACATAGAAGTAACCTGTACCTACAGTAGAGCATCACCTCATGCTGATTGTCACACGGCCCCAACTAACCCTTGCTCTGTAACTCAACTGTAGAGTGGCCCAATACCGGTAATTAAGCATCGTCTTTTGTTGCACGTAACGCGACTCCCTGCCATGCCTATCTTACATCACGGTTCCCGATTATAAGAATCATACTCCGTGGCTCTTCGCCACGCCGACTCAAGCTTCGTAGCTCTTCACCATGCCGATTATGTCTGCGGCTCTTTAGACTTCAAAGCAGAATACGAGGCTTTACCAGCATGCTTTCAGATGACGAAAAACTTGGCAATGAAAAAGCTCGCAATTCATTCCGATTCTCAGCTAATCACCAGCCAGACTATTAGGGAGTACACAACAAAACATCCAAGAATGACGTAGTATCTAGGAAGGGTACAAAGACAACTTGAGGCATTTCAGACTTACACTTCACTCAAGTTTTGCTGGCAGACAATGCCCACGCAGACGCGCTAACCGGCCTAAGTTCCGCCCTGGACCATCCACTCAAATGTTATATTCTAATGAAGTATCTGGACAAACTAAGCATAGAGGCAGAGCCAATAGCCGAGGTGTCACATGTTAGTTCAACTCTGAACTAGCAAGATTCCATTATAGACTACTTGGTCAATGGCATACTCCCCAAATAAAGATTGGAGTCTAGAAAAGTCCAAACGAAGGCAGCATGCTACTACATGTGGAACGACATTCTCGTCCAAAGATCCTACAGTGGACAACATCTCTGTTACCTAGCGCACCTCGATGACTTAAAGGTTCTAACTTCAATCCATGAAGGTGTTTATGGAAATCACTATGGAGGCCGATCATTAGCACAAAAGGCTCTTAACGCAGGTTACTACTGGATTACTATACATAAAGACATTAAGGAGTTAATGCAAAAGTACGACAACTGCCAACGCTATAAGGTGGTACCAGTACTGCCTGCCAGCGAACTACACTCGCAGATGAGTTCATGGCCTTTCATGCAGTAAGCAATCGACCTGGTAAGGCCTACATCGCCCGCTACTAGAGGCAGAGGCATGATGATCATGGCAATTGACTACTTCACCAAATGGGTAGAAGCAAAACCTATGACAATCATAACTCAAATAGACATAGAGCGTTTTATATGGATGAATGTTATCAGCCGGTCCAACATCCCTCAAGATATCGTCATAGACAATGGCCTGCAATTCATAGGCAAAGATTTGGCGAAGTTTTTCTAGAAATATGGCATCAAGCAGCATATGTCTACACCGAGGTATCCTTAAGACAGCGGGTAGGCCGAGACATCTAATAAGACAACCCTCAACTACCTCAAGAAATCCCTATCAAGCAAAAATAGAAAGTGGCCAGACGAATTTCCTGGTGTTTCATGGGCGTATCACACCACCAAACAACGAGCAACCGGTGAAACTCCTTTTTCATTGACATTCGGTTCAGAAATAATGATCCATCTGAATGTCATCGTGTTGAGCATCAACACTTTATTGCCAACCATTAAGCAGAACAGAAAAGAGAGGCCATAAACTTAGACTTAGCAAAGGAAGAACACAAAAAGGTTATCATTCGCGTCGCATGCTACCAATAACAGCTCATCTCTAACTATAATAAGATGACGAATCTAGCAGTTCTAGCCCAAAACTTGATCCTAAGAAAAGTCATCATTACCGCCTGACGAGAAGGCTCCAAAACGACGAATCCCACATTTTGTCATCACCACATGAATCTTGTTTAAGCCTATCAAAGTTCAAAAACTTAAGCAACTCAACAAACAAAACCTTGCAGGCTTAGGATTATCCAGTTGTTATGCAGTTTCTACCTTCCAGCAAAGATACAATTCTTTGAAAATTGAAAAAGTCATTCACAAACCTAGCTTGACTGTATGCCTACAAAAACTGATCACCTATGCTTCTCATTGAAGATCGTGCCATTTCTGGGACTTATCGTAGGAACTGTACCCCTTGGGGACCAACTATGCTTTCTAGTGTGAAAGGGTGAACTAATTCCCCAACACCCATCTGGGTTTGCTTTCTAATGTGAGCGGGTAAACTAATTCCCTAACACCCATATGGTACTGCTTTTCGATGTAAGAAGGTAAACTATACACTCCGAATATCCAAACGTGGATGGGTAAGGCTGTCATGATGTAACTAGGAACACGATGACCTGCAGGGAGATCCCTAAAATTAGATACAATGGTCTTTTTGAAGGCTTAGCTAACTAAAAGATTTTTGGTCTTTAGCCTAATTCTCGGGGAATTGGGCCTTAGAGACGGAGAAGGCACATTACGTAGTACGCCATATAGACGGCTGCCTTGGAACCCTAAAGTTGTTACCGAGTGCACTAAGGTAGACTATGGTTTCTAGAAGACTGCCTACGGCTTGCCCTTCGAGTAGTAAGCCGTATTAAACTTATACAACCACACATTTTTATGAAAGGTTAACAATTAGCGTGCATATATGAAGCTCTATCCACTGCCGACATGCTATGATGTCAATAAGCTTTATCTCTGCCAAGCGCCGAATGATCACTCAGATCTACACTGATTCCTAAAGTGTTGTGGTACTTGCTACGCAACCCACGGAATTGGTTACATAAAGTGCAAGGTGTTCTCTCGGACCTTTGCCTACGAAATTCCATACAACCACATACTTTTGATACTGAATTTTAGCGAATTTCATGCCCCATAAATCTTTAATATGTTGTCATGTAGGCCATACAGCTCAAAGGATTGAAGAAAGCCAAAACTAACACCCAAATGTTCACACGAACTTGTTTTATTTTGTAAGTAAGGCGTTCGGCTGCCAACCTTATAGCTAATTGCTTTGCAAAGGTTATACTCCAAAACCTATGGCTACGTATGCTACGTGGGCTTGTCTGCTTAATAGAAAAACAGCACACCTGCTGCTAGTTTAGAGGTCAAAGGTTAGGTGTAAACAAATGAAGCGAAGGAAACAAGTTTATCAATTTTTCTGGAAAAATTGATAAACAAATAGCAAAGGTTGATGGAGTTCAAGCAAAGCAAAAAGCAACAAGGAAAATAAAGAAAATCCTAAAGGTTACCTAGAAGACTACTTTTCAGCAGCTTGGACATCCCACGACTACTCGGTCGCCACACCTTCAGCAGCTGCCACACTTTCAGCAATGGTATTATCATGTGTTTTACCCCCGACTGCCCCAGCTTGAGCACCAACTTCTCCGACTACTTCACCAATGGAAGCCTCGAAAGTAATGGCAAGCAAGTCTTTTGGATTAATAGAGAAGGTCGCGAAGTTTTTCCCAACAAACTCAAAGTCAGATGCCTTACTGAAAAAGATGATCTACATAACCCAACTTCTAGAAATTGGCCTGACATTGAACAAGTGAAGCCTTGAGTCCAACCTTCTCACTTTTTAGTTACTCATTATCCTCAAGCAGACCAACACGGGCACGCTGCAACTCATCCACTTCTTTCTTTAGATTTTCGTTTATTTTCAGCACACCTTAGAGTTTCAACACTTGGGTTTAAGCTTATTGGCAATCTTCTGGAAGTGGATTACTTGATTATAAGAAGTAATCAACTCTTCATCCTTTCCGAAGGTAACAGAACGAAACCAGGAAACGACACGTTCAAGATTTTAAATATGAGGTATCTAACGACTAATCTCCCTCTCTACACTTTCAAACTTAACTTGAATTGTGTCAAGCTTAGTTCAAGTCAACGATCTCCTGGCGAGCGGTCTCAAGATGTAGAGAAGTGTGGATAGAGATATCGAACCCCTTCAAAGTGACGAGCTTAGACTCCAATTTTTTTATCTTTTCGGCAGAAGAATAAACCTTAGCTAGCATAGACTTGGCTGCTAGAATTGCATTATGGCAAGTATAACAGTCCTCCTATATTGGGTCGTATTCTTCGTAAAGGAACTTAGGCAAACAACCCTTCTAATGCCATCAACAAGTTTAGCACACGCGTTCATGTATTTAAGAAGATCAAGCTTCAAAAGTGCACATATATCAGCAGACTCTCCAGAAACAAGCTTGGTGGATTTCTCACAACTGCCCAGCCGAGCAGTTTCCTCTTTCTTAGCAGGCGAACCAGTCTCAGCAGCAAAAGGAATAGGCCCAACCCCACTTTAGTAGCAGAGTCCACCTTATCAATCTTCGTAGTAGCAAACCTCTCCAAATGAGAACCAAACTTAGCTCTTAGCAGACGTCTTAATACAGACTTCGGCTCTGAGGGCACGGTGGAACATCTACGCTGAGCAATCCTATCAGCAATCATACTTGTCATCTTCGGCATGGAAAACGTCATAGGGTCAGATCTATCAACCTTATTTTTCTTCCCCTTCGAAAAAAGTCAAGTCAGTCATAAGCTTCTCAACAGTAGGCGGACCTTCACGAGCAACGGAAGAAATCTTCAGTTTTTTCTCAACCGGCATCTCTTGAGCTGGTGGGGAAGATTTCTTCTTTCCATCTTCATTCATAGTAGGCTTCACGACAGTGATCGGACGAGCCAATGCTTCAGCCTTAATCCATTTTATCTCCTCTCTCGAGGGCAGCACACCTTCTTCCTGGTAAAGAGGACTAAGCAGCCAACGTCATTCATGATATTCATCTGGGATACCTAAAACAATGTGCACTTTCTTTATATCTGGATAAGTCTTGGAAGTTGAGCCAAATTCTGAATTTACATTGACAGAACAAGAAAATTAGTAAATCAGATAGTAGCACGGAGCAACTTAAAGATCAAACAGTTTATGACGAAACCTCAGCTGCCCACAAGCTAGACTTGGCAGCCTAGCTTTCTTGGCTCAACCAAATAGCAAATTAGCTCAACCCAAGTTGGTTTTTTCCTTATTACTCTCTCGGACCAGTAGGCAAAGGGCCTACATGCCTATCATTCCAGCAGCTCAGGAGGCCCACGACCTCTTCATTCCTCTTAATTGCCTGCTTGGCCCGCATCAGGTCCAAGAACCTAAAGGGCTTGAGTTATTCGGCTCGCCCAGTACTGCGCCTCAGTGCCTCAAGTCGCGACCCCAGCCACACAGTTGCCCTTGGCTCCAGCCAAGCTGAGCAGCCCAAGTTGTGGCCCCTGCCACACCATCTTCTAAGCCCATACTGAGCCGACTTTTGGCCTCTGCCAGTCGACGTGCCGTACTACCCCAACGACTGCTCTACGGCAGCACCACCTAAAAAGAAGACAAAGAAAATTAACTTTTTCTTACCCTGGTGCGGCACATAGAAGACAAAGAAATCAATGGAAGACGGTTCTTTGCATGGATAAGCGAAGAAGAATGCTAAAGGAGGGGGAACAAAATATCCTCTAGCTTTCTTTCTTTCTTGTAGGGTTAAATAATTCCCTCCAAAGTTGATTTAGTCCCTTACTTAAGGTAGGCTTAAATAGGCTTTGGTGGGCATTTGTGGAGCCAAAAATAATCCAAAAAATCATGGAGGTGACATGTGGACTTTTGGGTTAAAAAGACAAGATTATCCTCAAGGAACACCTGGATTTCCACGCGCATGCAACGGACAATAACGGCTCAATCAAAGAAGAGTCAAAGGTGATCAATATGGTATTTATTCAAATCCCTCTCATCACTCCTCATCAATCCTTTACTGATTTTATTCAAAAGGTAATTCCCAAAACTTTCTATTTAATTTAGGAATAATTGTCATGTTAATGTATAATATCTTACAATTATTCACCTAATTACACCATATATGGCCGGCCATCCTCCTATAAATACCCCACTTAAGTCATTTGCTACCCACAGACTCTTAAATACATTCTTTTCAAAATTCTAATTTTGGCATCGGAGATTCTTCGGCCAAAGCCCCCCATTCATCATAGGCGCACGAGGCTTTTGGCCTTAATCTTAGGTGTTATTATTTTACAGGTGCATTTTCGTCAAAGGAGAATATATCGGAAATTTACATCCACAATATATATATATATATGGTTTTCAATTTTTTCCTTGCAGTCATTTGATTATAACGGAAATTTACATCCACAATATATATATATATATATATATATATATATGGTTTTCAATTTTTTCCTTGCAGTCATTTGATTAGTAATCTAAAAGCACTTAAAGTTTGTCTTATTGATACTCTCTTCAATTTGATTAGGTCGTGTTTATAAATGAAACCCTTTACCGATTAGATAGAGAGAGTGCATAAAAAGAATACTGATGATATTTATAATTGAAAACTGGCAGTAGCATTCGGACATAAAGGAAAATTTTTGTGGCTTTATTTATTTATCTATTTTTATCAAGCGATCGATAAACGAGTCAAACTTGAAAACCTGTCCAAACTGTGGAGGAATACTATTTGAACGACTAGGTTTTGGTGTGTTTGTTTGTAGGTTTTTTTTTTTTTTTTTTTTGTATAGATTTGTTAGATTAGGTGTTAGATTAGGGATCGATGGGGTTCGAACCCACGCCATGGTGCAAGGGCAACACTCCTCTCTATCACTTTGGTAGAGGACCACTTGCAAGTTTGTTTGTAACTTAAAACAATATGTTAAATTCACAACCACAATAACTATAGTGACACTATTAATGTCTATACCTAACAATGGTAAACAACTAACGCAACACAATTTTAGAGGCACGTAGCGCCCGTGATTTAAAAAAAAAAAAAAAAACATCTTATATGCGCATGAGCATGTTTATTTTCGCACATTTATACTTTATAAAGATAATACACTTAAATCTGAATTATTAAACAAATTTCTTATTTAAATGACATATTCAAATTGACAAGAAAACTACTTCGTACTGTAGTCTATTAATATTTTTCTTCACTTGTAAGTGAGATGTCATTAATTTTGAATCTCGTGAATGGTAAGTTTGACCCTTAGTGTAAATATATTGTTGCATAAAAACATTGACAATCAGTAAAAAATTAACTTTCAAATTTAATTGGACGATATCAATATAAGATTTGCATTAACTTTACGACATCATTTTGAATATTGATAACTATTTTTAATAAAGTTACATAATCATTAAAGTTTACTGTATAATAATGACTGAGATTATAGAAGGATAAAGTTTATTACGTACACACTATGAACATGATCGTTACATCATGAACTTCTTGTTACAACATAAATATAAGTTTTTTTTCCTCTTTCATTAAACTTTAAATAAAATAAGAATTCACATAAAAAAACCCACCCCCGTAATTAACTTTTTTTTATAAATATATTATTATTATTATTATTATTATTATTATTATTATTATTATTTTCTCTTTTTTTCCAAATCAAAAAATCAAAAAAGCCCATTGCCACGTGCGTACACATGTGGCAAGAGGCTAATGTTTTTTAATGGTGTTACAATATGATGCTAGCATTATGTATGAATTACAAGAAATGTAGGCTAACTAGTGTGATAATACATAATTGACGTAATTTTAGTTCCAACAAAATTGTTATTATTGTAACAAGGTTGAGTTTTACATTGTGGACGTCATATTATACTATCAAGTTATAATCTTATGTATAAACATAATTACATTACAAAAACAATATTCATTAAATTAATACCGCTTTAATTAAAAGATATCGTATACTAAAAAACTGAAATCTACCAGCATATGAAAATAAGAGTACCAATAAACTAGAACGACTTGGTGAAGAAAATAACATGTTGAAAACTGCGGTAAGTGTACGTTGAAGAGTCATCCTCCATAGAAAGTATGACATGATATATTATTAATTATAAATTCAACATGTTGGGCTGTGCAGATGATTAAAGTTGGGATAATGTTGATGTATTTAGTAGTGGACCATTGGTATTAGACTTTGAACTCTTAACATTATATTCTCTCTATTACTCGCCTGCAGTGGTAAATATTTATGTTGTAAAGTATGTCTACTTTTGGCATCCAAGAGGTCATATAGACGTCCCTCTATAGGTTTGGTACAGGGAAGCATATTCCACACTGGCCCTCTTGTTATATATAAAGATATGAATACATAGTAATATAATGTAAGGGGTGCATCATGAATTTCTTTGCTGAGTTAGATATGAACCGCCTGCATGATTTTTATGTACAAAAATATTATGTATGTACAATTTTGATTATATAAAAAGATTGAGACATATGACAGCAGAATATAACATCAATATATAGTAATTAATAATAAAGGAAATTTAGCCATAGATCAATAAAAAGTTTACTAATTAACCATATATCAATGCATAGGTTTTCTTTTGGACTTAATCAATGGACTATTTACATTATTTTAGTATAAGTCAATAAAGAAAGCCCAAGTTACTCTAAGCCATTATAAAATTATATTTTTGCCCAACAATTCTCCTTTATTCACTCGAAGAAGCCTTGCGCTCAACAGAAGAACTATCGAGCGAAGGAGCCTCGCGTTCAACAGAGGACAATCGCACCAGAGTTTCAATGGCGACCGAATGTTTTCTTCGATTTTAACTGCAACTTTAATCACGATGCTTGGTTGATGCATACGATTCAAAATCTTCTAAGATTTTCAGTTTTCTGCTGTTTTCTGCTTGTTGAGGCTTTTGGCTTAGGTTTATTGTTTTACAATATGAAGTAGAAGTTTAGGGTTGATTTAGAGTTTAGGGTTTTAGAAAGCTTACTAAGGTTTGAAGATGGAATGGGTTTTTGGGGGTGGTTTTTGGTGTAGGGTTTTAGAAATTTTGGGGTGGGGTGGAGCTTATGGCTTAGGGTTTAGCTCGTAGGCTAAGCCATAAGCGATTAAGCATATACGTTGCGTTTTCTTTCAAGAGATAATTTATTTGTTTTTATCCATTATTATATTGTTATTTACTGTTTAGTTATAGGATTTTTTCCTCTATCTTTTGGCATTGTTGATTCCGAGACGGAGGATAATTGGACCTGGTTTCTTCAACATTTGGCAAGTATTTTGATTCCAATGGGTAGAACGATTACTTTTTTCTATGATCGTCAACCATGACTATTAAATGCTGTTTCAACGTTTTTCTTGGCTGGCCTCACTCGTATTGCTATTTCCATTTGAAACAAAATATGTCAATCAAGTTTCCGAAGTCAGGCTATGGTCAGACGCTCCGAACTAATGTACTAAATTTTTTTTCAACATGTGCATATGCTGTGACTGAAGTCGAGTTTAATAACTTTATAGATCAATTGTTGAATATAGGGAATGATATTTAGTACTGACCTTTCTAAAGAGCATTATTCTAATGCTTGTTTTCAAGGGATGCGCTATGGTGAGATGGCTAATAGTTTAGCAGAGTCATTCAACAATCGGATTCTAGAGTTTTAGAATTGCCTGTGTTGCCTTGTTGGCAGGCATTCAAAAGAAATTGATGGTGTTGAATGCTCATCGTAGATTGGAAGCTGAGAAGTGGACTGAAATTCTTTGTCCGGAGATGGAGAAGACTTTGAATGGTGCAATAGAGGTTGGTAGGTGTTGGTCTATTCACCGTTTAAATGCGACAATTTTAGAAGTGATTGAGGATTGGTCTGTGATGGTTGATCTAGAGTCAAAGACTTGTTCTTGTCGTCTTCGGCAGATTGATGGGTTTCCGTGTGAACATGCGTTGATAGCCATGGTATCAATACGAGCATGTGTTTATGATTATATTGAAGATTATTTCAAGGCAGATTTCTATCGAAAGGCATATGAATATCCCGATTTTTCCTGTACCAACAATTGGGAAAGGATTGGACAATGATGGTTTAGTTGATCAAGATCAAGTTGTGCTCCCTCCAATTACTAAGCGGCCTCCCGAAAGACCTGTAACAAAGAGGATCAAAATTTTTTGTGATACGAAGAGAGCCTTGAAGTGCAGTCGATGTGGTTTGGTGAAATTAAGGGCACAATAAGAAGACATGCATGGCAGTTATTAATTGAATTTGAATTTTCAGTTTATATACGTTGAGATACTTGTTTTCTGGTTCAGTTTTTATCATTTGAATTTCCACAATAAAATGTAGTGTGCAGTTTTTGCTTCTACTTTTGTCTTTGGATTCAGACACTTCGCTTCAGTGTTTGTTTCCTAGTTCAATTTTTACCATTTGAATGGAGATACTAGAATGCAGTTTTCATATCTTACTTCTGGTTTCACCTTTGGATTCAAACATTGTAATGCAGTTTTCGTTTTGTACTTCTGTTTTTGCCTTTGGATTCAGACACTGTGTTGAAGTTTCCGTTTTGTGCTTTTGTTTTTGCCTTTGGGTTCAGAGATTGCATTGAAGTGTCTGTTTCCTAATTCAATTTAAAGGCTTTGCTAATTTTTTTGATATATTAGGTCGTATTTTCTGCACACTTTAAAATTTCTCCACAACTGGATTTTCATAAAGAAATTTCTCTTATATAAATGTGGTTTTCAAGTCATTCCTAGCATTTTTGTTGCAAGTTACATTAAAACAAAGTTACACCATATATATATATATATTAATAAAAATTTGAACTTGAGTGTAGAAGGGAGTGCACATTATTCTAACTAATATTCTTATTTGCAATAACAAAGGAGACAACTGCTCATTTTAAAAGTAAAATAAAAAAGTACATGTGCATGCAATATATATCACGAGCAATACTTGGGTATTCAAAGATGAGCAGGAACTCCAACTCAAAATTCTTAGTGTTTTAATCACGGAGCTTTGTGCTTATGATCATTACCGTTAATACTATGAATTATATCGTAAAGATCATCTCTGCAAAAAAATAAATTAAA
Source organism: Pyrus communis (assembly GCF_041283825.1). Lineage (NCBI taxonomy): Eukaryota > Viridiplantae > Streptophyta > Magnoliopsida > Rosales > Rosaceae > Pyrus > Pyrus communis. Next base: position 5,905,530 of record NC_142576.1, on the reverse strand, counting down.
ACTAAAGTCGTTTAGTCAATTTATTGTAGCAAATATATAGACGGTTCATAATGCTTTTACCAATACCGTTTATTTGTTTTTAAATAGTTTGATGACTAAACGACCTTAGTTTTAATTGAATTTTTGCAGAGACGATCTTTATATGGTATTTATAATATGAACGGTTCTAATTATAAACATGAAGTTCTATAAATTGACAACGAACAATTTTGAAAAATTTTGAGTAGAAATTCTTACTCATCTTTGAATAGCGAAGTATTACAATTCCAAAAAGTGGACCAGTTGTGTTTACGTAGCCGTCTAAAATTCTACATATATATAAGCTACTACCAAACCAAGAAACAGAAAAAAGGACAGCCATTTGTTAAGATAACATCAATCCATCTGATCCAAGAAAGCCTTGAGATTCTTGTCCGAAGACCCACCTTCACTCACAGCCTCTCTTGCCAAATCTTTCCATTTCTTAGCATTCCTTCTCATCTCTTCACCAATCTCCCCACTTTCCATGACCAACTCCAAACACCTTTTGAGCTCCTCACCCGTAACAATCCCCTTCTCATTTGGTGTCACCCTCACTCCTGTCTTCCAAGCGTCCTCTATCAACTTGGCATTTGTTCCTTGGTCCGTCCACTGAGGAAACGCCACGACTGGCACCCCCGAAGCCAAGCTTTCCAAGCTTGAATTCCACCCACAATGTGTCACAAAGCAACCCAACGAAGGACTTGACAGAACCTCCACTTGACTACACCACGGCACTATCCTACCTAGCTCTTCCAATTCCTCTCTGCAACTCAACATCTCGTCTTCTTCCTTCGCCTCATTATCTTCTCCCTTCTTATTGACTTTATCTCTAATAACCCACAAGAACGGACGGCCGCAATCCAACAACCCTTTGGCGATTTCCTCCATTTGGGCCTTTTCCAACACACAAATGCTTCCAAAGGACACATAAATCACCGACCCTTCCGGCTTCAAGTTCAGCCACTCCAGGTACGGAGAGTCCTTGGATTTTTGGAGAATATCGCCTCCAAATGACTTGTCCGATGGATCCTTGCCGTCCAAGAAAGTGGTCGGAATCAATGGCCCGACTCCAATCAAATTGTACGTTTCAATTGCTTTTAAGGCTTCTGGTTCTAGTGCATCGAACGTGTTCACTAGAATGATAGGGTGGGTTTCTCTCTCCGGCAGATCCATATGTTCTTGAAGCAACGGGAGGGCGAAATTGTACGGATTTGTATCCACCATGAAGGAGGGAAGGTCTCGGCTTGTAAGAGATAGTGGCAAACCTGGTAACTCTATTGAATATGGAAGGGCATCGTTCGTACCAGAACTACTATTATCCCGGATGATATCTTTGTACCCGTTAAAGTAATAATAGTAGATGTCGAAAACCGTGGCTGGTTGAATCCAAAGCAGCACATTTGGGAGGTGAAGTTCATGCGCCACGTCCGCGGCCCAAGGGAGAAGTATTGTGTAGACTAGGCAAGTGTAAGGGTGACCCTCGTTTGCACTTGAGACTACAAGGTCGGTGATGGCTTGTGCTCCGCGGCGCCGCAACTCCGACAAGTAGTGGTCTATGTTGTCGCCGGGCTTAAACCCGTCGTCGTACCCATCAGAGAAGGGCGCATAAGTCAATCCATCTGGAATTGAGCCATTGCCTATGCGATGATGGGCTGAGAGACTGGTAATGAAGGTGACATGCGCACCTGTAGTGTTGATAAGACGCTTGGCGAATTGGAGGGAAGGGTTGATGTGGCCTTGAGCCGGATATGTGACAAGTAGAAAGCGGTGTTGCACCATGGCAGCGTATGCGATTGCGGAGGTGCGCGGTGGAGCGTGGAGTTGTTGGAAGTAGAAAAAGTAGGTACGTAGTTGACTGGTGGAAAATTTGGTGCTGTGGGCTTATTAGCTTAGTGAAGTTGAAATTCTTGTGGGAGTACGTATTCAAGGTGGGGAATGCGGTGAGAGAATGGCACGGCTTAAATAGGGGTTTTGGGGCAGAATTGTGACGTTTGTGGTGACGAATTGAAGGCGCTGGAGGCAAAGCAAAGGTGAGAAGGACACTTGTGATTTGTGGTCTTCTCGATCCATGCATATAATATTATGGGTAAAGACATCCTCATCACATATTTATATCATCATTTGTATCATCTTTATAATAATGATGAGATCCACATGTTTTGATGAGTCTTACCTTTGGGAGATTGTACAAAATGTGGTAAGTGTAGCATTATTCCTATTTATATCATATTTTGTAAATTATATGAAATAATTGTTGATGACTTGATTATTACTTAAGCGTTGATTAACATGATTATTTTTTATTAATAACATCTCACATAACATACAAATTTAATTTAAAAAATTAGTCTACCTAACATTACTCTTTTAAAATTGTTTTCATTAAACTTCGAAGCACATCACATGGACTAAATCCAATCTAACGTGGTACAATAGACAAATTAATCCATCACCGAAAAACTGATAAATACACATGCGAGTGTTTGATTTGTTAGTTTAACTAATTATTATTTCGATCTGGTTTGGTTGGCCGAATAATATATTAGGCCTCGTTAAGTTAGGCTTCGTAATCGTAAGTAAGGCCATGAATAATTGGGTTCATACTAAAGAGCCTATACGGTTCATCATAGATGTGAGCAACTTGACCTTGAAGTCTTGTCCTCAATACTAGAAAAAAACTCAGGACCAAGACACGATCTGATGGTGGCACGCTCCCGCACCCTAAAACTAAAGTCCTAAAACTAAAGGGACCAAATTTGTTTTTTGTGGTCCTAAGTCAAAAAGAGGCATGTTGAAAAATCTCACATCGATACAATACAATGAAAGAGAAAATTACAATTTAAATATCATAATTTTACTCCAACTAATATTGAGGTTTTTTGTGATAAAAACTTCACACCTATTAAACTGTGCAAGTGCTAATTAACAAGTTTGAGACAATATCGATATTGTTGGAAGTAGATCTTTATCCCGTTTTTCTGATAATTAGACAAGGTGAACACACATATGCCCCATATGTCGTAATTTAGTACGATATGAAGCGTAAAATAATAAGCAACCAAATAGTTTTGGTGAAATGGAATATGAAATACCTCAACCGTGGGACTTATACTCTATTTTATATAATCTATTGTTTTAGATATCTTTCATCTTATAAGTACATTATCCTAAATTCCTAATCCTGCAAAGATTCCTAGTCAGACTAACTTCCCTAATTAAGCTAGATGGTTGTAGTATTGTCTCCAATCAAGCATGCATGATGAGTGCATGAATTCGCTTGCTATTTCTCATTAAGTTCATAGTACATAACATGGACTAGTAGGTTTGACGTGGTCAGAGAGACAAGCGAATTTAGTGACCACAAACTGATTAATACACATACAAATTTTGGACTTCTCTAGTTAAGGGCCTAGGGCCCCGTTTATCATATGCCGAATTTGATTAGTCTAGCTGCATCACACTAAAATTGATTGGTCTAGCTGTATCACACTAACGTCTAGCTGTATCACACTAACTTTCGTTTGACAACGACGATTGATGACGTATTTTATAGGAGAGGTGAGCATGCCAAAAAGTACAAAAAGTGTGGCATGACCGTTGTCACGCTTTTAGTAATAGCTACTCTAGTAACAACACGCTTGCTCTGTGGCCATTGCCCCCTTTTTTTGTACTGCTGTTGATCCTAAAAACTATCAAACTTACATGACGCACATGCTAAGTAACTAAGAATTAACTACATCCTTCTTGTGGTTCATGCAGGTATGCCACCTCACCGTCTAGGCATTATTCTAAAAATCTCCGCCTAACGTCACCTAGGCCCCGCTTAGGTGCTAGGCGGCTAGTCAACACCCTAATTAATGCTTAGGCATTTGAAAATTAAGAAATGGCGCCTAGACCTGCTGAGGTCCCCACCTAGACCGCCTAGGCACCTGCCTAGGTTGTGATTCACTTGGACAGAAAATAGATGATTTTCATTTTGTATTTTATTTTTTTAATAAATTGTAACAGACTTGTTGAATACTTAAATAAATACACATTATGTGCTTGTTCCCCATGTTTTCCTTATGTTCCAATACTTCATAATATATATGTCATTCTATTTTGTAGTTTATGATGGAATTACATATATTTTAAGTATAAACATACACTTATTTACACGAAATATAATAGGTTTACTTAAATTAGCCTAGTCCGCCTAGGCACTAGGCTCCAGCCCACCACCCGACTAGCGCCTAGTGTCTTTTAGAACCTTGCGCTGAGGTGAATCAGGCGAGTGAAATGAGTGTGGTGGTGGTGTCGATATGCTGCTGGCTTCTAGACCTAGGGTTTTGACAAGGTTGCTAATCTTGCGATGAAGCTCAATCAATTATTCGACTTTCGTTGTGCTGAAGAGGTAACCTAAGAACACATCACTTTGTTGAAGCTGATGAGATGATCTCTTGAGACAAAAGAATAGAGAATTCCTTGTTTGTCGAGACTTGAATAGATAACCAACAAGGATAGGAGAGTTGTTTAACTAAACTAAAGGTCTCCTAAGTCAGGCATGTTCTACGCCTCCAATTCTGTTTAACCAAACTGAAGGTGTCACCGGTTGTTGACACACTGATGTTTAACCAAGCTGAATATTTGTCAACGGGGAAGAGTTAATGAGTAATTAGGATTTTTTTTCAGGTTGTGGAGGGTTTCTCATAAAAGGGTTGATTTGTGTGTGAGGGACTATAGCCGAGGAAGGAATGCCTCTAGACCTAGGGCTTTAGAACCTAAACACAAAGTTGCTTACTTCACTGCAAAGTTCAGGATATTCTGCCCCAGGTTCGGCAACTTCAACTATATCCTTGAAAATATAAGTATGTCGAATAGGTATTAGGCTGTAAGGACAAAGATATTCAAAGGAAATGAGATCTTTATGGTGAATGTTGTTCTGCAGTCTGAATGTCAAACTTCCAAATGCACTTGCAAGTAACTATCATAGAACATCTCACTTCGCTAGGGGAGCTAATAAAGTGACCGCTTTCAGCGAAAGTATCAAAGACTCTTCGTTGACTGAGACTTGGAGGTAGCCAACTAAACCATAAGTAGCACTATTTAACCAAATTGATGGTACTCCTAGGCTGACTAGTTCAATGGCTCCAGTGACTTTTACCCGAATTGAATATGTTTCCGATTAGCCAACCCAATGATGTTGCAACGAAGTAAATATGTACTAACGGAGGGATTAGGATAATTGGCATTTTTTTTAGGGTTGTGAGAAGAGTTTCGGACAGAGCGAGGTTCTTTGCGTTCATCGTTTAAGTTGTTTGTTGAGTTTGTGAACACGAAAGATTCCTTGAAACAAGAAACAAGAACAACGTGTACAAAATAATATTTTTGTGTTTATGATTTTGGGGTTACGATCTCTCTCAAATTTGGTCCTCTAATTCTATCTTCGTAGGGTGTAGGTTTGTGGATGAGTTGTTGATCCAAAGGGCCGTCGGGGCTTGATCTAAGGATGAACAGTTGATGAACGGATCTTCAAGGGGCGTTGGGCTTAATCTTGAAGAATGGGTGTATGGATTTCTTCAAGGGCTTTTGGGCTTGATCTTGAAGGTTGATGGATGAGCAGATCTTCAAGGGCTTTTGGGCTTAGTCTTGAAGAACGATCGGATGTGTGGATTTGTTTGTGCTGTTGATCCAAGGGGCCGTTGGGGCTTGATCTTAGGATGAACGATGAACACTTTCTTCAAGGGCCGTCGGGGCTTGATCTTGAAAGAGGATTTAACGAAGAACGAAGAGAGCTTTCTTGATTCTTCGGAATTCTTGGGAATTTGGATGGTTGGAAGCTTTGGAGTTTCAAAGCTTCAAGGATTTGGGGAATTCTCTTCTAATTTTGGAGTAGAGAAATGTATTTGTGAATTCCTTGATGCTTGATACCTTGATGGAGAAGCCTATTTATAGGCTTTGAGAATGAATCACCACCACAAAATATTTTTTTCCTTTCCAAGCACCATTGCCTAATTTTCCCACTTAATGCAATATTGAAATTGAAGTGGTGTAACTTATGGCCTAATTTCCCACTTAATACCATTTTAAACTTGAAGTGGTCTAACTTATGGCCTAATTTCCCACTTAACACCATTTTAAACTTGAAATGTGTATGCTTTGTCATTGCCCAAATGAGAAAAACTTGCTTTGATCCGTAATGGATTGAAGTGTGCTTGCCTTGTCATTGCCCAACATGAGAAGAAAAACTTGTTTTGTCCTTCAAGGGTATTTCTTCCTATTTTGTTGAGTCACACGCCATGTGTACAATTTGTACAACACGTGGCGTATGCCATGTATGCCTTGACACGTCAAAACTTTAATGCATTGGTGAACATTTGTTTTACTGAAATTTCGATGTCTACAAAGTTGAAGGGGAATTTTCACGTTGCAGAGCCTCTCATATTTATAGGACGGCAATACTTTGGCTAACAGGTTCCGAAACAAATTCGAACTGCAGCACGCTCTTGGAGCGTTATCCCATTTTACTTGCTAAATATCCGATGCTTAAGTCCAGATAACATCTCATGAGAAACAATTCTCATTTGGGGTCATGTGCATGATGAGGCCTACTTCCTTCCTAAGATGGGACTCTATCATTAGTTACATGGAAGATATCATATCCTTTGCCCCCACACGTTGCATGCATATCCATATAAGTTACAAATAACAAACCTATTTGATGTGCTTCTCACCGTGCCCATCTTAGTAGTCATTTATCTTCTTTGAATTTGTAGAATTGGAAAGCAATCACACCGCCCATAAACCTCAAATGCAGCTTGTGCTTCAAAAGGGAGTCCATAACTCCTGGAGCTTTATTTCTCCCCGGAGTCCATCGTCAGTGAAACCGTGGTACACTAAGTGGAAAGAGGATTCTCTTCGGATCTTCTTGGGGATCCTAGAGATCCTCACATTTTAACTGTTCATCGTACGATCAGTTTTCGTTAGGTACTATTTGTATTTAATTTTAAATAAAAAAAATTCAAATTATTTCTAATTGCACGATTTACGATGAATGACTAAGATATGAAGATCTCTAAAATTCCCACCATTTGAATCCAGATAGGATCCAAATCCTACTAAATGATAGGATGAGATAAAATTGTAATTGTGTTGGAGAAAGAGACTGTCAGCTTTGCTTTTGTTGCTGTCGAAATAATTTTAACAAAAACTCCAAGATAATTATCATGTATGATAAAACCAACGACAACGAAATTATTAAAATCTCCTTATTTCGGAGCTTTCCGACGGCTCAAAATTTTGTTCATTCAATAGTTTCGATTGCGCGCGGGATAGATTGTGTAATAATGGGTCCAAACAAGTTTACTCTAAAAAACGAAGAATGAAACTGTGAACAGCAAGAGTGCATCGTCAACCAGTTTACCATCGGTCACAAGTGATCATTTGCATGTCATATGATGCAAAAACAAACAAGAATAAAACAAAAAAAACCCCAAATTTTCAACAAAATAGCGACGTAACACTGCATGGTTGCCTCTTATATAAGCCAAACTACAGAAAAAAATCTTGGAATATTCTCGATCCCCAAACATTAATAAAAAAGGTCATCCATGACGATATCTGAAAATTCAGATTGCAACCAAAATTTACAGTACATCTTTTTTAGGGAGGAGGATTTTCTCCCCTTCTAATCTCTCTTCTTTTTTCTCCCCTCCTATTTGAACAGTCACTATCAAATCATGTCAACATCTTATATTGATTTCTTTTTTTAGACAATAAGATAAAGAGCAATGTGTGAGAAAACAAGAGGAAAGAGCATGTGAATAGGAGGAAAGAGAATCATACTCTATCTTTGAGCTTGTCTTTTGCTTGCATATCACGAAAAACATATATACACCTCACAGCAAATGAAATTTTAGCACGTATATATTCATTCTGAATAATACCAAAGAGTTCAAGAGGCTACATGAGGGATTTAACTAAGTTGAGCAGCGAAGCACTCAAAATTAGCTAAAGGGGATGAAAGAAGGGGAAAATGGTTAGGATTATGATAAGTAAATAGTGCGGTTCATTTCTAATGTCATAAAAAATAAATACAAAAATAGTTATGACTATAATAGGTAAATAGTTCATTGATCATTTTCTCGCGTAAATGACTGATCCTGAAATACGTTAATAATCAAATCTGACTGAAGAGGTAGATTTTGTGATTCTTCATCAGTCCTAGCAAGGTTAATGCGCCTAGAGGAAAATAATTTTTTATTTTGAATGAATATTTTTATTCTCGAGCAATCTATCTTTTATGTGCTAAGGAAACTCACTCAAAGTGGGACTCTTCATGTACTATCTATCACTTTATTGTTTAACATTAATTCTGGTGCCAATATTATAAAATATTATTTTAAAATATGAGATGATAAATAATCTAAAAAAATCACTTTTGAGAAAATCTGTTTAGCATTTTAACTTATTAAACAATTAAGATTACTGTTGTGTTTCTTTGAGCTCATTTCGGAACAAAAGTAAACCTTAATGGTGAGGTTGACTACTGTCAGTTAAGTGACTAGAGTAGAGTTCCTGCGGTATTTTCTCTCTTAATTTTCCTCCTTCTTTTCTTTTTTCAACAAGGGCTTTGGTTTCTTCTGTGAGATAGAGGTTGATGATAGATAGATGTCTCTTACATTTCTTTTGAGAGTATTTGATGCCAATAATTATCCACTGAGGTTCTTTTTTGGATAAAATGTATGGGACCCCAATTTATCCGATTTGATAAAAGATTGACTGAAATTAACATTTAGTATCTGATGAAGGATAAATATTTCAGTGTGTCGAAAACACGGTAATGTATGTGGATGCAAATTTCTTCCTTCTTGTTTTTGGACGAAAATGCACCTGCAAAAACAATTAACACCTTAGGTCAAGGCCAAGAGCCTCACGCGCCCACGATGAATTTTTTTTGGGTTTCGGGGGGGGGGGGGGTGATAGGAGCATATTCATGCGACTTAAATGGCTTGTTCTCGTGCATTTACGTTATGTTTCTCTCGTTATTTTAGTCCTTTATGCTTCTTTTGTGTGTTTTCAGGTTCTAAGGGCCTAGGGAGCAAGAAAGTGCATTTTGAGGCCATTTGGAGCATTTTTGGGCATGGATTGGATAGCTTATCCATGGAGCCAAGACGATGGACGAATTTGAAGGCCTTGTATTCACTTTGGACATAAAACAAAGGGGCCTAGCCCATTCTCTCTTATTCTCTCCCTTATAGCCATGCAAAGAACCATCCATTCCATCAAAAACAATTCATCAAACACATGCATTCCCTTCACTTTCACCCACAAGCAAATTTAATCATTCATTTCCCAACATCATTGCCGTGCACATTCCCTAACATTTCTAGCCATTTCACTTCATCATTACACCACCATTCATTCATTAATCCACATGCACATTCAATCATTCACTCAAGCACCCTTGTGCCTTGTTTCCCCCTTTGTTCCCACCAATCACATGCATCATCATCATTCAACCAAGCCTAACCCGTGCATTCCCCCTAATTCCAGCACCAAAACATGCACTCACATGCATTTTCACCACCATTCACACACACATGCATCCTGAAATTCTTGCCGTGCATTTCATACCCTTTCTAGCCATTTCATTTCATCATTACACCACCATTCACACCCCTTTAATCCACATGCAGCCACATATTCATTCACTTAATCATTAAGCCACACATTCACACACACACACCCAAAACACATCCATGCCGTGGCCTACTCACAATTCCAGCATCTTCACATGTCTTTCTAGCTTTCCCTTTCATTTCCACCACTCATTCTTCATCATTGCAGCCACCTACATGCATTATTCATTAACCTTTTATCATGTAGCCAGAAAATAAGCAAGAAAACATCAATGCCGTGCCTTCACACACCATTTCAGCACATTCCAACACCTTCACATGCAATTCCAGCTTTCACATGTTTTCCTAACTGATTTTCCATCATTAATTAGCCACTTGCATCTTAAACAAACAGCCATATGTTCCCTCCACTACTCCTATAAATACCCTTGCATTCATTCATTCAAGATCATCTCATTTCATACACAACACACCACAAACACTTCCATTCCTTCTCTTTGCCGTGAGTTCCCTTGTAATCCAAACACCATTTTTCCATTTCCCTATTAATCCAAACACCACTCCCCAAACCATTCACACCATCAAACTATCCTTAGACCTTGTGCTACAACAACGAGGAAGAGAAGAGTGCCTAAACGTTCATACAATTCAAGTTTGAGTTGTTGGAATGTTTAGGTGTTTCTTTGATTTCAATGTTTAAATTCAATTCTCTTTGTTTGTACGTATGAGGAATGGAAGAGAAGAGTGCCTAAACGTTCATACAATTCAAGTTTGAGTTGTTGGAATGTTTAGGTATTTCTTTGATTTCAAAGTTATAATAAACTAAACCCCCTTTAGCTAGGGGGTGATTCGAAATATATGTTTATGCTTGCATTTTGATTTGATTAATTCTAATTGCGTTTCATAAGTTGTGGTTCAATTTGTTTAACCGTTTGATTGATAACTTATTTATGAATGTTTATTAAGAATGCGCGCTTAATTTTCATGCATCAATATGACGCTAGAATATAAGTGAGTTTCACCTAATAGTTACGAACTTATATTCACAAGTAGTGGAGGTTGCTTATAAACAATCGCGTTAAATAAATTCTTGGCATAAGTTTCATGCGTATTCCATAGTAACGAATGCCTCGTCAACACTTAAAGTTTTCATGATGCTTAATGATCTTTGATTGTATCTTTATTGTGCTTTTCACGTAAAGGACTTTTGGAGAATGTTGTGAATTGCGTTGCGCTAACCCATCCAATTCATTAACTTAAGGAAAACTTGACGGTTAATTTAAGCGGACCTAATTGACCCGGGGCGTTGAGAATTAATGATTTGTTGAAATGCAATTGGAAATCGTTTTATTATGCAAGTATAACATATGTGGAGATGAACCCCGTAGCTAACTTTCCATCCATTTGTTCTTTCTTTTCTTGTTTCTGTTTTCATGTTTAATTTAACTTGTTATTCAATTATGTTAAACATGTGAAACTAATTTCTTTTTAGTTAGAGGCGAATTTGAAGCCATGGACATATGTTGGTTATGATTTGATTTACTCCAGTTATGAATTCATGAACTTTAGATGTGGGTTACTTTTCTGTTTTGATTAAGAACTTGTTTATGTATGTGGGTTGAGGGTCGACACTTAATTTGCATGCCTAAGACTTGATGCTAGGATATAAGGGAATTTCACCTAATCGTTATGAACTTATATTCATGAGTAGTAAAAATCGCTAGTCACGATTGTGTTTAGTAAACCCTAGGCTGGATTAACATGCGTATTCCATAGTTATGAATGCCTAGTCAATGTTTATGATTTCCGTTGAACTTAATGATCTTTGTTGAATGTCTCTATCATGCGTATTCCATGTGAGAGACTTTGATTAGGAATAATTTGGTTGTAATGCGTATCCCATTCAATCCAATGAATCTAGGGAAATCTGAAGGTTAATTTAAGCGGACCTAATTAACTTGGAGCATTGTCATTCATCGTTTGTTGAAGTCATAACTGGGAGTCAAATTATATGCTTATGTTCATGTGTGGATAAGGAACCCTCTAACTAGTTTTTTTTTCTTCATTCTATTCCATCAATTTCGTTTGTACAATCTGTTTTGTTTCCAAGTTTCTATTTTAGTTTAATTTCGTCCAAAACCAATCCCCCATTTATTTTAAAGTGTTAGATTAGTTAGAAATACATTTATTTTGTGTTTTTACGTTTTTTGAGTCAAATCCAAGTGATTAACAATCCCTCCTAATCCCCGGTCCAGAACGATCCCTACTTATACATATACTACAATTTGACGAAAAGAGGGTTTAATTTGTGTGCGTATAAATCTCGCATCAGGGGGGTGGGGGGTGGGAGGGGTACGTGACTGTAGCACTTGAGCGTATTTATTTACACCGAGCCTGTCGTACGGACCACTTTAGATGGTTCCAACTCGTGTGCAGGTTTAGAGCCGTACAAGTCACGTTAGGTGACTCTGGCTGGCGTATCATTTTACATTGATTTATTTCACCTGGCTTACTTATTTCATTGCTGAGATACTTGACATGGCATATACTTGGTTTTCACTACTCTCGAGCATGATTTCTATATACGTATGTATTATTATTTTCTAGGAAATTATACGGGTTTTACGGTGAGGGGTTATAATGTTTTCAAAAATGTTTATATTAAAAACTTTATTTTCAAGCCCACTCACCCTTGTTTTTGCGCCTCTCCAGGTTTTAGCTATTGGAAGTTCGTGTCCACGAGGATTTGTGGCGAATCTCAGTATAGGTGGCTACCTTTGAGGGTATGATCTTTACCCATACTACTGTACTTTACTTATGCTCTGACGTTGTGTGTGAAATGGGCTCGTTCTCGCTCGCAGTGCACTCTGGTTCTTAGGCACTTTTAGGGCTAAATTTATTCACATTTTCCACATCACTATACTTTATGGCTTCGTCACCTTCCAGGTGTTGGCCAACACAGCTCGATTCGGAGTCCTAGTAGACATTCTGGGTCGGGGGGGGGGGTGTCAGTTTGGTATCAGAGCATAAGTTGGCAGTATTACGTTCATCACATGCGTGATGAAAGCATTCTCGGTTTTTGAGTTTAATGTTTGGATCTTGCCACCTTGTCGAATACGAAAAATGTGTTAGCTTTTGCTAAGTTTTGGGTAGTTTTGTCGACTTGTCAACGTTTAAGAAGAGCACTTTGATGAATACCCTTAGATTTAAAGTGAAGAAATTCCTTGCCAAGGAAAGATGTAGATTTGAGGCAAGTTGATGGCCTTAAGTAGGGCTAATGTATCGGTAACTATGTATCATCGAAGACTTTATCAACCAACTCCATCCTTATCCTCCAACCATCAGTATTAAACCCTTTCGAGATTGGAAATCTGAAATAGTTTTGATTCATAGGCATTATCCGTTAGAATACCACCTATTAGAATTCCTGCGAAGTCTACTTTTGTTAAGACTCTAGAAATGTCTCATGTGACGATGGTGCTAAAGTGGTAGCACTCGACGGAAGAACATCTTGGAAAAATCACTTCTAGCAGATGGTTTGGTGCGCTCTGGGATAGTAAGGTATCGTGATTGAGGCATGAATCGAGTGATCTAGGCATACTCGCACATGAGAAGTAAAATGATATTTTGGCATCCTCGAGAACTTCTCACTAGCTTATTGAGACAACAATGGGTGATTGGCATTACAAGCTGTAGACTGTAATATAGATGGCTTAGTTGTTGAGTTCACTAAGCAAATGGGCAAGACGGCTCATCTACGGCAACACTTATTAGTTACCTATGGTTCAGACTCATTCTCGAAGTTCATAACACGACGAATGTTTGGTGAGGTCCATTTTCATTTTGGGTTTTGATTTTTCTCGTACAAATATTTTCTCACTAAGTTATTATATTTATGTGGGTATTTCTGCCATTACAAATTCTGGGTGAGTTATTTGCACTCTTGGTGTTCAACCTTACGGGTTATACGAGTATTATACTACTATGTTATTGAGGAAGGAAGAAGGTATGAGCTTGGAGGCATGAAAGAGGAATAATTGCAATCTGATCGTGACGGAGTGGCATTCTCTTTGATGCAGCCACTCTAACTTGATTTCTTTCGTATGTTTATATAAATATGTTCCTTCCTGTTTTCGAGTATCAACAAGTTATTTTAAATTTCGGAGACAAAATTTTCTTAAGGGGGTAGATTGTAACAACCCGTCCCCAATTATTACGATTTTTATAATTTTTAAAGATGAATTTACGAAAATGCCCTTCGAGGCAAAATGTTGACTTTTGTTGACTGTCGTGTCGTGTCACGTAAGATTCATTTTCTTACAGTATCCTCATAGGACTCGTCGCTACGGACGCATGGGTGCAAATAGAACATAATTTGGAGTTATCATGAAGGAGTTATTAACGTTTAAAGTTGAGAGCATTTTAGGAAATTGGTTAATATCTAGAAAATTCCAGATTTTTGGAGCAAAATCTGGGATGCCACGTTTGTAGCCCAGATTAAAAGGAGCAAAGGGTGGTCAATGCAGATGAAGTATAAAGGAAAGAAAGGAGGGAGAGGTGAGACAAATCAGAAGAGGAGTGATGTGAGGAGAACCAATAGGAAGCAGAAGAAAGAAGGGGAAATGAGAGAAACGAGAAGCACGGAATCACCCTTGACCCGTGGACCCGAGAACCCGGTTATGACCCGTAGGTTTCTCAAGTGAAATTCATCATTTTTCCTATGGATTAGGCCAATCTACCACTCCCAATCCTCATATTGACACTTTCTCTACCATTTCTACATCAAATTTGAGAAGATTGGGTTTGGAATTGAGAGGTTTTGCACCGGTGGGTGCGACGGCTTCAGGGTGGTGATCCACTAAATCCAAAGTTACCTCAGTCAACCACCACCATTAATAGACTTCCCATGAGGTCCAAAACAAAGCCCAATCAGTTGTAGGGGCGGCGGAGCATCGGAGATGGCGAATCAAGAAGCACATTTTAAAGGGTTTCCGATGGGTTTTAGTGGAATTAGGGCTTTTCCCGGCCAAATTGGCCTTAGCCATAGGTATGAAAGTTGCTCCACTCACTGAGATCTTCATTTCTGTGAAGTTTGAGAATTTTTAGAAATAGTTGAATTTTCCGGCGAGACCGGGCAGCCGACCGCCACCGGCGGTGGCGCGTGTGGCAGTGCATGGCCAACGGGCTGCCAATTCTATTTTACACTAAATTGATATCCTAATCTCAGATTTGATATCCATATGATGTGATTTAAGTATTGTGAATCTAGTTTCATTAAGGTGCGTTACTTGAAAATTATATGAATCGACGATCCAACCGTTGGATCGTCACCAAATTTTGATACGTTATAACACATAATATTTGAGGATATTAGAAACTTACAGATCATGAATCCGACGTACGGATCTTTCCAATTAGGACATGTAAGTTATATGTTCTATTGATAAGAATTCTAAGACATGATTTGATAATTGTTCTAGGCGGCAATTGTTCGTGACGCCTTGATATTTGTGCTAGGGAGTTGTAGCACGGACTCCAGGTGAGTAGGCATTTCGATTTTCTATATATACGTATATATGTTTCCCATTTTTCCCAGAAAGGGTTTTAAGTGGAATTTCGTTTAAGATGCCATGTCATGGTTGCTTTACATTTTAGCCTATGCATTAGTATAGCTTTGCATAATGTTGCATGATGTTGCAGAGCCCAGGTAAGCTACAGGTGAGTATATTATGATGTATATGGTTATGTTTGGATGCATTTAGCACTCATTATCCTGCACCCCGATGTTAGTGCTCCGCCCGAGGTCAGGGCCAGCCTTCACGTGATCGTTCATCTCCTGCACTGTACACTCATCTTGGATCCAAGGCAAGTGCCAACCTGTCGTACAGACCACATTAGGTGGTTCCGACTCGTAGGTGACTTGCGATACTTCGCACAACCTTCACGTGATCGTAGCACTTGTGTGTATTTATTTACACCCAGCCTGTCGTGCAGACCACATTAGGTGGTTCTGACTTGTGTGCAGGTTTAGAGTCGTACAGGTCACGTTAGGTGACTCCGGTTGGCATATCATTTTACATTGATTTATTTCACATGGCTTACTTATTTCATTGCTAAGATACTTGACATGGCATATACTTGGTTTTCACTACTCTCGAGCATGATTTCTATATACGTATGTATTATTATTTTCTGGAAAATTATACGGGTTTTACGGCGAGGGGTTATAATGTTTTCAAAAATGTTTTTATTAAAAACTTTATTTTCAGGCCCACTCACCCTTATTTTTGCACCCCTCCAGGTTTTAGCTGTTGGAAGTTCGTATCGATGAGGATTTGTGGCAAATCTCAGTATAGGTGGCTACCTGTGAGGGTATGAACCTTACCCACATTACTGTTGTCACATCCAGACCTAGGGTCCACCACATCCCGAGCTCAACTCAACCGTAGCACGATATTGTCCGCTTTGGGCCCCTACCACACCCTCATGGTTTTGTTTCTAGGTCACTCATCATGAGAGTGCTCTCGCGCGCTACTTGCTTAACTTCGGAGTTCCCATGGAACTCGAAGCCAGTAAGCTCCCAAAAGGCCTCGTGCTAGGTAGGGATGGGAATATACATATAAGGCATAAAGGATCCACTCCCCTGGGCGATGTGGGATGTTACAACTATACTTTACTTATACTCTGACGTTGCGTGTAAAACGGGCTCGTTCCCGCTCGCAGTGCACTCTGGTCCTTAGGCACTTTTGGGGCAACATTTATTCACATTTTCCGCATCACTATACTTTATGTCTTTGTCACCTTCCAGGTGTCGGCCATTATAGCTCGATTCGGAGTCCTAGTGGACATTTCGAGTTGAGGTGTGTCAGTTGATACATTAATAGCATATGCAATGCAATGTACATTTTGAATTATTGTTCTAGTAGGTTTATTTGTTACTTACGCTGTACTGTGAGTTGGGTTACAATCTCTTTCATGTCGAACTTGTTTAGGGTGTCTCTTTTTCCTTTCCAGAAAATTTGATTGAGCAAAGTCAAAATTTATAAATATTAGTACTAAATCATATTGGAACCAAAGTCCTCTATTTAATCAAAGGTATAATGAACTTAGTCTTTATTGGAATTTCGCATGTAGTCTCCAATAACCTCATTCTCTTTTGGAGTAAGCATATTGCAAACTAGACTCTTTCCCCATTTTAGCTTTGACAACTGAACTTTCATTTTAGGCTTCTTATTAGCATGCTCCAGTAGCTCAAGTTTATCACTATCATCCTTGGCAGCTTCCTTGGAAGTTTCAACATTTATCTCTTGATTGTAACTGGGTAAATCATCATCTTGCTTCTTTCTTTTCTTATATGTAGTGTCGTACTTGTAGCAAGATAGCTTTCTCTTCTTTCTAACTCTTTTTTGCATAACATCAACTTCGGGACTTTCTGGAGTTGTGCTTGCATTCTCCTGAACATTTGCTTCATTTTGCCGAGTTGAAACATCCATAGGATTGGCAAACTCTGTTGCAATGTCCATTCTAGTGGCAGGATGATCCTCTTGGTATTTTTCGAGCATTTGGTTGTTAGTGTTGTCTTTTGATGTCCATAATTGCTCTTCAATTATCTTGGCTTCCAACTCTTTTATTCTCTTCTTTAACTTCTCATTTTCTTGTTTGAACATACCATTCTCAACTTGTAACGCCACATTTATATCTTCCAATTCTTCAATTTTCTTGTTAATCATTTCCACGTGTTCTTCCATTATTTTTGTCCTCCGATATGTTTGTTGAACATCTTCTTGTTGTTCCTGTTAACATTCATCATAAAATTCAAATGTTAATAATTGAAAACTACAATGCATTTAAAACTTAACATAAAAATTAAGAAACTTCATTGCAGTTACTGTTTACTTACATTTTCATCCTTGCTACCTTCATCTTCATCACCCTTCTCATTCTCGTCACTCTGATCCTCTTCACCATCTTTACACTAGCAAAATTTTCATCCCTAACATCATCATGATTTCCATAATCATAATCTTCCACATCATCACATCCATCAATCTCACTTTGTGCTTTGAAAAATGGCTGCACCATGAAAGTTATTGTGTTATAATATGTATGATCAAAAGTAAAACATGCGTATAATGCTATGAGTATGTTTATACCTCAATATTTTGAACATTCCCCGATTGGTTGAATTTGGTGTGTAGCCCTTGAAGGACCCATTTTATCATTATTGGTGTGGAGTTCTCCTTCCCAATCATTGGTTGTATAAGAGTGGTTCTCTCACACAATAAAAACTGCATAAAAAATAATGAAATACATGTTAGGTTAGAAGCTAATTTTTATACTATTAAAACATCAAAAATAAATAAATAAAATAAAAAATTGTTGGACTCACTGGAAGTATAATGATGCAACCATCGATTGATCCCATTAGTTTATTTTCAGTTTCTTTCGCCTTAGCGTGTTCAACCAATGAAGTGTGATGTAGTTGCAAACAAATTAAGCCCATGAATATTTAGATAACTCCTCTAACTTCTTGCAATACTCCATAATTTTCAAGTTTAGCGTGCTGGCAGAGTTGCGGAAAAGCATCATGAGGCATAACTCAAGAAGGATTAACACTACCACATCCTTGTCGTACTCAACAACTTCATACTCTTCTTCACTCATTTCTTTTCCTTTTCCTTTTGCGTGATTTGAATTCTGTTGAGGTGGATTTTTAGCCTATGCAATTGCTTTTCGAAGTGCATTATCAAGTCTCACTTTCGATATTTTCCATTTGCCAAAATACCTTTGTCAAAAAGTTGAGTTGTACCTTGGCCCCATCATTTTAGGTATCTTTCCTTCATTTGGTAACCCCAAAACCTTCGTCACTGATTTGGAGGTTATTTTGATACTTTGTTTCCCAAAGTTGAATGACTTGGTTTGATGGTTGAAAACTTTCACTATCTCGTTCAAGTAGAGGTCCGACTTGACTATGTCATCCTTGCTCATATGTCCCTCATAGAATGGCTTTATTAAGGGCCAAAATGGAGTTTTCTTTAGCAAGTCAATTTGCTTACTATTGAGGATGCCTTTCACCTCTTGAACAATCGTGTTGAAGGCAGTCATGTTGCACCTAAATTGTGCATGGTTCGGATGCTTAGCTTTTTGATCATATGCCTTTCTGTTTTCTTGCCCTTTTGCTTTTGTTTTTAAAGTACTGCCTTTAACTTGTTTAGGTATCCCTTTAACTTTTTTTGGGGACATGTTTCAACGGTAAAACAAACAAAAAAATATAAAGTTTCTGTTAGCGATATTAATACTATATGTCTGAATCCATTAACGTAAAAGCACAGAACATGAAATAGACACTGCAATAAAGTGCCTGAATTCACAAAACAAAAAACAGACACTACGTTGCAGTGTCTGAATCTTCAAACCTATTTGAATCTCAATGCACAATCATAGAGCAGGAAACAAACACTACAACGAAGTGTCTGAATCCACATAACAAGTAATAAACACTACGTTGTAGTGTCTGAATTAACAAACTTATTTGAATCTCAATGCACAATCACAAAACAGAAAACAGACACTGCAATGAAGTGTTTGAATCCACAAAACAAGAAATAGACACTATTACAGTGTCTGAATCCACAAACCTATTTGAATCTAAATGCACAATCACAGAACAGGAAATAGACACTGCAACAAAGTGTCTGAATCCACAAAACAAGAAGTAGACACTGCATTGTACCCAACTATTAATTTGTGTAAAGATTGACATTGTTATTTTATGACTCTATTCACATCTCATGTATGTAGGGCTGGAAAAAAAAATTCTGAATTACCCAAACCCGATCAAGAAATCCATAATTCAAAACCGAAAAACTCCAAAATAAAAAATCCCGAAAAGTTTGGTAACCCATACCGAAAAAATCCCAATGATTCGGTACAGGAATTGGGACTTGGTTGGCAAATGTTCAGTAATCCCGAATCGATTTATATACATATTATACATTTATTTATCACATATTATATATATTAGAACAAATTGTAACCATTGGATTCGGTTAAGATTGTTGGGTAAAAGACCTCACTCTCTTTAATCTCTCAAGGAAAATTCTATTTAAACCCATGTAACCTCTTTTTACACCCAACTTAAATTTTAAATGTTAATTGTCTATTTTACCCTATTGCATAATTACTATTAAGTACAAAATGAAATTAATAATATAACTCAAATTTATCAATAAACCCAAACTAATTAAACCCTACGATCACTCTTTGTTTATCCTACTTTCATTCTGACTAAAACCCTAATAGCTTTCATAGAGAAAAATAAGTTTTTTTATTGATGGATGGTGATTTTGAAGTTTTGAATTCTCCAACCAAGGTATGACTCAATTTATGAAATTTTTGTTCGTTTGATTTCAATTTTTTAAAGTTTAGAAGTTATTTTACTGTAATTTTTTGCGTCTACCTCCTTGTACCTAAGTTCAAATCTCTTCCCCGTAGATTATAGTAGTTTTAAATATATGGTTTGCTTCTGGCTCTGGTTTTGGTCACAGGCTCACAGTTGTTGTTATTGGAATCGGTTTTGTTGAAAAAAATTATTATTACAGGTTTAAGAAAGCAGAACTGGAGATATGCATGCTTGTTCTGTATGAGTTCAATTTCAAGGAGGAAGAAGAAGAAGAAAATAGCGTAATTAATCAATCTTAAGTCTTAGTTTTAAAAAAATGGTGTTCAATATTCATCTCTCAGCTTGAAGAGATCATGATTGAAGCTTTTAATTGCCAAAATTCAATGGTTCTATAACTTAACTCAGGAGATACCAACCATTATGGATCTAATAAGTAGTACACTAGTTTGCATTGATGTACTAAACTCGGGAGAGACCAATAGTTTGCATTGATATACTAATTGCAGAAATAGTATTGTCTAAAAGTCCTAATAACTGATGACAATCTGAAAGCTAATCTTGAAAAGCAAAGCACGATGTCGGGAGAGATCAACAGTTATGGGTGTAAAAATAAATTCACATATTGAATTAGGTTTATGGGGGTATATTAGATAGTAAATTAGGGTTTAAAGAGATATTAATAGTTTCGTTAAAAATCAAATGTGTGCAAAGAGTAGGTTGGGTGTAAAAATAGGTTACATGGGTTTAAATAAATTTTCCCATCTCTCAAATGTGTCAGCACTCTCTCTCACTCAGACGACCTCACTCTCTCTAACCTCTCAAATATCTCCGCACTCTTTCCTCTCCTCCTCTCCTCTTCTCATCAACTATGTCAACATGCTCTCTTTAATCTCTCGAATTGTCTCTACACTCTCTACTCTTCTCCTTCTCCCTCTGTGAGCAAACTCAACACGTCTGACCACCACACCTCTATGACTCCTCCATATTCCAGATCCAGGCTTCCATGGTTCCACCTCCAACGACCTCCAAATCGAAGCTTCTCTGATATGAAGGAGCAAAGACTCATGAAATTATTGTACCTTGGTTTCGATTTGGATTCTGAAATTGAAAATTGGGTTTTGAACTTTCAATTTGGGGATTTAGAATTAAAATTAGGATTTATGTTTTGAAAATCCTCTAATTCCAATTACAGCTTGATATCTTTGTATTTGGCTTTCTGCTTTTGAATTTTGATCGAAGGCTTCTTTGATCTTTGTATTGTTGACTCTCTGATTTTTTAGGGGTTGTTTGCAAATTTGGGGTTTGCGTTTTTCATTCGATCTTCTAAATTAGGACTGTAGTCATTCCCGATCCCGAATCGGAAAACCAAAACAATTTCGAGAATCCCGAAATTCGGAAATACCGAAATTTTAGTTCAGTTTCGGGTTTTAGAATTGCATCCCAAAAAGAGTCGGTTTGGTAAGATGGTGTACTCAGAGCATTTTCAAGATAGTTCATAAAATTAAATTTAAAGTGCCACGTAGGATTTTTTGTGTTCCAAGAGAGATGTCAAATGAGTCTTCAAATTTAGGACTTTTTTTGTACTCATAGCATCTTCAAGATCATCGAGCGGCGACTGTTTTCAGAGTAAGATGGTAATTTTTCTTTTTCTTTTGATTTATGCGCATGACAAAAGACTTTGAAGAGGTTTCGACGTTTGTTGGAGGTAACTCATAGTAATGCTTGTTTATTGACGATTGCAAGATCATTAGACGATTTTGCAATCTTTTCGTTGTGATGCCTTTATGGTGGTTCTACAATTTGCAAGGTTTAGTCCATGACTGTTATCTTTCATGTTGGTTATTATCCGTGATTAAAGAATTGTATTGTATTGCTAATAAGTTTGACAAATCAATAATGCATATATTATATTTGCGAGGATTCTAGTCTTTTTTTCAAAAGTGAAACATTTGATGCATAACATTCCGTTGTGGAGTACATCTTTGCTCATTGCTTCATGTCTCAATTTTGAAGTATTTAACTAGAACTATATATAAAGTATTTGTTACAAAATATTGGTTGTTGTAATGAGGTTAGCAAAGATTTGCAATCTAAAGAGATGCGTATTGATGTTGCTATAGAACAAGTACAATGATTGATCGCTTATTTTGAAAAGTATAGAGAAACTAGTTTGCAGAGGCCATAATTAATGCTAAAAAGCTTCTTGTTGAAATGGACATTGATTTCGTGTTCCAGAAAAGCATCAAGTTTGTAGCAAAAGACACTTTAATTAGAATGATTATGAATCATCCCAATCAACTGAACAATCAGTGAAGGAATCTTTTAGGGTTCATTACTTGTTACATATAATAGGTCAAGCTATTGGGTCACTAAAGAGAAGGTTTAAAGAATATCAAGCATATGATGATATATTTGGGTTTTTGTTCATTTCAGAAAGGTTGAATTCGATGGACAATGATAAATTGAAAAATTGTTGTGATCATCTTCAAAACTTTCTCAAGAAAGTTTAAGTTCTTTGATGTTGATGGGGATGCATTATTTGTAGAGTTTAAGCTTTTACGAGAGTGTTTGCCGAAAGAAATGAAGAACATTGACATATTGAACTACTTGAAGAGAATGCGTAGTTTCCAGACTACAAGCATTGTCTACAGAATTTTGTTGATTGTACCCTTACGATTGCATCTGCGGAAAGAAGTTTCACAAAGTTAAAATTATTAAAAGCATACTTGCAATCAACCATGTTGTAGGAAAGGTTAGATGAACTTGCTTTGATATTGATAGAAAGTGGTTTCTTAGACAAAATTGATTATGAAGGTTTAATTGATGATTTTATAGCAAAGAATGCACGAATAAGCATCTTTAAGTGAAACTTCAATGCTAGACTTTTTTAAGTTTTTTTCATTTGTTTCTCAAAATTGAACTGGTTGTTGATTATTTACTAATATGGTTATTTTTGTAGTTTTCTTTACATTTAATGATATTTAGAAAACGATAATTATTGTGATTTTTTAAGTTTGTTTATGTATTAGCTTTTTATCACCAATACATTGTTCAATTTTTTTTCTAAGATTGTCTTGAGAATGGCCCTCTTGGCCCTCTTGGCCCTCTTATAAATTTGGCACAAGGCCCTGAGGTACACACGGTAAGTGCAGGGAAACAGTCCTCGCAAGTTGGAACGGCAAGGGCAGAAACAATATAGCCCCCCCAGATTCTGAGCAGCGGCGGCACGGTGGTACGTTAGGTTTTCTTTAGACCTAGCTCTCGATGCTAAGTAGAATTGTACACCCAAAATACTTTCTTATTTATTATTCACCAAAGCTGTACAATATATACACACAAACCTTGTCTTACAAGGAAAACTATAAACACAACATATTTCCTTCCTAATAAAAGACTCCTACAATGTCTACAACGATTCTTACAATATATATTCTTAACGACTCCAGTTAACAGAAGGTTGTGCCTCGAACCGTGTCTTTCGACA
The DNA here is from genome assembly GCF_041283825.1 of Pyrus communis. Lineage (NCBI taxonomy): Eukaryota > Viridiplantae > Streptophyta > Magnoliopsida > Rosales > Rosaceae > Pyrus > Pyrus communis. Next base: position 5,882,003 of record NC_142576.1, on the reverse strand, counting down.
GGGTTCGATCCCGTTTGCTAAAACTTCACAACTCATAATACAAAACATTTCAAAGAGAAAATGTTACTGCAGAGCAATTTCTATCTTAATGGAGAAGGGGCAAATACAAAGACAAGAAGATTATAGATTATATTTGAGAGACCTTTCAACTTTCATGGGATGAAGGGAAAAGACCTAACAAAATAATTAGAATTGTCAAATTTGGGTGAATAATTTAATGATTTAATTGACAAATGGGATTTAATTAAGGCATCAGTGAGAAGAGAATAAAAAATTTTAAACACAGTTAATTCATAGATTTAGGTGCAAGATAAGTCCACATGACATCTTTTAAGTAGAACAGACAAATAAAGAAGACTCAGAGCTCGGAGACTGTTATTGTAGAAAACATTTTTGTTCATGAACTCTTTTGTGCCCATACCAACTTAGAGTCTAGACAAGCAAGAGGAGTCGTTGTGTGGTACATATTTCTTGCAATCTTTGGAGTTGGATTAAATATTCTGCGTAATACGGTCAAAATTTCTGCGTAATACACTCATCTGCAAGTCTACCCTAACGTTGTAAAAATTTCTTCAATTTTGATCCGGTTGATTATTGAGTGTAATTTCTAAATTTATGATTCTGCGTTCTAAAACAATTAACCATGTGAATAAATGATATCAAAATTGAAATAAATTCCGAAGAAGTTGTTGAAGCTTCATAAGAATGAAACCTGAAACTTCACGTTCATTCAAACTTCACAAGATTGAATATTGAAAGAAGTATTTTGCTTTAAACAAACTCATTTCATGCCAAACATTAAGATTACATGACAATATTTGACGAATCGAGCAATTCAGCAACTGTTAATGTATTCAAAACTTTAACATGCATTTACCTTACTAAGAACAAGATCAGCTCGTCGATTTGATCAGATGGCTTCTTATTTGCTAGGTACGTAATGAAAATTTGAAACCAGAAAAACCAGAAAATTTCAATATCTCCAAAATTTGTTAATGTAAACATGTCTCAGTAACCTCTTCTTTTACCCAGACGAGGGAACATGTTGGAGAAGATGTTCTCCACAGTTTTGTAGTACCATTTTCTCCATCTCTTATAGAACGCGAGTGGCCCGATGAAAACTCCAAAGCCAAAGCTACATCCAATCTCAGCACTTAGAAGATCAAAATCAATTTCAGGTTGAGCATTTTAGTGTTGGTGTGGTGGTGGTGACAATCCTAAGGTGATAACAATTGTCCCGCCCTAATCCCGAGTTACGTTCGGGATTGACAAATGACTTCACCACGTACTTGTTCATTTATCATGTCTCGCCTCCAAGACATGACCAAAAGCAAAACAACGATTCAACAAGGCATTAACTTTTTCTTGTATATCATGGCTACATCTAACCTTTGTGTTACCTATGTACCTAAGACAGGATCAAGCCCATATGTAAATCATCCTTTGTAAAACTCTAACATTTCACATGATACTTTATAGCAGAAAACATAGAGTTCCATACTACATAACAATCATATGTCAACCAAGATTTGTCATTTCGTCATTCACATATCGCACATGCTTTCCAACTCCATTCCACAATTACATCAACTTACCGATTCAAATATGCATAATGTAACTATGTAAACCAATCAAATAAAGTAATAATTCAGGAAATTTAATAAAGCAATCATTGTATGTCCCTATCTGGATCCCAAGCAATGTTATGATCACTAATTTACCAACACAATTGTTTATCGTGAGCAATTTCTAACCAACTCTGAACTACTCAACGAAATCCCACTAGAAAATGGTCATTTCTGATGTTAATGGACTATCCAGGAGGATCACTTAGACGTCAAAACTTCCAGTTTAGACCATCAGTCCTTAAATCACCCAATCAGCATTATATCGAGCAAATCGTCACCATCAGTGATTTATTATTCATGGAGATATCGCTGTAACAAACTATTGTGAATTTTGAGTCAAGGAAAAATCTAAGTTTCCGTCCGTCAACCTTCCTTAAACTATCATTCAAGTTGAGTTATCTTCCAGCACATGATTGAGTAAGATATTTTTACGTGTTTAGACATCGAAATTGTATATTCAATCCAGATATCTTGTACTCTAGATTTCTTGGACTTGTTTTGACCCTCAAATTCTTGAGTATTCTTTTAACCTTCTCGACATGGTTTCTCACTCAATCATTGAGGAATTCACGATAGGTCGACTTGGCAAATGTGTGCGCCAGTTTCATATCGATGCTAGCAGAAACCATTGGAGTATAATCTTCTTACAAGTTTATCAGATTTACCAAAACAAATTCCAAGTGGCTTTGAGGATTGAGTAGTAATTCAGCATGATATTGGTGAAGGTATAAACATAAGTTATGAGCTTGGTGATTGTGGCGTTAATTTTCAAGTGTGGCTTGAGACTATAACTGTCATTCAGAGAATGTCGTTAGAGATATGGCTTCTCTAATTTAAGCTTTCATATCTTATACCCTTCGATTTGGAGAGCAACTCTAGTGATTAGCCACGAATAAAGCCTTTCGCAATATGTGTTCGTCTCTACGGATATTTACACTGCTTCACTCCAGGGTCACATTGTTGTGGGAATGTGGATGTCCAAACACTTCTAGCAGATGGTTTGGTGCGCTCTGGGATAGTAAGGTATCGTGATTGAGGCATGAATCGAGTGATCTAGGCATACTCGCACATGAGAAGTAAAATGATATTTTGGCATCCTCGAGAACTTCTCACTAGCTTATTGAGACAACAATGGGTGATTGGCATTACAAGCTGCAGACTGTCATATCAATGGCTTAATTGTTGGGTTCACTAAGCAAATGGGCAAGACGGCTCATCTACGGCAACACTTATTAGTTACCTATGGTTCAGACTCATTCTCGAAGTTCATAACACGAAGAATGTTTAGTGAGGTCCATTTTCATTTTGGGTTTTGATTTTTCTCGTACAAATATTTTCTTACTAAGTTATTCTATTTATGTGGGTATTTCTGCCATTACAAATTTCGGGTGAGTTATTTGCACTCTTGGTGTTCAACCTTACAGGTTATACGAGTATTATACTACTATGTTATTGAGGAAGGAAGAAGGTATGAGCTTGGAGGCATGAAAGAGGAATAATTGCAATCTGATCGCGACGGAATGGCATTCTCTTTGATGCAACCACTCTAACTTGATTTCTTTCTTATGTTTATATAAATATGTTCCTTCCTATTTTTGAGTATCAACAAGTTATTTTAAATTTCAGAGATGAAATTTTCTTAAGGGGGGTAGATTGTAACGACCCGTCCCCAATTATTACAATTTTTATAATTTTTAAAGGTGAATTTACGAAAATGCCCTTTGAGGCAAAGTGTTGACTTTTGTTGACTGCCGTGTTGTGCCACGTAAGTTTCATTTTCTTAGCGTATCCTCATAGGACTCGTCGCTATGGACGCATGGGCGCAAACAGAACGTAATTTGGAGTTATAATGAAGGAGTTATTAACATTTAAAGTTGAGAGCATTTTAGTAAATTGGTTAATATCTAGAAAATTCCAGATTTTTGGAGCAAAATCTGGGATGCCACGTGTGTAGCCCAGATTAAAAGGAACAAATGATGGTCAGTGCAGATGAAGTATAAAGGAGATAAAGGAGGGAGAGGTGAGACAAATCAGAAGAGGAGTGATGTGAGGAGAACCAATAGGAAGCAGAAGAAAGAAGGGGAAATGAGAGAAACAAGAAGCACAAAATCACCCTTGACCCGTGGACCCGTGAACCCGGTTGTGACACGTAGGTTTCTCAGGTGAAATTCATCATTTTTCCTGTGGATTAGGCCAATCTACCACTCCCAATTCTCATAGAGACCCTTCCTCTACCATTTCTACATCAAATTTGAGAGGATTGGGTTTGGAATTGAGGGGTTTTACACCGGTGGGTGCGACAGCTTCAGGGTGGCGATCCACCAAATCCAAAGGTACCTCAATCAATCACCACCATCGATAGACTTCCCATAAGGTCCAGAACAAAGCCAAATCAGTTGTAGGGATGGCGGAGCACCGGAGATGGCGAATCAAAAAGCACCTTTTAAAGGGTTTCCGACGGGTTTTAGTGGAATTGGGGCTTTTTCCGGCCAAATTGGTTTTAGCCATAGGTATGAAAGTTTCTCCACTCACTGAGATCTTCATTTTTGTGAAGTTTGAGAATTTTTAGAAATAGTTGAATTTTTCGGCGAGACTGAGCGGCCGACCGCCACCAACGGTGACGCGTGTGGCGGCGCGTGCCCAACGGGCAATGCTATTTTACACTAAATTGATATCCTAATCTTAGATTTGATATCCATATGATGTGATTTGAGTATTGTGAATCTAGTTTGATTAAGGTGCGTTACTTGATAATTATATGAATCGACGATCCGACCGTTGGATCGTCACCAAACTTTGAGACGTTATAACACATAATATTTGAGGATATTAGAAACTTACGGATCAGGAATCCGACGTGCGGATCTTCCCAATTAGGACATGTAAGTTATATGTTTTATTGATAAGAATTCTAAGACATGATTTGATAATTGTTCTAGGCGGCAATCGTTCGTGACGCCTTGAAATTTGTGCTAAGGAGTTGTAGCGCGGACTCCAAGTGAGTGGGCTTTTCGATTTTCTATATATACGTATATACGTTTCCCATTTTTCCCAAAAAGGGTTTTAAGTGGAATTTCGTTTAAGATGCCATGTCATGGTTGCTTTACATTTTAACCTATGCATTAGTATAGTTTTGCATAATGTTGCATGATGTTGCAAAGCCCACGTAAGCTACAGGTGAGTACATTATGATGTTAATGGTTGTGATGTATATGGTTATGCCTGGATGCATTTGGTACTCATTATCCTGCACCCCGGTGTTAGTGTTCCGCCCGAGGTCAGGGCCAACCTTCACGGGATTGTTCACCTCCTGCACCGTACACTCACCTTGGATCCAAGGCAGGTGCCAGCCTGTCGTACAGACCACATTAGGTGGTACCGACTCGTAGGTGACTTGCAATACTTCGCACAGCCTTCACGTGATCGTAGCACTTGAGCGTATTTATTTACACCTAGCCTGTTGTACATACCACATTAGGTGGTTCTGACTCGTGTGCAGGTTTAGAGCCGTACAGGTCACGTTAGGTGACTCCGGCTGGCATATCATTTTACATTGATTTATTTCACATGGCTTACTTATTTCATTGCTAAGATACTTGACATGGCATATACTTGGTTTTCACTATTCTCGAGCATGATTTCTATATACGTATGTATTATTATTTTCTGGAAAATTATACGGGTTTTACGGCGAGGGGTTATAATGTTTTCAAAAATGTTTTTATTAAAAACTTTATTTTCAGGCCCACTCACCCTTGTTTTTTAGCCCTTCCAGGTTTTAGCTGTTGGAAGTTCGTATCGACAAGGATTTGTGGCGAATCTCAGTATGGGAGGCTACCTCTGAGGGTATGATCTTTACAGTAGTGTCTGAATCTTCAAACCTATTTGAATCTCAATGCACAATCACAGAGCAGGAAACAGACACTACAACGAAGTGTCTGAATCCACAAAATAAGAAATAAACACTACGTTGCAGCGTCTGAATTCACAAACTTATTTGAATCTCAATGCACAATCACAAAAACAGAAAACAGACACTGCAATGAAGTGTTTGAATCCACAAAACAAGAAATAGACACTATTACAATGTCTGAATCCATAAACCTATTTGAATCTAAATGCACAACCACAAAACAGGAAACAGACACTGCAACAAAGTGTTTGAATCCACAAAACAAGAAGTAGACATTGCATTGTACCCAAATATTAATTTGTGTAAAGATTGACGTTGTTATTTTATGACTCTATTCGCATCTCATGTATGTAGGGCTGGAAAAAAAAAATTCTGAATTACCCAAATCCGATTGAAAAATCCATAATTCAAAACCGAAAAACCCCAAAATAAAAAATCCCGAAAAGTTTGGTAACCTATACCGAAAAAATCCCAATGATTCAGTACAGGAATTGGGACTTGGTTGGCAGATGTTCAGTAATCCCGAACCAATTTATATACATATTACATGTATTTGTCACATATTATATATATTAGAACAAATTGTAACCATTGGATTCGGTTAAGATTGTTGGGTAAAAGACCTCACTCTCTCTAATCTCTCAAGGAAAATTTTATTTAAACCCATGTAACCTCTTTTTACACCCAACTTAAATTTTAAATGTTAATTGTCTATTTTACCCTATTGCATAATTACTATTAAGTACAAAATGAAATTAATAATATAACTCAAATTTACCAATAAACCCAAACACTATAATTAAACATTGCGATCACTCTTTGTTTATCCTACTTTCATTCTGACTAAAACCCTAATAGCTTTCATAGAGAAAAATAAGTTTTTTTATTGATGGATGGTGATTTTGAAGTTTTGAATTCTCCAACCAAGGTATGACTCAATTTATGAAATTTTTGTTCGTTTGATTTCAATTTTTTAAAGTTTAAAAGTTATCTTACTGTAATGTTTTGCGTCTACCTCCTTGTACCTAAGTTCAAATATCTTCCCCGTAGATTATAGTAGTTTTAAATATATGGTTTGCTTCTGGCTCTGGTTTTGGTCATAGGCTCACAGTTGTTGTTATTGGAATCGGTTTTGTTGACAAAAAAAATTATTATTTCTGGTTTAAGAAAGTAGAACTGGAGACATGCATGCTTGTTCTGTATGAGTTCAATTTCAAGGAGGAAGAAGAAGAAGAAAATAGCGTAATTAATCAATCTTAAGTCTTAGTTTTAAAGAAATGGTGTTCAATATTCATCTCTCAGCTTGATGAGATCATGATTGAAGCTTTTAATTGCCAAAATTCAATGGTTCCATAACTTAACTCGGGAGATACCAACCATTATGGATCTAATAGGTAGTACACTAGTTTGCATTGATGTACTAAACTCAGGAGAGACCAATAGTTTGCATTGATATACTAATTGCAGAAATAGTATTGCCTAAAAGTCTTAATAACTGATGATAATCTGAAAGCTAATCTTGAAAAGCAAAGCACGATGTCAGGAGAGACCAACAGTTATGGGTGTAAAAATAAATTCACATATTGAATTGGGTTTATGGGGGTATATTAGGTAGTAAATTAGGGTTTAAAGAGATATTAATAGTTTAGTTAAAAATCAAATGTGCGCAAAGAGTAAGTTGGGTGTAAAAATAGGTTACATGGGTTTAAATAAATTTTCCCATCTCTCAAATGTGTCAGCACTCTCTCACTCAGACGACCTCACTCTCTCTAACCTCTCAAATATCTCCACACTCTTTCCTCTCCTCCTCTCATCCTCTCCTCAACTATGTCAACAGACTCTATTTAATCTCTCGAATTATTTCTACACTCTCTACTCTTCTCCTCCTCCCTCTGTGAGCAAACTCGACACATCCGACCACCACACCTCTATGACTCCTCCATATTCCAAATCCAAGCTTCCATGGTTCCACCTCCAACGACCTCCAAATCAAAGCTTCTCTGATATGAAGGAGCAAAGACTCATGAAATTATTGTACCTTGGTTTCAATTTGGATTCTTAAATTGAGAATTAGGGTTTTGAACTTTCAATTTGGGGATTTAGAATTAAAATTAGGATTTATGTTTTGAAAATCCTCTAATTTCAATTACTACTTGATATCTTTGTATTTGGCTTTTTGCTTTTGAATTTTGATCGAGGGCTTCTTTGATCTTTGTATTGTTGACTCTCTGATTTTTTTAGGGGTTGTTTGCAAATTTGGGATTGGGGTTTGCGTTCTTCATTCGATCTTCTAAATTAGGACTGTAGTCATTCCCAATCCCGAACCGGAAAACCGAAACAATTTTGAGAATCCCGAAATTCGGAAATACCAAAATTTTAGTTCGGTTTCGGGTTTTAGAATTGCATCCCAAAAAAGAGTCGGTTTGGTAAGATGGTGTACTTAGAGCATTTTCAAGATAGTTCACAAAATTAAATTTAAAGTGCCACGTAGGATTTTTTGTGTTCCAAGAGAGATGTCAAATGAGTCTTCAAACTTAGGACTTTTTTTGTACTCATAGCATTTTCAAGATCATCGAGCGGTGACAGTTTTCAAAAATTTTCTTTTTCTTTTGATTTATGCGCATGACAAAAGACTTTGAAGATGATTCGACGTTTGTTGGAGGTAACTCAAAGTAATGCTTGTTTATTGACGATTGCAAGATCATCAGACGGTATTGCAATCTTTTTGTTGTGATGCCTTTATGGTGGTTCTACAATTTGCAAGGTTTAGTCCATGACTGTTATCTTTCATGTTGGTTATTGTCTGTGATTAAAGAACTATATTGTATTGCTAATAAGTTTGACAAATCAATAATGCATATATTATATTTGCGAGGATTCTAGTCTTTTTTCAAAAGTGAAACATTTGACGCATAACATTCCGTTGTGGCTTAAATTTGATATTTTCGCACCATACAAGTACATCTTTGCTCATCGCTTCATGTCTCAATTTTGAAGTATTTAACTAGAACTATATATAAAGTATTTGTTACAAAATATTGGTTGTTGTAATGAGGTTAACAAAGATTTGCAATCTAAAGAGACGCATATTGATGTTGCTATAGAACAAGTACAATGATTGATCGCTTATTTTGAAAAGTATAGAGAAACTAGTTTGCAGAGGCCATAATTAATGCTAAAAAGCTTCTTGTTGAAATGGACATTGATTTCATCGTTCCAGAAAAGCATCAAGTTTCTAGCAAAAGACACTTTGATTAGAATGATTATGAATCATCCCAATCAACTGAACAATCAATGGAGGAATCTTTTAGGGTTCATTACTTCTTACATATAATAGGTCAAGCTATTGGTTCACTAAAGAGAAGGTTTGAAGAATATCAAGCATGTGATGATATATTTGGGTTTTTGTTCATTTCAGAAAGGTTGAATTCGATGGACAATGATAAATTGAAAGATTGTTGTGATCATCTTCAAAACTTTCTCAAGAAAGTTAAGTTTTTTATGTTGATGGGGATGCATTATTTGTAGAGTTTAAGCTTTTACGAGAGTGTTTGCCGAAAGAAATGAAGAACATTGACATATTGAACTACTTGAAGAGAATGCGTAGTTTCCAGACTACAAGCATTGTATACAGAATTTTGTTGATTGTACCGTTACGATTGCATCTGCGAAAAGAAGTTTCACAAAGTTAAAATTATTAAAAGCATACTTGCAATCAACCATGTTGTAGGAAAGGTTAGATGAACTTGCTTTGATATTGATAGAAAGTGGTTTCTGAGACAAAATTGATTATGAAGGTTTAATTGATGATTTTATAACAAAGAATGCACGAATAAGCATCGTTAAGTGAAACTTCAATGCTAGACTTTTTTAAGTTTTTTTCATTTGTTTCTCAAAATTGAACTGGTTGTTGATTATTTACTAATATGGTTATTTTTGTAGTTTTCTTTACATTTAATGATATTTAGAAACCGATAATTATTGTGATTTTTTAAGTTTGTTTCTGTATTTGCTTTTTATCACCAATACATTGTTCAATTTTTTTTTCTAAGATTATCTTAAGAATGGCCCTTTTATAAATTTGGCACAAGGCCCCTAAAGTATCTCAGAGGCAGCCCTGAGGTGCACACGGTAAGTGCAGGGAAACAGTCCTCGCAAGTTGGAACGGCAAGGGCAGAAACAATATAGCCCCCCAGATTCTGAGCAGCAGCGGCACTGTGGTACGTTAGGTTTTCTTTAGACCTAGCTCTCGATGCTATGTAGAATTGTACACCCAAAATACTTTCTTATTTATTATTCACCAAAGCTGTACAATATATACACACACAAACCTTGTCTTACAAGGAAAACTATAAACACAACATATTTCCTTCCCAATAAAAGACTCCTACAATGTCTACAATGATTCTTACAATATATATTCTTAACGACTCAAGTTAACAGAAGGTTGTGCCTCGAACCGTGTCTTTCGACAGGGTTCGATCCCGTTTGCTGGAACTTCACAATTCATAATACAAAACATTTCAAAGAGAAAATGTTACTGCAGAGCACGCTGTACTGCTCTTCGCAATCATTTCAACCGGTCCAGCTTTGGTGTATGTGAACATGTCTTCGATGAGGGCCAAATCTTTCCTCCAGCTGAGGGAATATCTTACCAAGCATTTTATACATAGCTTTATAATACCATTTACTCCACCTCTTGCAAAACGCAAGTGATCCAGTAGCAATTCCAAAGCCAACAATAAATCCAACTTCAGCACCAATCAGATCCCATTCAATTCCGTGCGCAGGATTTGAATGTTTGCCTTCTAATGTTGGTGACAACCTTGCTGATCCGTCATCTATGTTACCTAGCGACGATAACGGTGGCCCATATAATCCTTTATTGCCTGCGAAGGAATCTGCTGAAAAAGACTGAATCTGAGTGCCGGTTGGAATCTTCCCGACTAGTCGATTGTTCGAGAGATCCAGGAATGAGAGGAAATTAAGTTTGGAAAACTCTGATGGAATTGTTCCGCTCAATCTGTTGTCCGAAAGGTCTAACGATTCAAGTTGTCGTAGGTTGCCTAATGACGATGGGATTGAGCCAGTGAGAGCATTACTGGACAAGTTGAGGCCATAGAGGGATTTCAGCTCTCCCATATCCTCAGGTATTGATCCACTAAACTTGTTGCATGAGATGTCAATCAAGGTGAAAACAGTTAGAATCTTTACCAACTCCATTTGCAGACCTTTACTGGTAACTGTTATAGCATCCTGATAGTACACTTGCTCGAACTCTAGAACTTGAAATCGGAGGTGATTAATCCTTGACATGGCACCGTCTTCATCAGCCATCATTGCTTGCCATGTTTTCAAAAAACTTCCTGGTATTTCACCAATAAAATTATTGCGAGCTATGTCAATAATTTGAAGCTTTGTCCAGGAACTGTTGGTCTTGAGGCATTCAATGCGATCATAAAGTTTGTTGCAGCGCAAGACAAGTACACGCAAGCTGGATATGCTCTTCAGCAAGCACGGAAAGACATCTTTTATCTGATTGTTTCCCAGGTTTAACACCTCTAACATTGTGCAATTGGCTAGAGATTTTGGGAACTGACCACCAATCAAATTGCCATTGAGGTCTAGAGTTTGTAGACTGCAGGGCTGAGGAAAATTATCTGGAAGAGTGCCAGAAAGTTTGTTTCCCCTTAAATTAAGTACTGCCAGTGTCCAGCTCATCGCAGTCAAGCACTGGGGAATCGGGCCACTTAGAGAATTATTGGACAAATCAAGAACTTGAAGATATGGTTTGTTGCACATTGATTCTGGAATGCTTCCATTTAACTTGTTTCTTGAAAAAGAGAAGAACATAGTGTACATAAGGAAATCACCAATGTTAACCGGAATGCTTGAGCTGAAATTATTTCTTGAGTAATCCAGATAAGTGGCCAATTGTGGAAGCATTGGGATTTGTCCCTGAAGCTGGTTGGAATGAAGGTCAAGCATAGACAAAGTAGAAGTAAGATTGAGGAAAGGACCTTGTAGAGTTACCAGAGAGTTGCAAGAAAGATTTAGTTGAACAAGATTACTGATTCTCCAAATCCAGTTGGGTATGTCACCATGAATCTGGTTATCTGATAGGTCCAAAGTGCTTAATGTTGATTGATTTCTCAAAAAACCTGGGATTCTTCTCAAATTGCCAGAAGCTAACTTCAATGTGGTAATTTTCGGAAATGAAGAATGAGAGGAATTGGTGTGATTGTAATTAATAGACAAGCTATTGCATGAAAGATCAAGACTTGAGAGATTTTTCAGCTGCTGAATATCATTAAGAAGGAAAGAGCCGGTGAAGTTGTTTGAAGAAAGTGAGAGTATTCTAAGCTCTCGTAGATTAAAGATGGACACAGGTATAGGACCTTCCAAACTGTTGCTGCTCAATTCAAGGTTGTATAGGGTAGAAATATTTCCAAATTCAGGCAACTGACCAGAGAAGTGATTGTCGGAAAGCTGTAACTTTTGCAGCAAGGGAAGGGAAAACACAGAAGGTGGAATAGTCCCATCAAGTAGATTGTGTCGCAAATCGAGGTTCACCAGATTAGTAAGGTTTTCCCAGTGAGAGGAATTAATCTGACCTGTTAGCTGATTGTAAGAAAGATTTATTATGGTCAGATGCTTTGCCATACTGAAGGATGGAATTGAACCGTTGAACTGGTTTCTCGACAAGTCCAAATAAACCAACTGTGTAAGGTCTTCCATTGATCTCGGGATTGACCCAATGAAATTGCAAGTTGAAACATCTACGTTGGACAGCAGTTTGAGGTTGCCAATAGAGTTTGGAAGCAACTGGCCTGAAAAATTTGCCCCATTGAGAACCAGGGATTGAAAAGATCCACCCTTCGGAAATTCCGGTAAGGATCCTTGAAGCTGCGGATTACCAGATAAGTCAATACTCTGCAGTGTAGGTACGAGGAAGATCTTCTCCGGAAATGTACCATATAATCCAGAATTCATGAGGAGCAAGAAAGTCAAATTTTTGAACTTTGAGAAGAATTCCGGAACTTGAGTAGACAGATTATTGTTCTCTATCCGAACAACTGAGAGTGATTGAAGCTTCAGTAATGAACTATCAATAGGGCCTGAAAGATTACAAGCTGATAAGCTCAACACTCTTAAGTTTGGGAGTGAAGACGATATCGCTTGGCACCAATTGCTCCCCTGTTCTGATATCCTTACGCCATCTAGATGAAGTTCAACAAGCTCAGAAAACTTCCGAATGAGCACATTCAAATTCGGACTCTCAAGATTCAGTGAAGGATTTCCTGGAAAGTAAAAGGTAGATAAATCAAGAATTTCCAACCTTGTCAAATGTGAGATCTCAATGGGAATTTGCCCGGAATAAGCAGTATTAGACAAGTTTAGATAGCTCAAATCGGTAAGCTTTCCAATTGCAGATGGAATTTGAGAGCCATAACCAACTTCATTGTCAGCCAAATTGAGGCTTCGAAGATGTTGAAGATCAAAGAGGCTGCTTGAATTGCCAATGTTGCCTGAGATACATTCACCACTGATGTCAAGACCAACGACATGTCCATCACTGCAACTAAGACCAGCCCAAGAACAGCAGTCAATGCTTGAATTCCACGATACGAGCTTAGAGGAAGTGGAAGGATCAAATACAAGGCTTTGTTTGAAATGGAGCAATGCAAGTTTCTCATCTTGAAGACATTGGCTGTGAACTGGGATGACATTAACACAGAGGTGGATCAACTTAACAGTCATTAAAAATAGAAAGAAATGGAGCAATGTTTTCATCTTGATAAACTTTTAGAGACACTGCTGGAAGATCATTAGGTGCTGTTAATGGATACGGTGGCTGGCAACTATAATCTTGTGGAAAACACCTTCATGAAATTTTTCAATATTAGCTCGACTTCGAAGTCTTTAATTAACCATCAAAATAATTTTTCTGACTCGAACCAGGAAAAATGGGGCAGGAATATAACGGTTTGAAATATTATATATCTCTTACGTAACAGATGCTATCGACCTTTTCTTTTATATTTTTTTACTTGTTTTGCTTGTCAAATCATACAACAACAAAGTCTTATCCTATTAAGTGGAGTCAACAGGATGAATTCTAAAATGCTATAAAGCTCAGTTTTACACTAGATTTATTGTTAGCTCCAAGTACTCCATGTCATTTCTTAACGTCTTTCCAAATTTTCTCTCTTTTCTTATGATTTTGCTTGTCAAACAAGATGCAGGAAATTTTAAATTGTGACGGTGTCATTCTCATCGAAAGCACTGTATATGTTACATTTTGATGACAAACATTTTGGCTACGTTATTACAGTTTAAATAATTCTTGGAAAACAAAATCATAGAATCTCAATTTTTTTTTTTTTTTTTTTTTTTTGTTCAAAATAACAGAACAATTAGAAGAATCAGTTTTCAATTCTGACCAAGCGGTGGTTGTCTCTCACATCTATATTAATTAATTCTTGTAAGGCCTGGTTACTGCAAAACCAGACCGTCATCATCCTTAAATAATTAGATTTTAAAGATTTAAATGGTGCATGTTTTAACACTATTTTAAGGCCTAAACATATATAATGTAATAGGCTTCCTTCAATCTTATTGCCTGAAAAATATGTACGTAGGTTCTTATGTACCAAATATCTTCACTATTTTGGTTTTTAATTGGTGCTTGGCGTATTAAACAATGAACATGCGAAATTCTAATTTGGAATGCATCATTTTCTTGGTAAGAAATGTTGATTTCAATGCCAGAAGGATTCTAATCTATAATTTTAGGGTGTATTTTTGCTTATCACCAGGAGCATAGGCACTATATGGCCAGCATTGGCCTAGGCCTATCCTCACTCTTTCAACCTTCTAGTAACGGGTATTATACTTTCGTTTTTTCTTTATAAACTCATTATGTAGATTCAGCTGGTTTAATTGGTATATGAGTGGTTTTTTCTAGCATGATCTAAGATTATTCATTGACTTCAAATATTTTACTTTCCTTTTGTCAATTTACGCATATAAATACATTCAAAACATGCAAGTCGTGCGAAACACGCTGTGATAAAAAAATACCTTCTACACAAACGTGAGCCGTGCATGAAGCTAGTAAAAAGTAAAAAGAGACCACCATCAGTGGAAAAAGTAAAAAGAAGACCAACAAACCAAAGATAAATTGTTGTGCAAATAAGGACATCGCCATAAGAATTAAACAACAGACAAAATAGAAAAACTTTGACAAGCACAACCATAGGACAAAACATTCAGTAATTTCTTGAAACACCAAGAGAAAATAATATGTTTGGTTGCAACGACTCCGCTTTATATAACACTGCCGGAGGGAGTTCCTCGGACCTTTCTGCAAAATGTAAACAAAGACATCAACTGATATTTTAATGGAGAAGGGGCATATACCACAAGAAGAAGATTATAGATTATATATAAGAGACCTTTCAACTTTCATGGGATGAAAGGAAAAGACCTAACAAAATAATTAGATTTGTCAAATTTGGGTGAATAATTTAATGATTTAATTGACAAATGGGATTTAATTAGGGGCATTAGTGAGAAGAGAATAAAAAAAATTAAACACAATTAATTAATAGATTTATTTAGGTGCAAGATAAGTCCACGTGACATCTTTTAAGTAGAACAGGCAAATAAAGAAGGTAAGTGGGAAATGTAGCTAATATTCTTCATAGCGTAATTAGTCATTTTGCTATGTTCTACTATAATTTGCATATAAAAAACAAAACTCAGAGCTCGGAGACTGTTATTGTAGAAAACATTTTTGTTCATGAACGTTTTTGTGCCCATACCAACTTAGAGTCTAGACAAGCAAAAGGAGTCGTTGTGTGCATGGGCGAAGCTATAGAGGAGCAAGGAGGGGCGGTCGCCCCTTCTCTCGACGAAAAAGAAGCTTAGGAGGGGGTAGCAACCCCTCTAGTCAGTCGGACTACAAACGCCCCCTAGTTCCTCTGCTGTTGTACAACATCCGTTGCATGTAGGCCTTTGTTGTTTTTTTTTTTTTTTTTTTTTGAAATCCCAAGTACTATTGGCGAATGGCGAAGAAATAAGACGAAATATGGGCATTTCCGGTGCTAGCCGGAGCTGCGACTGTTGCAAAAGTGGCGGTTCAAATGATTTGCGAGGAAGAAAAAGGTGGCCAGCTATTTAAGTTTCAACGCACAGTTTCATTTTTGTTGTAGCTACTAATGAAAATACAGCTGCAAGCCACTTCTGATCGTTTTTTTTTTTTATATAATTATTTTTTAATATTAACAAAATATTTCAGACCATTAATTTTATTAATCTAGAGTTTAGAGTTTTATAAAAATAAAATAAAAAGTAACTCATTGTAAGAAGTGTATTTTTCTCATAATATCATATTCACTAAATTATTAAAATAAAATTTTTGATATTTTTGAATGTTGTACGTTAAATAATAAGCTTAATTAAAAATAAATTTGAAGCTTCAATACAAGTATAATTTTTTAAGGTGTAAAACACTTATGTATAGGATATATACATAATAAGTTTACTCAAATACAAGTAGGTTTCCGCCAATGCATTAGATGATATATAATAAATTTACTCAAATCTGCCTAGATGCTAGGCTTCAGTTCGCCGCCCAACTAGTTCCAAACGTCTTTTAGAACATTCAACCTTGATTATGATTGACATTAATATTGCTAAATATCTAAAAGGATTTGATTGTCTACAATTTTTTGGGACCTTTTACAGTTTGAAATTCTGCCCCTCCTTCCGATTATTTCTGGCTTCATCACTGGTTGTGTGGTACATATTTCTCGCAGTCTTTGGAGTTGGATTAAATAGTATGCGTAATCCGATAAAAAAAGGTCTCATGCGATGTGATGTGTCCTGTCCTAACTACCCTATTGTAAGGAGAGGTTATGCTCGGTAGATCCACGATGGTAGACCATTTTCTATTTGGATTTCGTTGAGTGGTCCGGAGTTAGTCTGAAACCCTAGAATTTAGTGAATAGAAATTGCTCACGATAAACAATTGTGTTAGTAAATTAGTGATCATAACATTGCTTGGGATCTAGATAGGAAATACAGCGATTGCTTTATTAAATTTCCTGAATTATTACTTTATTTGATTGGTTTACATAGTTACAACATGCATCTTTGAGTCATTGAATCGATAAGTTGATGTGATTGTGGAATGGAGTTGGAAAGCATGTGAGATATGTGAATGACGAAATGACAAATCTTGGCTGACATATGATTGTTATGTAGTATGGAACTCTATGTTTTCCGCTATAAAGTATCAGGAAAAATGTTAGAGTTTTACAAGGGATGAATTACGTATGGGCTTGATCCCGTCTTAAGGCACATAAGCAGTCTAACACAAAGGTTAGATGTAGCCATGATGTACAAGAAAAAGTTAATGCCCTGTCAAATCGTTGATTTGTTTTCGATCATGTCTCGGAGGCGAGACATGATAAATGAACAGGTATGTGGTGACATCATTGGTCGATCCTAAACGCATCTCAGGATCAGGGCGTGACAGTTGTTATTACCCACAAAAGGTGAATAGTATTTTTGGTGTGACCAAGTTTCAACAAAAAAATTTAGACAAAAATTCCCCCAAGACAAAAAACTTCAAAGGCATCCCAAAATAATGCATCAAATAAGGTAGAGGCATTTTCATCATTTTGACGGTGTTTTTTTAATAATTAATTTTTTGCACAATTTTTTTATTTTTATTTTTTTAATTAGTACCTCACAATAGGCTAGCAATAATGTGATTCATAATTCAATATTATTTTCTCTATTTTTAAACACATTCAAAATATCCTAAGAGGCATGTACGTAATATTGGTTATAAAAATGGTTTTTCGCACGTGGATAATAATGTGGTTAAATTAGTTGTCAAATGATTTTTTTTTTTTTTTCAACAAACTATATTATCAACACTAAGGGGGAGGAGATGAACTTAGCCTCACAATGGGCTAACAATAATGTGAATCAATCAGTTGTTTATTAAATATTATTTTCTTTATTCTTAATGTAAATTCTATAGAGACCGATTTTATTATGTGGATTCATTTGGTTTCAATGCTTTATGACGGGTTTTTTCTAGCATGATCTAAGATTACTCCTTTACTTCAAATATTTAACTTTTCTTTTATCAATTTACAAATATAACATTTAAAACGTATAATTTACGCGTTGCACCCCGTGATTGAAAAAATACCTCCTGCACAAGCGTGAGCGCGTGCATTAAAGGTAGTAAGAAGTAAAAAGAGACCACCAATCAGTGGAAAAAGTAAAAAGAAGACCAACAAACCAAAGACAAACTGTTATAAGGACATCGCCATAAGAATTCAACAATAGACAAATAGAAAAACTTTGACAAGCACAACCATAGGACACAACATTCGGTAATTTCTTGAAACACCAAGAGAAAAATAATATGTTTGGTTGCAACGACTCCGCTTTATATAACACTGCAGGAGGGAGTTCCTCGGACCTTTCTGCAAAATGTAAACAAACACATCAACTGATATTTTAATGGAGAAGGGGCACATACAACAAGAAGAAGATTATATATTATATATGAGAGACCTTTCAACTTTCATGGGATGAAAGGAAAAGACCTAACAAAATAATTAGATTTATCAAATTTGGGTAAATAATTTAATGATTTAATTGACAAATGGGATTTAATTAGGGGCATTAGTGAGAAGAGAATAAAAAAATAGAAGTTTTAACGAAAAGTCCACGGTACTGTTCATTTTAACGAAAAACCACATTTTTGCACTAAAAAGTCGGTCCGGTACTATTCACTTTACTCTTTATTTTGTCCTTATCATTAAAATTCAAAGTTTTCAAACTCTTTTTATTAGTTTTCATTAAAAAAATTTAAACACAATTATTACTAGATTTAGGTGCGAGATAAGTCCACATGACATCTTTTAAGTAGAACAGGCAAATAAAGAAGGTAAGTGGGGAATGTAGCTAACATTCCTCATAGTGTAATTAGTCATTTTGCTATGTTATACTATAATTTGCATATAAAAAAGACTCAGAGCTCGGTGACTGTTATTGTAGAAAACATTTTTGTTCATGAACGCTCCTGTGCCCATACCAACTTAGAGTCTAGACAAGCAAAAGGAGTCATTGTGTGGTACATATTTCTCGCAGTCTTCGGAGTTCGATTAAATATTCTGCGTAATCCGGTAAAAGAATGTCTCATGCAATGTGATGTGTCCTGCCCTAACTACCCTCTTGTAAGGAGAGGTTATGCTTGGTAGACCATTTTCTAGTTGGATTTCGTTGAATAGTTCGAAGTTAGTCTGAAACCCTAGAATTTATTGAATAGAAATTGCTCACGATAAACAATTGTGTTAGTAAATTAGTGATCATAACATTGCTTGGGATCTAGATAGGAAATACAGTGATTGCTTTATTAAATTTCCTGATTATTACTTTATTTGATTGGTTTACATAGTTACAATATGCATCTTTGAGTCATTGAATCGATCAGTTGATGTGATTTTGGAGTGGAGTTGGAAAGCATGTGAGATAAGTGAATGACGAAATGACAAATCTTGGTTGACATATGATTGTTATGTAGTATGGAACTCCATGTTTTCCGCAATAAAGTATCATGAAAAATGTTAGAGTTTTACAAAGGATGAATTACCTATGGGCTTGATTTCGTCTTACGGTACATAGGCAGTCTAACATAAAGATTAGATGCAACCATGATATACAAGAAAATTTTAATTTGTTGTCGAATCGTTGTTTTGTCTTTTGTCATGTCTCTAAGGCGAGACATGATAAATGAATAGGTACATGGTGACGTCATTTGTCGATCCTAAACGGAGCTAGGGATTAGGGCGTGACAGTTGTTATTACCCACAATGGTGAATAGTATTATCGGTGTCACCAAGCTTCAACAAAAAAATTTAGGCAAAAATTCCTCCAAGACAAAAAACTTCAAAGGCATCCCAAAATAATGCATCAAATAAGGCAGGGGAATTTTCATCATTTTAACAGTGTTTTTTTAATAATTAATTTTTTTGTACATTTTTTTTTTTTAATTAGCACCAAGCAATAGGCTAGCAATAATGTGATTCATCATTCAATATTATTTTCTCTATTTTTTAAAAGCATTCAAAACATCTTAAGATGCGTGTAATGATGGTTATAAAAAAAGGTCTCTCGCAAGCGGATAATAATGTGATTAAATTAGTTGTCAAATGATTTTTTTTTTTTTTTTTTTTTTGCAACAAATGATATTATCTACATTAAGAGGGAGGGGGTGAGCTTAGCCTCACAATAGGCTAGCAACAATGTGATTTGATCAGTTGTTTAATAAATATTATTTTCTCTATTCTTAATATAAATTCTATATGAACCAATTTTATTATGTGGATTCAGCTGCTTTAATTGGTTTATGAGGGGTTCTTCTAGCATGATCTAAAATTATTCATTAACTTCAAATATTTGACTTTCTTTTTGTCAATTTACGTATATAAATACATTTAAAACGATAAGTTCTACGTAGCATGCGGTGATTAAAAAAAATACCTCCTTATATAACAATGCAGGACATAGCCAAGGAGACCACCAATCAGTGGAAAAAGTAAAAAGAAGACCAACAAACCAAAGACAAATTGTTGTGCAAATAAGGACATCGCCATAAGAATTAAACAATAGACAAATAGAAAAACTTTGACAAGCAACGCCATAGGACAAAAAATTCAGCAATTTTTTGAAACACCAAGGAAAAAAAAATAATATGTTTGGTTGCAACGACTCTGCTTTATATAACACTGCAGGAGGGAGTTCCTCGGACCTTTCTGCAAAATGTAAATAAAGACATCAACTGATATTATAATGGAAAAGGGGCATAAAGGGGGCATACACAACAACAAGAAGATTATAGATTATATATCAGAGACCCTTCAACTTTCTTGGGATGAAGGGAAAAGACCTAACAAAATAATTAGATTTGTCTAATTTGGGTGAATAATTTAATGATTTATTTGACAAATGAGATCTAATTAGGGGGCATTAGTGAGAAGAGAATAAAAAAAATTTAAACACAACTAATTCATAGATTTAGATGAAAGATAAGTCCACATGACATCTTTTAAGTAGAACAGGCAAATAAAGAAGGCAAGTGGGAATGTAGCTAATACTCCTCATAGTGTAATTAGTCATTTTGCTATGTTATACTACAATTTGCATATAAAAAGACTCAGAGCTCGGGAACCGTTATTGTAGAAAACATTTTTGTTCATGAACACTATTGTGCCCATACAACCTTAGAGTCTAGACAAGCAAAAAGAGTCGTTGTGTGCTACATATTTCTTGCAATCTTTCGAGTTGGATTAAATATTCTGCGTAATACGGTCAAAAAAGGTCTCATGCGATGTAATGTGTCCTACCCCAAATTACTACGTCGTAAGTAAAGGTTGTGCTTGGTAGATCTACAGTGGGTGACTACTTTCTAATGGGATTTCGTTGAGTGGTCTGGAGTTATTCTGAAACCCTACAATCTTGTGAATAGAAATTGCTTACGATAAACAATTGTGTTGGTAACTTAGTGATCATAACATTGCTTGGAATCCATATAGGGAAATACGGTGATTGCTTTATTAAATTTCCTAAATTATTACTTTAGTTGATTGGTTTACATAGTTACATTATGCATCTTTGAGTCATTGAATCGATAAGTTGATGTGATTGTGGAATGGAGTTGGAAAGCATGTGAGATATGTGAATGACGAAATGACGAAATGACAAATCTTGGTTGACATATGATTGTTATGTAGTATGGAACTCTATGTTTTCCGCTATAAAGTATCATGAGAAATGTTAGAGTTTTATAAAAGATGAATTACGTATGGGCTTGATCTCGTCTTAGGGTACATAGGCAGTCTAACACAAAGGTTAGATGCAACCATGATATACAAGAAAAAGTTAATGCCTTGTTTAATCGTTGTTTTGTTTTTTGTCATGTATCGGAGGCGAGACATGATAAATGAACAAGTACGTGGTGACATCATTGGTTGATCCTAAACGTAACTCGGGATTAGAGCGTGACAGTTGTTATCACCCATAAGAGGTGAATAGTGTTTTTGGTGTCACTAAGCTTCAACAAAAATATTCGGACAAAAATGCCCTTATGACAAAAAACTTCAAAGGCATCCCAAAATAATGCATCAAAAAAGGTAGAGGAATTTTCGTCATTTTAACAGTGTTTTTTAATAATTAATTTTTTTGCACATTTTTTTTGAATTAGTATCTCACACTAGGCTAGGAATAATGTGATTCATCATTCAATATTATTTTCTCTATTTTTAAACACGTTCAAGACATCTTAGGAGACGTGTAACACAAGTTATAAAAAGGTCATTCGCACGCAGATAATAATGTGATTAAATTAGTTGGCACATAATTTTTTTTAACAAACGATATTATCTCACTAAGGGGGAGGGGTGGGTTTTGCCTCACAATGAGCTGGAAATAATGTGATTTAATCATTTGTTTATTAAATATTATTTTCTCTATTCTTAATGTAAATTCTATAAAGACCTATTTTATTATGTGTATTCAACTACTTTAATTGGTTTATTAGGGATTTCTTCTAGCATGATCTAAGATTATTCATTTACTTCAATCATTTGACATTCCTTTTGTCAATTTATGCATATATATACATTTAAAACGTGTAAGTCGTGCGTAGCACACCATGATTAAAAAAATGTCTTCTGCACACGCATGAGCTCATGCATTAAGGCTAGTAAAAAATAAAAATAGACCACCAATCAATGAAAAAAGTAAAAAGAAGACCAACAAACCAAAGACAAATTGTTGTGCGACACGCGTGCATTAAGGCTAGTGAAAAGTAAAAATAGACCACCATTAAGTGGAAAAAGTAATAAGAAGACCAACAAACCAAAGACAAATTGTTGTGCAAATAAGGACATCGCTATAAGCATTAAACAATAGATAAAGAGAAGAACATTGACAAGCACAACAATTGGACAAAACACTAAGTAATTTCTTGGAACACCAAGAAAAAAATAATATGTTCGGTTGCAACGACTTTGCTTTATATAATACTGCAGGAGGGAGTTCCTTGGACCTTTCTGCAAAATGTAAACAAAGACATCAACTGATATTTTAATGGAGAAAGGGGCATATACAACAAGAAGAAGATTATAGATTATATTTGAGAGACCTTTCAACTTTCATGGGATGAAGGGAAAAGACCTAACAAAATAATTAGAATTGTCGAATTTGGGTGAATAATTTAATGATTTAATTGACAAATGGGATTATATTAAGGCATCAGTGAGAAGAGAATAAAAAATTTTAAACACAGTTAATTCATAGATTTAGGTGCAAGATAAGTCCACATGACATCTTTTAAGTAGAACAGACAAATAAAGAAGACTCGGAGCTCGGAGACTGTTATTGTAGAAAACATTTTTGTTCATGAACTCTTTTGTGCCCATACCAACTTAGAGTCTAGACAAGCAAAAGGAGTCGTTGTGTGGTACATATTTCTTGCAATCTTTGGAGTTGGATTAAATATTCTGCGTAATACGGTCAAAAAAGATCTCAT
The DNA here is from genome assembly GCF_041283825.1 of Pyrus communis. NCBI lineage: Eukaryota > Viridiplantae > Streptophyta > Magnoliopsida > Rosales > Rosaceae > Pyrus > Pyrus communis. Next base: position 5,858,839 of record NC_142576.1, on the reverse strand, counting down.
GCGATGTGATGTATCCTACCCCAACTACCCTGTTTTCCCTTAGAAAAGGACACCCTGAATCTTGTTGTCCACAACAAGGGAGACTTGGAAGCTTATCAGTTAGCTCACTCATCTGCAAGTCTACCCTAACGTTGTAAAAATTTCTTCAATTTTGATCCGGTTGATTATTGAGTGTAATTTCTAAATTTATGATTCTGCGTTCTAAAACAATTAACCATGTGAATAAATGATATCAAAATTGAAATAAATTCCCAAGAAGTTGTTGAAGCTTCATAAGAATGAAACCTGAAACTTCACGTTCATTCAAATTTCACAAGATTGAAAATTGAAAGAAGTATTTTGCTTTAAACAAACTCATTTCATGTCAAACATTAAGATTACATGACAATATTTGACGAATCGAGCAATTCAGCAACTGTTAATGTATTCAAAACTTTAACATGCATTTACCTTACTAAGAACAAGATCAGCTCGTCGATTTGATCAGATGGCTTCTTATTTGCTAGGTACGTAATGAAAATTTGAAACCAGAAAAACCAGAAAATTTCAATATCTCCAAAATTTGTTAATGTAAACATGTCTCAGTAACCTCTTCTTTTACCCAGACGAGGGAACATCTTCGAGAAGATGTTCTCCACAGTTTTGTAGTACCATTTTCTCCATCTCTTATAGAACGCGAGTGGCCCGATGAAAACTCCAAAGCCAAAGCTACATCCAATCTCAGCACTTATAAGATCAAAATCAATTTCAGGTTGAGCATTTTAGTGTTGGTGTGGTGGTGGTGACAATCCTAAGGTGATAACAATTGTCCCGCCCTAATCCCGAGTTACGTTTGGGATTGACAAATGACTTCACCACGTACTTGTTCATTTATCATGTCTCGCCTCCGAGACATGACCAAAAGCAAAACAACGATTCAACAAGGCATTAACTTTTTCTTGTATATCATGGCTACATCTAACCTTTGTGTTACCTATGTACCTAAGACAGGATCAAGCCCATATGTAAATCATCCTTTGTAAAACTCTAACATTTCACATGATACTTTAGAGCAGAAAACATAGAGTTCCATACTACATAACAATCGTATGTCAACCAAGATTTTTCATTTCGTCATTCACATATCGCACATGCTTTCCAACTCCATTCCACAATCACATAAACTTACCGATTCAAATATGCATAATGTAACTATGTAAACCAATCAAATAAAGTAATAATTCAGGAAATTTAATAAAGCAATCACTGTATGTCCCTATCTGGATCCCAAGCAATGTTATGATCACTAATTTACCAGCACAATTGTTTATCGTGAGCAATTTCTAACCAACTCCGGCCTACTCAACGAAATCCCACTAGAAAATGGTCATTTCTGATGTTGATGGACTATCCAGGAGGATCACTTAGACGTCAAAACTTCCAGTTCAGACCATCAGTCCTTAAATCACCCAATCAGCATTATATCAAGCAAATCGTCACCATCAATGATTTATTATTCATGGAGATATCGTTGTAACAAACTATTGTGAATTTTGAGTCAAGGAAAAATCTAAGTTTCCGTCCGTCAACCTTCCTTAAACTATCGTTCAAGTTGAGTTATCTTCCAGCACATGATTGAGTAAGATATTTTTACGTGTTTAGACATCGAAATTGTATATTCAATCCAGATATCTTGTACTCTAGATTTCTTGGATTTGTTTTGACCCTCAAATTCTTGAGTATTCTTTTAGCCTTCTCAACATGGTTTCTCACTCAATCATTGAGGAATTCACGATAGGTCGACTTGGCAAATGTGTGCGCCAGTTTCATATCGATGCTAGCAGAAACCATGGGAGTATAATCTTCTTACAAGTTTATCAGATTTACCAAAACGAATTCTAAGTGGCTTTGAGGATTGAGTAGTAATTCAGCATGATATTGGTGAAGGTATAAACATAAGTTATGAGCTTGGTGATTGTGGCGTTAATTTTCAAGTGTGGCTTGAGACTATAACTGTCATTCAGAGAATGTCGTTAGAGATATGGTTTCTCTAATTTAAGCTTTCATATCTTATACCCTTCGATTTGGAGAGCAACTCTAGTGATCAACCACGAATAAAGCCTTTCGCAATATGTGTTCGTCTCTACGTATATTTCCACTGCTTCACTCCAGGGTCACATTGTTGTGGGAATATGGATGTCCAAACACTTCTAGCAGATGGTTTGGTGCGCTCTGGGATAGTAAGGTATCGTGATTGAGGCATGAATCGAGTGATCTAGGCATACTCGCACATGAGAAGTAAAATGATATTTTGGCATCCTCGAGAACTTCTCACTAGCTTATTGAGACAACAATGGGTGATCGTCATTACAAGTTGCAGACTGTAATATCAATGGCTTAATTGTTGGGTTCACTAAGCAAATGGGCAAGACGGCTCATCTACGGCAACACTTATTAGTTACCTATGGTTCAGACTCATTCTCGAAGTTCATAACACAAAGAATGTTTGGTGAGGTCCATTTTCATTTTGGGTTTTGATTTTTCTCGTACAAATATTTTCTGACTAAGTTATTCTATTTATGTGGGTATTTCTGCCATTACAAATTTCGGGTGAGTTATTTGCACTCTTGGTGTTCAACCTTACGGGTTATACGAGTATTATACTACTATGTTATTGAGGAAGGAAGAAGGTATGAGCTTGGAGGCATGAAAGAGGAATAATTGCAATCTGATCGCGACGGAATGGCATTCTCTTTGATGCAACCACTCTAACTTGATTTCTTTCTTATGTTTATATAAATATGTTCCTTCCTGTTTTCAAGTATCAACAAGTTATTTTAAATTTCGGAGACGAAATTTTCTTAAGATGGGGTAGATTGTAACGACCCATCCCCAATTATTACAATTTTTATAATTTTTAAAGGTGAATTTACGAAAATACCCTTCGAGGCAAAGTGTTGACTTTTGTTGACTACCGTGTTGTGCCACGTAAGTTTCATTTTCTTAGCGTATCCTCATAGGACTCATCACTACGGACGCATGGGCGCAAACAGAACGTAATTTGGAGTTATAATGAAGGAGTTATTAACATTTAAAGTTGAGAGCATTTTAGTAAATTGGTTAATATCTAGAAAATTCCAGATTTTTGGAGCAAAATCTGGGATGCCACGTGTGTAGCCCAGATTAAAAGGAACAAATGATGGTCAGTGCAGATGAAGTATAAAGGAGATAAAGGAGGGAGAGGTGAGACAAATCAGAAGAGGAGTGATGTGAGGAGAACCAATAGGAAGCAAAAGAAAGAAGGGGAAATGAGAGAAACAAGAAGCACGAAATCACCCTTGACCCGTGGACCCGCAAACCCGGTTGTGACCCGTAGGTTTCTCAGGTGAAATTCATCATTTTTCTTGTGGATTAGGCCAATCTACCACTCCCAATTCTCATGGAGACCCTTCCTCTACCATTTATACATCAAATTTGAGAGGATTGGGTTTGGAATTGAGGGGTTTTACACCGGTGGGTGCGACAGCTTCGGGGTGGTGATCCACCAAATCCAAGGGTACCTCAGTCAATCACCACCATCGATAAACTTCCCATGAGGTCCAGAACAAAGCCAAATCAGTTGTAAAGGTGGCGGAGCACCGGAGATGACGAATCAAAAAGCACATTTTAAAGCGTTTCCGACGGGTTTTAGTGGAATTGGGGCTTTTTCCGGCCAAATTGGTCTTAGCCATAGGTATGAAAGTTGTTCCACTCACTGAGATCTTCATTTTTGTGAAGTTTGAGAATTATTATAATTAGTTGAATTTTCCGGCGAAACCGAGCGGCCGACTGCCACCGACGGTGACGCGTGTGGCGGCACGTGCCCAACGGGCAATGCTATTTTACACTAAATTGATATCTTGATCTTAGATTTGATATCCATATGATGTGATTTGAGTATTGTGAATCTAGTTTGTTTAAGGTGCGTTACTTGATAATTATATGAATCAATGATCCGACCGTTGGATCGTCACCAAACTTTGATACGTTATAACACATAATATTTGAGGATATTAGAAACTTACGGATCAGGAATCCGACGTGCGGATCTTCCCAATTAGGACATGTAAGTTATATGTTCTATTGATAAGAATTCTAAGACATGATTTGATAATTGTTCTAGGCGGCAATCGTTCGTGACGCCTTGATATTTGTGCTAGGGAGTTGTAGCGCGGACTCCAGGTGAGTGGGCTTTTCGATTTTCTGTATATACGTATATACGTTTCCCATTTTTCCCAGAAAGGGTTTTAAGTGGAATTTCGTTTAAGATGCCATGTCATGGTTGCTTTACATTTTAACCTATGCATTAGTATAGTTTTGCATAATGTTGCATGATGTTGCAAAGCCCACGTAAGCTACAGGTGAGTACATTATGATGTTAATGGTTTTGATGTATATGGTTATGCATGAATGCATTTGGTACTCAGTATCCTGCACCCCGGTGTTAGTGTTCCGCCTGAGGTCGGGGCCAACCTTCACGGGATCGTTCACCTCCTGCACCGTACGCTCACCTTGGATCCAAGGTAGGTGCCAGCCTGTCGTACAGACCACATTAGGTGGTACCGACTCGTAGGTGACTTGCAATACTTCGCACAGCCTTCATGTGATCGTAGCACTTGAGCGTATTTATTTACACCCAGCCTGTCGTACAGACCACATTAGGTGGTTCTGACTCGTGTGCAGGTTTAGAGTCGTACAGGTCACGTTAGGTGACTCCGACTGGCATATCATTTTACATTGATTTATTTCACATGGCTTACTTATTTCATTGCTAAGATACTTGACATGGCATATACTTGGTTTTCACTACTCTCGAGCATGATTTCTATCTACATATGTATTATTATTTTCTGGGAAATTATACGGGTTTTACAGCGAGAGGTTATAATGTTTTCAAAAATATTTATATTAAAAACTTTATTTTCAGGCCCACTCACCCTTGTTTTTTAGCCCTTTCAGGTTTTAGCTGTTGGAAGTTCGTATCGACGAGGATTTGTGGCGAATCTCAGTATAGGTGTACTTAGATCCATTGAGAACCAGGGATTGAAAAGATCCACTCTTCGGAAATTCTGGTAAGGATCCTTGAAGCTGCGGATTACCAGATAAGTCAATACTCTGCAGTGTAGGTACGAGGAAGATCTTCTCCGGAAATGTACCATATAATCCAGAATTCATGAGGAGCAAGGAAGTCAAATTTTTGAACTTTGAGAAGAATTCCGGAACTTGAGTAGACAGATTATTGTTCTCTATCCGAACAACTGAGAGTGATTGAAGCTTCAGTAATGAACTGTCAATAGGGCCTGAAAGATTACAAGCTGACAAGCTCAACACTCTCAAGTTTGGGAGTGAAGACGATATCGCTTGGCACCAATTGCTCCCCTGTTCTGATATCCTTACGCCATCTAAATGAAGTTCAACAAGCTCAGAAAACTTCCGAATGAGCACATTCAAATTCGGATTCTCAAGATTCAGTGAAGGATTTCCTGGAAAGTAAAAGGTAGATAAATCAAGAATTTCCAACCTTGTCAAATGTGAGATCTCAATGGGAATTTGCCCGGAATAAGCAGTATTAGACAAGTTTAGATAGCTCAAATCGGTAAGCTTTCCAATTGCAGATGGAATTTGAGAGCCATGACCAACTTCATTGTTGGCCAAATTGAGGCTTTGAAGATGTTGAAGATCAAAGAGGCCGCTTGAATTGTCAATGTTGCCTGAGATACATTCACCACTGATGTCAAGACCAACGACACGTCCTTCACTGCAACTAAGACCAGCCCAAGAACAGCAGTCAATGCTTGAATTCCACGATACGAGCTTAGAGGAAGTGGAAGGATCAAATACAAGGCTTTGTTTGAAATGGAGCAATGCAAGTTTCTCATCTTGAAGACATTGGCTGTGAACTGGGATGACATTAATACAGAGGTGGATCAACTTAACAGTCATTAAAAATAGTAAAAAATGGAGCAAGGTTTTCATCTTGATAAACTTTTAGAGACACTGCTGGAAGATAATTAGGTGCTGTTAATGGATACGGTGGCTGGCGGCTATAATCTTGTGGAAAACACCTTAATGAAATTTTTTGATGTTAGCTTGATTTCGAAGTCTTTAATTAACCAGAAAAATGGGGCAGGAAAATAAGGGTTTGAAATAGTATATCTCTTATGTAACAGATGTTATCGACCTTTTCTTTTATATTTTTTGCTTGTTTCGCTTGTCAAACCATACAACAACAAAGACTTATCCCATTAAGTGAAGTCGACAGTATGAATTCCAGAATGCTATTGCACTCGGTTTTACAGTAGGTATGTTCTTAACTCCAAGTACTCCATGTCACTTCTTAACGTCTTTCCAAATTTTCTCTATTTTCTTATGATTTTGCTTGTCAAACAAGATGCAGGAAATTTTAAATTGTGATGATGCCATTCTCATCGAAAGCACTGTATATGTTACATTTTGATGGCGAACAGTTTGGCTAGGTTATTACAAAGGAAAGGAGCCACTGAAGATGTTCGAAGAAAGTATAGTATCTTGAGCTCACGGAAATTAAAGACAGAAATCGGAATTGGCCGTTCAAACTTGTTGCTACTTGAATCTGTTAAAGAATTTTGACATGGAAGCAGTAAGCTATTGAGGATGAGGTACACAGAATCAAGAAGAGGACTGAGAATGAAAGGAAAGTTGCAGAGAATGTGTAGTAGAATTTTCAGAAAACTTGCAAAGAGTGTATGACCTCACTATTTCGAGAAATTTTTTACTGTGATCAGAACACAAGTGGTACACCACGTGTTTTTATATAAGTGGTGAAAATTTTTATTTTTTAAGTTATTAACTTTTTAACACACATATCACATCATTTATATAATGACATATGATATGCACCCTGTGTTCCCAAAAATCTCTCCACTATTCCATGCAATTCACGTGAAGAGTGTTTGAGAGAGAATCACTCTTCCAACGGTAAGGTGAGGGGAATATCCCAACTTCACATCTTTCAATCCTAGCCATTCATCTTATCAACTTATGAGCTTAAGACACATGACATTTTAACACAGAAAAGTTGATAACGGAATTTAACCACCTGGCATATGAACACGTATATACAGAATCAAATCAACCGTTTACCATTCAACATTACCCTTTATATGTTGAATTGATTTCATTCCAAGTAACTCTCTTAAGTTCAACAAACGAGCCAACGCATCAAGTCAAGTTCGCTTCTAATTAATTTTTTTTTAACAATTTTAACTTTATTTATTGACATTGAATATTAGAATCACTTTGATTGGTCCAAAATTTGTTATTTCACAATAAAAAGAACATCTTCATCAGAAAAGTTGTTTACGAGACAACGCAAATAGGATAAAGTTACGCTACAATCAAATCTCAAGCTTATATAAAAGTATATTAGCATTGCATCCATGTGAAAAGAATCTAAAGACTCATGAAATCAAGTGAAGACTTTTTTTTTTTTTTTTGGATAGAAAATCAGGTGAAGACTACTACAATTAGATCCAAGGCTAATTGATTTTTGGGGCTTTTAGATCCAGGTCCAAAAACGTGGAGTGTTTTTAGGAATGAGTTCAGTTATCTAATTATATGTTTTTATTTCTTTTATACTCATTTTATATTTTCTAAAAATATTAAAAATCAATTAAAATCTTCTAATATTATGCATTTTCCAACTCCAAAAAAATATATGTAATATCTTATAACAAAAAAACTAATATACTAACATAAATTTATCTGCAAAACATTCTACCCTAACTCAAGTAACAAATATATGAATGTATATAATACCTATACGTGAGATATGAAACCTAATTAAAAGGTAGAAAAAAACATAACATACATGCAAGCAAGACACATTAATCTGTGACATGTTGATTATAAAAAAAGAATATGTCATATAGGTAGATAAATATAATTAACCTGTGATATAAGTTGATTATAAAAACTAAAAATAAAATCTATAAATGGGGTTTAAAGCAGGAGGAAGAACGAGAAATAACAAAAAGATAAATAAAAAGAAATAAGCAAAGAGATAATTGGGAAGAAATTTCATTTTTATAATAAATCTTATCATTGAACAGATAACTATTGATAATTAAATAATTAAATATAACAAATTGGACTTATTTTAATAAATTTGATTATTCCAACTATTGGCTCAAAAAATTGAACTTATATCAAGTTTCCCCCCATATTTTACTTTACAGTTTAAATAATTCTTGGAAAACAAAATCGTAGAATCTCTTTTTTGTTTAAAATAGCAGAATAATTAGAAGAATCAGTCTTCAATTCTGACCAACCGGTGGTTGTCTCTCACATATATATTAATTAGCCTCTTGCCACAGGCATATGAGTGTGGCAACTGATCTTTTTATATTTTTTTTTATTTAAATGATTAATTTACATATTTTTAAAAACTTATTTAAAAAAAAAAATGAATTAATGACATGAAACCATCCAGTAACGTGGGAGGTTTTGTTTTTTGTTTTTTTTTTCCTATAATTTTCAATATTAAATTCATTCAAAATAAAAATATGGTTAAATACTTTAGCTTCTTTTGGTTCAATTGTAATTTATGAAATTCTTATAGGGCAATTTATGGTATTTTGAACGTTTCACCATTTTAGGGGACTCACTTTATATATAGAGTGATGTTATTCCCACCCCGATGTCTTATCTTCCCACCCACCTTTTAATGAATTTTTTAATTACAAATTTGTCCATTTACAAAAAAACTGATAAGGACATTAATTATCTTGTTTTCCTTAATTTAAAAAAATAAAAAAAAAAGATTGGGCATGGGAGACAATTTGTCTACCTTAAACCCTAACTCATATTTTCATATCCTTTCATCCAAAGAAAGTAACAAATAGCAATGGACTTAGAAATGACTTTTTTATTGAACAGGTAGAAGATGACGCTTCTACGAAAGACATAGAAGATTATGTTTCCATTGAAAAGGTAGAAGAATAATTTGTGTGTAAATTTGTCGTTGTCGAATTCTTTTGAATTTGGATACCTCTGTTGTTTCCATTTGATTTTCAGACCTTAGTGCTTTTCATTTACATATTATTTGTTATATTTTTTAAGAGACAATTTTATAATTTCATATGTACGTATATATTATAGGTTATTTTGGGAATAATAGTGGGTGGCAAAATAGCATTTTAATTTTTTAACTTTTTAAAGATGGGTGGGATTATAACGTGAGTGGAAAAATAAAACAATGAGTGGATCTAGTAGCTCTCTATGTATATAGATTAATTCTTGTAAGGCCTGCTTGTTGCAAAACCAGACCTTCATCATCCTTTAATAAATAGGCTCCCTTCAATCTTATTGCCTGAAAAATATGCATGTACGTTCTTATGTACCAAATATCTTCACTATTTTGGTTTTTAATTGGTGCTTTGCATATCAAACAATGAACATGCGAATTTCAAATTTGGAATGCATCATTTTCTTGGTAAGAAATGTTGATTTCAATGCCAGAAAGATTTTAATCTATACTTTTTAGTGTGTATTTTTGCTTACCACCAGGGGCATAGACACTATATGGCCAGCATTGGCCTAGGCCTACCCTCACTCTTTCAGCTTTCTAAGTAACTGGTATTATAAGTTCATTTTTTCTTTATAAACTTAGTATTATATTTCTTTTAGTTTACCCAAAATTCTTAAATTCTATTCACTAATAATTAAAAAAAAAGATGTCTCTTTTTCTTTTCAATCCAACAATACTCACCCAAAAACTAAATTTATCATCTTATTTTATAAACAAATCAGTAACTTTTGAAATTTCTTATATTTTGTCCTTCAATTTCCCCACCCACAACAATATTAAGGTTTGTAAATTTCTCTTTTTTTTTTAACTTTTTACTAAATTTTAAAATTTCATATATGATCTTCTCCAATCCCCAATCCCCAATCCATTCTTCTCATTTTTTGTTTGAAAACTCCCAATCTATTCTATATTGACTTAGAGTGATGTTAGAGATACCATCTACTTGAGCCATATTTTGAGACCACATAATGATAGCAGTTAATGATTGGACTATTTATGTGAATCATTAAAGAATGAAGCCAATCATCAATTACAACACCATGGGCCTTCAAAATATGGTCAAAAAATATAATCTCCATGGCATTTTTCATTGACTTCATATTGAAAGGTCAATTTCTCATAATCTTATTTAATTTCTGATTAATTACTCTCTATCTTGACTTGATATTGGAAGGTTAATTTCAACAAAGAAAAAAGCATTTAGCGCCATTGGAAGGTTAATTTCAACAAAGAAAAAAGCATTTAGCGCATCAAAAAAATTAATTAGCTCATAACTAGCATGTATTATACAGTTATACTCTCTTGTAAATATTATCTATTTATGTATATTTTAACATGTAAGTGAGACCCCTACTGGGGTCAGTCCTAAGATTTTTTAGGTTCGGGGCGAACCAAAAAATGATCCCTAACTTCATTTAAGAAAAATTATTTGTTTTCACATGTAAAATTTCGATAAATGTGTTTATTTACTATTGGTGACATGTCATATGGTTTGCAAATTTGGTATACACATAACTCTTTGTTGAAGATTTCACTTGAATTGGAATACATGTCTAAAAACTGTAACCCTCATAGCCACTAGCTAGTAATTAAAAAGAAATCAACAATCAAATAGAAATTTGTAAAAATTGGAAAGAATCAAAAAGCACATAGCATTTTGAACTCAAGGCTCAAGACCTTTCGTTAATTTTAAACAACAGAAACCATTGTTTCTTATAAAACTTCTTCTTGATCATTTAACAAAACTTATAAATTTATATTCTTATGAAAAGAAATTTGTAAAAATTGGAACGTAGAAAAAAGCACATAGCGTTTTGAACCCGGACCTCCACGTTAATTTTAAAAAACATAAATCACCACTTCATGCTAATCATTTTACCAAATTTTATAAATTTATGTTCTTATGAAAAGAAATTCATAAAAATTGAAAAATAAATAAACACGCATAACATTTTAAACCCAAGACCTCCTTAATTTTAACCAACATGAACCACTAGTTCTAGTTAAACCTCTTGGTCATTTAACCAAATTTTATAAATTTATACTCCTATGCAAACATATATGAATATAACGCCCAACTAATTTTGGTGCTCCTACATTTTTTGGGCTCCAAACGGTTGCCCAACCCGCACTGGGCCTGGGTGTGAAATCTTGACTCTACCATAGCTCACCACCCTCAAGTGGTAATAATGCTACCACCCTACTTATTATCATCAGATGAGTTTAACTTTTGAGATTTGCGTATATCTACTACACGTATCTCAAAATTTAAATTCATCTAATGATGATAAAAAGGGTAATAAGTATCACCATCAATAATGATAGTGAACACAAATATTTCTTAATTATTACTGTGTGAAACCGTTGATAAGTCCAGGTCATCTTGAATTGGAGGTCAATTTTGGAAAAGAAGGACAAATTGTCATTTATTTATTACCTTTGATTATGGATGATTTTGAAGCTGATTTCATTGTCATGGTTGATAAACATCAAAAAGTCATGCAATCATGTTGGTAAAGCTTGACATTTGGCCATGGAGCCTGTGCTTATTAATAATGTAAGGGTGTGCTTGTTACTTTGGACTAGCTTTAGAGATTAAGATGAACTGGCTTATAATAGACTAAGTTGAACTAACTTAATGAAGTTTTTGATGCAGTGTCAGACTAAAAACAAGATTCTCGCTTCTCTGTTAACACTTCTATCTCATACAAAAGGCTGAAGAATAATAATATTAGGATACATGTAGAAAATAATTTTCAGGTGGATTCAGATTTTTATTTAGTTTTTAAACTCTTTTTAAGGCCTAAATAGTCATCTTAACTTTCATTCTTCATTAGTCGTGTTGTTGAAGCTAACTTGTTAACAAATACTTCATTGGTCGTGTTGTTGAAGCTAACTTGTTAAAAGACTTCTCTTCCCAATTTGTAAGCAACAATAAATTTGTAAAACCTCTTCAAAAGTTGTCATTTTTCTTTGTTTTGAGAATAAAATAAGTTACAATGGTAAAGGCAGACATCACAAAAAAGTTTGGAAGGTCTTCAACGATTACAAATCCATGTTAGTCACTCAGTCAAAAAAACATTTTAGAATTAACCTAACAAAACTAGAGTCCTCGGGGGTTTCAATTCACGAATTTGAGAAAGATGGATTTGTAGGATTTTATTTACTAAATGAGTGCAAAAATAAATTTACATTTTGAATTGAGTTTGTGGAGGTTGTTTAGATAGTAAATATGGGTTTCAAGTGGTATTAATTCCTTAATTAAAAATAATATTGATGTAAAGAGTACTTAATCTAAATACAAGCTATTCAATACGCTGCGCATGAAAAATGAATTAGCAAACCCTGTGTAGAATTACATATGGAATTTATAATCGAATGACCGAGTCCAGTTAGAATTTGCATGCTCTCACACCACCGGCCTACAAATCTAAAAACAAGATTCTCGCTTCTCTGTTAACACTTCTATCTCATACAAAAGGCAAAAGAATAATAATATTAGGATACATGTAGAAAATAATTTTGGAGTGGATTCTGATTTTTATTTAAGTTTTAAAGGCCTAAATAGGCATCTTAACTTCCATTCTTCATTAGTCGTGTTGTTGAAGCTAACTTGTCAACAGATTCTTCATTGGTCGTGTTGTTGAAGCTAACTTGTTAAAAGACTTCTTTTCTGAACTTGCACATAAACCAAGTTGCACATTAACTGGGATAGCTTGCTAACCGCGATAGGCCCACTAGGCTCTACCGAGTTTCTAGTAATGATAATTTAACGATTTGAAACTTGTTGACCAAAAATCAACCCTTGGTCAACTTGGACAACGGAATAGTCAATAAACGTAGTAATCCAATCTGGAAGATTCGTACATCAGATTTCCGATCCATAATTTTATAAGGGCTCTTTTTTCTCCTAGAATAATATACTAAAATTTTGTGAAGATCTGACGGTCGGATCGCCGTCAATCGCAAATTTAAGTGGCAAACCACTACGAAGCTATTCAAACATCGGAATTTCACAAGACATATGCTAAAAAATAGATTTAGGGCATTGAAATTAGCCTAACAAGTGTCTTGGGCCGAAACCCGAAATCAACATTGGACGGAATATTCACAAAACGAATGTTTTTACCAATTTCAATCATCTTTTTTCATACATTTCGATGACTAAACGACTTTAGTTTTAATTGTTTTTCTTTTTCTTTTTTTTTTTTTTTTTTGTGCAGAGGCAATACTTATAGAATGATTTATAACATGAACATTTTTTTTATCATAAACACGAAGTTCAATGAATCGGCAACAAACAATTTGAGTAGGAACTCTTACACATTCGTCGAGTAGCCAATTATTAGGCTCGAATCTTATGAATAATTCTTATAGATGTTATGTTCAAAAAATTAAAGTCTTTTAGTCAATCTATTGTAGTAAATATATGAACGGTTCATAATACTTTTATCAATTTCGTTCATCTGTTTTTATACAGTTCGATGACTAAACGACTTTAGTTTTAATTGATTTTTTGCAAATGCAATATATTGTAGCAAATACATGAACAGTTTGTAACACTTTTACCGACTCCGTTAATCTATTTTATATAGTTTGATGACTAAACGTTTGCAGAGACAATATTTATAAAACGATTTATAATATGAACGGTTCTTATCATAAGCACAAAGTTAAATGAAATCGGCAACGAATAATTTGAGTAGGAACTCTTACACATTGTTAAGTTGTCAAATATTATTCAATGTTTAACGGCAATTTTATGTGTGGGTACTTTTTAAACAACCCGACCAATGTACCCTACACTCATGTGGTGGGGTACGTTGAGTCGGGTTTAATGATCAACTTTTTGGATTTGTGTTATAACCCGCCCACCCACCTGGACATGGATTAGTAGTCGGTTTTAAACTGTTAACCCGTAGAAACTCAGACTCGCTTAAACTCCATTCTTTTCTTTATGAGATGCTGATAATGCTCATTACTTGAAAGCATGAGCAAGTTAAGGTCACAAATCTTGGAAGCATTAGTCCATCTTCAACCCCGCAAAAACACCCAACCCAAACTGAATGTATGTAGTTTGGGTAAGATGGTGATTAATGTTGTTCGGTCACACGCAAGTTCCACCAAATGATAACCCAATTGAATGGGTCGGCTAATGGGTTGAGGTTTAACGCAGCTCAACCCACCCATGTCTACTCCTAACCATTGTGCCATTGTGCCATTGTGCATGAGCACTAAGGCATATCTAACCCTAATCGTTTTGAGTAAAAATAAGGCGATGGTCCATCATCAAATTATGCTGGGTGGATTTGACAGGTCGTTTTAACCATATTATTGATGTATTGTATTTGAAATCATAATCACAAGCCGACCTAGATTTCCCAATATATAGCACTTGTATGGAAAATAAAAAATAATAAAAATGATTCTAAAAAACTTTCAAAAAATAATAAGCCGACCTAGATTTCCCTATATATAGCCGCTTAGAGCTTCTCCAAAGGAGATGTTAAATTTTAAACATAAAATTTAAATTTAAAGGCTTATAAATATGTAGCACATTGATTTTTTTTTTTAATTTTTTATCCAACTGATATGTCAAATGTAAACTATTATTTATTACATTATTTACTTTTTATAGTTGTAATTAGTATTTTTGTTAAACAAAAGATAAGAATAAAAATTATGAAAAGCATTTATTAATTTCTAAAAATAGATTTAAAGCAGCTGTCAAATTTGACAGCAACTTCCTCTGCTGCCATTCCATGTCATTCCACATAGGAATTGGCATTTCAGTTGGAAAACACTAGTGACGTCTTTTTTTTTTTTTTTTTTTTTACCATTATTGCTGATGTGAACATTTTGACATCTCATTTGAAGATGGTCTTAGAAAATAAAATAATAGCAGAAATTTTTGAAATGTCATATAAATTTATACATATTTTTAATTTGTCATTGGTACTAAAATTTTAAGCAATTTTCCATACGAATTTTCTGAAATTATTAATTTGTCATCTCACACTAATTATATTAAGTTTTTCATCCAAAAGAATGTTATTTTGGACTTTTAACCTCATTTTTCACATGCTTATTTATTTATACAAATATATATATATGTATGCTAGGGTGGGCGATAAATTAGTTTTCGTTAACTTATGGCGAACTATTAAAATAGTACATTAGGCTCACTAACATGAAGTTTAACTAATTACAAGCTTTGAGAATTCAACGTGGTCAATCATGTCCATTAAAAATAAAAGGCAATTGAAATGTTCCAAAGAACCTTGAAAATAAGTCATGTGCCTTGAACATGGCTTATTTTGGATAGAAAACTTAACCAAGTTAAGATGAGTTGACAAATTAATTATTTTTTAAATTTAATATGACAAATCGTTTAAAATTTAAGTTTATATAACAAATTAAAAAAGGGGTATAAGGTCATATGACAATTTAAAAAAATTCCAAAATAATATTTAGTAACAACATTAGACATGATAAAGCTAATAAGAATGCACAAAGCACATGTCAAATGGAAACTGGTTAATGTACCTTTTTATAGTTGTTGTTTTCAAGTTGTTTTTTTTATTATTATTTGTAGTTTGTTACAGAGTCATTTTTCTCTCTTACCAAAAAAAAAAAAAATGTGAAATGTAGAAATTAGATTAGCATACTTAGCATTTTGCTTTCTAATGTCAAACAAAAGAGAAGTTCATTTCCTCTAATTTTTTTTTCGGGTGAATAAATTTAATTTGTAGCCTTAATCATATAGGAAGTAAAGAAAAAACATGATTGATTCCTAATATTAAAAATATTTTTACCTAACCGAAATGTTTTTCTTCTTTTTTGTAGGCAAAATTGCTTTTACCGATGCATTTTATGTGGCCCAAACAGTGGTTCGTTTTAACGGTTTAAGGTCCAACAACTACTCCGTCGCAAGACCCACGGGCAGGAACCGTACGCGTAGCAAATCTAACAAGTTCCAACAATTGTTACTTTGTAATACGGTCTATTGTTGTTGCTCTTTACTTGTTTACGAGAGTTTTTAGATTTGATTTCCGTCAAAAGCGAACTTGAAACACATTATAGCACTATTATGAAGGTAAGCTTACCTCCTTTAGTATGAACAATATCGTTTGTTAGAAAAACTAGTACATGACCACAAAATGTGTGAAATTTATTTTTTTTGTTTTTAAAATTGAATGAGAGAGGGAAAAATGAGAGAGAACGTGGAACTGGAGAGAGAGGGAGAGAAGTTTATTTTTTATTTTTAAGAATTTGAGGTATTAAAATCAATTGTAAATGAGGCTTAAACATAAAAAATCAAAATTTTGTTTTATGAAATTATGTTTTCGCCCTTACCTATTTTTGTTGTAATAAGAGACTGAATAGTTTTTACTCTCTTTTGATTGAGAAAGAACGTTTTATTCGTATGTAGTTTGAATAGAAACAAGTTCCAACACTTTGCCATGCTGCGCACCACGTTTTGAAAGAGGGGAGAGCGAGAGAGCCTAAAAATTTACACTTTTAGCCGCTTATTTGGTGTACTCGTTTACTGGCTCACCACATGTTTGATGAAAGTCCTTGTCGGCATTACGGGGTTTATAATTATATGAACGTATCGCACGAACAAAGTAAAAATTAAGGAAAAAAATATGAAGAATAACAACTCCTCCTCCTCCTCCCACTCCGTAACCCACTCCACTAAACTTGTTGCATGAGATGTCAATGTAGCTGAAAACAGAATCTTTACCAGCCCTCTATCGGTAATTGTTATAGCATCCTGATAGTATACCTGACTGAACTTTAGAACTTCAAATCGTATGTGATTAATTTTTGACCCGGTATCATCTTCAACAGCCATCATTGGTTGCGAGGTTCTCAAACATCTTCCTGGTAATTCACCACCAAAATTATTGTGAGCTATGTCTTTGAAGCTTTGGCTGGGTACCACTGGTTTTGTTGCATCCAACGTGTCCATAAAAAAGGTTGGATCGGAAAAAAAGGACACGCAAGGAGGACATCTGCTTCAAATAGCAAGGATAGATACATGGTCTGATAGATCAGCAGGATGCTTGGCAGGCACATGGCTTAACATAGCAGCAGGATGCTCCACAGACACTTGATTAGCACCAGCAGCAGGATGCTTCACAGACACATGGTCTCAAAACCACATGGAGTATGAGAAATCCTACCAGTTACCATTTACGGAGCACATCAATCAGGAAGTATGCTGGGATGCTTCCCCGGAATCTCATCCTGAATATCTTCCAAGCCAAGCTTTAACATCAGAGTTCTTACCAGAACCATTAGGCCAGGAACTTGATGTTATGAAGCGAACACTGGAACCATTAGATTCTACCCTTGCACCCTTGCTAGATCAGATACTAGGCTTTGTTTGAAATGGAGCAATGCAAGTTTCTCATCTTGAAGACATTGGCTGTGAACTGGGATGACATTAATACAGAGGTGGATCAACTTAACAGTCATTAAATGTAGAAAAAAATGGAGCAAAGTTTTCATCTTGATAAACTTTTAGAGACACTGCTGGAAGATAATTAGGTGCTGTTAATGGATACGGTGGCTGGCGGCTATAATCTTGTGGAAAACACCCTAATGAAATTTTTTGATGTTAGCTTGACTTCGAAGTCTTTAATTAACCAGAAAAATGGGGCAGGAAAATAAGGGTTTGAAATATTATATCTCTTATGTAACAGATGTTATCGACCTTTTCTTTTATATTTTTTACTTGTTTCGCTTGTCAAACCATACAACAACAAAGACTTATCCCATTAAGTGAAGTCGACAGTATGAATTCCAGAATGCTATTGCGCTCGGTTTTACACTAGGTATGTTGTTAGCTCCAAGAAGGAAGTTCAATTTATCAAGGATCAAGTTTTGGAGTAGCAGACGCCACCTTTGGTTCAAGGTATGGAAATCTTGAACTTGGAATCTGGCTGCTTTCGTATTGTGTTTTTCTTTGAATGCTCTAGATTGTATGTATGAAATCAAAACTGAAATGCTGTTGCAAGTTACCGTACTGGCAGTGGTGTCGTTATATAAAATTAGTAATAGTGGACCATGGTTCCTTTGGATCTTACATTGCTTTGGAATTGAGGTTAAGCTTGGTTGGCAGCTTAGATTGCCCTGGTAATGCTATAGTTGACCGTTACTCACAACTGACTCCCAACTGTGTTTATAATCACTCAGGATCGATGAAAAGATCCGTTGGGTTTCAATTAATCTTCCCATGACTTGGTCAAGCTTCCATTCGTGACTGATATGATTGTGGATTTTTTATAGTAATAGTACAATCAGGGTCGTTTTGTTGTGAAATGGGAAGTAAGACTCATGACTCATGACAGTATATCGCCTCTGTTTACCCAAACGGTTGCCGATGTTAATATATGCCTTGATTTTGGTTCTGCGTTAAAGTTCAGGAGTGGCTTCACTGGCCTTTCTTTACTATTTGATCTGCTTTACCATCAATTTTGAGCACAGTTTTTATATTTGATGATTGGTGTGTAACTTGTGTCTTATGCATCAAATACCATTGGTGTTTACGATTACCGGAATATTATACTTTAGCATTAACATTCATAAGTGAATGTAGCTTTTAGCTTTGTATTAATTTCGATGTTTCTATTTACATTGGAGTGCTTAAGAATCGTTTTCCTATTCTAAAGTTGATGCCAAATTATCCAATTAGGAAGCAAAGATGCATTCCTGTTGCATGTTATGCCGTGCACAATTTCATTAGAATGCAATTAAGGAATGACACTTTGTTTTAACAATTTGAAGACAATGATGTTGATGTGGTAGATGAAGAAAGCTCGGGGGCGAATCAAGAAGGGGAAAGCATGCATTTGAATGACAACAATGTTATGAATGATGCTAGAGACCACATAGTCGGATCAATGTGGCTTGATTACGTCAATAACAATTAGTCTCAAAGTTTATTGGTTTTCTAGAATGTTTTAATGTAGTATTTATTATCTAAGACTTGAAGTTTAATTTGATTATCGAGCATATATTTGTTGTATTAGCACATGGATATCAAAATAGTATGTTTAAGGTTTAATTTCATATGTTTTGTATATCTTAAAACAAATACATAATTGGGGGGGGGGGGGGGGGGGGGAATCTGTTTTCAACAGTTAAACCAAACAAGTTTTCAAATTTTTAGATTCAAAAATAGTTTTAAGTTCAATGCCAAACACGTTTTTGAAACCTAAAAAAAACTGTTTCTAAGAGATGTTTTTAAAAGTTAGTTTTAAGAACAATTCAAGTTTTTTAGTAGAATACCAAACAGACCCTAAGAGCAACTCCACTGTGATGGATTGCTCGGGGGACAGGCCAGAGAAAAGGGCTCGAGGCCCTATGGATTCGCTCCAGCGTGAAGGAGCCCGAGTGGAAGTGAAGGCCCGAGCTCTGGGCCTGTGAAGAATTGCCAGCCCGAGAGCCCGAGTGGATGTGACACCAAGGCTGACGTCAGCCCGGCGTCAGGCCTTTTTTTTATTTTTTTCTATCAGTCGCATGCACCCCACTCTAGCGTAAGGGCGCGTCGCCCGACATAATTTCAGAAAAAGCAGCCAACATTTCAGATTGAAATGTTACCATTGGGAAGCCACGTGGCTTCCCACGGTCCGTTCAATCTCAACGGCTCTCTAACTTGGACCGTTAGATCTCAACGGTAAAAAAAATCTTATTTAATATCAACCGTTCGATTTGAGATCAACGATCGATATTAATATGCTTTATAAATAAATAAATAAATAAAATAAAAATAGTTTTAAAATTAAGAAAAGTTACCGTTGTGACACGTGGCATAATCTGGAGTGTTGGAATTCAAATTTTTTTATATCCAACCGCGGATATTAATTAGTTGAATAAAAATTTAAAAAAAAATTGTAAAAAATCTAATCAAAGTTTCAATCCAATTTTTTTCAACAAAATGACTAATGATGCAGGTGGTGCAACGAGAACGATTAAAAATCTTATCCGAAATTACAAATAAAATTATTTTGTATTATTTAATAATTTTTCCGATAATAACATGTGGCACAACGAGCCCGATTAAAAATCTTATCCGAAATTACAATTAAAATTATTTTGTATTATTTTATAAATAAAAAAATACTAATATTTTATTGCCTATTGCCAGGGCTATTAGTGCAACGGTGGAGATGCAAAAGGCGATTACTGTTCATTAGGGTAGTTACTATTCACTTGGTGGATAGCATAGTGTATTGTCTGAGGGGAGGTTTCACACGGTGGAGTTGCTCTAAGGGTTTGAAATATTATCTCGCTTATGTAACAAATGCTATTGACCTTTTCTTTCATATCTTTTACTTGTTTTGCTTGTCAAACCATACAACAACAAAGTCTTGTCCCATTAAGTAGAGTCGACAGTATGAATTCCAGAATGCTATTGCGCTCAGTTTTACACCAGGTATGTTGTTAACTCCAAGTACTTCATGTCATTTCTTAACGTCTTTCCAAATTTTCTCTCTTTTCTTATGATTTTGCTTGTCAAACAAGATGCTGGAAATTTTTAATTGTGACAATGCCATTCTCATCGAAAGCACTATATATGTTACATTTTGATGACGAACAGTTGGGCTAGGTTATTACAAGGGAAAGGAGCCACTGAAGATGTTCGAAGAAAGTATAGTATCTTGAGTTCACGGAAATTAAAGAAAGACATCGGAATTGGCCGTTCAAGCTTGTTGCTATTTGAATCTGTTAAAGAATTTTGACATGGAAGCAGTAAGCTATTGAGGATGAGGTACACAGAATCAAGAAGAAGAGACTAAGAATGATAGGAAAGTTGCTTAAGAATGTGTAGGAGAATTTCAGAAAACTTGCAAAGAGTGTATGACCTCACTATTCCGAGAAATTTTTTACCGTGACCGAAACACAAGTGGTACACCACGTGTTTTTATATAAGTGATGGAAAATTTTATTTTTTATATTAACTTTTTAACACACATATCAAATCATTTGTATAATGATACATGGTGTACCACCTTGTGTTCTCATCACATAAAAAAATCTCTCCACTATTCCATACAATTCACGTGAAGAGTGTTTGAGAGAGAATCACTCTTCCAACGGTTAGGTGAGGGGAATATCCCAACATCACATCTTTCCATCCTAGCCGTTCATCTTATCAGCTTATGAGCTTAAGACACATGACATTTTAACACAGAAAAGTTAAGAACGGAATTTAACCACCTGGTATATGAACACATGTATATACAAAATCAATTCAACCGTTTACCATTCAACATTCCCCTTTATATGTTGAATTGATTTCATTCCAAGTAACTCTCTCAGTTCAACAAAGCCAACGCATCAAGTCAAGTGCACTTCTAATCAATTTTTTTTTAACAATTTTAACTTTATTTATTGACATTGAATATTGTTTTGGGGTGTAGAATCACTTTGATTGGTCCAAAATTTGTTATTTCAAACTAAAAAGAACATCTTCATCAGAAAAGTTGTTTACGAGACAACGCAAATAGGATAAAATTACGCCACAATCAAATCTCAAGCTTATATAAAAATATATTATCATTGCATCCATGTGAAAAGAATCTAAAGACTTATGAAATCAAGTGAAGACTGTTTTTTTTTTTTTTTTGGGACAGAAAATCAGGTGAAGACTACTACTATTAGAAGAATCAGTCTTCAATTCTGACCAAGCAGTGGTTGTCTCTCACATATATATTAATTAGCCTCTTGCCACCAACGTTATGACCTAATCAATATGAAAAAATAAGACAATGGGTGGATCTAGTAGCTCTCTATATATATATAGATTAATTCTTGTAAGGCCTGGTTGTTGCAAAACCAGACCGTCATCATGCTTTAATAAAGGGGTGTGCTATCCACACATCTCATTTTACTTCTCACACACCCCTTGATAATTTATGTTCATTGATCTTCTTCAATTCATCCGATCCGACGGCCGAAAATTAAAAAGGTATATGAGAAGTAAAATAGGATGTGTGGATATCACACCCCTTAATAAATAGGCTCCCTTCAATCTTATTGCCCGAAAATTGTGCACATAGGTTCTTATGTACCAAATATCTTCACTATTTTGGTTTTTAATTGGTGCTTTGCGTATTAAACAATGAACATGCGAATTTCTAATTTGGAATGCATCATTTTCTTGGTAAGAAATGTTGATTTCAATGCCAGAAGGATTTTAATCTGTACTTTTTAGGGTGTATTTCTGCTTACCACCAGGGGCATAGGTACTATATGGCCAGCATTGGCCTAGGCCTACCCTCACTCTTTCCGCTTTCTAAGTAACTGGTATTATAAGTTCATTTTATCTTTATAAACTTAGTATTATATTTCTTTTAGGTTACATAAATTCTTAAATTCTATTCACCAATAATTAAAAATAAGAGGTCTCTTTTTCTTTTCAATCCAACAATACTCACCCTAAAACTAAATTTATCATCTGATTTTATAAACAAATCAGTAACTTTTGAAATTTCTTATATTTTGTCCTTCAATTTCCCCACCCACAACAATATTAGGGTTTGTAAGTTTCTCTCTTTTTTTAACTTTTTACTAAATTTTAAAATTTCATATATCCCCAATCCATTCTTCTCATTTTTTTGTTTGAAAACTCCTAATCTATTCTATATTGATTTAGAGTGATGCTAGAGATATCATCTACTTGAGCCGTATTTTGAGACCACATGATGATAGCAGTTAATGATTGGTCTATTTATGTGAATCATTAAAGAATGAAGCCAATCATCAATTACAACATCATGGGCCTCCAAAATATGGTCAAAAAATATAATCTCCATAGCATTTTTCATTGACTTGATATTGAAAGGTCAATTTCTCATAATCCTATTTAATTTCTGATTAATTACTCTCTATCTTGACTTGATATTGGAAGGTTAATTTCAACAAAGAAAAAAGCATTTAGCACATCAAAAAAATTAATTAGCTCATAACTCCAAGCATGTATTATACAGTTATACTCTCTTGTAAATATTATCTATTTATAAATTTTTTAACATTTAAGTGAGACCCCTCCCAGGGTCAGTCCTAAGATTTTTTAGGTTCGGGGCGACCCAAAAAATGCGCCATAACTTCATATAAGAAAAATTATTTGTTTTCATATGTAAAATTTCGATAAATGTGTTTATTTACTATTGGTGACATGTCATATGGTTTACAAATTTGGTATACACATAACTCTTTGTTGAAGATTTAACTTGAATTGGAATAAATGTCTAAAAATTGCAACCTACATAGCTACTAGCTAGTAATTAAAAAGAAATCAACAATCAAATAGAAATTCGTAAAAATTGGAAAGAATAAAAAAGCACATATCATGATGAACTCAAGGCTTAAGACCTTTCGTTAATTTTAAACAACAGAAACCATTGTTTCTTATAAAACTTCTTCTTGATCATTTAACAAATTTTATAAATTTATATTCTTATGAAAAGAAACTTGTAAAAATTGGAACGTAAAAAAAAAGCACATAGCGTTTTGAACCCGGACCTCCACGTTAATTTTAAATAACATAAATCACCACTTCATACTGATCATTTTACCAAATTTATTCTTATGAAAAGAAATTCATAAAAAATTGAAAAATAAATAAACACGCATAACATTTTGAATGTCACATCCTGGCCCGGGCCCCATCACATTCCGGGCTCGACTCCACCGTAGCACGATATTGTCCGCTTTGGGCCCCGACCACGACCCTCACGGTTTTGTTTCTGGGAACTCACACGAGAACTTCCTAGCGGGTCACCCATATGGGAGTGCTCTCGCGCGCTACTCGCTTAACTGCGGAGTTCCCATGGAAGCCGAAACCAGTGAGCTCCCAAAAGACCTCGTGCTAGGTAAGGATGGGAATATACATATAAGGATCACTCTCCTGGGCGATGTGGGATGTTACATTGAACCCAAGTCCTCCTTAATTTTAACCAACATGAACCACTAGTTCTAGTTAAACATCTTGGTCATTTAACCAAATTTTATAAATTTATACTCATATGCAAACATATATGAATATAACGCCCAACTAATTTTGGTGCTCCAACATTTTTTGGGCCCCAGAGGGTCGCCCAGCCCCACACTGGGCCTGGGCGTAAAATCTTACTCTGCCATAGCTCACCACCCTCAAGTGGTAGTAATGCTACCACCCTACTTATTATCATTAGATGAGTTTAAATTTTGAGATATGTGTATATCTACTACACATATCTCGAAATTTAAATTCATCTAATGATGATAAAAAGGGTAATAAGTATCACCATCACATAATGATAGTGAACACAAATATTACTTAACTATTACTGTGTGAAACCGTTGATAAGTCCGGTCATCTTGAATTGGAGGTCAATTTTGCAAAAGAAGGACAAATTGTCATTTATTTGTTACCTTTGATTATGGATGATTTTGAAGCTGATTTCATTGTCATGGTTGATAAACATCAAAAAGTCAAGCAATCATGTTGGTAAAGCTTGACATTTGGCCATGGAGCCTGTGCTTATTAATAATGTAAGGGTGTGTTTGTTACTTTGGACTAGCTTTAGAGATTAAGATGAACTGGCTTAGAATAGATGATGCAAAATATATTAAGCACACAAATTAAACCCTCTTCTGACAATTGTAGCAAAGTATGTAAGTAGGGATCGTTCAAAACCGGGGATTAGGAGGGATTGCTAAACTCTTGAAAACTGACCTAAGAAGTCCAAAACAAAGTTAAAAACACTAATTTGGACTCAAAGAATGAAAAACCAAAGTTAAAACACTAAAACAAAACAAAAACTCAAAACAGCAACTAGAAGACTCAAAACTGCCTAAAAACCACTTTCTGGGCAGTTTTGAGCACCTACACTAACTTGGACGAAATTGGTTGAAAACATGACTCAAAACACTTAAAAACATGAACCAAAACAATTTCTAACTAAATTGAGACTTCAAAGTAAAGGGGGATTTGATTTGGACGAAATTAAAGTTGAGAAAACAGATTGCAAAGTAAAACTGATCTTGAAACGTTTTTGGGGTTTTTAATGGATGATGGACTAGTTAGGGGTTCTTTCTCCACACATGACAAGTATGCAAATGACTCGATTTCCAGTTATTCCTTCATAGAATTATGAATGACAATGCCCCAAATTAACCGTGACATCACTAGTTAATTCTCAAGTTTTCCTTGTGTTATTGAATTGGATGACATCATACGACAACCCAAAGCATTCTTCAAAAGTTCCTTACATGACATCATAATAAAGATACAATCAAAGATCATTACGTTCAATGAAAACTATAAGCATTAACAAAGCACTTGTGACTATGACATCATGACACTTATGCTAGGAATTGAACTTAACGCGATTGTGACTAGCAATCTTCACTACTTGTGCATATAAGTGTGTGACAATTATGTGAAACAAACTTATATTCTAGCATCATATTCATGCAAGCCAATTAAGTGTCGACCCCTAATTAACAAACACAAATACGTTATTACTCGCACAGTTAAGCCAATTGCATTCACGATTCAAGAACTCATAACTGGAATTTATCAAATCAACTTGCACACATAGTTATGGCTTCGAAATCACCCCTAACCAATAGGGGTTTAGCCACTCATGTTCATAGCAAAATGAAAGGAAAATAAATTAAACATTGAAATCATAAAACGAATTACACCTAGAATGCACCAACGACGAAGCTTGAGCATCCAAGAGTCCTTCCTTCTTTCTCCTTGCTACGGCACAAAGGTGGATGGGATGGTTGAGATGTGTTTTAGGATCAGGGATTATGGAATTGGATGGAGGATAGGCACGGCAAGGTGTAGTGTTTGGTTGGAATTGTGTTTCTAGGATTTTAGGATGTGGAGAGTGGTGTGGCTAGATGAATGGACGAAAATTGGGTGAATGAGTGATTCCCCTAGTGCCTTGCTGCAAACCCTTATTTATAGGGCTAGGAAAGGTTTTGAAACACTTAAAGGATATATGTGTGTAGCTTGGACTAGGTAGGACGGCTAGTGACAAGCTAGGAAGGCTAGGAGACAAGGTAGGACGGCTAGGAGACAAGCTAGGACGGCTAGTGACAAGCTAGGACGGCTAGTGACAAGCTAGGACGACTAGGAGACAAGCTAGGACGGCTAGTGACAAGCTAGGACGGCTAGGAGACAAGCTAGGACGGCTAGGAGACAAGCTAGGACGGCTAGTGACAAGCTAGGACGGCTAGGAGACAAGCTAGGACGGCTAGGAGACAAGCTAGGACGGCTAGTGACAAGCTAGGACGGCTTGTTCTTCCAATACAGAAATTAGGCACCATGTGTGAATAGATAAAGCCTTCTAGAAATAAGGTTTTTAGGCCCCCTTGCAGCTCCCTAACTGAATTCAAGCCTTCAAATTCGTCCATCCTCATGCCTCCATGCTTGCACTATCCAATCTTGGCCCAAAAATGCTCTAGAATGCTCCAAATTGCTTCTTTTTGCATACTTTGACACTAAAACCTGAAATTGCACGAAAATGACTTTAAACACTAAACTAACTAAGGAAAAACAACATAAATGCATGAGAACAAGCCAATTAAGTCACATAAAAATGCTCCTATCAAATTCCCCCACACTCAGCTTTTGCTAGTCCTCGAGCAAAACAAAGAAATAAAACAAGACAAAACAAACAAACATAATCTAAACCTTCCAACGTTTGCCTCAGGGATTTCCAATGCACATGACATGTTAAAGATTATCATTCCCACAGATTTGAGTCAATTTAACACTTAAGCACATGCTTAATCATAGTCACTACTTACTAGTTCACAATTAACCAATTAAAACAATGTTTTGAATGTAGTAACATGCCTTAGAGAATTCCCTCAATCCTTAATAGATTTGCACTCTATTTTCACTCAGATTTTCTAACTACACACCCTATACTAGTTATATGTGAGAGAATTGATGTAGATATAAAAACGAATGCTCACATATATGTATCACAAAGAACGCAATTTCCGGACTTAATAGGCATGTTTAGATATGATCTCATGAATGGAATGCTACTACTTAGATGCGAGAACCAGTGACACCATATGCTCATACCAAATTCAAACTCAACAAATTGAAACACATAACACTCAAGATAGAAGTTTAAGGGTTGCAACGGGGCTTGGGGTATTGGTTAACAAAGAAAGGATAGGGAAAACAAACGTTCTTCAAGCATTAGTAAGCAAAGTAATGAAGTTAAGACTTAGAATTCACTTAGTTTGCAGAAATTAACTTAAAAATACAAGGGGAAGACTTTAAACAACTTCTTGGGGCCGAATTCAACTTTTTGGACCCTTTCTTCAACAAACAACACCTTGGAACTTTTTTTCTCATATTGTTCAACTCTTTTCATACTTTATTTTTTTTTTTTTCACGAATTTTTCTTTTCTTTTCTTTCTACCCGTGCTTATGGCACATAATTCTCAAAATAAAAACTTCCCCCACACTTGGTTTCTGTCATAAAGGAATTCCATTTGAATCATGCTTACTATACTTTAAGAACGAGGGTATGGATAGTCCTAATCTAGGCTAGGTGAGGGTAATGTGGGTTAACAAAGAAAAGGCTAAACAAGGCTCAATGGGGTTAACACCTAAACATATAATGGAGTAGGGCACACGGCTTTTTGGCTAAAGTGGTGGTCACTACACAACTTCATCTTGAATATGTGTTATGCTAATCAATACCATGCTTTGAATGAAATGGGCATGACTTCTAGTGTTTGGAACTAAATGATGAAACGCCTTCTAAGTAGCAACCAAGCAAAGAATAATGAGATCATGCAACGATTTTAGAAAACAAAGAATGCACAGATTTGAACTCTCCAAATAAACGTTTAGGTTCAAGTCTCACAAGGTTGTAGCGTTAATTTGAGTTCCTTCCTTCAAGCATGTTACAAAAACTGATTTTTTATTTTTATTTTTATTTTTATTTTTTATGATTGCATGTGAATTCATAAGTTATAACCACAACCAAGCATAAACATAGAGTAAATCAAACTTTCATCCATGTTAATCACTCTCTTTAACAGCCATGTATTTAAAAACCAAATCCTCATCATTGTGTTGGAAGGTACCCTAAGACACAAACAAACACACAAAAACAACTCTTTTTTGGGTTTTTTAAAACAAATTTTTCAAATTTTTCTTTGATTTTCGGATTTTTACTTCAAAACATACTAAAACACACCAAAACTGCTTAAAAACACTTAAAACAGCAAGGAACAAGTTTTGAAATAATGGGTGATAAAATCCCACGAATTTGAATGAAAAACACTTAGTTACCCCCCCCACACTTAAATCAAACATTGTCCTCAATGTTTTAAGCATAGAATCACACAAAGAAACACAC
The DNA here is from genome assembly GCF_041283825.1 of Pyrus communis. Classification (NCBI taxonomy): domain Eukaryota; kingdom Viridiplantae; phylum Streptophyta; class Magnoliopsida; order Rosales; family Rosaceae; genus Pyrus; species Pyrus communis. Next base: position 5,830,351 of record NC_142576.1, on the reverse strand, counting down.
AAACAGCAAGTAAAACAACTAAATAGGCAGATTAGAAGGAATCAACAAAGAGAAGGGTTTAGGAACGCAAATCTGGAATTGGAGTGCTTTCTAGGTCTTCCTTTGTTGAATGGCATGGGTTGCCTCCCAAGTAGCGCTTTCTTTAACGTCTTGCAGCCGGACGAAGAACACGTTCAGGCACCATTGGTGCCCACGGCATGGAGTGAGATCTCCTCCACAACCTGCCCCATGGCATTCTCATAGTATGGCTTCAATCTATGTCCGTTGACCTTGAATTCCACCCCATTCCTTAAGCTTTGGACTTGAACTGCACCATGTGGGAAAACATTAGTAACAACAAAAGGTCCAATCCATTTAGAACGTAACTTTCCGGGAAATAAACGTAAACGAGAATTAAAAAGTAAAACTTTCTGCCCAATTGTGAAGGTTTTGCCCCTAATCATCTTGTCATGAAACGCCTTCGTCTTTTCCTTGTAAATGCGGGCATTCTCGTAGGCTTCATTCCTTAGTTCCTCAAGCTCATTCAATTGGAGCTTCCGATGCATTCCAGCAGCATCTAAGTCCAAATTGAACGTTTTGATGGCCCAATGTGCCTTATGCTCTAGCTCCACGGGTAAGTGACAAGGTTTTCCATAAACTAGCCGAAATGGAGACATCCCTAGGGGTGTTTTGTAGGCAGTGCGATATGCCCATAGTGCATCGTCTAAACGCATGCTCCAATCCTTCCGGTTAGGCCCCACGGTCTTCTCCAAGATTTGCTTGACCTCTCTATTTGATACTTCGGCTTGGCCACTTGTTTGTGGGTGATAAGGTGTTGAAACCTTATGCTTGACATTGTACTTCTTGAAGAGTGCCTCAATGGTCCTATTGCAGAAATGTGAACCTCCATCACTTATAAATACCCGCGGCATCCCAAATCTAGAGAAAATGTTAGTCTTGATGAAATCTGAAACCACTCTAGAATCGTTAGTACGGGTAGCTTTTGCTTCTACCCATTTAGAAACATAATCAACCGCAAGCAAAATATAAGTGAAACCAAATGAAGAAGGAAAAGGACCCATGAAATCAATACCCCAAACATCAAAGATTTCAACATTGAAGATGGGTGTTTGCGGCATTTGGTCTTTTGCACCAATAGAACCTGTTCTTTGACATCTATCACATGTTAAGCAAAACATTCTAGCATCTTTGAACAATGTAGGCCAATAAAAACCAGATTCTAACACTTTACGAGCTGTCCTTTGGGTACCAAAATGGCCTCCACATGCATAAGAATGACAAAATGCTAGAATTGAGTTAAAATCAGAAGTTGGCACACATCTTCTAATAATCTGATCTGGGCAATATTTCCATAGATATGGATCATCCCACACATAAAATCTTGCATCATGTATCAATTTATCACGTTGGACCTTGCTTAGGGTGTTAGGAACTTGCTTAGTCACCAAGAAATTGACCAAATCGGCATACCAAGGGGTACTTACCTCAATGGACAGAAGTTGTTCATCCGGAAACATCTCAGAAATGGGGAGGGACTCTTCTTCACGCACCAATCTACTCAAGTGGTCAGCCACCACGTTTTCACAACCTTTCTTGTCCCTAATTTCAATATCGAACTCTTGAAGTAGGAGCATCCAACGAATGAGCCTTGGTTTGGCCTCCTTTTTGGTGAAAAGATACTTCAAGGCTGCATGGTCAGTGAAAACAATTACTTTAGTGCCAATAAGATATGATCTAAACTTATCTAAAGAAAATACAACCGCCAAGAGTTCTTTTTCGGTTGTAGAATAATTCAATTGAGCATCATTTAAAGTGCGGGAAGCATAATAAATAACATGTGACTGTTTATTTTTCCTTTGACCCAAAACAGCCCCAAGTGCATAATCCGAGGCATCACACATCAATTCAAATGGAATGGACCAATCCGGGGGAGTTATGATGGGTGCCGTGGTTAGGAGCTCTTTGAGATGCTTGAATGACTTCTCGCATGCCTCGTTGAACTCAAAAGACACATCTTTTTGGAGGAGGCGGCATAGGGGTTGTGCAATCTTGGAAAAGTCCTTGATAAATCGTCTATAGAATCCTGCATGACCAAGAAAAGAACGAACCTCTCTAACCGAAGTAGGAGAGGGTAAGTAGCGTACAAGATCTACTTTAGACTTATCAACTTCAATTCCTTTTTCAGAGATTATATGACCCAAAACAATACCTTGTTTAACCATAAAATGGCATTTTTCCCAATTTAAAACAAGGTTTGTTTCAACACAACGTTTCAAGATTAATGTGAGATTATCCAAGCATTTATCAAAAGAATCACCAAAAACACTAAAGTCATCCATGAATATTTCAATAATCCTTTCAACATAATCAGAAAATATGCTTACCATACACCTTTGAAACGTGGCAGGGGCATTGCACAAACCAAATGGCATGCGTCGATATGCAAATGTTCCAAAGGGACAAGTAAAAGTGGTCTTTTCTTGATCATCCGGGGCAATGACAATTTGATTATAACCTGAATATCCATCAAGAAAGCAATAAAAAGAATGACCCGCTAACCTTTCCAACATTTGATCTAGGAACGGCAATGGGAAGTGGTCCTTCCTTGTGGTGGCATTTATCTTCCTATAATCGATGCATACACGCCAACCGGTTTGGATTCTCATGGGTACAAGCTCATTCTCGGCATTCTCCACAACCGTCACTCCGGATTTCTTAGGCACACATTGGATAGGTGAAACCCAACGACTATCGGAGATAGGATAAATGACTCCACAATCAAGAAGTTTGATTATCTCTTTTTTCACAACTTCCATCATTGGAGGGTTAAGACGGCGTTGAGCCTCTCTAGTTGGTTTGGTCCCCTCCTCAAGAAATATGTGATGCATACAAGTTGTGGGGCTTATACCTTTGATATCGGCCAATGTCCATCCTAGGGCAGATTTGTACTCCTTCAACACATGCATGAGTTTTTCCTCCTCTTGTGCCGTGAGGGATGATGATATGATGGCAGGCAGTGTCTCATTTTTTCCCAAGAAAATGTACTTCAAATGGCTTGGCAAAGGTTTGAGTTCAAGGATAGGTGCCTGAATTATGGATGGAAGCAACTTGTTAGTCGAAATGGGAATGGACTCTTTGTTAGGAAACTTACCATCATGTATTGGTGATGACTCAAGGGCAGCAACTACTTCAAGAAAATCCTCACTAGGAGGCACGGCATAGGATAGTGTATTTGTGCCGTGGGGTTGCATGGATGTTGCTCCCTTGGTTTTGACTTCTACACCACTTGTAATGACTTTTTCAAGCATATCATCATTCAAATCTTCAAGGTATCCCTGCGCCAAAGAGTCAACAGTATCAATAGAGAAACATGAATGATCTTCACTAGGATACTTAATAGAATCGGAAAGATTGAAATTAACAACTTCCCCATCAAATTCCATGGACAAAGTTCCATTAAACACGTCAATCTTAGTCCGGGCCGTTTTCATGAATGGCCTTCCAAGTAGAATGGGCAGCGAGGTTGCATGATCCGATTCATCCATCTCAAGGACATAGAAATCCGCCGGAAAGATCAAATGATTAACCTGCACCAAAACATCTTCCAAAACTCCCTTTGGATAGGCATTAGATCTATCGGCCAATTGTATGATAACACCATCCTTTTTCAATGCTCCTAGGTTCATAGATGCATATATGGAATATGGCATAACATTTATAGAAGCACCTAAGTCAAGCATGGCAGATTCAAATCTAGTGTTACCTATGACACAAGGAATGGTGAAACTACCCGGATCTTTGCATTTGGGAGGTAGTTTGCGTTGCAAGATGGCGGACACATTCTCACCTACTTTTACCACTTCCTTGGTCGACATCCTCTTCCTAGTGGTGCACAACTCCTTCAAAAACTTGGCGTATCTAGGGACTTGCTTGATTGCATCCAACAAGGGTATGTTCACTTGAACTTTCCTAAATGTCTCAAGGATGTCCTTTTCAGCTTCTTCCTTCCTTGTTTGCATAAACCTACTAGGAAAAGGAGCATTCGAAGGAAAAGCATTAGTAGAAACTGAATTTGACACATTCTTACCCTTTTTGGCCGAATTAGACAGTTTTGGGGCACTAGGAACTTGCGGCAAAGACTCTCCCACCTTTGCCGTGGGTTTGCTTGATTCTTCCTCTTCAATTTGCAAGTTTTCATCACCTTTGGGACCTGATTGTGATGGTGTAGGATCTGCCCCAATCTCTTCTCCACTTCTCAAGGTTATGGCCTTTGCACTTTCGAAGCTTCCCTTTGGATTTGGAACGGTGGAACTAGGGAGCTTTCCTTGTTCACGAAACTGCCCCATAAACTCGGCAATTTGCCCCATTTGTTTCTCCAATTGATCCACCCTTTTGTCTTGGTTTTGCATAGCCTTAGCTTGATCGTCCTGCCCATTAGACAACTTAGTTAGTATCTTAAGAAGTGCATCATTGTCAAGGGACGTACCTGAGGCACTTGGGCCGGATTGGGCTTGATTTTGGGGTGGGCCGTAGATTTTGGGAAAGAACCCAGGGGGTTGTTGCCTAAAGCCTCCTTGGTTTTGAGATTGTTGGGGCTCCCTCCATTTGAAATTTGGGTGGTCTCTCCAACCGGGATTATATGTGTTGGAATAAGGATCGTTCCTTGGTTGGTTTTGGCCTTGAAACCCAATTGCATTGGCGCTTTCCCATCCACCATTTTCAATCAACTGTGGACATTTTTCAGAGGCATGTCCATGCATAGAACATACGCCACATACAATTGGTCCTTGCATCTTCATGCCCTCGGCCAACTGAGACACAATAGAAGTAAGATTAGCCAATTGTGAATTAATGTCAGAAGTAGAACTTACCTCATGAACATGTTGCCGTGGGGGTCCTCTTTGGCCTACACCTTCGTATTGTTGATCGTTCAACGCTCGATTAGAAATCAAGGTCTTGGCAGCCATAGGTGTTTTGTCCACTAATGCTCCACCTGCCGAGGCATCGAGCATTTGACGTTCTAATGGTAGGAGGCCCTCGTAGAAGTATTGCAAAAGTAGCTCCTCCTTCATCTGATGTTGTGGACAAGAAGCAACAAGTGATTTAAAACGTTCATAGTATGCAGGAAAAGACTCACCTTCATCTTGTTGAATTCCACTTATTTTTTTACGAAGAAGAATGATGCGAGAAGTTGGGAAAAACTTCTCCAAAAACGCTCTTTTCATACTCTCCCATGAAGTGACAGTGCCAGGAGCCAACTCGTATAACCAATCCTTAGCTTTATCCATTAAAGAGAACGGAAAAGCTTTCATCTTCAAAATACTTCCGTCAACATTGACGGGAGTCATGCTTGAACAAACTACTTCAAACTCTTTAAGATGCTTGTTTGGATCTTCCATGGAAAGCCCATGGTATTTAGGAATGTGGTGCAACAAGCTTGACTTCAACTCGAATTCATCGGTCTTGCCTTGGGCAGCCGCGGGGTATTGAATGCATAATGGTGCGGCATTGGCCAACCCTGAGGCCGAAAGCTCTTTAATGGTCCGATTGTCCGCTGCCATAACTTCTTCTTCCACTTCTTCAAACTCAGATTCGGCCTCTGAACTTGAACTAGGTTCACTATGTTTGGGATGCCTCCTCTTTCTTCTCAAATCACGTTCAAAATCGTCGTTAAAGTCTAAGATATGTGCATGCACAGTTTGAGAACTCCGCGTCATGCACTAGTACCTAAAAAAAAAACAAGAAACAAAAATAGGTCAGAAACTAAAACAAAATCAGAAACAAAGTGAAATAAATGAAACAAAAACAATCCAAGGGATTTAGCAAAGTTGCTAATCCCCGGCAACGGCGCCAAAAATTTGATGCAAAATATATTAAGCACACAAATTAAACCCTCTTCTGACAATTGTAGCAAAGTATGTAAGTAGGGATCGTTCAAAACCGGGGATTAGGAGGGATTGCTAAACTCTTGAAAACTGACCTAAGAAGTCCAAAACAAAGTTAAAAACACTAATTTGGACTCAAAGAATGAAAAACCAAAGTTAAAACACTAAAACAAAACAAAAACTCAAAACAGCAACTAGAAGACTCAAAACTGCCTAAAAACCACTTTCTGGGCAGTTTTGAGCACCTACACTAACTTGGACGAAATTGGTTGAAAACATGACTCAAAACACTTAAAAACATGAACCAAAACAATTTCTAACTAAATTGAGACTTCAAAGTAAAGGGGGATTTGATTTGGACGAAATTAAAGTTGAGAAAACAGATTGCAAAGTAAAACTGATCTTGAAACGTTTTTGGGGTTTTTAATGGATGATGGACTAGTTAGGGGTTCTTTCTCCACACATGACAAGTATGCAAATGACTCGATTTCCAGTTATTCCTTCATAGAATTATGAATGACAATGCCCCAAATTAACCGTGACATCACTAGTTAATTCTCAAGTTTTCCTTGTGTTATTGAATTGGATGACATCATACGACAACCCAAAGCATTCTTCAAAAGTTCCTTACATGACATCATAATAAAGATACAATCAAAGATCATTACGTTCAATGAAAACTATAAGCATTAACAAAGCACTTGTGACTATGACATCATGACACTTATGCTAGGAATTGAACTTAACGCGATTGTGACTAGCAATCTTCACTACTTGTGCATATAAGTGTGTGACAATTATGTGAAACAAACTTATATTCTAGCATCATATTCATGCAAGCCAATTAAGTGTCGACCCCTAATTAACAAACACAAATACGTTATTACTCGCACAGTTAAGCCAATTGCATTCACGATTCAAGAACTCATAACTGGAATTTATCAAATCAACTTGCACACATAGTTATGGCTTCGAAATCACCCCTAACCAATAGGGGTTTAGCCACTCATGTTCATAGCAAAATGAAAGGAAAATAAATTAAACATTGAAATCATAAAACGAATTACACCTAGAATGCACCAACGACGAAGCTTGAGCATCCAAGAGTCCTTCCTTCTTTCTCCTTGCTACGGCACAAAGGTGGATGGGATGGTTGAGATGTGTTTTAGGATCAGGGATTATGGAATTGGATGGAGGATAGGCACGGCAAGGTGTAGTGTTTGGTTGGAATTGTGTTTCTAGGATTTTAGGATGTGGAGAGTGGTGTGGCTAGATGAATGGACGAAAATTGGGTGAATGAGTGATTCCCCTAGTGCCTTGCTGCAAACCCTTATTTATAGGGCTAGGAAAGGTTTTGAAACACTTAAAGGATATATGTGTGTAGCTTGGACAAGGTAGGACGGCTAGTGACAAGCTAGGAAGGCTAGGAGACAAGGTAGGACGGCTAGGAGACAAGCTAGGACGGCTAGTGACAAGCTAGGACGGCTAGTGACAAGCTAGGACGACTAGGAGACAAGCTAGGACGGCTAGTGACAAGCTAGGACGGCTAGGAGACAAGCTAGGACGGCTAGGAGACAAGCTAGGACGGCTAGTGACAAGCTAGGACGGCTAGGAGACAAGCTAGGACGGCTAGGAGACAAGCTAGGACGGCTAGTGACAAGCTAGGACGGCTTGTTCTTCCAATACAGAAATTAGGCACCATGTGTGAATAGATAAAGCCTTCTAGAAATAAGGTTTTTAGGCCCCCTTGCAGCTCCCTAACTGAATTCAAGCCTTCAAATTCGTCCATCCTCATGCCTCCATGCTTGCACTATCCAATCTTGGCCCAAAAATGCTCTAGAATGCTCCAAATTGCTTCTTTTTGCATACTTTGACACTAAAACCTGAAATTGCACGAAAATGACTTTAAACACTAAACTAACTAAGGAAAAACAACATAAATGCATGAGAACAAGCCAATTAAGTCACATAAAAATGCTCCTATCAATAGACTAAGTTGGACTAACTTAATAAAGTTTTTGATGCAGTGTCGGACTAAAAACAAGATTCTCGCTTCTCTGTTAACACTTCTATCTCATACAAAAGGCTGAAGACTAATAATATTAGGATACATGTAGAAAATAATTTTCGGGTGGATTCAGATTTTTATTTAGTTTTTAAACTCTTTTTAAGGCCTAAATAGTCATGTTAATTTTCATTCTTCATTAATCGTGTTGTTGAAGCTAACTTGTTAACAAATTCTTCATTGGTCGTGTTGTTGAAGCTAACTTGTTAAAAGACTTCTCTTCCGAATTTGTAAGCAACAATAAATTTGTAAAACCTCTTCAAAAGTTGTCATTTTTCTTTGTTTTGAGAATAAAATAAGTTACAACGGTAAAGGCAGACATCACAAAAAAGTTTGGAAGGTCTTCAACGATTACAAATCCATGTTAGTCACTCAGTCAAAAAAACATTTTAGAATTAACCTGACAAAACTAGAGTCCTCGGGGGTTTCAATTCACGAATTTGAGAAAGATGGATTTTTAGGATTTTATTTACTAAATGAGTGCAAAAATAAATTTACATTTTGAATTGAGTTTGTGGAGGTTGTTTAGATAGTAAATCTGGATTTAAAGTGGTATTTATTCTTTAATTAAAAATAATATTGGTGTAAAGAGTACTTAATCTATATACAAGCTATTCAATACACTGCGCATGAAAAATGAATTAGCAAACCCTGTATAGAATTACATATGGAATTTATAATCGAATGACCGAGTCCAATTAGAATTTGCATGCTCTCACACCACCAGCCTACAAACCTAAAAACAAGATTCTCGCTTCTCTGTTAACACTTCTATCTCATACAAAAGGCTGGAGAATAATAATATTAGGATACATGTAGAAAATAATTTTGGGGTGGATTCAGATTTTTATTTAAGTTTTAAACTCTTTTTAAGGCCTAAATAGTCATCTTAACTTTCATTCTTCATTAGTCGTGTTGTTGAAGCTAACTTGTTAACAGATTCTTCATTGGTCGTGTTGTTGAAGCTAACATGTTAAAAGACTTCTCTTCTCAACTTGCACGTCAACCAAGGTGCACATTAACTGGGATAGCTTGCTAATCGAGATAGGCCCACTAGGCTCTACCGAGTTTCTAGTAATGATAATTTAACGATTTGAAACTTGTTGACCAAAAGTCAACCCTTGGTCAACTTGGACAACGGAATAGTCAACAACCGTAGTAATCCAATCTAGAAGATCCGTATATCGGATTTCCGATCCATAACTTCATAAGGGCTCTTTTTTCTCCTAGAATAATATACTAAAATTTTGTGAAGATCTGACAGTCGGATCACAGCCAATCGCAAATTTAAGTGGCAAACCACTACGAAGCTATTAAAACATCGGAATTTCACAAAACATATGCTAAAAAACAGATTTAGGGCATTGAAATTAGCCTAACAAGTGTCCTGGGCCAAAACACGAAATCAACATTGGACGGAATATTCACAAACGGATGCTTTTACCAATTTCAATCATCTGTTTTTATACATTTTGATGACTAAACGACTTTAGTTTTAATTGTTTTTTTTTTTTTTTGTGCAGAGGCAATACTTATAGAATGATTTATACCATGAACGCTTTTTTTTTTTTTTTTATCATAAACACGAAGTTCAATGAATCAGCAACAAACAATTTGAGTAGGAACTCTTACACATTCATCGAGTAGCCAAGGATTAGGTTCGAATCTTATGAATAATTCTTATTGTTGTTTTGTTCGGAAAATTAAAGTCTTTTAGTCAATCTATTGTAGTAAATACATGAACGGTTCATAATACTTTTACCAATTCCGTTCATCTGTTTTTATACAGTTCGATGACTAAACGACTTTAGTTTTAATTGATTTTTTGCAGAGACGATATTTATAAAACGATTTATAATATTAACGGTTCTTATTATTAGCACAAAGTTAAATGAAATCAGCAACGAATAATTTGAGTAGGAACTCTCACACATCCGTTAAGTAGTCAAATATTATTCAATGTTTAACGGCAATGTTATGTGTAGGTACTTTTTAAACAACCCGACCAATCTACCCTGCACTCATGTGGTGGGGTACGTTGAGTCGGGTTTAATGATCAACTTTTTGGATTTGTGTTATAACCCGCCTACCCACCTAGACATGGATTAGTTGTCGGTTTTAAACTGTTAACCCGTAGAAACTCAAACTCGCTCAAACTCCATTCTTTTCTTTATGAGATGCTGATAATGCTCATTACTTGAAAGCATGAGCAAGCAAGGTCACAAATCTTGGAAGCATTAGTCCATCTTCAACCCGCAAAAAGACCCAACCCAAACTGAATGTATGTAGTTTGAGTAAGATGGTGATTAATGTTGTTCGGTCACACGCAAGTTCCACCAAATGATAACCCAATTGAATGTGTCGGCTAATGGGTTGAGGCTTAACGCGGCTCAACCCACCCATGCCCACTCCTAACCATTGTGCCATTGTGCCATTGTGCCGTTGTGCATGAGCACTAAGGCGTATCTAACCCAAATCGTTTTGAGTAATAATGAGGCGATGGTCCATCAGATTGTGATGGGTGGATTTGACAGGTCGTTTTAACCATATTATTGATGTATTGTATTTGACATCATAATCACAAGCCGACCTAGATTTCCCAATATATAGCACTTGTATGACAAATAAAAAATAATAAAAATGATTCTGAAAAACTGTCAAAAAATAGTAAGCCAACCTAAATTTCCATATATATAGCCGTTTAGAGCATCTCCAAAGGAGATGTCAAATTTTACACATAAAATTTAAATTTAAAGACTTATAAATATGTAGCACATTGATCTTTTTTTTAATTTTGTTATCCAATTGATATGTCAAATGTAAACTATTATTTATTACATTATTTACTTTTTATAGTTGTAATTAGTATTTTTTAAAACAAAAGATAAGAATAAAAAATTATTAATTTCTAAAAATATAATTGAAGCAGCTATCAAATTTGACAGCAACTTCCTCTACTACCATTCCATGTCATGCCACATAGGAATTGGCCTTTCAGTTGGAAAACACTAGTGATGTCTTTTTTTTTACCGTTATTACTGATGTGAACTTTTTGACATCTCCTTTGAAGATGGTTTTAGAAAATAAAATAATAGCCGAAATTTTTGAAATGTCATATAAATTTATACATATTTTTAATCTGTCATTTGTACTAAAATTTTAAGCAATTAGTCATACGAATTTTCTGAAATCATTAATTGTCATCTCACACTAATTATATTAAGTTCTTCATCCAAAAGAATGTTAATTTGGACTTTTAACCTCATTTTCCACAAGTTTATTAATTTATACAAAGATATATGTACTCTAGGGTGGGCGATAAGTTAGTTTTCATTAACTTATGGTGAACTATTAAAATAGTACATTAGGCTCTCTAACATGAAGTTTAACTAATTACAAGCTTTGAGAATTCAATGATGTCAATCATGTTCATTAAAAATAAAAGGCAGTTAAAATGTTCCAAAGAACCTTGAAAATAAGTCATGTGCCTTGAACATAGCTTATTTTGGATAGAAACTTAACGTAACGGAGTTAGGATGAGATGACAAATTAATTATTTTCAAAATTTGATATGACAAATCGCTTAAAATTTAAGTTTATATAACAAATTTAAAAAGGGATATAAGGTCATATGACAGTTCAAAAAAAAATTCCAAAATAATATTTAGTAACAACATTAGACATGAGAAAGCTAATAAGAATGCACAAAGCACATGTCAAGTGGAAACTGGTTAGTGTATCTTTTTATAGTTGTTGTTTTCAAGTTTTTTTTTTTTTTTTTAATTTATAGTTTGTTGCAGAATCATTTTTCTCTCTTACCAAAAATAAAATGTGAAATGTAGAAAGTAGATTACCAAACTTACCATTTTGCTTTCTAATGTCAAACAAAAGTGAAGTTCATTTCCTCTAATTTTTTGGGTGAATAAATTTAATTTGTAGCTTCAATCATATAAGAAGTAAAGAAAAAACATAATTGATTCCTAATATTAAAGATATATTTTTCCTAATCGAAATGTTTTTCTTCTTTTTTGTAGGCAAAATTGCTTTTACCGATTTTTTACAACTGCCCATTGGGCTTATAGTAAGCCCAGATGAATTGTATATGGCCCAAACAGTGGTTCGTTTTAACTTTTTAAGGTCCAACAATGACTCCGTCGCAAGACCCACAGGCAGGAACCGTACGCGTAGCAAATCTGACAAGTTCCGAATAGGCCTGGCAAAAAATACCGAGAACGAATCGAATCCGGTCGGTCGGCTTTTTTTTTCGGTTCATTCAGTATGGGGTACAAGATCGGTTCGATTTTGGTTTTATGTTTGATACCGAATCAGTTTTCAATTAAAATCGTCGTCCACGTGGTTTGTTTCTATTGGTGCTTATCTGAGTTCACAAGCACTTGGTCACACCAGAGTGGATCCCTATTGGTGCTTAGTTACCACTCGATGCTTATCTGAGAAGGGTTGTGATTTTCACGGACCCTTAACTACTTTTTCCATGTTCTTTTGCTTATCTGAGTTCACAAGCACTTGGTCGCACCAGAGTGGATCCCTATTGGTGCTTAGTTACCACTCGATGCTTATCTGAAAAAGGTTGTGATTTGCACGCATCCTTAACTACTTTTTTCACACTTTTTCTTATTTTTTAATATTTAATTGGTATTCTACTATTTAATCTTTCATATATACCCTTCTTACTTTTTTATGGTAATTAATGAAAGATTAAATAGGAAGAGGTATATATAGAAGATTAAATAGTATGATACAAATTAAGTATTAAAAAATATAGTCGGGTGTGAAAAAAAGTAAGTAAGGGTGTGGAAAAATCACAAGGCGAATTGAATTCTTCAGATTCTCACTTTTCTCACTCCGTCTCTCTCAGTCGCCTGCCGTCCGCTCCTCCTCCTCTCCAATCTCTCTCACGATCTCACCTCCACCACAACCATCGTGACTTCGTCTTCTCTCATGCTAAGTCAATCTCTTGAATATGATTGCATTTTATAAAATTAGGGTTTTAATTTTAGATTCAAATTGGGATTGGAATTGGGGGTTTCTCGGAAATTGTAAGATTAGGGTTTTAATTTGTCGTTGGATTTTGTAGTTTTGATGTAGTTAATCTCGGTCTTTAACACTAATGTAATTGGGATTGGAATTGGGGTTTTCTCTGAAATTGGATTTTGTAGTATTGTAATTGTAATCCCCAATTCCTTCCGTCGTTTTAACACTGATGTAGTTAATCTCGCCATATTGGATGATACTATTGATTCTGTGTTCTGCATTTCATTAATGTTTATGTCAGTTAGAATTGAAGGTTAAGCTCTAATTAAGGCTTACATGTTCACCCGAACCTTAAACTAAGCATGAAATCATCAAAACTCAATTTTACATGGCAAATTTTGATTCATCCAAGTAAACATAGATTCATGGATTAGAAGTTGACTACTTGTTGAATGCACTGAAATGAGTTTCAGAGCTGATTGATTATGAAATTTGATTCCCTTGTCGTCTTGATGCTTTCGTAGTTTTCAAGTTTTAGGGTGTTTACCAAGAAAAGAAGATTAATGGTTGTTAAGGTTAACTAAAGCTTAAAAATGTCAGAGTTTAGAAATCTGTAAGGTTAACTGAAGCTTAAAAATGTCAGAGTTTGATACCGTATTGCTTATATATACGTGATTTATGGAATAAAATGGTAAGTTAGTATGTGATTAATTTTTGGTAACTGTTATAGCATCTTTACCAACCCATTTCCAGTCCTTTATTGGTAGCATCCTGATAGTATACCTGACTGAACCTTAGAACTTCAAATCGTATGTGATTAATTTTTGACTCGGAACCATTAGGCCAGGAACTTGATGTTATGAAGCAAACACTGGAACCATTAGATTCTACCCTTCCTAGATCAGTCCTGGCCCCTGGCCCCTAAAGCTACTGTGGTCAATCTGGAAGACATGCCACCATTGCCACCTTTACCACCTTTACCACCAATGCAATGGAGGATGGGAATACAACATGCTTCCCTTTTTTCACAGAGAGAATTGGTTGGAGTTGGTCTGGATTCTTTGCTGCCAATACAGCCATTGGAATCAGTTGAGAAAGCTCAATTTGATATGCCAGCACCACAGGACCTAGTAGATTTACCAGGAGACTTACAAGAAGGATTTAGTTGACTAAGACTACTCAACTTCCAAATCCAGTTGGTTATTTCACCATGAATCAGGTTTGCTGAAGGGTCCAAAGTGCTTAATTTTGCTTGATTTCTCAAGAAATCAGGAAATGTTCTCAACTTTCCAGAAGACAATTTCAATGTCGTAAGTTGAGGGAAGGAAGAATAAGAGGAACTAGTACCAGCATAAGTAATCAACAAGCTATTGTATGACAAATCAAGACTCGAAATTCACAAACCCAGGACCCTTCTGTTTTCAAATTAATTGTACAAAAGCTATAAATTTGAGACTAAGACATGTCTAGACACCAAACTTACAACCAACAGTGAAGAGAAAGAATGGAACTCAATGAAATAAGCTTATAAGTTACAACACTCTAACCTAGAGCATGAACAGTACAGCCAAAAGGAAAGATGAAAAAACTAACTCAAAAGGATAAGCAACAGCTAGTTATCAATGCAATTGAAAACTATTGTGTGGAAGGAAAACCGAAGCATAAAGGAGTGCCATCTCACCATGAAAACATGTGGTTTCCAAGACAGCCACAAACAAGGAATTAATATAAGCTGTTGGGTATGTGGGAAGTCATTCTAGAAAAACCACTTCAATTTTAATAGATTTCAGTATCAACAAGGCAACAATAAAGATTAAACATATGAAAAAACATCCTATTTAATACAGTTGAAAGTATTATCGACCATTATTATATAATACAGTTGAAGGATGAGAGCTAAGTTTTAAGATTTAGAAGCGTTGGCCGCCGGAGAGAGTTCTTTGAGAAATATCCTCAGCTGTATGTGATCAGCATAGATCTGGTTCAGCTGATTTCATATCCTGCACTTATCAAACCATCGACATGTATATTAGTGTGTGTATATGTGTATATATATATATACACACATATATTTATATGTATATAGATATAAGGAAACCAACATTAGAAGTATAAGAGAGTGGAAAATTTAGATAGATATTTACTGGACATATTCAATGTTGATTCGTATAGAAGATGAGTTTGAGATGGCTGCAAAAGCATCGGTTGACATGGCTATGGTAGAAGGGCAAGGAGATTGACGGCAAAGATCCACCACCTTCACCTCCACAGTAGCACCATCCTTGCAGGGCATATCAGGTCCACTCAGGCACCTAATTTTATAGAGCCTTCCACACGCAGAACTACCGTCCCACAACCCTTCACTCACCGCCACAAAAAGGTACATCGGAGGGAACTGGTCTGGCCTACTCCCAAAGCATCTTGTTGCTGCTCAACAATTACAGTAATGGCATAAGAAAAGCTAATTGTCATTGATATGATCCAATTAATTCTCAATGCCCTATTCAACCTGCAACTAACTAGACATGAATTACTCACTTAAAACCATTAAAACCCCCTAATTGTGATCAAGGCAATCACAACAACACAGTAATCATTGCGTTGAGATAAATAAGTTGTTTACTTACGCAGATAAGGAGGATCGTAAGAATTTGCTGTGCCGAGATCGCCAGAAACTAGCCTTGATTCTGTGCAAAAAAAGCCTAAAACGATCAACATGAATAAGAGTCCCATGTTAACAGAGCCCGCCCAAGATGTTGTCAAAGGAGCGGCCATCGTTTCAATGGGTCCTTCGATTTTGAGGGTTCTGGGAGCTATGAATGAAAAAAGAGGCGGGGGGCACGTGGAATGCTGATTGCTAAGATGGCGGCGTCTCACAAAAAGTTTGATATGAGTCAAAATAATATATTTAATGGCTCGGCTAAATTTAGTAGATTTGACAATATCAGTCGAATGAAATGACGAGGAGGAGAAAGAAAAGAATTATAGAATATTATGAAAACTTTAAATATAAACTTATGATAAAAATAATATTATTACCCGCCGGAAAACTCATCGGTTTCTGGAATTTTTGGCCGGTTTCTGGGTGAATATCAAATGCTCATAACTCACTCATTTCTCAACTAAATTCAACGATCCATATATGAAAATTCATCTATTCAACGACAGGCATCCAAATATGATGGTTAGAGACCTTACCTTGGCCGTAATCGGAGATAAAATTTCCCGGAAGCTTGATGGTGGTTTTGGTGTAAAATTTTTGCCATTAAAGTGATGGTGGTTTGTGCTTGTTCACGTGGTGGCATTCCCACTATCTAAGATCTCATTTTTCAGCTTGAGGTGGCAGGTATGTGAACAGGTGTCCTTTAGTTCAAACTACAACACAAACGCAAGAGAGTGGCACGTATGTGTACAGGTGTCCTTTGAACAGGTCTCCTTTAGAACTCGGTTTTTATTATTGTGTTAACTTTTATTCTTTCCATCAAAGTTTAAGGGAACCGGATCCCCTCCCTCCTGAGATTAGTATACGCCTTCTGAGCAAGAGATTCGGATCGTTGAAATTTGATTGAACGGCTATACTTATTATAATTTTTAGAGAGTTCTCTTGTTTGTAACCGTTAGATCAAATTTCAACGGTTCGATCTCTTGCTTAGGAAGCTCAGTATACTAAGCTCATGAGGGGATCCTGTTCCAAGTTTAATCTCTTTTCATTAAAATTTAAGTTTTTTTATTAAATAAAATAATTAGGTTTTTTTTTTTTTGTTAATAAAAAGTTTTTTTTTTTTCATTAAAGTTCCCAAATAAAGGAAATATCTTATACATCGGGGACCCTAATTTGAGATAATTATCTGAATAGGTGAAGACAATTCTATTGTTGATTAATTTAGAGTAATTTGTTTACTAGTTAATTAGTTTCCATCAAATCGTGATTGTAGGTATAGATAGCAATTATCTTCCTATTTATTTCTGTCCCAATGCAAGTTGCAAGTTGATATGTATGCCTACTCTTGAAAAGGGAGGAGAAGTGCCTCAAGGTTGTAGTTGCTTTTGATAATTAGAAATTATAGTCAAGTTGATATGTACCTCTTGGTTTTTTAATTTCTACATCTTGAAAAGTGAAAATAATTATTATCAATTGTTATTAACATTCTAAAATTCTTATGTTGCAATTAAAATTTTAAAATGTTAATAATAATAAAAATACAGAAATAAAATTTTTGAAATGTTAATAACAATAATAACAATAATAATAATAATGACGGTGACCCTCAACAAAGTAATTTAATGGCTCTGACAATGGAATATTCTCCGTCTATTTTTACGGCTATATGTAATAGTAGGGGTGGAAAAAATTCCCGAAAATCCCGAACCGAACCGAAAAAATCCCGATCTCAAACCAAAAATTTCCCAAACCGAAATTCCCGAAATTTTCGGGATGCTATCCCGAACCAATCCTAAAATTTCGGTATGGGATTCGGGATTGGCTTTTCGATATTTCGGGAATCCCATACCAAACTGAAAATATATAATATTAATTATTATATATATATATTTATACATATATATATATTATTCTTTTATAATTGATGCTAGTAGTTTCTAATTCATGCTCAGCAACCTAGAATGCTCTACACCTTGCATATTTTTCATGTTCTGTTTGATATTCATGTGGATTTTATTATTGCTGCTGCCATGATTGATGATTTCAGAAGGCTTGATTCTTTTGTCTCTCAACAGATTGCAAAAAGAGTTTAATTAATTTGAATTTTGACTATGATAAAAAGAGTTAAGCATGCCAGTGTTCAATTAAATGGTAGTGTGAATGAAATGAAATTCCTAGTTCATGAATGTGTTCTTGAATTATATATTTGAAGAACAATTCATAATTTCATATTTCAATTTGGGATTCCCGATTTGTCCCAAAATCCCGAAAATATTTCGGGATTCCCAAAATTTGGGATTCCCGAAAATTTGGTTTGGGATTGGTCTTCAAATTCCCGTCCCGAAAAATTTCGGTTTGGGATTCGGAATACTAGTTTCGGTATGGTATCCCATAGCGAACCACCCCTATGTAATAGCTTTGACAATTTACAATTTACCAGTCAAATGAAATGAGGATGAGGAGAAAGAAAAGAATTATAGAATATTATATGAATTTGAATATTATGGTATGCAAATGCTCATAACTCACTCAGTTCTCAACTAAATTTAACGATCTAACAATTCATATATGAAAATTCATCTATTTAACGAGAGCAATCCAAACATGATGGTTAGAGATCTTACCTTGGCCGTAATCGGAGATAAAATTGCCCGTAAGCGTCGGTCCATTTAAAAGCTTCTAGACCTCAGTGTATCTTTTGCTTTTCAAGAATCTCAATGATGAACATGTCCTTATCCTGACCCACCATCTTACCCAATCTTGCGTGTGAGTTGCCAATAAATATGAGGAAAAATTGCACCAACAAAATCTTATACTCTGGTTAAAATAATTTACATAATTCAACGACAAGACTTCAAAGTTCAAATGATTTCTCGTTACAAGTCAGGATTCTCGCTTCTGATATCTCCATTTCATTAGTTTCTTAGTTCACTACACTTGAATTGATATTGAATTATACTAATTATAATTACTAAGAGATGAAATCAACCATTTTAATGAGATACGCACCATTCTTGTTCTTCTCACTATCGTAAAAGTTGGAAACAAATTGAAACACTTTCAATTTTTTCTGTTGAAAATTAGCGAAGGATGGAAAATTATTTTAGGATTTGCAGCCATCTTGAACAGTGGAAAGGTACGGCGCTGATGGGTCGGTTTGGATAAAAATTACAAAAATCATAATTGGCCTATGTATGAACGGTCAAAGATTGCGTGACCTGAGGGCTCTACATGGTTGAATCTGAAAAAGATTCTAATCCTTTCAGAAATCGAGAGAGAGAGTGCAATATTATATTTACCAATCTCAACTGCCAATTTTTAACTCGTTGACTATTCCAGTGAGGATACAAAGGTGAAAATTTGTTGTTTTTAGAATACAATACACCCACGCATGTTGGAAAATATTTCTTAAATCATCCATATCATTGTCACGTATTTTTCAAAATCACCTTTACAGTATACAAAGCACAAAATTGTCAATTCATTTAACTTTTTATGTGTCATAGTCGACTCGACAACTTCAATAGTATTACTTCTTTTTTAGTTTCTTATATTATGAAAGCACTAAAACTAGGTTAGGAACCTATAAATATTTAAAGGGCGATTGAGAAGCGTTGAAGATTAACACCAGCCCAATTGATATTTGGATTCTACTAGCAGCAAGTCTAGAAGACAAAGCTTCTGGAAGACTTGCACTTTGTCCAGGTGCAATGGAACTAGATTTTTCTAATTTAAATATGCAAGAAGTGGCGGTGCATGCAGAAATATATATAAAGCTAAAGTAGTTTCTAGAAAGACTACAAATAGGAAAATATGAGACCAATTTGCAAAGCCATATTTCGGTGGCAATGCTTGACCAGTAGCTAGAATTAAGAGAGAGCTAAGTAAGAGAGTGAGAAGTAAGAGTGGTTTTGTAGAAGTGTGAGTGGTTTAGAATTTGTCTCTAGAAAGTGAGTGAATGATATAGTTTTTAAAGAGTGTCCTTGATAGTTTGTGTGTTGTAATTAGGGGTGGGTACTTGGAACCAAAAACCGAAATCGAAACACGAACCAAATAAAATCGCACCGAACGACTTGGTTTTGTGATTTTGAAACGATTTTGGTTTGAAACCCAACCGCAGTGTAGAAAAACGGTTTGGTTTCGGTTTTGACTTTTGAAAATCATACCGAAACCAAACCACACCACAAATATTAATTAGTTGTTTGTTACACTTCATACATTTAATTCAATGATGTTAGTTATTCATCTCAAAATGCAATTTCTTCTTCACCAAGGAACTTTATAAATTTGCATGCATCTTTTCCTGGATTTAGAGATTTCCATGACAATGAATCTGAACTGGATGAAGTTTCTCCAGAATCTGCCACAGACTCCCGAATCTGATGATGGTCATAATTCCTCTCTGGATAAATAGACTGATAACAGTTTGGCTGTTCGTGATGTCCCTGCAGAATCAAACCCAAGCAAATCAACTACTTGTGACCATTCCAGATCAAAAGTATTTGATGATGGTCATAATTTCTCTCTGGATGAACAAACTGAAACCAGTTTGGCTGTTGGTGATGTGACCATGGCCTCAGCATCTTTAGAAAATACGGAAGTTGTGTCTTCACCTACCTGCTACCTCCCAGAGCCTGAAACTAGTTTGGAGAATTCATTGGAGTTGCAAGCAAATCGAGTTGGTATCAAATAGTTGCCAAGAGATGGAGCAAGGGATCACGCATCAGCCAGAAGCTGACTTAAAGTGTTCTCTGGTGGTTCAATCTGATGAGCTTGATGTGGAAAATTCGGAAGAAGATAAGGCATCATTTTATCAAGTCTTCTATCTGTACAGGCAGGGTCTCAAAACCACATGGATTCGGAGAAATCCAACCAGTTACCATTTATGGATCAAATCAATCAGGAAGAATGCTTGGATGCTTCCCCGGAATGTCATCCTGAATATCTTCCAAGCCATGCTTTAACATCAAAGTTCTTACCAGAACCATTAGGCCAGGAACTTGATGTTATGTAGCAAACATTGGAACCATTAGATTCTACCCTTCCTATATCAGTCCTGCCCATTGAAGCTACTGTAGTCAATCTGGAAGACATGTCACCATGGCCACCTTTACGACCAATGCAATGGAGGATGGGAATACAACATGCTTCCCTTTTTTCAGAGAGAATTGGTTGGAGTTGGTTAGGATTCTTTGCTGCCAATACAGCCATCGGAATCTGTTGAGAAAGCTCAATTTGATATGCCAATGCCACAGAGCAAGGTGCTGCCACCCCAGAACCCATTTTTGCCTCTCATGTCTGAAGAAAGCGAGAAGTTCCAACATGTTTCTTGACCTGTAATGGGCAATGTGGTGGATCCTGCCCCGTATTCATTGCGTTTACCAGCCATGGTTAATGATGCTAATCATCAATACAATTTTCCTGATTTAAGGGGGGGCACAATTCTCAAGCTCATTTTTATCGTTACCAGAGGTATCTCATGATAGGCCAGGAAGTAATCACTTTGCTTCAGAGGGAGAAAAAGTTCAGACTGGTTCCAATCTATTCACTAGACCAAGCTCTGAATGTACAACTTCTACACATGACCCTGAATCTTCTCATGGATCTATTATCCAGCCTGTGCAGCAGGTAACGCCGGAGACAGGTATCGAGCCCAATGTACTTCAGCATTCACTGAAAAAATCAGAATCAGAACGGGGAGAACCTCTTTCCACGTCTGTGACAGCACCACCAATGGTTGAGCAGCCTCAGCATAGTATGCCAATATCAGGGGGAGAAATAGCATGGTCATCCCATAATTCTGCTGTAATGTCAGACTGTGAAGTTGGAAGGTGTAATGGAGTTCCAGTTACTAAGATCCCTCTGTCTTTCAGCGCATGCTCTTCCTGAAATTTATGCTCTACAAAATACCTTTCTGACATGTTGACAGTTTGCAGTTGAGAAAAGTCATTGAACAAGTTCGGCCTCAGGTCGAACCTAAGGTAGATGAAAGAGATTCGTTGCTGCCAAAGATAAGAACTAAGGTTAGAGCCGTCTATTTTTGTTGTACTTGCTTTTGCACCACTCACCTTTTCCCCATTTTGGGCTCTGTATTTTCGAAGTTAAAGACAACCAATTTTTGTTATCTTAGTCCTTCAAATTGAAGCCTGCAACGGTGGCAAAATCTTTAACATTGACAAGACCCAGCATTCATGGTCCTGCAACCAACTTGAGGGTTGCTGCTATCTTAGAGAAAGCAAATGCAATTCGCCAGGTTTTGATCGTGCTACAAAACTAGAAGAAGAAGAGCAGAGTAGAATGGTGAGCAGTATTCAGATGATCCGTTGAAGTTATTCGTCAGTCTTTCTTTATTCTTCTGATGTACATGAGATTAGTTGTAAATAAGATTTAAGATGCATATAAATCTCACATTAAAAATATGTCAATTTCAGTACCAACAAGGCAGCAATAAAGATTGAAATTACAGTTCACTATTTTATAATGTGGTTGAAAGTATGAGAGCTAAGTTTTAGGATTTAGAAGCGTTGGCTTTTGGATATAGTTCCTTGAAAAAAGTAGAGCAGAATGATGGTGCAGCAACAAAACACATCGAACACGAAGACTTCATAAACACAGACAAAACATCTCATTAATTTTGCCAAGAAAGGACTTAATTGACAAGTACAATCGAGCAGAGGAGGCTTATGACGGTTGTGCCTCCAACTGTGTCATTCAATCCTATCTGCTGGAACTTTTACAATTCATAATACAAAACATTTCAACGCGTCCACCTTTGGTGTATGTGAAGACATCTTCGATGATGCTGTACAGTCTCACGTCCTGTATATCAAACCATCGGCATGTATATTAGTGTATAATGAACTGTAAGAGTACAGGTACAAGAGAGTGCAAAATTTAGATTGATGTTTACTCGACATATTCGATGTTGATTGGTGCAGAAGTAGAGTGTGAAATGGCTGCAAAAGCATCGGTTGACATGGCTATGGCAGAAGGGCAAGGAGATTTCCGGCAAAGGTCCACCACCTTCACCTCGATAGTCTCACCAAACTTGCAGGGCATATTAGGTCCACTCAGGCACTTGATTTTATAGACCCTTCCGCACGCAGAACCACCATTCCACAACCCTTCACTCACGGCAGCAAATAGGTAACGAGGAGGGAACTGGTCTGGCCTCCTCCCAAAGCACCTTGTAGCTGCACAATTACAACATAATGGCATAAGAAAACCCAAACATACTGGATATATTTATCTTTATTGCGTTGAGATATATATTGTTTGCTTACGTAAATAAGGAGGGCCGTATGAAGTTGCAGTTCCCAGATCCGCAGAAACTAGCCTAGCTACTATGCAGAATAAGCTTAACACCACTGACGGGACTAAGAGGTTCATGCTCACGGACTACGATCCTCTCCGGATTCTGTACCTTCGGAGCCTAGAGATCAGACAATCCTCCGACGATCAAACAATCCTGGCAGATTTTTTTTCTTTTTGTCGGAGAATTAATATGGCAAAAGATTAGTATGTTTAATGAAAAAGTCCAGGGAGATGCCGGTCTGTTTTCTGATTAAATCAGACAGATTCATAGAATTTTGAAGATATTGTTTTTATCTTTTTAATTTTGAAGATACTGTTTTTTTTTTTTCGTCAAACGTTATATTTTATAATAAATTCATCAAAACAAATGAAGACAAAAAATTTGGTGTAGAAGGGATAGCAAATTCAAATTGATATACTCAACTTGACTGAGCACATATGCATTAACTTCTCTAATATTAGATTTTTCCATAACTTCCAAGAAGCAAATTTCTCTGCTCACGCCTTAGCCAACCTTGATCATCGTAAGCACTTCAATCAATTGAATCAGGGGAAGGTCCACTAGCATTGTCTGCGCCCCGCAGATTTTTATGTCTATGAGGTTGTCCCTATTGGAGTATGAGCATGAGATTGCGCTTTAATTTGACTCGAACTTGTGCATAGAACTCCACCTACTATTTGCAATGAATTAAATATTAAAACAAGCACGTTGGCTTGTTTCCTTCTTCTTGCCATCTCCCATGTCGGCCAATTGCATGTATTGAATTAAGTAATCAAAGTATTGTCTTTATTCTTGGTATGATTTAAAGCATAACACAAAGTAGCACACAAATGTCTTATTGATTTTCCTTATCAACATTAAGATTTTTCAATTGTAGCATATGAAAATAAGGGTCTTTCCTGTTGAAAATTGTTTTAGGTAACTACTTAAAATGTCAAAAAAACTAGGTTGTTGTCCCTACTGACCAGCCACCGAAATATAATTATTAGATCTACTTACACTTATCTAAAGTTTAAGAAATTTTATATGCAGACACTAGACACACAAAGGTACACTTGCACAAATTTTTGGGATTTTCGAAGTTGATTTGCTATTTAAATTAAATCGAACAAAAACAAGACATAAACAGATTTTAAGTAATTCACAAATTCAGAAAAACGAGTTAGGGGGATTGCCATCCACCACCAAAATCATGCAAACATGTTATGTTTCATTCAAATTCCTTTTATTTCCGGATGAAGATGCTCAAGTTGGCTCAATGTTAGAACTCAACCTATTACTCTTTCTTATGTAGTATGTTAAGAGAATGACGTTTTCAACTTAACTTAGTCCCTAACATGCAATTTAGAATGACGTGTTCATAGATTTAAAAAGTATAAATCATTAAGAACAAAAGGAGTTTGTGTCATCACAAGGCGTTGTAAGTACTGACGTTGTCTTACTTATCCTAGAAATTGGTTCACATGTTAATTGCAATTAACAAGTACTACTCTAGAACATATGTAGGTCCCCATTTGATAAGGGCAGACACATACATATTCATAGTATTAGAATCCTAGATATGCTTACTAAGTATGCATCCATAGAAAACACGTAAAGAATTCATCATTGACATAAGTAGTGAACCAATTTTCATCCATTCATAAAAGCAATTCAACGAAATGTCATAACAAACTTGCAATCATATTCAGAGCTTCAAAACAACCCCTAACTACTAAAAACATAATTACACATCATAATTAAAAAACAATCTAAAATAAACATTGAAACTTAAAACAAAGAATTCATGGAAATGGAATTCGGATGGGATGGGGTTGCAGGGATGATCCCCCTCCCCCCTTGCTCTCTGCCGTATGTTTTTTCTGTCCTCTCTCCCTTCTGCCTTTTATTCTGCTCTCTGCTCCCTGCTCCCTCTATTGCCTTAAACAAATATACTTTTACAACGAGTCAATTCACTCACAGCTGAAATCTTAAATATTAGTTGTGCCCAAAATTTTAGAAATTCAAACACAGAATTTTCAACGAATACATCGAAAAATGATCAATATCGGTGAAAGTTTAATAAAAATGAAGGGCATTGTGAGAAATAAATGAAATATGTAATCAAACTTTAGAATATGTGTATTTAGGTAATTATCTATTATTTTGATCAAAGAAATTTGAAGGACTTGATTGCAAAGTGGGTTTGATTATTTAAAGTGAATATAATGCATGCTGACCAACAGAATTACTCTATCCCTAGTGAGTAGGAAATTTAATAAATTAAAGTTATATTGAACTTTATATTTGACTCAATCCTCTCTAATGCACGAAAAAAATTTAAGATCATATGATTTTAAAGTTATATGCAAAGTATATATGACTTTGAGTTAAAAAGTAGTATTGCATGTAAATTTTTTTATTTTTTTTTATTATTTTATTTTATACTATTATTAGAAGAAAAGCGAAATGAAGAGTTTGAAACTGTTACAATAATTCAGGGGATGAGAGAGTTTCGAACCCGAGACGTATGGATAGAAACCCAACAACCAATCCACTAGAATATTGGATTACAAACAATTATTAACATGTATGTTAGCCATATGAATTTGTGTTTGCAACTTTTGGTGTAGGTAGGTCTAATATGGGTCAGCTTGCTTGAGTGACCCCCATGATCCTCATCCAAGGTTGCATGCGTGGAATCTGCTTCACCGATTAACTGGGTTATGAAAAAAGAAGAGTCGCTTAACATGAAAAGAAGGCAAGAGGTTCGAACTCTGCCTCCCACGCTTGATTTTCTTACATTCTTTCTATGGTGAGCAAAGACAATAAAATTGAAAAAATCACGGTAAAAATTCGTTTAGCGTTGGACTTAAATATGCACACCTAAAGCAAACAATAATAACGATCATCAATATGATATTATCAACATTTTGGTATTTGCCCACTATAAACATAACATTTACTAAATCTTTGATGGTCTAGAGCGAGAAACTAAAATAGGGCCCCTTCCGACACATTATTTCACAAGGATAATAAAATGTTCAAATATTTTCTTTATATTCATTTTTTGGGCTTAAAACATAATAGTTTGACTAAAATAAATATATAAGAATACATTCATTGAAAATTTATTATTCTAGCATTTTTAGAGTCAAAATCATCATGCACACATTTTCAAAATCAAGCCCTCACAATAATATATCCTTATCAAAGTACAAGATTGCCAGTTCATTTATCCTTTCATGTGTCCATGTGTCCTTGTGTCATAGTTGACTCAACAACTTCAATCGTATTACTTCTTTTTTAGTTTTTTATATTATGAAAGAAGGGTTTGTTTTGATGTGATACTTAATAAAGTGATTTTACTAATTAGCGTTTTTTGTTTGTAGTACTTTTTAATAGCGTTTATATGAGAAAACAGTTTATTGTTTGGCACACAACCAACTAATTGCTTTTATATTGTATAGAAGCACTAGAAAAAATTGGTGATGACATTTTTGATGATTTTTTTAATGTGTAATGGCATTTTAGATTTTGCAAATTAAAAAATAGGGATGATTTTGGAATTGAAAAAAATCATTAAATGAGCAAAGTGCTTCCTTGTTTTCTCTGTATAGCACTTTTAGGAGGAACTAGCTCGAAGGTGCTTCTTAGAAAATGTTTGTTAGTGCTTCTACTTCTAACTAAAAGCATTTTTAAAATATTTGACAAACTACCATTTATTTAAAAAAAAAATGAAGTGCTTTTACTCATTAAGAAGCGTTTTTAGCTCTTTCAAAAGCACAACCAAACTAGCCCTAAAACTAGGTTAGAATCTAGAAATATTTGAAGGGAGATTGAGAAGGAGAGAATGGAAAGAAAAAAAAGACGGAATATGTATCCTTTTATAATTTTTCTGAAAAGAATTGAGAAATCTGGTTTATAAAAACTGAAAAATCTTGCCAACATTTATACGCACCAAAGTTCTAACTGTAAAAAGATTTTAGAGTTTCAATTTATCCTCTATAGTCCATAATATTTATTTTCTTTGAAAGAAAAAAAAATTATAAATAAACATTGGCCAGCATACGAGTGTTGGCTTCAAAGCCTACAACATTATGTGAGGTCTTGATGATGAACTGCCGATAATCCTGGCCCAAAAATGATTATGCGAAAATGACCTTCAGGATCATTCAACATTGCTGGACCTTTATGTGGGACTTGAATTCTTACCTGGGCCAACAAGAGAGGAATACCAATACAAGTCAAATGAATGATGTGCATTGTCCAATATTGGACGAGAACAACTATAATCTAAAGTTTATTATTTGAATTAAGAAAATGGACTTTTTTTTTTTTTTTTAAGATTATAGTTGTACTCCTTCAATATGCTGCTTATTCAGCTCTGCACTTCGATCAATTGAACCAGGAATGTCCTAAAGGTTCTCTTTGCAAACTCTTAGTTATTTTTCAAGGAGAAAGAAAAAAAAAAAAAGAAAAAAAAAGAGAGAAAGATAGGCGAAAAACTTTAACACGCTAATTAGTAGGGAAAACACTAATTAGTACTGCAAATTACATAATATCACCATAAACTTCTATGTTTGTGAACATAGACTACAATTTTTCCTAATTAATTATGTGAGATTCATGTTATGTGATAAGTTTTGACACCTGCATTCAACTCTTTCGAATTTCATCCATTTTTTGTACTAAATAACAAAAATGCTACTCTTACCATCATTTGTATCATCTTTCTAATAGAGATCTAACCCGCATGTGTTGGTGGGTCCTGCTTCTATTAGAGAGATGGTAAAAATATGTGGTACGTGTAGCATTACTCATTAAATAATATTCACATGCAATACATGTGGCTCATTTCAAAAATGTTATTGTAATTAAACACGCATGGAAGGTCAAATATCATTTGGTTGGTGCTATATCTACACACTGATTTTTATCTTATACTTTTCTCAATTTCCGTGGTGTTATCGAATTAATTGAAAAGGGATGTGCTATCCACACACCCCATTTTACTTCTCACATACCCCTTGATAATTTCTATCCGTTGATCTTCGTCAATTCATCCGATCCGACGATCGAAAATTAAAAAGGTATAGTTAATTTAAGTTTTGAAATTTTGACAGAGAGAGAGAGAGAGAGAGAGAGAGAGAGAGAGAGAGAGAGAGAGAGAGAGTAGCCTCTGCTTTCAATTCATTGAACATATAGTTAATTTAAGTTTTGAAATTTTGACAGAGAAGAGGAGGACTGGTGCGATTGTTCCTTCGATTTTGTTCATTCATGGCTTCGAGTAATGAAAGCTCTTTAGGTCAGTTTTCTACATTATCTCTATATATTATAGTTTTGTGTGATTAATTGTCGTTCATAAAACTTGATCTTGTTTGCTAATCTACGTCTAAATTTATCTTTTGTCTAAATAATAATATTTGTAGCTGTCTTTCTAATAAACAAAGATCGGAGAGGGAGAGAGGGAGGCAGGCCGACTTTAATGCCTATCCTCCTGTGTCCCAAAACACTACAAATACCCAATAATCCATCTTGTCACTCTCAGACATTATACAAAAATACACCTGCAAATATATACATTTATAAAAATATATAAATAAAAACAGCAAATAAACAGAGAGAAAAGGAAAGGCTTTGCATATTTAGACGGACAAGACAAAAAAAAATCAGAAAAAATAGGAAGAAAAAAAAAAAAGAGGGAAAAAAGAGAGAGATCGCGGTTGCAACGGCCAGGCAGGCCACCCAACACCTCATCACATCTGGCTGCAAATTTTGCAAGTCAATGTGAGCAATCATTCGTTCGTTCTCTCCCTCCTCTCTTTCTCTTCAAAACGCCCCAACTTTCTCTCCATTTTCTTTGGGAAAAAGAAAAATACCCAGTAAAATCTGCGATTTCCCCACCTCGAATTCGCCTGCATCACCATCGTTCCCGCCTCCAATTTTGTGTCTTTTTTTTTTCTTTCTGGGTGCCCAAACGGTGGTGCTTGCTGGGCAATGAGGTAGCTCTCAATTACCTATCTATTTCTTCGAATTTTATTGAATTAATTGTATTTTGTTTGAATTTAGAGCTTTGAATTTTGAGGGTGGTTTGGGGAATTTGAAAAAGTTCGGTAATTTGGAAGATGCAGCATAATATATTTACTACAATGCGGAGCTTGAAGATCATGGATGGGTGTAAAGGAAGTCAAGTTTTCGCGCTTAATCCTTCCGGAGCTACTGCCGCCGGCGGAAACGGCGGTGGTGGTGGTGGTGCGGGGGACAAGCTTCTTTACGACCATCTCCGGGTCAACTCGATTCGATCCAGAGCGAGTCGGGGCAGTTTTCAGGCTCCGAACCCTACCGCCAACAATGTTTTGCTCGAGACTCTTCTCCCTTACGGTCTGCCGGTGTCCGATCTCCTTGAGCCCCAAATCGAACCATCCCTCAAATCGGTCGATTTTGTCGAAACCCTAGCTGATATGTACCGTAGGATTGTGATTTGCCCCCAATTCGAGAAGTGGAAGATGTATATGGAGCAATGTGCGACGTTTCGGGGCCTTTCGGATCCGAAATTGTTCCGGCGGAGCCTCAGGTCGGCGAGGCAGCACGCGGTTGATGTGCACTCGAAGGTGGTGCTGGCGTCTTGGTTGAGGTATGAGAGGAGAGAGGATGAGCTTATTGGGTCGTCAGCAATGAATTGTTGTGGTAGAAATGTTGAATGTCCGAAGGCTAGTTTGGTTTCCGGGTATGATCCTGAGTCTGTTTTTGAGTCTTGTATGTGTTCTAGGACGCCGCGGGGGCAAGATGACGATGATGATCTTGTGATGGGGGATGACGAATGTTCCACTTCGGAGGAGGATGGTGATATGTCGTTTTGTATTGGAGATGCTGAGATTAGGTGTGTTCGGTACAACATTGCTTCCCTTTCGAGGCCTTTTAATGCAATGTTGTACGGTAACTTCACGGAGACACGAAGGGAGAAGATAAATTTCACACAGAATGGGATATCTGTGGAGGCAATGAAGGCAGTGGAGATTTTTAGCAGGATAAAAAGAGTAGATTCTTTTGAAGTGAAAACTGTTTTGGACCTGCTATCCTTTGCAAACACGTTTTGTTGTGATGAGTTGAAGACGGCATGTGATTCTCATTTGGCATCTCTGGTTTGTGAACTGGAAGATGCAATGCTGCTGATTGACTATGGGTTGGAGGAGACTGCTCATTTTATCGTGGCTGCTTGTTTGCAGGTGTTTTTGAGGGAGCTACCGAGTTCGTTGCACAATTCTCATATGATGAGATTATTTTGTACTTCAGAAGCCAGGCAAAGGTTGGCTATGTCCGGGCACTCTTCTTTCGTTTTGTATTATTTTTTGAGCCAGGTTGCTATTGAGGATGACATGAGATCGAACACAACGGTGATGCTTCTAGAGAGGCTGGCAGAGTGTGCCACTGAAAGTTGGCAGAAGCAACTTGCATTTCACCTGTTAGGTGTTGTAATGCTTGAGAGGAAAGAATTTAAAGATGCTCAGTGGTGGTTTGAAGCAGCAGTAGAGGTTGGTCATATTTATTCCTTGGTGGGCATTGCAAGGGCCAAGTTCAAGCGTGGCCATAAGTATGCGGCTTACAAGCAAATGAACTCTCTCATTTCTGATTATACACCGGTTGGGTGGATGTATCAGGAGCGATCTCTGTATTGTATTGGAAAGGAAAAGATGATGGATTTGAGCACCGCTACTCACTTGGATCCAACTCTATCTTATCCATACAAGTATAGGGCTGTTTCGTTGTTGGAGGAGAACCAGTTTGAAGCAGCTATTACAGAGATCAATAAGATAATTAGTTTCAAGGTCTCCCCTGATTGTCTCGAATTGCGGGCTTGGTTTTCAATTGCCCTTGAAGATTTTGAAGGAGCTCTCAGAGATGTCCGGGCACTCTTGACTTTGGACCCAAATTACATGATGTTTCATGGGAAAATGGATGGTGACCATCTGGCAGAGCTGCTCTGCCCTTTTGTTCAACAGTGGAGTCAGGCTGATTGTTGGATGCAACTATATGATCGATGGTCCTCTGTTGATGATATTGGTTCTCTAGCTGTTGTACATCATATGTTGGCAAATGACCCTGGGAAGAGCCTTCTACGCTTTAGGCAGTCTCTCCTTCTGTTGCGGTAAGTAGGAGAAAGTGTTACCTTACCATACCAACTAGCCTATCTATAATTTGCTTGTGGATTTAATTAACTTCCTTTTTTAAAATCAGTATTGTTTTTGTGTGAAGGGCTTAATCCAGAAAATAACATCTTAAGTTCTTGACACATGTAGAATTTGTCACTTTCAGTTCATAGGAATTGTATGTGCCTGACGGACTTATATTGCATGTTGGGCAGAATTCTAAACCTCGTCTGATCGTACGATATCATAGAGAAGGATGACAATCCACGTAGTCCAATTTCTATTGCTTTTTTGATGTCGTTGGTTGTTATATTAGTCTGTTTTAGAAGCATCTCTGACGTTCCTGAAAATCGTAGGTTAAATTGTCAAAAGGCTGCTATGCATAGTCTGCGGTTGGCCCGGAATCATTCTAGTTCTGAGCATGAGAGGCTTGTCTATGAAGGATGGATCTTGTATGACACTGGCCATCGTGAAGAAGCATTGGCAAAAGCAGAGGAGTCCATTGCTATCCAGAGATCATTTGAAGCATTTTTCCTTAAAGCATATGCTTTAGCAGACTCAAGTCTTGATTCTAATTCTTCAACATATGTGATCCAGCTTCTAGAGGAAGCACTTAGATGCCCTTCGGATGGTCTTAGAAAAGGACAAGTAAGTGTCATCCTAAGAATAACTTTTTCGATCTTGTTATCTAAACGTCAAATTAATCAGATTGGTATGTTATCCTGCAGGCACTAAATAATTTAGGAAGTGTCTATGTAGATTCTGATAAGCTGGATCTTGCTGCTGACTGCTACACAAATGCACTCAACATTAAGCATACGAGAGCACATCAGGGTCTAGCACGAGTATATCATCTTAAAAATCAACGCAAGGCTGCATATGATGAGATGACAAAGCTGATAGAGAAGGCTCGAAACAATGCATCAGCTTTTGAGAAACGTTCAGAATACTGTGACCGTGACATGGCAAAGAGTGATCTAAGTATGGCAACACAACTAGATCCCCTGAGGACATATCCGTACAGATATAGGGCAGCAGGTATGTTCTGACTATGGTTCTTGTTTGTTTGGTGCATGCCATTTTAAGTGGAAGTTGTTGCTTATGGTTAAGTCTTAGTGCTCATAGATGAACGCCCTACTGCATCCATGGCGTTTTTCTTACTATTTAAATATAGAGAGATGCCTGTCATTATTGATTCCAAATCCTTGGGCCTTAACTTAGTGTAGAGCTGCTATATGTCGATTCAATCACTTAGAAACTAGAATAGACATATCTAGGTCTTCAAGCAGATGGGCTAGTGGCCCATTCTGCTCGTTGGAGTTTCAATTACTAAGCATTCGTCAGTTTAGAGGGCTTTATTGTTCCGTAGTAGGATTTGAACTGAACACTGATAGTTTATATAGAAATCTGCATGCTGATGTATTTGCCAACTTGAAACTTGTTATTAACTGATCAAACTTACTATAAAAGATGGAAGTAGATTGTTTAATAAATAATAAATTAGAGAAAAAAACCTGACAACTGTAAGTTCTATAAAAAACACTTCAAGAGCTCAACTGGAGAACGATAAAACCTCGTCTATCCACTTGTGATGTTCTTATGGATTCTTATTTATGGACTTTGTTTGGTGCCCTTCCCCTTACAAAGGCAGTGGGGTTTTTTTGGTCTTTCTAAAGTTTTGGGTTTGAATTGTTTTTCTCTGAAGTGTATTGTTAACAAGGGCTTCTGAGTGAAAAACCAAAAAACGAAAAGAAGGGAAATATAAAACCGATCAACAAACGAAAAATGAAAAGAAGGGAAATATAAAACCGATCAAACATTTTTTGACATTCTGTTGGATGAAACTAGGTTGTGATCTGTCATCTGCTTCATATGATTATGTTATCAAAGCTGTACAGTGTTAAACCATGAATTTTTCTAAGAAAAGTGTCCGTGACTGTGAGTGTGTTTGAAAAAACTCTGAACTACTAACATGGGAATTATGGCCCAACAGTTTTGATGGATGACCACAAAGAAGGAGAAGCCATCGAAGAGCTAACAAAAGCCATAACTTTCAAGCTAGACCTGCAACTGCTACATCTTCGAGCAGCATTCCACGAGTCAATGAGCAATTTTGTTTCCACCGTGCGAGACTGTGAAGCAGCCCTCTGTCTTGATCCCAACCATGCTGACACTCATGAACTCTATTCTAAAGCACGGGAACGTGTCAATGAACAAAAGAAGTGAGAGAACCACAGAGCGATTATTCTTTACCGTCTGGGGGGCAATCATGCGTTGCTACCCGATTCATTTAACATGGAAATGGCCAGCAATTGTCAGCATAGGCAATCCGTTGGATTTTGTCTCTAGAAACGTACAATTGGAGATTCCCATGGCCTTGGAAAAGGGTATGTAAAGCGGAAGCAAGGAGGGAATTTGGATTCACAAAGGAGGACAGTAGAGGGGAGCAAGATAGCATGTAAATAGATCGACTTATTGATTGGATCAACTTATTAAGTAGCACAGAGACCTGCTGCTGCTACTGTCTGATATACTACTCCAGCAAAGACGGGAGTGGAAGTAACCAAAGGCGAAAATTATCTTGTACATGATCATGTAAGCTTGTGATGTGTCTCTCCAATTTAGATGCGTCTACCCTTTGTTTTTGCCAAGTGGTTTGCAGTGTGTTGTAATTTTGTCGTTCTGTTCTCTCATTTGTTGTATAAGCTTCACGGTTTTCATCAAGGACCGGCACGAAAATGATTTATTTTCAAAGAGGCTTATTGGTGCCAAATCCGGAGCCAGATCTGCATCCTCCTCTTCTCTTGGACACTCTTTCCGCACTAACTTTTCTCTTACGATATAGAGTATGAGGATTACTGTTGTCTTGTTAGTTTTTTGGGAAATACACACAGATAGAACTAATTACGAACTTTTTATCAAAAATAGAATTAGATGCACGCTTAAGACGTTTGTCTGGTTTTATTTTTGATTAAGAGTTTGGAGCAGCTCTATTAGTGCGTAGTTCCCAATTTGTTAGATGATTAACTTGAAACAAAACATCCCTACATGGACCTATGCTAACCCCTATACATAGAAGATCCTTCCAAGGAAATAGAACTTTTACGGGAATTGATTTTCTTCTATTACTTGTTTAGAAATATATATACATCAGTACTATTATAGTTTTACAAGGAAACAAATAACATATACACAAACCTACTTAATAAAGGACTCCTATTATTTACATTCCCTATTTTTCCTAATATTGACTCACGCTAACACCCCCCCTCAAGTTGGTGCATAGATATCACACATGCCCAACTTGACAAGTGAGTCATCAAACTTTCGACTACATACTGCATGAGTTAGAACGTCTGCAAGTTGCTCCTCTGACTTCACAAAAGGTATTGACACAATCTTCCTTTCAAGCTTCTCTTTAATAAAATGTCGATCAACTTCCACATGTTTTGTCCTATCATGTTGTACCGGATTATCAGCTATATCTCTTGCTGACTTATTATCACAGTATAGTCTCATGGTTTCCTTTGGCTTGAACCCAAGCCCCTCAAGAAGCTTTCGAAGCCAGAGAATCTCACAAATACCGTGAGCCATCCCTCGATACTCGGCCTCAGCCGAGGATCTTGATACTACCTTCTGTTTCTTACTTCTCCATGTAACCAAATTTCCTCCTACAAACGTAAAGTATCCCAAAGTAGACCGTCTGTCACCTACACTTCCTGCCCAATCAGCATTCGTGAACCCCTCAATTCTCAAATGTCCATACTTCCGATATAGAACTCCTTTCCCAGGTGCAGACTTTAAATATGCTAAGATACGCATAACAGCAGCCATATGATCTAGACTTGGTGAATGTATAAATTGACTTACTACACTTACTGCATAGGCAATATCAGGCCGTGTATGAGCCAAATAAATTAGTCTCCCTACAAGTCTCTGATATCTCCCCTTATCAACTGATTTCTGATTCGGATCCACACATAGATGATGTTTTTCAACAATAGGTGTATCTACTGGCTTGCATCCCAGCATACCAGTTTCTTTTAGCAAATCCAAAACATACTTACGTTGTGACAAGAAAATACCTTTCGAAGATCGAGCAACTTCAACTCCAAGAAAATATTTCAAATCCCCCAGGTTATTCATTTCAAACTCAGCCGCAAGATTCTTCTGTAATCTTGAAATCTCATCACAATCATCTCCAGTAATAATCATGTCATCTACATAGATGATTAAAGCTGTCACTTTTTTCTGTCTCCGTTTAACGAACAATGTATGATCAGAATGACTCTGATAATACCCAATCTTTTTCATAACTTGAGTAAGCACGAGGCGATTGCTTCAGCCCATAAAGAGACTTACGCAACCGGCATACTTCGGTACTTCTACCAGCACTGTACCCAGGAGGAAAATCCATATATACTTCTTCCTCCAAGTTCCCATGGAGAAAAGCGTTTTTCACATCAAACTGTTTTAATGGTCAGTCCATATTAGCAGCTAAAGAAATCAGAACACGTACCGTATTCATCTTGGCAACCGGAGAGAACGTCTCTTGATAATCTACACCATATGTTTGGGTGTATCCTTTAGCTACCAACCTTGCTTTGTACCTGTCTATTGATCCATCGGCTTTGTATTTGACGGTAAACACCCACCGGCATCCAACTGTTTTTTTTCCCTCCGGCAAGGACGTCACCTCCCAGGTATTATTCTTCTGTAACGCCAACATTTCTTCATCCATTGCATTTGCCCACTTTGGATCCTTTAGAGCCTCATCCACACGAGTTGGTACTCGAATAGCCTCCATATTGTCTATCAAGGTCTTACGCTCTGGTGCAAGACCATTGCATGAGACATAGTTGGCTATCGGATACTTTACTTTGCCTTCCGGAGAAAACCTGTTAGGTGGCACACCCCAATTTTGTCTCGGTGGCAGCTTATATGTATTTACATCAGTACTTGCATTAGTTACATAATCATCCACAATACTTACCTCAGGTTGATTCAGAGAAGAATCATTGGGCATCACCGTGGAGCTAGAGAGAGAGGGGGTTACACAAGTAGGCTCGACAATGAACTGTCCTGACTGCGGATCACTCTCGGCATCTTTTGCTTCTGACTACATGCTGGCATCTTTTGCTTCTGACTGCATGCTGCTCTCGGCAGCAACTTCTGGCACAGCATGTATGATCACTGCCGCATTAGGCACAGCATCAGCATGCATGGCCTCAACATCAACCACAATATTTTCTCCCAAGTCCAACCATTCCAGATCACCACTAGAGCTCTCCCCCTGGTGATCTGAAGATGAAGATACGGGGGCATAAAAAAACTCCGATTCAGAAAAGGTCACATCCATAGTAACATACATATGCCGAGTCTCAGGGTGATAACATTTATATCCTTTTTGGTGAGATGAGAAACCAACAAACACACATCGAAGGGCACACGGATCCAACTTAGTGCGATGAATTTTCGAAATATGCACATAAGCCACACAACCAAATACCCGGGGCTTGAGAGTATGAGTAGACATCACCTGAACATGTTGAGTGAGAACTTGAAAAGGAGTTCGAAAGTCAATCACCCGAGAGGGCATACGATTAATCACGTAGACCTCATAAGTAACTGCTTCAGGCCAAAAAATCTTAGGAACAGACGCGCCCAGAAGTAGAGCACGTGCCGTTTCTAAGATATGGCAATTTTTCCGTTCAGCCACTCCATTTTGCTGTGGAGTATAGGGACAGGTTGTTTCATGGAGAATGCCTTGATCACAAAGAAACTCCGACAACTCACAATTAAGATACTCACCACCATTATCAGAACGAAGAACTTTAATTACAGATAAGTATTGTGTCCGAATCATTTGAGAAAAGGTTCGGAATACCATACCAACATCACTCTTATTTTTCACCACATATAACCACTTCATACGAGTGCAATCATCAACAAACGTAACAAACCACTTAATCCCAGAAGAAGTAACAACAGGAGATGGTCCCCAAACATCAGAGTGCACAAGTTCAAACGGTAAAGCTCTTTTATTCATACTAGGAGGAAACGAAGCCCGATGGCTTTTAGCAAGAATACATACTTCACAATGTAAGTCTGATTCATTTATTCCACTAAATAGACTAGGTAACATATGCCGTAAATACCCAAAAGATGCATGCCTTAACCGACGATGCAACAACCACACTTCTTGTAAATTACTAGACCGGGACGCTCGAACCGCATTAGCTCTGCCAGAAACGACGTCGTCCACATAGTACAACCCCTCTCTCTTAGTGCCACGCCCAATTATCTCCTTGGTCTGAATATCCTGAAGGAGACAAAATGATGGATACATTAGAACAACACAATCCAATTGTTCAGTAACCTGTGGTATGGATAACAGATGATGGGATAAAGAAGGAACAAGCAAGCAATGATGTAGGGGAAGTGTAGGGGTAAGATGCACAGTGCCGGCACCACACATGGGTGCCAAAGTACCATTGGCAGTTGATATATTTTTCTTGGATGTGGTCATGTATTGAAACATATTTTTATCATATGTCATATGATCCGTTGCACCAGAATCTAAAATCCAACCTGTATTTGCCATTTAATAATACGCAAAATGACAATCACAAGTACACGGCAATCACAACACCCTACCAATTACGGAACCACAAGTTGCAAGAACAAACAAGCAGCAGCCACTCACAGCAATTACCCACGGCAAAACAGACAGCAAGCAGATTGCAACAGTAGAGCAATATTCCCACGAGGCACAATACGATACCTAATACATGGCACACTTGCTGCAATGAGTACAACAGCAAAGACACAATACGCTGCAATCAGTGCAACAGGTTATCCATGGTATACTTTTTTTCACAGTAATTGGAGATATGCATTAATCGCACCAATACACGTTGCAATTCCAGTACCAAACAAATTTGCAATCCTCTTGCACAATAATTAACCACTCCTCACACAGTATCTCACGCTGCAATCCAAGGCAGCAGCAGAAAAACCACACTTACGGGGACAATTGCAAAAACACAACAATTGTATGACAGGTAGATGGTCATAGCAAGCAGATTGAAGCAGCAGCAAAGCAACAGACACGGTACAATTGCAGAAAAACACAGCAATTTGTACACAACCCTCACGGTAGCAGCAAGGTATTGTGCTGCACAGAAATATACAGCAACAGACTGCACACACAGCAGTACCACACCCACACGGCAACCCTATTTTCTGCAGAAGATTTGCAGAAATAAGGTCAACCAAGCACAGCGGAAAAGAAAAACTAGGGTTTTGGCTCCTGATACCAAATAGAACTTTTACGGGAATTGATTTTCTTCTATTACTTGTTTAGAAATATATATACATCAGTACTATTATAGTTTTACAAGGAAACAAATAACATATACACAAACCTACTTAATAAAGGACTCCTATTATTTACATTCCCTATTTTTCCTAATATTGACTCACGCTAACAGTCAAGGGGTCCCTTCCAAATTTCATACAAAAGGGCCTTTCTACCTGATCACCTGTGACCATTTAAAGTGAAAACTTACAGCTAAACGGACTGCACGCAATGTCCATAAATTTTCAACCGTCCAGCAATTATTTTCATTCAACTGCCTCTTACCGTT
The DNA here is from genome assembly GCF_041283825.1 of Pyrus communis. Taxonomy (NCBI): domain Eukaryota; kingdom Viridiplantae; phylum Streptophyta; class Magnoliopsida; order Rosales; family Rosaceae; genus Pyrus; species Pyrus communis. Next base: position 5,791,654 of record NC_142576.1, on the reverse strand, counting down.
TCCTTTCTTATCACTCACCTAAAGCTTTCAGCTCACTCAAAAATGTCCTAGAATGCTAAACATCAATGCACCGCTCCTCTCAACCTGTCATCTTGGAAACTCCGGCGGTGAAGATTTACAGGGCGTACTGCTGCGAATGAGTGAGCGGATTCCATTTTCTTGGGAATGAGCCCCTGGCAAGCCCAAGGACTTGAACACAGGTGAAGATATCCAGCCTGGGGACACACCTCGCCCAAAGCTGCCCCCAGGCTGGTGGCATCAGCCTCTTGACAAGGACAACGAGTGTGATAATGAACACGATGGTGGATGTGAGGGTGACATTGATCTAGATGACGTTGAGGATGACATCGACGATGTTACATCAACGAGGCTTTCTCGGATGCCATAGATGCGTTCTCACTCTCGGTGGCCATAGACATTGTGGAAAAGAAAGAACAGAGAGAATATGAAACAACAGATCATAGCTTGAAGCTAAAGCTTGCAGAGTCAAGCCACGAAATGGATCAAACGTGTCCGGACTTCATCATCGAGCGGTTTCTTCCGGATGCCACTGCATTGGCTGCATCATGAACACTTAAGCTAAATGTGTCACAAATCAGTTCAAGCAAGAGACTCTGCTATCCGTGGAGTTATACCGGCACGGCGGAGGCTTGTGTTTCGAGAACGGTATGCAGGTTTTCTTCCCTTGGCGGATGAAGCATAAGCTCTGTGGAGTGAAAAGCCCTGTCAATGAACAAGCTCAGTGCAGTGTAAAACACGAGAAATAGATCATAAGCTTCGTACTACTTGATGTAGTGTATAGCTATAACTTTTTTTTGTGGTATTAGTCTGGTCAGCCCACGTGTGAATCCCAACGATCACACGTGTTTCATGTCATCCTATACTTCTTGTGCAATGTATTTTACCTTAAGTTCACATACTCACGTTTGTTCTACGCACCTCTTTAAGGTTATCGAATTACCAAATACCAGTGCACTTTTTACTGTTAATGGATTTTCAAAATATACAAAGCACGTTTTCTTAAGATCATTAAATCGTCAACGTTGCACTAGTGCAATGTTTATGGTCAATAGAATTTCAAAGGTACATGTACGTCCATTGACGGTAACCCAAACAACCCGTACGATTTTTTTATTGAGATCCTAAAATACAATGGTAGTTTTGGTAATTTGCTGAACTGAATCATATCACAACCACTCGCGTGGGAGACTTCAAATTCTAGGGTTTTCAAAGGCGGTTGACCCGGGTAGCTCGGGCAGGCACAAGACCCCTGCCCAGGTGATACTTCTCTCCCTCCCGCTTCTTCCACCCATTCGAAATATATAACCATTTGTATAAATCGCCGATTAGTTCATCTTCCTCCGCACTCTCTCTCCTCCCTCTCTCTCTCTTCTCTGTGTGCTTTGCCTTCTCACGGCGCAAACGTACAGAGAGGCGGAAGTCGTCCTCGCTTCTCGCTCTACTTGTTCGTCGAGTGGGGTTTTAGAGCGAGCTCGCCGCTGCTGCTACTCAATCGGCTACCGCACGTGGTAATTCTCGTTCTTCTAATCTCAGTCTGTGGACTTCGGTTTACGTTTGTGGTGATAGATCTGCTGATTTTGTTTATTTCTGCTCGATTTGGTCCCCTGGGTTTTGAAATTGGTTCTAGTATTTGTGATATCTGAAATGCGATTAGGGTTTTGAAATTGGTCATGTTGTTGTTTCGCGCAATGTGTCTGTGCTCAAGTGATTTAACGAGTTTTTTAGTAGATTTATTAATTTAGAGAGCTGCCAGACTCTACCCATCGTTTACTTTCACCCACCTCAAACTCCCATCCACCATAAAAGGTTGAAGTATTGAAATGCTATTTTCCCACCCAGTGTTATTCTTAAAATAGCGTCTAATATGCTATTTTCCACCGGCTACGATTCCTGGAAAATTGAAATGCATTTCCTCAACAACGAAGTCTCCTCAGACGATAGTCTACCAGCAAATGAATGATGCTCGAAATGTATGATTATGCACTCCAGTAACTACCATTAATATCCAATCATCGTTAATTGCTAGCTTCTTACCTTTTAATTGGAAAAAGACATACACACTTTTTCGCTCCATAATTCTTTCCATCTTTATCCTTAATGTCTTTTTTTGTGAATTCAACTTACATTTTGCCCATTCCTTTCACAACCCAATGTAAATCTAGGGCTTCTGTTACTTTTTTGCGCCCAAATTAGTATTATTATATATCCTTTAAGGTCCTTATCGTTCATTTCACAAATAGGCAAACTTGTAATTGAGAATTTTATCAAAAAGTGGGTGGAGAAATAAGGCATTGGAGTGGGAATAACGTCTCTCTTAATTTATTACATATATAGTCTGCTACATATTGTATAGCCTTAAGAAATTATCGGTTTTAAGTAAACAATTTTTTCCTGTTTATATATTCTTTTTTAGCTTCTCTCTTCTTTTGTAGTAGGAACGTAATGGCTGTGGAGATTACTCAGTTTCTATTGGCAGCTCAATCAGCCGATGCAAGGGTTCGTACTGAAGCAGAGGCTAATATTAGGCAATTCCAAGAGCAAAACCTTCCTGCTTTTCTTCTGTCATTGTCCGTTGAGCTTGCAAACAATGAGAAACCCACTGAATCCCGTACGTTGGCTGGTCTTGTGCTTAAGAATTTATTAGATGCCAAAGATGCTGGTACAAAAGAACTTCTTACTCGACAATGGATTGCTATTGATATTTCTATTGTATCCCAAATTAAGGACTTGCTCTTAAGGACACTTGGGTCATCTGTCCCGGAAGCAAGACACACATCTGCCCAAGTTATTGCAAAAATTGCATCTATTGATATTCCCAGGAAACAATGGCCTGACCTAATCGGGTCTTTGCTCAACAATATGACTCAGCGAGATAGTGCAGCTGGTTTGAAGCAGTCAACCTTGGAAGCACTTGGTTATGTATGTGAGGAGATATCTCATCAAGATCTTGAGCAAGGCGAGGTGAACAATGTTCTTACTGCTGTAGTCCAGGGAATGAACCTTGCTGAAAATAGCCCTGAAGTTCGTCTGGCTGCAACAAGGGCTTTATTTAATGCCCTGGAGTTTGCACAAACCAACTTTGACACTCAGATGGAAAGGGATTTCATCATGAAGATGGTCTGCGAGACGGCCTTGTCTAAGGAGGTTCAAATTAGGCAGACTGCTTTTGAGTGTCTCGCTTCAATTGCTTCTAGATATTATGAGGTGCTTGGGCCTTACATGCAGGCTTTCTTTGAGCTTACATCAAATGCTGTAAAAGGGGATGAAGAGACGGTTGCCCTTCAAGCAATTGAGTTTTGGAGCTCCATTTGTGATGAAGAAATAGAGCTTCAAGAATTTGAGATCTCTGACACTGGGGACTCTCATTCAAAATTTATAGAAAAAGCTTTGTCATCTTTAGTTCCAATGTTGCTAGAAACTTTGCTGAAACAGGAAGAAAATCAAGACCAAGATGACAACATTTGGAATGTTGCGATGGCTGGTGGGACGTGCCTACAACTTGTTTCAAGGACTGTTGGAGATGCCATTCTGCCCCTTGTGATGCCATTTGTGGAGGCTAACATAGTGAAGCCAGATTGGCACTGTCGTGAGGCAGCTACATTTGCATTTGGCTCAGTGCTTGAAGGCCCAAGCACAGAGAAGCTATCTGTTCTGGTCCATTCAGGTTTGGATTTTATGCTTAGGTTAATGAAAGATGAAAATAACCATGTCAAAGACACTACTGCCTGGACTCTTAGTCGTATATTCGAGTTTTTGCACGGTCCTGATGGTACTGTGATTTCTTCTGCTAACCTTCCAAAGGTGGTGGAAATATTGGTGGAAGGCACTAAGGATGCCCCAAATGTTGCAGAGAAGGTTTGTTGGGCCATCTATCACCTTTCTCAGGGGTATGAGGAAACCTGCTCCTCTCTCTTTACTCCGTATGTCCCGGGCATCATTGAATGTCTTATTTCCACTGCTAGTCGTACAGATGGTGGTGATTCTAGATTGAGGTCTTCTGCTTATGAATCGTTGAATGCGGTTGTGAGGTGTTCTAATATTAAAGAAACATCACAAATTATAGCACAACTACTTGTTGTTATTATGAATAAGTTGGGCCAGACTTTAGAACTTTCGATTGCATCGTCAGATGACCAGGAAAAGCAAGGAGACTTGCAAGCTTCTTTTTGTGGTGTTCTACAGGTTATTATTCAGAAGCTTACCAGTGATGATGAGAGTAAGCGTTTTATATTGGAAGCAGCTGATCAGATAATGCTTCTGTTTCTTAGAGTGTTTGCCTGTCGTAGTTCTACAGTACATGAGGAAGCAATGCTTGCTATTGGTGCACTGGCTTATGCAACTGGGCCTGGGTTTGAAAAGTACCTTCCTGAATTGTACAAGTATTTGGAGATGGGGTTGCAGAATTTTGGGGAGTTTCAAGTATGTGCTATCACAGTTGGGGTGGTTGGTGACATTTTCCGTGCATTGGATGAGAAGGCATTACCGTACTGTGACGGGATTATGAGTACCCTGATGAAGGACTTGTCAAGTGAAGCGCTCCACCGGTCTGTCAAGCCTCCCATATTCTCTGTCTTTGGCGACATAGGTCTCGCAATTGGAGAACATTTTGAGAAGTATGTCCCTTATGCAGTGCAGATGATGCAGGGAGCTTCGGAGATTTGTGCTCGGATGGACACTAGTGATGAGGAGTTAATGGAATATGGAAACCAGCTAAAATGTAGCATCTTTGAAGCTTATTCTGGTATACTTCAGGGCTTTAAGGATTCAAAGCCTGAGGTCATGTTGCCATATGCCCAACATCTCCTGCAGTTTATTGAATTGGTTTTAAGGGACGTAAACAGGTATTGTCTCTCTCTCTCTCTCTCTCTCTCTAATATATTTGTGTGTGTGTGTTCTGACCTGAAATGTCTGGTCTTTCTGGTTTATAATCTGATTTGTTCGTATTCAATGTCCTTGTTCATTGTTTATAGGGATGCCAATGTCACAAAAGCTGCAGTTTCTGCGCTGGGTGACCTTGTTGATGTGCTTGGCCAAACCATCAAGCCACTGTTTGGGGATTTTGCATTCTTTGAGGGAATTTTGCAAGAGTGTCTTCAAACCGATGACGAAAGTCTAAGTGAAACAACAGCTTGGGCTTATGCGATTATGAGGCGCATTATGAATCAATGAGAAGTGACTGGTTCATTTGTGAGTAATTGATAATTTCTGTCTAATAGCGGTATTCGTTGAGGTCTAAAGATAGGCGTCATGGAAGTTAGAAACTTGTTTTTGTCGATTTTGCATCACGGACACATCTCTGTACTTTTCGGTTTTTGGCTCTTTGAACATCCTCACTTTATTGAGGCTACAGTTAAGTTGTCCTTTCTTTTGTTTTGGATTTGGTTGCATGTTGAGCCAATAGTTTTCATCAAATCCAATGTTTAATAAACTTTGCGATAATCTTTGTAATATGTATCTCTGTATGAAACAAGTGTTACAATGTTGATTCGGAAATAAATAAATGAAAATAATTTACGTCGAAAAGTACATTATCGCTATTATCTGCCGGCGTTCATGGAACTGCAGGACATCTCACCTATGGACGATGAAGGGTACGATGTGATCGTATCACCCGAAAGGACATTCATAAATCTCGAGTTCATTTCACTGACCCGCCTGGAGTCAACAAGGTTCCAGTTTTCGACTTCAGGAAGCTGCTCATCCTCGTTGAGATATCGAACCACTTGTCTCATGGTAGGCCTAGCTTCTGGTTTGTAGTGAGTGCAAAGCAAACCTAGTTCCAGCACCAACTTCATCTCTTTAACAACGAAATTCGAATCCAAATTTGGATCAACTGTATCCAGTATGCGACCCATTACATGATTCTCCATAACCCAATCTGCCAATATGAACTCGCCTGAGCCGATAGGTCTCTGTCCACAAGCCACTTCAAGGAGCAGAACTCCATATGCAAACACATCAGAGCGTGTGGATGCCTTCCCTGTGCGAGCCAATTCTGGTGCAATGTACCCAATTGTGCCAACCACACCTGTAGTGTGTGATATTTCTCCGTGATCATACAGCCTAGCAAGGCCGAAGTCGCTTAGCCTCGGGTTCATGTCTGTATCTATTAAGACATTACCCGACTTCACGTCGCGATGAATCACCACTTGCTCCCATTCCTCATGCAGGTACAAAAGCCCTGATGCAACGCCTTTGAGGATGTTGAATCTTTGTGCCCAGCTCAACACAAAGTTGTCTTCGGACCCAAAAATGAGCGAGTCTAAGCTTCCATATGGGATGTAGTCGTAGACTATAAGGAGGTTCTTCTTCTTCTTGCACCAGCCTTGGAGATGGACCAAGTTCTTGTGCCTCAACTTTCCCAAGCTCTCAATTTCTGAGGCGAAGGCCCTCATTCCTTGGATAGAATTTCGGGTTATCTTCTTAACCGCGATTTCACATCCACTAGAAGGTAAGACACCCTTGTAAACTTCACCACAACCGCCGGCTCCAACTACAGCGGAGGCCTTGAAACCCTTTGTTGCTGCATAAAGATCCTTGTACTTGAACCTGTGAGGACAATCCAGCTCCCAATCCTCAAGACTCTCAAACTCATCATGCCGTCCTTTGTACAAGGTGAAGAACAACAAAACTACCAATAACATGGATACCACAACCGCTAAGGCGATTATAAGAGCCTTGATTTCTGGTTTGTAAGAGGATGAGCCTTTCTCTTTTGCCGGTTTACGAAGTTGAGAAATATTGATCGGTCTCGGTGCTCCGTCCACTGCGAAACTCCACGCTATTATGTAATGAGAGCTTGCTTGTTCTCCGGTGGATGCAGAGAAGCCGGCGTACATAGTCTCTTGAAGAGTAGTAGATAAATTGATAGTTTCTGACAATAGCGGTTTCTCGGGTTTCTCCACGTGTATGGGAGATATTGTGACATTCAGCTTTTGAGCTTCGCCATCATAGTCTATCCAAGCTTGGATGAGATCACCGCTCTCCAAGTTTACTTCTTCTTTGTGTGCTCCTTTGACAAAGTACGCAGCCGGTTCAGATGCTTCAGAGTACACACTGTTGATGTTTATACCAACATGGTTTCCTGCAGTGTTGGAGTTCTCTTTAAATCCGTTCACCGTGTCGAATTCCACAGAAAAGATGTGGTTGGAGGGATTACCGTCAGTTGTGGAGTTGAAAATCCCAAGGAAATGCCCGGGTTCCCCCCCGGGGAATTTTGGAGAGGGAGAGAGTGTGAAGGCTAGGCCAAAGCCTCCGGGGCCGGAACTTGGGGAGACTATTGCAAAAACAAATTGTGTGCTGAAGGAAGAAGCATTAGGGTACGAAGAAGAAGAGTTTTTATCAAATAAGTTTATATGTTTGGGATAGAATGCATGGCCTTTAATATTATGTGATGTGTTCGTGAGCTTGAGCATGCCGGAGGGCTTGATTATAGTCGCCCCCTCGCAGATCAGGTCATTTGCATCGGTTCCATTGAATCCGTTGAACAAAAACTCAACTCCCCAAGCCGGAGAAAACATGGGAACCAAGAAGAGGAAACCTAAAGGAATTGCTAAAGCCATTAGGGTTTTCGGAATTGCAGAAGCAAGTCCAAGACCTTAACGTAGCTTGAGAAGAAGGTGAAGGACTTAGAAATGGTCGAAGTTTAGAGCATATGCATGTAGAGAAACACCCTCCCGAATCCCAATACAAGGAGTCCCGTTTAATTGTGTGCGTGGACGTATAAATGGTGTGGTTCTCGTGTGTGTGGACGTACAGATGGTGTGGTTCTCAATACGGACAAAAGAATAGTAAGCAAGATAAGAAGGAACTACATGGAAGGTACTGACCAATTGATCAAAGGCAATTGGCAAATAATTGCCACCATTGACGTGCTCAGCCCTTTAGCAATTGACCTCCTTATGTTGCGGAAGAAAAGTACTTGAGTTCTAATCAACTTATTGAGTGGCTACAGATCTTTGGCAGTCTACTTTTTGGCGTAACAAAGATAGTCGGGGTATCCAAAGAAACTTAAAAATGAAACATGTGTGTCCAAAAAAGTTGGATGTCTCATACGCAAGGATGGAACTAAAAACTTTCTTTAGAAATGGAGATATTAACATGGTTATACTTGGAGAAAAAAAATTCAAGATAGTAGAATTTCTTCTATAGTTTTGTTGTTTTTCTTTTTCTTCTCAAATTTCATTCAGCCAACTTGTAAACATTTTTTTTTTTTAAATTATAGCTTGTTGTGCATATTATTTTAAATTACAACTAATCAGTTAAATTTAAATATCAAAAATTCGTTTTTTTTCCTCTCTACACACTACTTTAATGGAGGCCGCAGACTCCTCTCCTCCGCCAGTCTCCCATTTCTAATTATATCGAAGTCAATACCACGCGTGAGTGATGATCTTAGGCAACACAAGGCAGCCGGCCACGAGGATTGAATTATGTGAATAACACACACTGGAATGTTTGAAAGCGGCGTTGAAATGTCTTGCCTACAAGACTCTAGACTTTATAGTAGTACATACTAAGCATCCTCATTTGTCACACCATAATATGAAAGATGGTCAAAGTACACGCTAAAAGTCTTTCTTATTTAGTAAAGTTTTTCTTATTTAGTGTCACAAACCCTAACTCCAAAAAAATAAATTAGAAAATAATAAAATTCTATTTTATTATTTAGTAAAGCTTCCCTGATTTAGAGGACTTATTTGCATTCTTTGGAAGCTACTCTGACATTTTGAACCTATGACATGACGTCATGTGTTTTATTTTTAAGTTCTCGCATAATATTACATGATTGATTTGAAACACTTATACATTAACATTCATGTTTCATGCAAGTCCTTCCTGTAGAATTAGTGAGCTAGCAAAGTGCTGCATCAATTTGACAAGAAAATTAGCTAAATAATATATAATTATAACTTAATTTGAGCAATGCCATGCATTGTGAATGGTTGATGTTCTTTTCACTGTTCATATGCGAAAAAAAAATGAAAGAAAAAAGCAAAGTTTGAAAATAAATAAAAGAGGTGATCTTTTATGAGAATTCTTTATAAGTAAATAAGTTATGTGCCCACTAAACTAAATAATTATTTTGAATAGATACGATATTATATATATTGAGTAGTGAAAAAGTGAATTAAACTTCACAATGACTACCATAATAATTTAGTTCGAATTCGCTTTTCACAAGAATCAAATCTAAGATTTCTCACCAGTGGTAGAGCCATGATTGCTTCTCATCTATCTTCTGGTCATCATCTTAGCCATTACATAATCAAGGGGTCTGAGTCGATTTCAACTTGATGGACTTACTACCAATTTTTGCTCTAAGAGGTTGTATTTCTCCTTCTCATGTTCTTTATGCGGATGATTTATTCATCTTTTGATCTTCACGTTAAAAGTTAAGTTTTATTCTTTTTTCGAAGAGTTTGTGTGGTGTCAAACTAATTGAGTATGAGAGTTGCGCTACCCTGAAGAATTTGAATTGGAAATGCAATTTAATTTAACAAATTAACAACTCTAGAAGAGGAGACACTTACGCATGTTTGTGAAATGATTATGACATACTCATAATTTCTTGGGCACTAAGCTTCATTAACCATATTTGCACTCTAGTCTAGTGCATCATCTCTCAAAATAGGATGTGATCAATTTACATATCATATTGACCACGTTTTCGATTTTTGCATAAACAATTAATTTCTTGTACTATTTGCAGTAAAGATGAGATATCGTGTCTGGAATACAAACATTATATACATGAGTAAAATAAAATACGAGTCACGTTACCTATTTTTTATGGTCGAAATGAATCATTTGACCTTGACATTATTTGTATTTCCCAATCGCTATAAGATATTTGGGGATTCGACCAAAAAGATATTAAGCATGTTTACTTATAAATAATATGAATTTGAATGATTTTGAATCTTGAGTTTCATATGTTTGTTAAAATATAAAAAAGAAAATGACAAAAGACTGTTTACTATTTTCATATTTTGTGGTTTTCAACATTTACTACATCAAGTTTTTTTAGTCTTAGAGTCATACCTAAAGTATAAATTTTGGGACAGTCTCATACATCCGTTAGTCAAACTATTAAGTCTCCCGTTAACTATGACGTAGCACCCATATGGACAATGACTGAACACCACGTGTCATTAAAAATATTTAAAAAATTAATAAAAAAAATAAAACCAAATCCCCACCCATGCCCAGTCACCCGTCTTCCACCTCCTTTCCTTCTTCCCTTTGCAACACCCTCTTCGGCTCCCCCTTTTCTCTCCCCCATTTTTATCCCCCCTTCTCCACAACCACCACCTCCTCCACCATTCCTCTCCTAACCACACCCCTTATTCCTCCTCCTTATCCTGCACCTCGTACGCAAATTCCATTTCCCCAAATCCAATTGATTTTACAACCACCCAATTTCCCAAATTTTCAAATTGAATCAGAAAAATAAATAAAAAAATAAATTTTTTGAGCTGCTTTAATGGCGTTGTCGGAAAACATGGCGAGCATGATGGCGTTGGCTTTCCTTCCCTCAACCCCCAACCCTCTCCCTCCCTCAACCCCCGACCCACTCAATTTAAAAAAATAAAAATAAAAGTTTCTGGGCACCCTACATCCCTTCTTTTCCCTGAATCCATGGCGACAGCTGCACTGCAAGCTGAGGAAGTTCCAGACCGTCGCGGTCCGCGGCGTTGAACGATTGCTCCAGTTCAGGTCATGGTGATGAAGACGAAGGATGAAACGACGTCGCACTCTGAAATCGTACGGCTCAGATCTGGTCATGGTGATGAAGACGAAGAACGAAACGATGTCGCCGTTCTTCACGACGCTGTCGGAGTACATCGAGAGCTCAAAGAAGAGCCAGGATTTCGAGATCCTGTTGGGTCGGTTGGCATTGGTGGTTTTCGCAGCGACGGTGTTGGTGGTCCCGTGGAGGTGGTGACCGGCAGGGTCAGTGCAGAGGAGGTGGGGAGAATGAGGGAGGGGGTCAGTAGGGGTGGCAGAGGAGGGGAATGGGTGGGTGTGCGGGGAAGAGAAGGGAATGAGAATGAGGGAGAAGGAGGGAGGGGGAAAGATGGATGTGCAGAGGTTGGGTAGGTGCAGAGAAGAGAAGGGAGGAGGGTCGGGGTGGGGAAGACAATAGGGTTCTGGGTTTTTTTTTTAATAATTAATTAATTAATTAAATATTTTTAATGACATGTGACGTCCAGTCATTGTCCACATGGGCGTCACGTTATCACTTAACGGGAGAATTAACAGTTTGACCCAAAATTAACACTTTAGATATGACTCTGAGATGAAAAAAAGTTCATGAACTAAATATTGAAACTACGAAATTTCAGAGTAGTAAACAGAGTTTAACACAAAAGAAAAAAAAATCATTTCACCTTTTTAACTTACTTATGCATTTATTTATGGTCAAATTTTTTTCATGATCCTTATGATGACACGTCACTTTCGATGTGACCTTCGTGATGAAAAAGTTTTTTTATTAAACCCTCGTGGTGGGCCTTGTTAGCAATTCAGGTCCAAATTCAAATTTCTGTTAAGTCTTCCGTTAAATAAACACACGTGACTATCACATAAAGGGTCAAATTCGTTATTTCAATCCAAATTACATCTTATTCAATGGACATCTAGTATAAGTTAGGGTTTAACTGAAATTAGATTTTACAAAAAAACAAAGCTTGAACGGGAAGACTGAAACTAAACCTGTAAAACCACGTCAATGGCTAGGAGAAGAGGTGAAGGTGCAGTCGCGTCTAATTTCTTAGGTATGATTTAATTTCGTTTGGAAATGATTTAATTTCGTTTAGAAATCCTAATACTTCTAATATACCATTGTTTTTTATTTCAATGCCAACACGTCTTTGATCATGAGTTAGAGTTTTAGTCTTACTTGAATTTTCATTCTTGTATCAATTTGTATCAGTTTGACCACAAGTGGCTACGGTAGTGGCTGGGAGCCTGAGATGAGATACGGGAACTGCTGGGTTTTTTTTTATCTTTACGAGTTTCTTTATTTGTAATTTTATTTTAATTCAATCATGCTTTTGTCTTTTTATTTTCCAAAATAAATAAAATTAATTTTAACAGATCCACATGTGATATTCACATGATTTTATTTAATGGAAGACTAATGAAACTTTAGATTTAGACCTCAATTGCTAACATGACTCACCTTAGGAGTTTAATTAATAATTGGTTCACCACAAGGGTCACATTGAAAGTGACACATCACCACAGGAACAAAAAAAAAAAAAAAAAGACCTTTATTTATAGATAAGAAATCGAAAAAGTGTAAATTTTTTCTTACATAATCAAATACGTAAAAATCAGATATTAGTCTATTAGATCATCAAGGAGACAAGCTTGTTGATTTTACATCTACTTTTACTCTCGGTGGTTCTTTTATTTTCTCGTTTTTGTTAAGTAAACGTGTCCTTAGAAGATATTTGAAATTGCAATCTCTAAAAATCTCCACAATTGCGAATTGGGGAACAAGCTGTCACTTCTCGCATGTTGGTTTAGGCCCACTTTTTGATTTATTGAGTAATGTAGTCCCATGCTCTTTATTTCTTCATGTTCTTTTTAAGACTAAATGGTACACGAAGAAAGGACATCACTAATCAAAGATGTAAAAAGAGTTCAAATAATAATAGTATAAAACAATGATTGTGTGAATCATCATAGTTGTCGATGTGTTCTTCTATAATGTTATTTGAGTAGAGCTTATGCAAACTCACGGCAACGTGAGCGTTCAAAAAAGTAATGGCTTGGTTACCACGTTGTATTGTTTCAAAATCCTAATGAATGGCCAATATGTGTAGCAAAAAAAATATTTCTTTCTCGAGAAATTATTAAGCTCTTTGTGATAATTTTACATATGGGTACAAGAATTTTTATTTTATTTTAATTAAAGCTGATGGGTGTCCATGGAAATAATTTAGGCGTAAACGGAACCGGTCAATAAATATATAAAAATTAGAACTTAAATTTCTAGAAAACAAGTATAGAAACGAATAAGTTTTTGAAAAACAAGGCTTGAGACTAAATGAGCATAAATTCGTTAAAATCTTTTTATTTTTTATTTTTTTATTTAAATTTACTCGTGTTAGTCGGTTTCACAATGAATAGATTCAACTACACAAATGAGGAGATTATCTCATTCTCAAATATTCCAATAAAATTCTTACACTCCAATATGCAATAATGTATTTACATAATCAACATTATCATAATACCCATATTGTCGACAATGATAATACTAATGAGAGTTTTAATGAAAAGGGTTTAGACCAAGACTATTTTAATCAAAAACCACCCACTAGTTTTCTTTAACCAAAAGCACCTCAAAATTAACCATAAGGACATACCGACATAGGCCTCCAATTCTCCATCGGCTGGATTACAGAGCCCAACATGAACAAAAATAAGTTTCCAAAATTACCCCAACATAAAGAAAACTTAGAGCATCTCCAAATGAGACGTCAAAATTGTTACGTAGGCATACAACAGTAAGAAAATGGCAGCAAACTCTCTCCAACTGAGCCTTCAATTTCTTAGGTGGCACTGAGTCATTTGAAGGCAAAACCTTTTGTTGTCAAATTTGACAGCAGATGTCAAATTTATTAAATCATATTTTAATAGATTAATATAATATATAATAAATGCTATGTTTTTTAAATATTTGATTGGTTACCTTAATCATTAGACTTCACAAAAAGATAAAAAGTTTATTAAATAACATTATTATTTAACATATTGGGTGGATCAAAATATTGTACAAAATGTCAAATTGCCACATAAGCTATCAACTATCATTTTAATGTTTAAAATTTGACATCTCATTTGGAGATGCCGTTAGACTTTAGTGTAGATTCTTTAAAGAGTGGGATCCCCATTTTAGCCACAAAATGAGGATGATGCGCTCAACCATTGATGAGATCATGCGGCTGGATTTAATGTGCCTTTTTTTTTTTTTTTCTTTCTTTCAACTAAAGAAAGAAAGGCTGAAGAACAAGGAGGCGCATGTTTGAAACCTTTCGTTTTTTGGGTCTTTCTTTCTTCATTCTTGGTGCATTTATCAATCGGTCTTTGAATTTCCTTGTCCAAATTAGATTCAAATTTGGAGAATAACCAGACTTTGAGAAGAAAAAAAATCCTAAATTATTGAATCCAATCTTCAAAACTAGAATTAAAAAGAAACGAACAGGAAAAGAGATGTGCAATTGAATCAAGGAGGAGGACACTCAAATTAAATCCATTTTCCATGGAACTAGAAAAAACAAAAAATCCCAATTCCTTGCACCTATTTCTCCATAAAACTAGAAAGAAAAATAAATCTCTACCCGTGATAGACCATCACCTAAATACCATCCACCTTCTCCAATTACAAAATTTGAAAAAGAAAAAGAAAAAAAGAAAAAGCAGACGAGAAAGAAAGGGAAAAGACACTTCAACTATGGCTTTCAAACTTTCATTTTTGATATCTCATCATCCATTGCCTTCAACCTTTCATTTCTGAGAGAGTTGTCAGTGAATATTGGAAGTTAATTTAATTAATTAGCACTATTATTAATTATTGGAGTGTGAACATAAAAACAACTACTAATCATCTTGGACTCCGCAATGAAACTCGGGGCGTGCTACAAATTTGGAAATGGTAGGAATAACTTGTAATATAATTTTGCGCTAGTTTTAGAAATAATCTGGGTTATTTTGGTTCAATTTTAAAAATAATGTGGGTTACTTTGTTGTATTTCTAAAAGTAGTGTTTATTTTGTTTCCTTTCAGAAATAGTGTGTGCTATTTTGATGTATTCTAAGAATAGTGTTTAGTTTGTTTTCTTCCAAAAAATAGTGTGAGTTATTTTAGTTCAGTTTCAAAAGTGGTGTGGGTTATTTTGGTTCAGTTTCAGAAATAATGTGGGTTATTTTGTTCTAGTTCCATAAATATTATGTGTTATTTTGATTTAGTTTCATAAATAGTGTGGGTTATTTTTATATAGTTCTAGAAATAGTATTGGTTATTTTTGTTCAGTTCCATAAATAGTGTGGATTATTTTGCTGTAGTTTTAGACATAGTGTGAGTTATTTTGCAATAGCTCCAGAAATAGTGTGAGTCATATTGGTTCAATTTTAGAAATAGTGTGGGTTATTTTGCAGTAGTTCCAGAAATAGTGTGAGTCATATTAGTTCAATTTCAGAAATAGTGTGGTTATTTTACTATAGTTTCAGAAATAATGTTCAGTTTGTTCCAATCTACAAATAGTGTGAGTTATTTTGGTTCAGTTTTGAGAAGTTCCAATCTACAAATAGTGTGGTTATTTTTGCTGTAGTTTCAGAAATAATATGGGTTATTTTGTAGTAGTTCCAAAAATAGTGTGAGTTATTTTAGTTTAGTTTTGAGAAGTTCCATAAATAATACAAGATTATGTCCACCAAATCACAAACAAGAATATGTAATCACACTTCTAGACTCATGTTCAACAAATACTTTATAAATATTCAATTTTATGTATTTTTATTTTTTAATTTTGTATTGGAGCAAAGACATGAGAACCCCATTGAAATGGTGACTTCTCTTCGTGAGAACTGACTTGGGATGTTCCTGTCTAAATTTATTATCGAGTAGGTTTGTGTTGGGCTCTTGCTTTTAGTCCCCTTTTTCAACCAAAAAATATGGTGACTTCTCTCCTGCTCTCTCTCTCAACCTCTGTGTGCCAAAATCTAAGTAAAATGCTTAATTAAATGCTACATTTTAAAATGAGAACTGCTAAACAGACTCATCATCCAAGTAAGTCTCATGAAAATCGTTATACACACCCTCTATCTTGATGATATAAGCAAAACAAGCCCACCACAAAACAAATAAATAAAGGTATAATAAAATAAGTGCAGCAATTATGCTTTCTTCACCTTCTCAACCATATTTTCCCTATTTTTTCACATCTCTGGTTGCAAACCATATCACCCCCACACCGCATCACCATTAAAATCACCATGAACTACCAAAATTAAACCTTGGATCCCAAAACTTGAAATTAAACTGGCAGGAATCACACCCAGACTCTCAATTTGTTAAAGCGGACTAGTGGAATGAACTGTAAAATTTTAAATAAATGACCTGGATCTATGGGTTCGCCTACTTTGGACTTGAAGATTTGGAGAGAATTTCGATTCCAAAAAATAAGCTACTCCTGCCAATTCCATGCGATGTAGGTTCGACAACTCTAAACCCTATATTTGAATTGCTCCAAAACAAGCCACGTCTAAAGGGGGGGGGGGTGTATTCAATTGGGAATTTGAGAGATTTTAATGGATTTATAAATCCATGGATTTTTACGGAGTTTAACTGATTTGTAGAGATTCTATGTAAAATTTTGATTCAATTCCCTCGAAATCTCATGGGAAGAAGTGAGATTTGTGGATGCTTAAAATACACTATAAAATCTCTCCAATTCCCTTTAATTCCTCAACTTTTCCAAATTCTCTAAATTCTAATTCTAATTGAATACACCTGGAATGTTATAAACTTCTTTAAAATTCTAATTGAATACACCTACATTTTTAAGGATTTTAATAAACTATCTTAAAATTCTGATTGAATACACATTGAATTTCAGAGAATCACTTAAAATCCTAATTGAATACCCCTAAATTCTTTAAAAGAATTAAAATCTCTCAAAATCTCAATTGAATACATCGTCCTAAATAATAGAGCATTCAATTAATACTCCTCCTTGTAGGGTGCTTATAAGCCCCTTCATGGTAATTGAAGATAATGATGAAACCCTAACTTTCCACGTCAAACTTAACAAGACTAGTGAATCATTCTAATAGAATACAATGGGATAAACCTTAACACTCGAGTGTTTGAAGCTCTGGGTAAGGACGTTGTAAAGAAATGTAAGAGTTTGCCACTTGTTGCGCTTAGGTAGTCTTATGCACTATGCGAAAACAATAAGTGAATGGAAAGTTGTTTTGAATAGTAAATATGGGAACTGGAAGAGGTTGAGCAACCTTTATTGCTAAGTTATCATGAGTTCATTGTGGAGCCAAAAATAATTAAGAGGCGACACGTGGATTTTTGGGTAAAAATGACAAAATAACCTTCGAGGCACACCATAATTCTTACGCATGAGCAGTGGGCAATTATCATTCAACCAAGTCAAAAGTGCCCAAAATAGGTAACAATTCAAAACCTATTTCATCCATCCTCATCAAATCTTTTCCACAAGGTAGCCTCCAAAACATTCCTTTTAAATTATGTTAATTGGCTAATTAATGGATTTATTACCTAATTAATCTATTAATGGCCAATTAAACTACCAATTACACCCAAAGAACACACAAAAGGCCAGTCACCTTCTCTCCCAAGGGGATGGCCATGCCTTATATATTCTACCTCATTTTCTCTAAAAAGTTAGGTCTTCATTTTTGCTAAACACTCAAAATTCTCCAAACACTTTTCCCTCAAAATTCTAACTTTGGCATCGGAGGTTCTTCGGTCAAAGCCCCCCACCCCATTAATCGTGGGTGTGTGAGGCTCGTGGCCTTGACCTAAGGTGTTATTTGTTTTGTAGGTGCAATTTTGTTAAAGAACAAGGAGAAAGAAATTTGCATCCACATCCATTACCTTCCCCCAGCAAACTGCAAACGTTGTCTGTTATATTGTCTTAGTTTCTAAAAAGATTATGTGATAGATAAAAACAATTTGGTTGAGTTGTGGATGTCACAAGATTATCTTACTACGGGAGTAAACAACTAAAAGAAAACAATAGGTACATGCATTTGGATAACTTAGTAATACGGTATTTCTATCAAGATTTTTTGGCAGATGATGATGATAAATATAATAAGCTTCATAATGCTTGATATATTGCACTTGATTTTGTGCATTATATGTCCAAGAATGAATTTTTCCTTTTGGAATTTGAAGGATCTGAAAGCTATCGGATGATAAGGTTTGTCATTTGACCTTAGAGCATTTCCACCCGTTAGTGGAGAGAAGGGCAATTGGAGGGCAAGAGCAATAAAATTGCTCTTACTATTCACTCTAAACAGTAATTATTTATGTGCAAGTTCATCCGTTTGGAAGAAGAAAGAGCAAAGACAATTACTATCCATATATATATATATATTATGTTTTGTGCCTTCTAATTATGTACTTAGTAAGTTTGATCTTTGAAAATAAATTCAGTATCTAGCTCCAATAATATAACTTTAAATACATATCAAAATATAGCATTACGAACAAACATAATTGTGCTGTTATGTGGGTGGGCTGGGTTAGGCTGGACTGGCTGTCACATGGGTGCGGCCCCCCACCTGTCAGTTGAAAGGGCACAAACCCGTGTAATTGTTGCAAGGGCAATCAGCCCTTGCCGCAATTGCCTCTCCAATTTTGGACCGTGGAGGACCTTTTTTTGGGTTGGAGGCAATTTGAGTCAATTGCAAAGGCAATAAAGTCGGTGGAGGTGCTCTTAATGTTTGCCGTTGAGGGTCCATCCCATTTGATGTTTTCCAATATTGCAAAGATCTGAGTACCCTTGTCACTCTAAACTCAAAGGATTCTGTCATTAGCCTAGAGCTAGTTTTCAATTGTTCTCTATGTTCTCACTTGGAGAAACATTGAATGCCACCCACAACCAAATCCAAATTTAAGTTGTCCAGTAAAAGGAAGTTGTCAAGGGGCCGCGTTGTCTCCGAATTGGTTGGTGTCATTGCAGAACTTAACGAAGCTTTGCCTCCTTTGGGAAGATTACCGTCTCTTGAATGGTTATAGAAATACTGCAAGCATTGTCATCCCCGAAATCATCATCATCATCATCATCGGCACTTGTTTTATTCTCCAAATTGAGGGGCTATATAACTGAAGGGATTCTCAAGTTTTGATCTGACGCTAATCCAACGCCCTGGGATACGAGCACTACCTGACTTCGTGAGCAGCGAGCACCACTACTAATCAGCTGAGCTTGTTGAAGTGAACAACTGAGATCATCCAGCTTCTCTCGATCTGCACTCTTTTACTATTTATGTGACGCTAAGTTTCACTGTAAATAAGGCTGAAATATTAGGAATCAAGTCAATTAGGAGGCCAATTAATTGATGCCAATTCTTTGTTTTCCTATTAGAAGTTGGTCAACATGCCATGTTAAAGTTTTAGAGAGACGGGCTGAAAGGTCTAGCATTGATATTATTCTCAATTTGACCACATGTAGTTCAAGAGGTGTAAAGTTTTATCCTAAAGGACATCAGTGTTATTAGAAATTCAGGAGTGCAACTATACACACACACATATACATATATATATATATATATATATTTTTTTTTTTTTTTTTCTTTTTCTCAATTTATTTGATGTGAGACTTGTATTCAACTTGCCATGAATATTAACTAGAATGAGACCACATACTACGTATGCAGGTAGTTATTACAAAGAATGGTTTGAGAGAGAGATGATAATTAAAAGGATAGTGTTATTCACGCTCAATTTTACTTCTCACACATTCTTGTTAATTTTGAGAACCTTTCGGTATACTCTGGTCAAATTTTGAATAAACATTCGGAGGGATTGACAATTCAACTTTCGGCTTCTGTCACCGAAGATCATTTTTTATTTAATTAATTTGCTAAAACGACACCGCCGTGTATATATATATGTTCCCAAATGAAAAACGGAAGCATGACTGGAAGTCCAAAAGCCAAACAAAAACCCGCCATCGTTCACAATTTTCTTCCATAAAAAACCTATAAAACAAACCCTAATTTGAAAACTTCCGTCCCCAAATTCCAATTTCCCCGCCAAGGGACGTCGAAGAATTTGAGGTAGCAACCCAAGAAACCCTTAATAAGATTCGATTTTTCGTCTTCTGTATAATACATTTTGAACAATCGCCGGTCCAAAATACAGGGAATGGAAGAACAAGGTGGATCTGAAGATAACGAGCCTGTGGATCTTTCCATTCACCCCTCTGGCATTGTTCCCACTATTCAGTAACTCTCTCTCTCTGTCTCTCTCACTTGTTGTGTGATTTTTCTAATTCTGGATTCTGGGTATTTTTGGGAAGGAGGGGACTGAACCTAGGACCGCGGGTGCAGGGTAAATGCTCTTAACCATTTGAATGTTATTGGTTTCTTTGGTTTATGCTAGGAATATCCGTTTGTGGGTTTATGGGGGTTACAGGGTTCTGGTTTCCTAAAGGGAAAGGTGGATTTAAAATTCTAGTGTATACTGATTCGTTTATATATCTCTAGGATGTTGTTTTTGGGTTCTTGAAGGGATTGAAATTCTTTTGATTTTTCTGGTTGAAGTCGAATTTAGGGTAGAAATGAATTAGATGGCCGTCAATGAAAGATTTCATGTGATAGTGATCTCTGTTATTTATTTATTGCGGGCCAGTTCGGTAGTGAATCCACCAAGTTTGGTATTCATTAGTTCATGATATGCATTTTTTAATCTTGATTTCTTTTCCTTTTCTTTTATAGTGATTGCATTATTTACAAGCTGGAGTATTTTGTGCTTAATAAGTAGTTTAATAATCCTTCTGTTCTGGTTGTGTTTGTAGTAATATTGTATCTACGGCTTTTTTGGGTTGCAAGCTTGATCTCAAGCAAATTGTGTTGCAAGCTCGGAATGCAGAGTACAATCCCAAGGTATGCAAGAGTATGTATAATTAATTTCAGTAGTGTATTGACTGTTAACTGGTGCTAGCTCACTCTTCCGAAATATGTTATACTGGGTTCTTTAGGAAGTAGTGGTTGGATGTGATGCTAGTGTCGATTGACTGATACCTTAATTAAAGGCTGCCTACTTTATCTGAGTTGAGAATTAAGTGATTCCAAGTATCTTATAAAATTGGTGGAATCTTGGTTGGGTTTCTCTCTCTCTTCCCCTTCTGAAACAAACACATGGATCTATCTCAGTGTGACTTCTAACTGAATCCTAACTTCTTAGTTATTGAATGGTACTGCAGCGTTTTGCCGCGGTCATTATGAGAATAACGGAACCAAAAACTACAGCTTTGATATTTGCCTCTGGAAATATGGTGAGCATGCTTTCGAATCTCTTTGCATCCTGTTCGGTTCCACCCTTGGTCGTAATGTCTTTGTTCTTAAATCCATACTACCATGTGAGATCTGATAGAACGATTTATCTTACGTGATATGTTTTTGCTTATCATACTCCAGTTGATTGTGCTATTATCTGTTGACATGGCTATGGATCTAGTTTATACATGATCGTGAATTCGCAGATGTGTTTGTAATTGTATGATTTGTATCCCTTCATACATGAGCATGGCAATTGTCATGCTAGTCTTAGTAATGCATTTTGGCCTTCTCTCACTATAGTTTATTGTCTTTGTCGTGAAGTAATGATAAATGTTTAACTCAGAATATCCCCCAAAAGGGACCATTGTTTGGTTGCTTATTTTGATTATGAAATCTAAATCGGTGTGTATGTTTAATACCAGTTCTGGTCGTCTGAATTGCATTTGTTTTTGTTCGAGATGTACAGTATCTTGAATCTTAAATTGACAAATAATGATGCTCAGATTAACATGAGATTTTGGAGATGGAGCGATCCTTTTATGAGTTTCATTTCAAATGCCGTGTGTACGTGTTAGACTTGGAATTGAATTAGTTGTTACGTTCTGAAATTATGTATACGTTATCTTCTTTTATTGGAAGCCATGGACAGTTGTGCATTGTTGCCATAAACTCCTGTTTTTGCACCCAGCACTTCTGCAACCAAAACTGGGTTTTAAAAATTTACTCACGTCAAAACCTTGGTTGACTACTGCATTACATTCTCATGACCATTTGAACATGATAAAGCCCCCTCCCTTTTCCCTCCTGCCTTGTTTGTAATGTATTTGAGTTATGCACGCATCATACCATTTTTTCCTTTGGTTAAGAGATTTAATCTCTCTGGTACTTCAGGTATGCACAGGTGCGAAAAGTGAAGAGCAGTCAAAACTGGCAGCAAGGAAGGTAAATGTTGCATGCTTACAGATGTTACCATGATAAGGAAACATAGTGCTATATATTTGGGGCATTTCATGTCTTTATGTGTTTTTAGGCATTTTAAGGCAGGAGTAGAGTGACAATGGACTTTTAATGGACTTTTACCCTTGTTTTGGAGTGGCTTAAAAATTTTGGTATCGACCTTAAGTACCCTGAGTCAGTGACTGAAATCATTTGGCCTTTGTTAATGGTCACAATCACGAGTGGGTGTGGTTTTGTAGTCAATGATTACACAGTTATTAGTCAATGATTATCCTTTACATAATTATTGTTTTATGTAATTAGATTAGTGAATCTTAATTAGGTTGCAAGGACATACTGTAGAACTTCTTTCATCTGACTTGAATAGTTTTGGTTCCCAGTATGCTCGAATCATCCAAAAACTTGGGTTTGCTGTTAAGTTTCAGGTATATATATATGTCTCTCACTCTCTCTGCCTCTCGTTTAAAGCCATTTGGAATAAGTCCTTTATATTACACTTTTGATTATTTCCTTAATACATGTTTTTGTGAAATTCAGAGATTCGAGATTAGAAATATTGTTGCGTCCTGTGACGTTAAATTCCCAATAAGACTTGAGGGCCTTGCATACTCCCATGGTGCCTTTTCAAGTGTAAGTTGGAACTACCTGTCCCATATTTGTTTGTAATTGACATGATTTTTAAGCTTTTTATGTTTTTGTTTATGTTTTCATAATTTTTCTCCATTGAGATTGATTTAAGTTTCGTTCATGATCTGGTGTCCATGTTGTTCTACTCTTGGGATGATCATCTTATTGTGTGGTTGGCGATTTAGGTGTTTATATTTTATGATCAAGGACATGATATTATTACCTTTGCATTTTGAAATTTTGCTTTTAGATGCTCGTAATTAATGAGTTCAACGTCTTTTGTGTGGGCATTAGCATTCTAGGTGCATTTTGATATATATTGAATCGGTGACCCAATTCATCTGTAATGTTGTTAAGCAAACACTCCTTGTCAACCAGAATGTATAAAATGTCATTTATATTCTTTTCATTCTTGATAAGTGTGATTATAAATATAAAAATGAAGGATAATAGTAACAATTCACAACAATGGGATAAAAACTAGACGAGAATCTGTGTGCTGTAAATTGTTGGTAGGTAAAAGTGCAACTGTGCTACTGTGCAACAAGGACATTCAAGGATGAGAAGAGAAATTTACAAAACGGCTTAAAAACTAATGGAATCTTACCAGTAGGCGTCTAGGAATCACTTTTAGAGATCTTAGGCATCACACATCCAGCAAATGCTTACTGGACATTTCTGCTAGTTACTTGATGTCCCGAAATTAAGGTTTACAAGCCTATTTATAAATCTCTACCAGCGACTACGAAATCTAATTCATGACTCCCAGACCAACACAAGGACTACTATATATATACCCAATACATGAATCCTATCAGACCAAAAAAAAAAAACACATGAATCCTAGAAACAATGCTTATTTTGAGCCAACATTATGATAGGACAGTGTATGTGCCCTATACATGAATCATAGGGGCCAAACAGAATTTTGCAGTAAGAAATTTGCACTAAATGCATAGGTCTAACAAGCTGAAAAATTGAGCGTGTTTCGGGATTACAGTATTGCTTGGGTATGGGAGCATTTTTGAACTTATGTAGGTGAGATTCTTTGTTTGGTGAAGAAAAAGAAGATTCACAATAAGTCCTTTTCCTTTGTTTCTAATTGATGTTTGAAAATTTTGTACTGGCTGGTATGCTCCGTAGTCCACTTAGTGGGATAAGGTTTTGTTGTTGTTGTTGTTGCTGGTATGCTCCGTAGTTGCTATTTCTTGTGTTATGTTGGTGCAGTATGAGCCAGAAATTTTCCCAGGGCTGATATATCGCATGAAGATGGAGCAGAAGGAACCACAGGAGTCGGAGGTGCCAAAGAAGAAGAAGAATGTTGTTCTTCTTATATTTGTGTCTGGGAAAATTGTTATTACCGGTGCAAAGGTGATTTGCTGTTTTTATTGTGCACCTCCTCTTGTTTCGGTTCTCCTGCATTTGCAGATAGACGTTTGTTGTTAATGTTATGTTTAATTTGATGTCTTAGGTGAGAGAGGACACGTATAAGGCGTTTGAGAACATGTACCCTGTCCTTACAGAGTTCAGGAAGGTCCAGCAACAGTAATGGTGCGCCTTCTTTACCTTCCTCACTCACAAACACCAAAAATATATAAAATAAGTAAAAATTGTGTTGCTTGATGAAATCTTAACTTTTGGATGTTTCTATAGCACCGTATTGCTAATTGCTTCCTCATATTTTCTTTCTTTTCTCTTTTCGTTCATACTGCATATGTAAGCTGTTTCCAGTAGACATGTCTCGCAACGTAGCTCCGGTGCTGTTGGTTGGCAATGTCTGCTGCAACATTTTTGCTCATCTCTGGTCAGTTGCTGAAAGGGTTAATGGTTCGATTTGGACCGGTTTCACCTGAAATCAAACCAAACCAATATTCGGCAATTTTGCGGATTTGGCGGTTTAGGCGTACGCGTTTAATTCTTAAATTTTTTTGGCAACTTAGCACAATTATAGTCATTACAAAGTTATATGATCTTTTTTTTTCACATTGTTCAAATTAATTGTAATGTGAAATGAAACATAATAGTTTTATACTTGCATGTTTTTGCAATTTTCCTCCTACCAACTTCCAAGCATATGAAGTTTACATTTGATCAACCATTCTAATTTCTGATTCCCTAATAATAATACCATCATCATCTTTCGGTTTCTCCGATAAATAATCTTCGATCCGTGTTGAGAAGCATGACACCATGTTTCCCTACCGTGGAAGCCTTGTTGAAAAAACAATCCGACGCTCAAGTTAGTAAGGTGTTCAAGAAGATTGCAGTAGAATTTGGATTGACGTGGTTGATTGAAAAAGTAAAAGTAACGGACATGGGAATTACCCATTTCAATGCGCACATGTTAATTACAAATATCATATTTACAGTGAGTGAAAGGTCCGACGGCAACAAATTCTGGTAGTTCTGATCGAAAGAAGTTGAAGGATGATATCTGAATTAGAAAAAGACTGATAACTAATGAATAAAAGGGTGTATGCATGCATGATATTTCATTTTTAGGTATTTAATTACGAATTTTAATATAGCATTTTTTTTTTTTGGCTTTACATGCGTTAGTAAATGCATGAGAAATCAGGGAATTAGAATAATGTCAATACTGATGTTTAAGTAAACGTAGATAATTTTATGATCATCTTATGTAAGTAAATGTGTCATCGGTGTGCTTGAAATTGAAAAATCAACCGAGTAATGTGGGCAAATATTCAATAATTTCATGCAATGTGTTCTAAAGAGCATGCTGTTCATCGCATTGACTTGTTCAACCATGTGTTCCTGCTGCTGATATATTTTAAGAAGTAGTTAAAATATTAACCAAAAACTACAATACAAAACGTCACCCTTACAGAGACTTCCCATTTCATGTCTTTGATGATGGACCATTCTAAACTCTGATGGCATCCATCATCATATATAAGAATCTATCACACACCATCTTTATGGACAACATTCACACTTGATCGGATACATGAGGTAATAAGAAAATAAGATCAAATAATACTAACAAGCGCATAATTTGTTAGACGAAAACTTGACCTAGCCGTAATATTTTACTCAGCATCAGTTTTGTCTTTCTGCATTGCATTTTATGCTTCAAATCAATACTTGAGGATAATTGAAGCCTTTTGGATAGGGAAGGGTTTGACCAAGAACAGGTACTCTAAACTTGTTTTATCTATTGACTGATTAGATGGCTTGTTCTTTGATTGAATATCAGAGCTTAGTATCTTTTGATCAGCAAACATTATTTCCTGGCGTCATGATTTATCTCTTATCTACTTGAGGACAAGTGTGAAGATGAATATAATAATCTAGCAAGATAATGAGATAAACTAACATGTGAATTGATGCTTAATTTCATGCAATGTTCAAAACTTCTAATACACTGTTCAGCACATTTGACCAGTTGAACATGTATTGTTGCTTCTGGTATATTTTAAGAATTACTTTAAAATATCAAGCAAGTAATGCAATACAAACATCACCAGAGAGACTTCCCGTTTCATCACTTTGATAAAGACCATCACGTTTACTTTCGATCATGCATGCATTCTGAACTTCCCTGGCCGTCGATCGTATTAAAATATGATCCCACACACAGTTGTTATGGACAGCAACACTTGATCAACATGAGGCAATAAGAAAATAAGATCAAATAATAACGACAAGCTCAGAATTTGTTAGGTGAAAACTTGACCCAACTTAATGAAAACCTAATATTTTACTGAGCATCAGTTTTGTCTTCTGCATTTGTTCCTTCAAATCAATACTTGAGGATAACTTAAGCCTTTGGGATAGGGAAGGCCTTGACCAAGAACATGTACTCTATACTTGTTTTACTTGACTGATTAGATGGCCCTTTTCTTTGATTGGATACCAGAGATTAGTTTCTTTTGAGCAGCAAACATTATTTCCGGGCATCAAGAAGCAATTTTTTATCTAATTGAGGACAAGTATGAAGATGCATATAATACTCCTCCCTCCATATTGCCACAATTATCCAATTTGCAGCATGTGGGAATGCTTTTGTTGCCTATGTGACAAGATACTCAATTATATTAACTAGCGTGTGAATTAGGAGATAGATTATCAATCTGCATGGATATAGATGTGCTTAAAATATGATTTGGCGTATCTTTTTTTTTTTTTTTTCGTCAACTAATAGGATTATGAAATTTGGCTCTAAACCACCATGTCTTAATTAGTTCACGATAATTAATCATGATGCATGAAGAACATATAATTTCGCAATTACGTTGCAATGCTTATTGCTGTGCTGTTTGGACTGCTAGACTTCAAACCTAATTAGGTCATGAACCACGATGAACATGTAATAGGTTTTTGTCATGGATTATTGTATTCATCACACGGTTCAAATACAAAACTTCAAAAAATCAATTGCGAAATAGAGATCTTCAATAAATTAAAGTTCCATGCTTTAATTTAATGTATAATTAATTAAACACAATTTTGCAACGATATCTGAGGCCGTTTGCAAAGCATATACGTACCCTGTCAAGCATGCAGTACAAAATATACGTCAACATCTTGGTGGATTTTCTTAAACTTAATTAGTCCATGAAGAAGATAACGAGAGGGATTACAAAACTAATGAATGTATATCACGTTATTGAGAGATTAATTCATACAATAATGATCCGAATACGAAGATCCCTTTTTTTGTGGCCTCCAAAGCAGGAAAAATCCATGACAGTCATCAACAAGTACGTACTACGTAGATCAATGACAAGGCAAAGAAAAACGAGTATGCATTACGTGTTCGAATACCGCCAACATTTTGTTGGTAGAGAGTCTAGAGACCTTCATGCGTCGAACATCTTCCAAGTAGAGCATAAGAAATATGATCTCTAAAGATATGCTCTCATAATATCCAATCAATGTTTCTAATGCATGTATGTTATGGAAATAATTTCAGCATACTCATTTCATCTTCCTGCATACCGTGTTTATTTTTGTCTTCCTAGATTTTTCATTCGTTTATTCGATTCAAATGTTATAAATAAACACATGTGTGCACATTATAAGAAAATGATTTGCAGAAATCACCTCCCTAGCTATGTTATCTGATATAATCTCACCAAGTGGAGCCTAAGAATGTTAATCCAAATCTACAGTTTCCCTATCCATTGGGCTTGTACTATGTTGAATTATAGTTAAAACTTCAATGTTTTGGGCAGATTACAAAATCAATGTTATTCAGGGTTGTTTAAGGTGAAAGATAAGAATCTGGGAAGTTGGAGGAGATTCTAATTAAGACTGCAAACAATATAATGATACAAGCAATCTGATTACATAATCACATTTAAGTAATAATTAATCAATTAATTAACATGCGTATTACCCTATCGGCAGAATGTAGTTGTTCTGGATTTGTTTAAACAAATGGATTCAAGTTTTCAGCAGAATATCATTATGCAGAAACGGCGGGTCCTTATATACTAATTATAAAGATTATAGTATTGTAATTTACTTGATTCCTGTTAGCATATAAGATACCATTTGGCAATTGTAAATTTGCACGAAGTTGCGCCCAAACTCTTTCTTTCAGCAATGTCTAATTAAACAAACATTATCTAGCTAATTATGATCAACTTTGACCTCCTCCAAATACTTAAGAAATGTATCTGTAGCAATAGCTACCATTTTCAAATTTTCCTCACCTTTCTAATGAATAGCTAATTGTGTGCCAAAACATTATGTTCTCAACATGACACAAGGGTAAGTGGCTCTTTACCACAGTGGTAGGAAGAGGTTAAGCTCTTGTATGACGGCGTGAATTCAAATCTCATCGGTGGCTAACCTAATATCTAATATAATAAAATATATTGTTTGACAACAACCAAAAAATGACATGAGGAACAATTAATGGCATGATTCCACGTAGTCCTAATCATCAAGTACTTCTCTCTTAAGGGGCTTGTAGCTCATTTTGTTTAGAGCATGCTCTCTTCAACCTGAGGTCGCAAGCTCAAATCATTTTCCACCAATATGCTTATTGTTGAAATATCCCACATCGGGAAGAGAAAGAGAAAAAAAAAAGTTTAAATACCCTAACTCTACCCCAACTATACCAAGGCATTTTGTGATAAAGGTCCACACGTGTTGGACTGTGTAATGATAATTGACAAGTTGGGGACAATATTAATGTTGTTGGAAGTGTTTCTCTGACAATTTGACACATATATAATTAAAATCAAGCATTTCTCTCTTATTCTTTTACAAGAGAGAAAGACTTTTCAATATCACATTCAACATATTATGAATATTGCAGGCCTTAGACCATTTCCAACTCATGGGATAAAACTTAATATATAAGCTTTAAAAACTTAATATATAAGCTTTAAAAGCCTCCTAAACCAACTCCAATCATGGGCTAAAATAAGTCGAGAAAATATATGTCTGGGCTAGATTCTCTCCAGGATTTAAGCCTGATTTAAATTATTATGGACTCACGAAACTGTCATATTTCAAATTTTTTTTTTTTTTTTGTTTTTTACTTATAATCTAACAGCTATGATCAATTGAGATCAAATCTAATAGTAAAAAAAAAAAATTTGACGGCCAAAAATTAAATCTAACGTCTAAGCATTCCTGTCGGTTATAACCGACAAGATTCTCAGTATTTCTGGCCAGCCTCGGGCTGGCTGGCTGGCTGCTTGCAGCCACCCCTCCAGCCTTCTAGCCCTCTCCGATTCCGTGGGGCCCTTTCAGATTCTAGAGCCCTCTGGCCTAGCCCTCAGTTGGAGACGATTTTCGGGCTATTTTTGGCCCTCTGGCCCTTTGGACCCTTCGGTTGGAGATGGCTTGACTCGTTTTAGCCCTCTGGCCCTCCAAGATATTAATATTTTAATGAACAGTACATGACCATATTTGCCTCCGTCGCCAACCGAGGGTCAGAGGGCTCGTTTTAGCCCTGTCACGAAAAATCGTCTTCAAATCCAACAACATAAATTTAAAAACTACAACGATAACTAGCCCAAAAAACCAAAAAAAATTAGAATTTAAATTTAATGAATGGTTTAGGTATTTATAAGAAAAAAAAAATTAGAATTTTTAAGAATTTAAAAAAAAAAAGTTGTCCCAAAAAAAAAATTGAATACAACGGCTAGCTGACTAGCCGTTGCATTCAAATTTTTTATTTAAATAATCCTGTCGGTCGGTTATAACCGACAGGAATACATTTAATTTTTAATATAAATATATTCCTGTCGGTTATAACTGACATGAATGCTATATTTTTTGGCCAGCCCTCTAGCCCTCTCTGATTCCGTGATGCCATCTCAGATTCCACAGCCCTCTGGCCTACCCCTCGGTTGGAGACGGTTTTCGAGCTATTTTCGGCCCTCTGGCCCTCTGGACCCTTCGGTTGGAGATGATCTTACTCCAAAATCACCACCTAAACCAATAGGACTAGAATTATTATAATATTAATATTAGGAAGTTTAATCATGAAGATTACGTGCAAGTTGCTTGATTGTATGTGCTTGTTTTTTCTTTAGGGGAAACATATGGTGACCGACCAATACGTAATTTGCTTTATACTTTTAATAAAACAAATTTTCTTGAGAACTGTTAATACAGTTAGTCTATGATAATTTTGTAACGTAGTTATATTTATGCACAACATCTTACATTGACAATGAAATATGACGTTCATAATGAAAAATTACCTTGTTAAAGTAACAACAATGTCATCTTATGTTATTAACAATACCTGTGTTTTAAAAAATACCGTAAATTTTTATCTGTTAATATTAGTAATACTCAAACAATCAAACCTATAGAAAAAATACATTTTACTTATCAACAATCGTTAAAGTTAATAGTCAAGTTCAATACTAAAGTTTGGTCAAAAAAAAAAAAAAAAAAAAAAAAAAAAAGGGTTCAATACTAAAGTTAGGAGCTAGAGCTCTCATTCTTCCTCAAAACATTATTTAAGTGTTTCTTTTTTTCCTTTTAATTTTTTGCGATGAAAGGGAGTTTTAAGGGAAATCAATTCAATAAAGCTCTTATAAATGAGGGAGCATTTTTGCTCATCACTATTTAGTGTGGTGTATATTCATCATCTTATTTATCATTATTATATGAGTTTGAATTTTGAGATTCGTGTAGTGGATAGACACAAATCTCAAAATTCAAACTCATCTAACGATGATAAATAAGATGGTGAGCAAAAATGCACTATATAAAGGAAATGGATCCTCTCCGGATCTCTTCCACCAAGTCCACCCATTCAAGCCATTGAAATTTGATCCAATGGCTAAAATTATTATAACTTTTAATGGGACCCCTGTTTGTAGCCGTTGGATCAAATTTCAATTGTCTAAATGGGTGGACTTGGTGGAAGAGATCTAGAGATGATCCATTTCCCTCTATGAATGATAAGAGCTAGCTAGGTGTCACTGTATGGAAGGATGACCAGGACTCTGCGTCATCAAATTGGACTAATGCCCTTGGTCACATTGAGGGCTTTTAAACACACAATAAGTCATTAAAGAACTTATTAATTAAGATTATATTTCTTATAATGACGGATAATTACGTTGAAATGACAGGAATCATTATCAATCTTATTTTCTTAATTAAAATACAAGGGATTCGTGCAACATATAAGAGCAGTTCCACCCCTACAGACTTTGCGCTAGCACCCAGCGCATTTATCCACTCAAGTGAACAGTAATAGACCACGGTGAACAGTAATAGGCCAAAGCATCTCCACCCCTAAAAAAAATAGCCTAGTTCATTTTATTAAAATATTATTATTTTTTATTATAAAATAATAATTTAATTTTTCTTCTTCTCTCTGGACTCCTTGCTTCTTCTTCTCTCTGGAACCCAACCCACACTGCGAAACGACGCAACCCACAGTTGAAACACCTCTCCATTTCGATTGAAGCTCCAAAGTTGAGTTATGAAGGTAAGGTTGTGGGAGTTACGAAGGTCCACAGCTAGAAGAAGATAGCTTCTCGATTGAAGCTCAGTTTTGATTGGAGTTTACTGGGGTGGTTCTGCTTTACAAACAGCCTCTCACCAACCTCGCCAATAAATTCGGCGACTGCTTCCTCTTCCGGATAGGGCAGCGCAACCTCGTCGTCTCCTCGCCGGAGCTCGCCAAGGAGATGCTCCACACCCAGGGAGTCGAATTCCGGTCGAGAGAGGTGTGATGGTATCGCCTGGCGTCATGTAGGCCGGGCAAGGGCTCAGCACATTCTGAGCCGACCTAGAGACCAGCTTGGGCTGGGTGCCAGCCTATCTGCTCGGCTGGAGTGGATTGGCTGGGTGCCAGGCCAATAATTTGGCTGGGTGCCGGCCTAAAGGTTCCCCGGTGGAACTGCTCTAAGTCAGCCACCTCAAGAAGCAGCCAAGAGAGCAAGGAGAATTGAGTTGGGAACCTTTTGTTGAATTATGTGTGCTGTGTGTAGAAAGTTGGTGAGAACGATTGGTATTTGTTTATGAAGATAAGATAGTGATTAATAACTCTTCATAATAATTCTCTATTTTAATAACCATCTGATTTTTCTACTATTTTATGCTTAATTTGTCATTAAGTTGTCACCCACCGATATATAAATGATGGATTAAGACTTCATTAGCAAATCAAACCCAAAGAGAAAAGTCTTCAAACCCTCTAAAAATATTCGTCAAAAAAGAAAAAGATGATGCAATCTGAGATGAACTTTCAGACCTTGTGGCCATATCTGAATGTAACAAATTCACCATTCGATACAAATGAATACACTGAGCAGATGGGGAGCTCTGAATTTTCTTCGATTTTCATGGCATCGGACGAGTTTTCAGAAACTACTTCGTTTCCATTTTCAACCATGTTTTCTGGTGAATTTGAACAACCTGCAGATTGTGATAATCTCCTGCAAGTCACATCGATGGCAGAAGAGGAATTTCCCATGGAGTTGGGAGGATTCGAGACAAATTATTTGATCGGTGAGATAGAAAATATGTATGCCTCATGTTTGGAAGGCAGTGAGGGAAGCAATACTCTTCCTCCGCAGCAATTTTCTGTTGAAGGAAATGAAGTGTGGAGTCCAAACTCGTTTGTGACATCTGAGGCATCCTCCAAGGATGGGTCATCCGTCCAACAATCACTAATCCTGCCGAGAGACAAGATGGAAATCGACAACAAAGTGAGTATTCTCCATCTGGTCAAGGCGTTCGGTGAGGCCATGGAGATGGGGCAGAGGGAGTTGGAGGTGGTGATCATGAGATGCCTTGCGGAGAAAGTAAACCCACTTGGTCAATCTCTTGAGCGCCTTGCATTCAACTTGTGCCAAGAAGTTGTTGATCATCAGCAGGGAGACCATTTGAAGCAAGAATGTAGCAAGAATTTTGAGGTTGCATTCAACTTGTTCTACCAAATATTCCCTTTTGGGAGATTTGCTCACTATGCAGCAAACACCGCAATCCTTGAAGCTGTCCCCGAGGATGTGGAGATGGTTCATGTAGTTGAATTCGATATGGGGGAAGGGGTTCAGTTGTCCCAGCTGATTGAGGCTTTGGCAAAGAGAAACAAAACACTTAAAGTGACAGCAATTAAATGGGATGCGGAAGAGAGTGATGAGGTTGCTCCTCCACAGTGGAGATTTGAGGAGACAAAAAGGCAACTCCAGCATCACGCAAGGTCTTTCGGGCTAAACTTGAAGGTGGAGGAGATCGCGATTGAGGATTTGGTGAGCAAAATCAAAAAGGCAAACAAGAGAGGTGGAATGGAAGAATTTCTAGCCTTCAACTCTATGGTGGGGCTTCCTCATATGAGGAGGAGAAGAAGCAGAGGACTTCTCATGGAATTCCTAAGGCTAGCTAAGGATTTGTTAGGCAATTCGGCAAGAGGTATCATAACTTTTGGTGACGGAGATGCTTGCGCAAAATGGGAAAATGACTCGAGTTTCAGCTCCTTCTTTGACGCGAATGTTGTGCACTACAAAGCCTTGTTAGAGTATTTGGAATCGAGCTTCCTGATCCATCTAGGAGAGGCAAGGATGGTGATGGAGTTGATGTTTGTGGCGCCATATCTGTCTTCTCAGGCTTGGTTCGAGAAGTGGAACGAATCGAGAGAAGGTGGAAATCTTCATCCCTGGTTCGGGCTGGAGGGTAGGAGAGTGAGCAGGGAAATGTTAATGGAGGCCAAAGAAATTGTGGGAGCAGACAGCTCGTATGGAGTGAGAGTTGGAGGAGAGAACGGGAATGAGATGGCTTTGGAATGGAATTCAATTCCTTTGATTAGAGTTGAAACCTGGACAAACCGAAGCTAGCTAGAAATGGACTTTTTTTTTTTTTTTTTACTCTCTTTTCAAATTTTATTACAGCAATTGTGTAGACTGCTGGAGATTTACCATAATATGCTTTTGTACAGATTCATTACATTTTATGTTGTAAAAAAAAGATCAACTAACTTGGTGGATTATTTCGTATATAAATTTCACTCTATGAAAATCACAAAATTCACTCTATGAACATAGTATCAATTATTATCAAGTAAGTTACATTTTAAGGGATGACGTGAGAAATTCAGGGTCTATATTTTGCTGACATGGCAAACAATTGTGCTAATTGATTAAAAATAAATTAAAAAAAAATATTATGCCAATATATTAAATAAAAAGAGTGGGCCCCGGTCAATTCACTGTTGAACATGTGGCCGAATTGCAGTGGGCCTTTATATTTCCCAACAGCCTAATTGAATAGGCCCTTATTTGCAAGCCCAGCAGCCCATTTAAATGGCCTTTTTTTCTTGGCCCATGTGAAAGCCACGGGGTGGCGTTTAAGGTTTTTAATTGGCAGCAGCAGCTGCCTTTTGTTGTATTAGAAAATAGAGAGCAGCAGAGGAAAAGAAAAAGGCTGCCGCATCCCCACCTTTTGGACAGAAGAAGAAAGTGCTCCTCTTTAGTTAGCAATCATCCATCAAAGTAGTTGTAATAGCTTTGAGCTATGTATAGAGAGGAAATTATTCATTATAATTCCTTCTCTATTTGTTTTTTTGGTGTGTGAGAGCTATTAGGTGTATTGGGGTTTTGGTTGTGAGATTGCAACACTTTGTAAACTCTCATTTGGTTGATAGTGGATTATTGGATTAGCTCCTACTACTCCGAGGATGTACTTCAGTTACACTGACTGTTGAGGAACCTCGTTAAAATCTTGGTGTCTTTTATATTTTGTTCTTGCATTTCATTTGATATATTTCCTGTGGGTTAGTTTGAGTTGGTTTCATTTAGTTTGGTGCTATCCTAGCACAACAATTGGTATCAGAGCACTGGTTGCTCTTGGGTAACGTCTAGTTGCTAAAGATTTCAGACGGGCAAGATGAGAATCCTTTTGGAAGCAACTCTGGATTTGCAAGAACTATGGTGCAAAATGCGAAGTTCGAAGTGGAAAAATTTGATGGCACAAATAACTTCGGGATGTGGCAATGTGAGGTCAAGGATGTGTTGGCTCAACAAGATCTACTTGCAGCTTTGGGAGCTAAGCCGGAAGCTATGTCGAAGTGGGAATGGGAGAAATTAAATATGTGGGCTTGCTCCACAATTTGGTTGTGCCTTGCGAAAACTTAGAAATATTTTGTGATGCGAGAGACATTGGCAAATGTATTGTGGCAAAAATTAGAAGACAAGTACATGACGAAGAGTGCAGAGAATCGGCTACACTTGAAGAAAAAGGTTTACCGCTTCTAATATAAAGAAGGTAAAAAAATGATTAGACACCTTGATGCTTCTAATAAGTTGATTGCCGATTTGATGAATTTAGATGAGGATATTAAGGATGAAGATAAGGCCTTAATATTGTTGAATCCTTTGCCGGACTCTTATGAGCATTTGGTTACCACTATTATGCATGGTAAAGAAACTGTGAAATTTGAAGATGTGTCGAATGCCTTGATGAATTATGAAATGAGGCATAGAGATAAAAATCATGACAGTACATCTGAGGCTTTGTTTGTTAGAGGTAGATCATCAGAGAGGAGATCTTTCTCTAGTAAGAAAAAATCACTTTCTCGACCTAGAGGAACTTCTAAAGGTAGAAAAAGTTTGGAAAGGGATGAATGTGCTTTTGTCATAATAAAGGCCAATGGAAGAAAGATTGTCTTAGGTTGAAGGCCAAAGGCAAAGTGAGTTCTGAAGATAATGTTGCTGAGCTTGAAAATGTTTTTTCTGATTTTGCTTTAACCGCTTCCACATCATTTGATTGTGCTATTAAGTGGGTATTGGATACAGGTTGTACTCATCATATGACTCCTCACAAGCATTGGTTTTCAAGCTTGAAAGAGTTTGATGGTGGTGTTGTTTTCATGGGAGATAACAATCCTTGTACAACAAAAGGGATTGGTACAGTTCGTTTGAAGTTTCATGATGGTATGGTTCAAGAGTTGATAGGTGTTTGGTATGTACCAAATTTGAAGAAAAATCTTATTTCTTTGGGCACTTTAGAATCCAAGGGCTTCAGGCTTCATTCAGATGGGCAGACATTGAAAGTTACTTATGGTGCACTTGGTGTGATGAAAGCTCCTCGATGTGGTCATTTGTATCTATTGCAAGGAAGCACCGTGACAGATGAAGCGTCTGTAGTCTCAGAAAATATGGGTACATCTGATTCAGATACTACTAGACTATGACATATGAGATTAGGCCATGCCGGTGAGAGAGCTCTACAAGGGCTTGTGAAACAAGGTCTTCTAAAAGGTGCCATAACTTGTAAGCTTGAATTCTGTGAGCATTGTGTCTTGGGGAAGCAAACTAGAGTGAAGTTTGGTACTGCAGTACATCAGATGAAGGGCATTCTTAATTATGTGCATTCGGATATTTAGGGTCCTACAAAGACTCCCTCTTTAAGCAGTAGACATTGGTCCATGACCTTTGTTGATGATTATTCAAGAAGGTCTTGGGTCTACACTATAAAGCACAAGAGTAAGGTGTTGAGCATTTTCTTGAGTTGAAAGAAAATGGTTAAGAACCAGACTGGGAGAAAGATTAAGATTTTGAGATCAGATAATGGTGATGAATACACATTTGACCCTTTCCTTAAAGTTTGCAAAAAGGAAGGGATTGTGAGGCATTTCAGTGTCCGGGGAACTCCACAACAAAATGGAGTTGCATAAAGATTGAATCGAACCTTGCTTGAGAATGTTAGATGTATGTTGTCTCAGTATGGTTTGAGCAAGTCATTTTGGGCAGAGGCTGCATGTCACATCATCAACCGGTTACCTTCAGCTGCTATTTAGGGCAAGACACTAATGGAGGTATGGACTGGAAAACCTTATTCTGTTATGACTATATCCGTATTTTTGGTTCACCTGCTTATTTTCATGTGACTGAAAATAAACTTGATCCTAGAGCCAAAAATGCTATATTTCTTGGTTTTAGTAGTGGTGTCAAAGGTTACAGATTATGGTGCCTAGAGATGATGAAACTTGTAATCAGTAGAGATGTGACATTTGATAAAGAAAGTATGTTCAAAGACTCTAAGAAAAATGTGAAAGATGTCCAACAGGTGAAGCTTGAGAAAATTGCCTCTAGTACTTTAAATCCTATGTCCACTAATGTCGAAGCCACTACAAGTGAAGAAGTAGGAGACCATGAAGATGTTGAAGAAGTTGAAGTTGAAGACTATTTTCAAGATGAAGACCAAGTTTCACCTCAAGAGTTTATTGCCAAGAACAGAGGAAAGAGAAATACTACCAAGCCAACTCGGTCTAGTGATTATGTTTCCTTTGCTCTTCCTATTATCACTGATGAGATTCCATCCAATTTTGAGGAAGCTATTGAGAGTGAAGAAAATGAGAAATGGTGCAATGCCATGGGTGATGAGATGAATTCTCTCTTGAAGAACAAGACTTGGGAGTTGGCTAAATTGCCTAAGGGTAAGAAAGCTATCGGTTGCAAATGGGTGTATGCCAAGAAAGAAGGTGTTGATAAGAAAAGCAATGTGAGATTCAAAGCAAGATTATTTGCTAAAGGGTATGCACAGAAGGAGGCATTGACTACAATGAAATCTTCTCTCTGGTTGTGAAGCACTTCTCAATTCGTATTATGTTAGCTCTTGTTGCACAATATGATCTTGAGCTTGTGCACCTCGATGTGAAGACGGCTTTCCTACATGGTGATTTGAATGAAGAGATCTATATATGTCAACCGGATGGGTATAAAGTAAAAGGGAAAGATAATTTGTTTTTCAAGTTGAAGAAATCACTTTATGGCTTGAAGCAATCTCCAAGACAATGGTATTTGAGGTTTGATAAATTTATGAGAGGCCAAAATTATTCTAGAAGTCAATATGATCATTGTGTGTACTTCAAGAAGTTGCAAGATGGGTCTTTCGTTTATTTGTTGATATATGTTGATGATATGTTGATTGCCTCAAAGAATGTCGAAGAGATTGAGAAATTGAAGAAGCAAAATAAAGAACGAGTTCGAGATGAAGGATCTTGGTGAAGCGAAGAAAATCCCTGGCTTGGAGATCATTAGAGATAGAGAGAAAGGTTTGGTATGCTTGAATCAAAGACAATACCTTGAGAAATTGATTCGGAAGTTTAGAGTTCATGATTCAACCAAACCGGTTGGTACCCCTTTGGCTCCTCATTTTAAATTGAGTTATCTACAATGTCCTAAAATTGATAAGGAGAAACTGCAAATGAAAAATATACCATATGCAAATTTGGTTGGTAGTTTGATGTACGCAATGGTATGCTCTAGATCAGATATTGCTCATGCAGTTAGTATGGTGAGTCGATATATGCATAATCTTGGTAAAGAGCATTGGCATGCAGCTAAGTGGATATTGAGGTATCTCCTTGGTACTTGAGATGTTGGTTTATGCTTTGAGAGGGATGGCTCTGGTATTGGTCACTTTGCAATTGGTTATGTTGATTCAGATTATGCAGGTGATTACTATGGCTAACGGGCCAGTTTGTTGGAGGTCCATTTTGCAGTCGTCTGTTGCCTTGTCTACTACAGAGGTTGAATATATGGTTGTTACCGAAGCTATAAAGGAGGCCATTTGGATACATGGACTGATTAGAGATTTAAGGGTTGATCAGAAATAGGTGGAGGTGCATTGTGATAGTCAGAGCGCCATTTATTTGGCTAAGTACCAGGTTCATCATGAGAGGACCAAGCACATAGATGTGCGTTATCACTTTGTTCGTGAAGTTGTTGGTGAAGGGGATATCATTCTCTAGAAGATTCTAACTAAAGACAACCCTGCAGATATGTTGACTAAGGTTCTGCTTATATAAAGAAGGCGTTGAGTAATAGGAGTTTTGGAGCATTTGGCTCGGCATGAGTTGTTTCTCTTGCTAGTATTTGGGAGTGGTTTTGTTTTGATTCTTGTTTATGTTGGTTGGCTTGTCATAGAGCTTTCAGAATTTGACCAAGGTGGAGATTGTTGAATATGTGGCCAAATTTCAGTGGGCCTTTATGTTTCCCAGCAGCCCAATTGAATGGGCCTTTATTTGCAAGCCCAGCAGCCCATTTAAATGGCCTTTTTTTCTTGGCCCATGTGAAAGCCACATGGTGGCGTTTAGGGTTTTTAATTGGCAGCAGCAGCTGCCTGTTGTTGTGGTAGAAAATAAAGAGCAGCAGAGGAAAAGAAAAAGGGTGCCGCAACCCCACCTTTTGGAGAGAAGAAGAAAGTGCTCCTCTTTGGTTAGCAATCATCCATCAAAGTAGTTGTAATAGCTTTGAGCTATGTATAGAGAGGAAATTATTCATTATATTTCCTTCTCTATTTGTTTCTTTGGTGTGTGTGAGCTATTAGGTGTATTGGGGTTTTGGGTTGTGAGATTGTCAACACTTTGTAAACTTCTATTTGGTTGATAGTGGATTATTGGGTGAGCTCCTACTGCTCCAAGGACGTACTTTAGTTACACTGACTGTTGAGAAATCTTGTTAAAATCTTGATGTCTTTTATATTATGTTATTACATTTCATTTGATATATTTCATGTGGGTTAGTTTGAGTTGGTTCCATTTGGTTTGGTGCTATCCTAGCACAACATTCACCAAATCCACCGCCTTTCCCAACCTGCCCTCGCCGACCTCCCCTTCTCCGTCATTGACCTTCCCAAATTCACCCTAACACTACTCGCAGGACGGCAGTCTCTTCATCACTATCTTCTCTACAACAGGAACCAGACATTTTTATTTTATTTTATTTTTTTGTTTCAAACGGTTACTTACGAAATTTTCGTCGTGTCAAGTTTTTAATAATACTTAAATTGGTGTGGGGCAACAAATTAAAACAACGTCATCGAGAAAGATATTTTCGTAGGTTCAAAACGGTTAGCGCATGTAAGGTCCCATATTTTTAGTTGCATTTATAGTTATTTTTTTAATTAGAATGAACCTTAGATAAGTTTTTACATAGCCGCTCACGTGTGATCATGTAGTTATGCATACTCACACTTCACCATTACCATGACTAGGTTTTGAGTTGGAAGGATTATGGTGGAGGTGTTATTGGTTTGTATATATTGGACAAGTGTCTTGTGATTCATGCTTTATTAGGAGGAGCTGTCATTTACAAATCATGCAAGCAGGAGGTGGTTGTGAATATTTAGCAGGTGGTGTTGAATTAGGAAGAGTGCACACGTTTCTTTGATTAGTGGCGTTATAGCCAAGCATGAGGTGGCTCATGCCAAGCCGAGTTCCTTTACTACAAATAGGGTAGTTACCCTTTGATTTCGAAATGGGAACTCATAGAATTTGCATGGAGCAGGCAAAAGGTTTAGTTATATATAGAGAGAGAGAGCTTCAGAACTGAAACGAGAGGGAGAAAGTTACCATGGGTATTTGATAGAGATCGGATTATAGGGTAGAAGGTTTATTTATAAGGGAAATGATTAAGAAGCAGCAAACTGAGAAATGGCTTGTGGTGTTACTCAACAGCATGCAGTGTAGACAGGGATAGATACATAATGAAATGGAAAATATGAGGACTATGTCGTGCATGCAACAAGAGTTCATGTAGACATTATATATATACTTATATATATATATATATATATATATAGAGAGAGAGAGAGAGAGAGAGAGAGAGAGAGAGAGAGAGAGAGAGAGAGAGATTAGAAAAGAAAAGAGAATGGAAGAAATAGATGGCAATCAAGGAGCTTACTCAAGTACATGGAGTTTAGTTGTTGTGGTAGTGATATGGATCTTTGTTTTAGCTTTGGAATCCAGGTAGGGGAAATAATGCAGACCTTCACAGAAATTGATTTTATTAAATTTTGTGAAGTGTTATAATATTCTTGATTTGTTTGGTTGATTAATGTTGTTGGATATTAATTGGTTAATTGTTTTAGTTAAGTGTTTACTTGCTATTGTTTATGGAATTACTGCTGGATTGCTATTCGTTGAGAATATATTGTGATACATGCGAAAGATGAAATGACATTATTTGTGTATCACTCATTTTGTGAGATGTGGTTGGAACTTCAGTGTTGAGATTGGAATTCGGAAATGAAGGTAGTTGGAAATAACCTTTTGTGTAGTTGAATCTATTCATTGTGAAACCAGTTCTGGGCGAGCCCAGTGTGCACGTTAGAATAGGATGTCGGTGGGATAAATTGTCGATGTGGTTGATTTGTGCTAGAGATTAATGAATTAGATAAGATGACTAGCAAAAAGGATTTATGAACTTGGGATATCGTATGGGGGTTAGTTTCTATAATAGAACATTTGAACCACCACTGCAGTGGTAAAATGCATGGTATGGGACATGTTGGTCCGCTTGTTTTATTATATAAATTAACGGGGGTAGCCGAAGAGGTTGCACTGTATTCATGCATTGTTATCAGTAATGATTTGATATTTGACTATATGATTCTATGACACTTAATTTAGTATTGTCAAGTTACTATGGTAAGGTTATGTCCCTACTGAGCTGTTGAAGTTCATCCCTCTATTGTTATGTAGGTTTACGAACTAGACATTCAAGAGGGTAGGCAGGATGAGATCGGATTAGATTGGAGAATAGAAAGTTTATTTATCTATTTACTGTAGGTTGTAAAGAATTCTTGATTTGTTTAAGAATCATGAGTTATTTTTATAAAAGAAATTTATTTTCCAACCTGTTTCAATTTCCTTTTAATTATTTAGTTTTAACCCATGTTTCGGATTCAGGTTTGAGTTTTTATTACCGACCTAGGTCCGGGCCTTGACATCGCACCTTTATTAGATAATTTTTTTCATCGGGCAAACTATGTTTATTTGACAAATGACTTCATTTCGTTGAGTAAGACTTTGATCATCGGCTTTTACGCGACCAACTTTTTTTTTACAAATGTCCGTCACCTAAGGTTTCAGACAACAAACTCCCAGTTGACCCCAAATAAGTGTTTCGTCATCAATGTGGTGGTTACGAAGTAATAAGAAAATAAGATCAAATAATACCGACAAGCGCATAATTTGTTAGCCGAAAACTTGATCTAAACCTAATATTTTACTGAGCATCAATTTTGTCCTTCTGCATTTTATTATTCAAATCAGCATACTTGAAGATAATTGAAGCCTTTTGGATAAGGAAGAAGAGCTTGACCTAGAACATGTACTCTAAACTTGTGTTTATCTCTTGACTAATTATATGGCTCGTTCTTTGATTGAATACCAGAGATTAGTATCTTCTAATCAGCAAACATTATTTCCCAGTATCATGATTTATTTTTGGGTTTTTATCACAAATGGAAATTGACTCTTACCATCAAGATAATTCCTGAAATTGAAAATAAATCAATGTAGTCCCTGAAAATAGGTGTCGCAAATCAATGTGGTCATTCCATCACAATTCTGTTAAAAAATCTGTTAAGTGTTGATGTGGCACATAAATGGGCCCCATAAGTCATTTTTTTTTCTCACAAATGATCCTTGAAATTGACCCATGATATCAAAATGGTCCTTGAATTTGACATGCGACATCAAAATGGTCACTAAAATTGAAAATTAATCAATGTAGTCCCTCAAGTAAGTGTCTCAAATCAATGTAGTCAATCCATCACAATTCTGTCAAAAATTCTGTTATGTGCCGATGTGACACATAAATGGGTCACACAAGTCTAATTAAATTTTAAAAAAATTACAAATAGGCTTAATAATTTAATAGCTAATAAAAAAATTGTCAACCTAAAAGCCCAGTCCTGCAATCACCTTCGATCCTAGTCCACATTTATATACCTCTGTCGCTCTATATTCTCTAGAAAGAAAAAAAAAAAATTTCTCAATACACCAATCTTTACACACTTCACCGAATTGAACCTAGATCAAGATCACCTTTGGTGACGGCTTTGCCTATTGGCAACGACTTCTGGGACATCACTGTTAACATTTAAGCGATTAACATCCTTACAACCTTAATCTTGGAAAGCTTGTTCGACCACTTCCCTGGTAGTCTGGTGATAC
The DNA here is from genome assembly GCF_041283825.1 of Pyrus communis. Taxonomy (NCBI): domain Eukaryota; kingdom Viridiplantae; phylum Streptophyta; class Magnoliopsida; order Rosales; family Rosaceae; genus Pyrus; species Pyrus communis. The sequence continues at coordinate 5,748,571 of NC_142576.1, read as the reverse complement.
AAAGAACGACGAGGTCTGCCTTGAGATAATGAGGTTATAACCGAGGTGCGTCAATTGTTGGTTGAAAAATATTTCCACACCCACTCTTAGGCTTTGGTTAAGTCTTGTGCTTTTGAGAATTTATGGAATGGAGCTCTCTTCGGGGTAGACCCTACTATAAGAAAAAAAATTTCCATTGTCAAAAAGGTATTTAGACAACTTTTTAAATTAATTATTAAACCCACATTAACACATAATAAGTTTTTTTACATAATTGTGACGGAAAGATCATATTTATTTGTGACACTTATTTTCAAGGACTACATTGATTGATTTTCAATTTCAAGGACCGCATTGATGGTGTGGGTCAATTTCAAGGACCATTTATGATACAAATCTGTAAATCTTGTGGGACCCATTTATGTGTCATATCAGCACTTAACGGAATTTTTACCAAAATTGTGACTAAATAATCACATTGATTTGTGACACCTATTTTCAAGGACTACATTGATTGATTTTTAATTTCACAGACCATCTTGATGATAAGGATCAATTTCAATGATCATTTGTGATAAAAACTCTTTATTTTTTTATCTAACTATTTAAGGACAAGTGTGAAGATGAATATAATAATCTAGTTTCTATTCCCATATAATGTGACAAGATAATTACAATAACTAACATGTGAATTTGATGCTTAATTATTTGGCTTATATATTTTTGTTTCGGCGGTCAACTGATAGGATTATCGAGGTCGGCTATAAACTACTTGTCTTAATTTGGTCATGAATCATGAACATGCTTCATGCAGTGCTTTGGACTGCTAGACTTAATGCCCAATTAGGAATGTATTGCAGCATCATAATCTTCTTAAAATTCATGGGGAATGTTTGGAGATATTTTCGCCGATGAAGGACACACCAGTATTATTTATTAATGATTTTTAATATTCAAATATGGCTATGCCGTTACCAAAATCCATTAGAACATTTTTCTTAATATCCAGAAAAACATTAAAGAATAACCTTTCAGAAATAATGTAAGCAAACAGTCATTATTTTTAATTGGTTTTGTGAATTCAAAAACGATCATAAAACTTATTTTTGTGTCATTTTTGTTGAACCGTAAGATTTGTAAAATTTATGTAGGACATTTTAGAGATGTTTTAGAGAATACAAGTAAGACACGTTAAATTGTGACAGGTTGATTATAAAAAAAATATGTCATATAGGTAGATGAATACAATTAACCTATGATATAGTTGATTATAAAAATTAAAAATAAAATCTATAAATTGGATTTAAAGTAGGAGGAAGAACAAGAAATAACCAAAAAATAAATAAAAAGAAATAATCAAGGAGATAATTAGGAAGAAATTTAATTTTTATATTAAATCTTATCATTAAAGAGATAATTATTGATAATAAAGTAATTGAATTTACGAAATTGAACTTATTTTAATAAACTGGACTATTCTTACTAGGCTCAAAAAATTAGATTAACATCAAGTTTTTCCTAGAAGGAACACTTTACATATCAAGAATTTGTTAAAGTTAATAGTCAAGTTAGGATAAAGAGTTCTTCTTCAAAAAAAAGAAAAAAAAATTAATGATAATTTTTTTTTTTTTTTTTTTTTTGGGAATGGCAAAAATAGATAAAAGCGCTCCAATTCTACATCTTATTAATTAAACATTTGTGGGTTTTCAACTTTTTATTAAAACGCTTTGTATGTTGATTAAGGTGCTTCCATCTTTATCCATGTCATTTTTTAATTTCCAACTCATCATTTTAAGTAAATTTGAAAGAAAAATAAGAGTTATTTATACTGAAACTGATCATGTAACATCCCACATCGTCTAGGGGAGAGGATCATGCAAGCTTTATATGTATATTCTCATCTCTATCTAGCACAAGGCCTTTTGGGAGCTCATTGGCTTTGGGTTCTATAGGAACTCCGAAGTTAAGCGAGTTCACGCGAGAACAATCCCAGGATGGGTGACCCACTGGGAAGTTCTCGTGTGAGTTCCCAGAAACAAACCGTGAGGGTATGGTCGGGGCTCAAGCGGACAATATCGTGCTACGGTGCAGTCGAGCCCCAAATGTGGTGGGGGCCCGGGTCGGGATGTGACAATTTGGTATCAGAGCCAATCCCTGGTTGGATGTGTGCCGACGAGGATGTCGGGCCCTTGAGAGGGGTGGATTGTAACATCCCACATCGCCCGGGATGTGGTGGGGGCCCGGGCAAAGATGTGACAATTTGGTATCAGAGCCAATCCCTGGTCGGATGTGTGCCGACAAGGACGTCGGGCCCCTGAGGGGGGGGGTGAATTGTAACATCCCACATCGCCCAGGGGAGAGGATCTTGTAAGCCTTTTATGTATATTCTCATCTCTACCTAGCACGAGGCCTTTCGGGAGCTCACTGGCTTCGAGTTCCGTAGAAACTCCGAAGAGAAGCGAGTTTGCATGAGAGCAATCCCAGGAGAGGTGACCCACTGGGAAGTTCTCGTGTGAGTTCCCAGAAACAAAACCGTGAGGGCGTGGTCAGGGCCCAAAGTGGACAATATCGTGCTACGGTGGAGTCAGGATATGGTGGGGGCCTGGACCGGGATGTGACAAATCAAATCTAAAATCCCTAAATTTTTGAAAAGCAAATAAGTTTGAAAATTTTGATTGAGTCATTATCCCAATAATTAATTGTTAAGAATTTAATATAATTAATTTTCGGTACAAAGTTTTAATATGAAAAATTCTCTCTTTGTTAAGGATCATAACGTACCGCTAGATTGTACGTATCAAATTAAGTTAACACATTGTACCAATACCATGGTACATACTAAAACAAGAAAAACATAACGTACTAAAATTAGTAATATGTAATGTACCAAAATATTAATACGTACCAACACTATGATTATATAATGTACCAATTATGTACCAAGTTATTGGTACGTTATGTTTAATACATATGTGCATTCATATATCATGTCCATAATTGGTACGTTATGTTTGTTAGTTGTATTTTTAGACTTTTAATGATATTTTTTTGAAAATTTTGATTGAGTCATTATCCCAATAATTAATTGTTAAGAATTTGATATCATTAATTTTCAGTACAAAGTTTTAAAATGAAAAATCCTGTATTTGTTAAGGGTCATAACGTACCACTAGATTGTACGTACCAAAGTTAAGTTAACACATTGTACCAATACCATGGTACATACTAAAACAAGAAAAACATAACGTACCAAAATTAGTAATATGTAATGTACCAAAATATTAATACGTACCAAAACTAAGATTATATAATGTACCAATTATGTACCAAGTTAGTGGTTTGTTATGTTTAATACATATGTGCATTCATATATCATGTCCATAATTGGTACATTATGTTTAATAGGATATTAGTTGTATTTTTAGACTTTTAATGATATTTTTTGAAATTTTGATTGAGTCATTATCCCAATAATTAATTGTTAAGAATTTGATATAATTAATTTTCAGTACAAAGTTTTAATATGAAAAATTCTCTCTTTGTTAAGCGTCATAACGTACCACTAGATTGTACATACCAAAGTTAAGTTAACACATTGTACCAATACCATGGTACATACTAAAACAAGAAAAACATAACGTACCAAAATTAGTAGTATGTAATGTACCAAAATATTAATACGTACCAAAACTAAGATTATATAATGTACCAATTATGTACCAAGTTATTGGTATGTTATGTTTAATACATATGTGCATTCATATATCATGTCCATAATTGGTACGTTATGTTTAATAGGATATTAGTTGTATTTTTAGACTTTTAATGATATTTTTTGAAAATTTTGATTGAGTCATTATCCCAATAATTCGTTGTTAAGAATTTGATATAATTAATTTTCAGTACAAAGTTTTAATATGAAAAATTCTCTCTTTGTTAAGGATCATAACGTACTGCTATATTGTACGTACTAAAGTTAAGTTAACACATTGTACCAATACCATGGTACATACTAAAACAAGAAAAACATAACGTACCAAAATTAGTAATATGTAATGTACCAAAATATTAATACGTACCAAAACTAAGATTATATAATGTACCAATTATGTACCAAGTTATTGGTACGTTATGTTTAATACATATGTGCATTCATATATCATGTCCATAATTGGTACGTTATGTTTGTTAGTTGTATTTTTAGACGTTTAATGATATTTTTTTGAAAATTTTGATTGAGTCATTATCCCAATAATTAATTGTTAAGAATTTGATATAATTAATTTTCAGTACAAAGTTTTAATATGAAAAATTCTCTCTTTGTAAAGGATCATAATGTACCGCTGGACTGTACGTACTAAAGTGAAGTTAACACATTGTACCAGTAACATGGTACATACTAAAACAAGAAAAACATAACGTACCAAAATTAGTAGTATGTAATGTACGAAAATATTAATAAGGACCAAAACTAAGATTTTATAATGTACCAATTATGTACCAAGTTATTGGTACTTTATGTTTAATACATATGTGAATTCATATATCATGTCCATAATTGGTACGTTATGTTTGTTAGTTGTATTTTTAGACGTTTAATGATATTTTTTGAAAATTTTGATTGAGTCATTATCCCAATAATTAATTGTTAAGAATTTGATATAATTAATTTTCAGTACAAAGTTTTAATATGAAAAATTCTCTCTTTGTTAAAGGTCATAACGTACCACTAGATTGTACGTACCAAAGTTAAGTTAACACATTGTACCGATACCATGGTACATACTAAAGCAAGAAAAACATAACGTACAAAAATTAGTAATATGTAATGAACCAAAATATTAAAACGTACCAAAACTAAGATTATATAATGTACCAATTAGGTACCAAGTTATTGGTACGTTATGTTTAATACATATGTGCATTCATATATGATGTCCATGATTGGTACGTTATGTTTGTTAGTTGTATTTTTAGACATTTAATGATATTTTTGGAAAATTTTGATTGAGTCATTATCCCAATAATTAATTGTTAAGAATTTGATATAATTAATTTTCAGTACAAAGTTTTAATATGAAAAATTCTCTCTTTGTTAAGGATCATAACGTAACGCTGGATTGTACGTACTAAAGTTAAGTTAACACATTGTACCAATACCATGGTACATACTGAAACAAGAAAAACATAACGTACCAAAATTAGTAATATGTAATGTACCAAAATATTAATACGTTCCAAAGTTAAGATTATATAATGTACCAATTATGTACCAAGTTATTGGTATGTTATGTTTAATACATATGTGCATTCATATATCATGTCCATAATTGGTCCGTTATGTTTAATAGGATGTTAGTTGTATTTTTTGACTTTTAATGATATTTTTTGAAAATTTTGATTGAGTCATTATCCCAATAATTCATTGTTAAGAATTTGATATAATTAATTTTCAGTACAAAGTTTTAATATGAAAAATTCTCTCTTTGTTAAGGATCATAACGTACCGCTAGAGTGTATGTACTAAAGTTAAGTTAACAAATTGTACCAATACCATGGTACATACTAAAACAAGAAAAACATAACGTACCAAAATTAGTAATATGTATTGTACCAAAATATTAATACGTACCAAAACTAAGATTATATAATGTACCAATTATGTACCAAGTTATTGGTACGTTATGTTTAATACATATGTGCATTCATATATAATGTCCATAATTGGTACGTTATGTTTGTTAGTTGTATTTTTAGACGTTTAATGATATTTTTTAAAAATTTTGATTGAGTCATTATCCCAATAATTAATTGTTAAGAATTTGATATAATTAATTTTCAGTACAAAGTTTTAATATGAAAAATTCTCTCTTTGTTAAGGATCATAACGTACCGCTGGATTGTACGTACTAAAGTTAAGTTAACACATTGTACCAATACCATGTTACATACTAAAACAAGAAAAACATAACGTACCAAAATTAGTAGTATGTAATGTACCAAAATATTAATAAGGACCAAAACTAAGATTATATAATGTACCAATTATGTACCAAGTTATTGGTACGTTATGTTTAATACATATGTGCATTCATATATCATGTCCATAATTGGTACGTTCTGTTTGTTAGTTGTATTTTTAGACTTTTAATGATATTTTATGAAAATTTTGATTGAGTCATTATCCCAATAATTCATTGTTAAGAATTTGATATAATTAATTTTTAGTACAAAGTTTTAACATGAAAAATTCTCTATTTGTTAAGGGTCATAACGTACCACTAGATTATAGGTACCAAAGTTAAGTTAACACATTGTACCAATACCATGGTACATACTAAAACAAGAAAAACATAACGTACCAAAATTAGTAATATGTAATTTACCAAAATATTAATACGTACCAAAACTAAGATTATATAATGTGTCAATTATGTAGCAAGTTATTGGTACGTTATGTTTAATACATATGTGCATTCGTATATCATGTCCATACTTGGTACGTTATGTTTGTTAGTTGTATTTTTAGACGTTTAATGATATTTTTTTAAAATTTTGATTGAGTCATTATCCGAATAATTAATTGTTAAGAATTTGATATAATTAATTTTCAGTACAAAGTTTTAATATGAAAAATTCTCTCTTTGTTAAGGATCATAACGTACCGCTGGATTGTACGTACTAAAGTTAAGTTAACACATTGTACCTGTGACATTCCACATCGCCCAGGGGAGTGATCCTTAAATATATATTCTCATCTCTACCTAGCACGAGGCCTTTTGGGAGCTCACTGGCTTCGGGTTCGGTAGAAACTCCGAAGTTAAGCGAGAAGGGGGCTAGAGCAATCCCATGATGGGTGACCCACTGGGAAGTTGCTCGTGAGTTCCCAAAAACAAAACCGTGAGGGAGTGGTAAGCCCAAAGCGGACAATATCGTGCTACGGTGGTGGAGCGGGCCCGGGATGTGATCCGCCCCGGGCCGGGATATGACAATTTGGTATCAGAGCCTAACCCTGGCTGCGTGTGTGCCGACGAGGACGTCGGACCCCCAAGGGGGGTGGATTGTGACATCCCACATCGCCCAGGGGAGTGATCCTTAAATGTATATTCTCATCTCTACCTAGCACGAGGCCTTTTGGGAGCTCACTGGCTTCAGGTTCTGTAGGAACTCCGAAGTTAAGCGAGAAGGGGGCTAGAGCAATCCCATGATGGGTGACCCACTGGGAAGTTGTTCGTGAGTTCCCAAAAACAAAACCGTGAGGGAATGGTAAGCCCAAAGCGGACAATATCGTGCTACGGTGGTGGAGCGGGCCCGGGAAGTGATCCGCCCCGGGCCGGGATATGATAGTACCAATACCATGGTCCATACTAAAACAAGAAATACATAACGTACCAAAATTACTAATATGTAATGTACCAAAATATTAATACATACCAAAACTAAGATTTTATAATGTACCAATTATGTACCAAGTTATTGGTACGTTATGTTTAATACATATGTGCATTCATATATCATGTCCATAATTGGTATGTTATGTTTGTTAGTTATATTTTTAGACGTTTAATGATATTTTTTGAAAATTTTGATTGAGTCATTCTCCCAATAATTAATTGTTAAAAATTTGATATAATTAATTTTCAGTACAAAGTTTTAATATGAAAAATTATCTCTTTGTTAAGGATCATAACGTACCGCTGGATTGTACGTACTAAAGTTAAGTTAACACATTGTACCAATACCATGGTACATACAAAAACAAGAAAAACATAACGTACCAAAATTAGTAATATGTAATGTACCAAAATATTAATACTTACCAAAACTAAGATTATATAATGTACCAATTATGTACCAAGTTATTGGTACGTTATGTTTAATACATATGTGCATTCATATATCATGTCCATAATTGGTACATTCTGTTTGTTAGTTGTATTTTTAGACTTTTAATGATATTTTTTGAAAATTTTGATTGAGTTATTATCCCAATAATTAATTGTTAAGAATTTGATATAATTAATTTTCAGTACAAAGTTTTAATATGAAAAATTCTCTCTTTGTTAAGGATCATAACGTACCACTGGATTGCACGTACTAAAGTTAAGTTAACACATTGTACCAATACCATGGTACATACTAAAACAAGAAAAACATAAAGTACCAAAATTAGTAGTATGTAATGTACCAAAATATTAATAAGGACCAAAACTAAGATTTTATAATGTACCAATTATGTACCAAGTTATTGGTATGTTATGTTTAATACATATGTGCATTCATATATCATGTCCATAATTGGTACGTTATGTTTAATAGGATGTTAGTTGTATTTTTAGACTTTTAATGATATTTTTTGAAAATTTTGATTGAGTTATTATCCCAATAATTAATTGTTAAGAATTTGATATAATTAATTTTCAGTACAAAGTTTTCATATGAAAAATTCTGTATTTGTTAAGGGTCATAACGTACCACTAGATTGTACGTACTAAAGTTAAGTTAACACATTGTACCAATACCATGGTACATACTAAAACAAGAAAAACATAACGTACCAAAATTAGTAGTATGTAATGTACCAAAATATTAATAAGGACCAAAACTAAGATTATATAATGTACCAATTATGTACCAAGTTATTGGTTTGTTATGTTTAATACATATGTGCATTCATATATCATGTCCATAATTGGTACATTATGTTTAATAGGATATTAGTTGTATTTTTAGACTTTTAATGATATTTTTTGAAATTTTGATTGAGTCATTATCCCAATAATTAATTGTTAAGAATCTGATATAATTAATTTTCAGTACAAAGTTTTAATATGAAAAATTCTCTCTTTGTTAAGCGTCATAACGTACCACTAGATTGTATATACCAAAGTTAAGTTAACACATTGTACCAATACCATGGTACATACTAAAACAAGAAAAACATAACGTACCAAAATTAGTAGTATGTAATGTACCAAAATATTAATAAGGACCAAAACTAAGATTATATAATGTACCAATTATGTACCATGTTATTGGTATGTTATGTTTAATACATATGTGCATTCATATATCATGTCCATAATTGGTATGTTATGTTCAATAGGATGTTAGTTGTATTTTTAGACTTTTAATGATATTTTTTGAAAATTTTGATTGAGTCATTATCCCAATAATTAATTGTTAAGAATTTGATATAATTAATTTTCAGTACAGAGTTTTAATATGAGAAATTCTCTCTTTGTTAAGGATCATAACGTACCGCTAGATTGTACGTACTAAAGTTAAGTTAACACATTGTACCGATACCATGGTACATACTAAAACAAGAAAAACATAACGTACCAAAATTAGTAATATGTAATGTACCAAAATATTAATACGTACCAAAACTAAGATTGTATAATGTACCAATTATGTACCAAGTTATTGGTACGTTATGTTTAATACATATGTGCATTCATATATCATGTCCATAATTGGTACGTTATGCTTGTTAGTTGTATTTTTAGACTTTTAATGATATTTTTTGAAAATTTTGATTGTGTCATTATCCCAATAATTAATTGTTAAGAATTTGATATAATTAATTTTCAGTACAAGGTTTTATTATGAAAAATTCTCTCTTTGTTAAGGGTCATAACGTACCACTAAATTGTACGTACCAAAGTTAAGTTAACACATTGTGCCAATACCATGGTACATACTAAAACAAGAAAAGCATAATGTACCAAAATTAATAATATTTAATGTACCAAAATATTAATACGTACCAAAACTAAGATTATATAAGGAGAAATTAGGTTATCATCCTTCATTGTACTACTTCTTTGATTAAAATCCTATTCCCTTTCAATTTTTTTATTAAGTTTCTTGAGTATTAATAGCATCATTAATTATTTCAATAATAAAATATTTTTTATTTTTAAATATATTCATTTAATGTGAAAAATGGTACAATTAGTATATTTATAAGGAATTGTTATTAGCACTCCAAAAATCTCATGTGGCACTCCAAACTTTCTATAATTAGAAAGAAAAATACATTTGTGAGGAGTGTAGAATGAGATTTTTGGAGTGCTAATAACAGTTCCCTATTTATATTTATGACTAAATTTTTTATCATATATTTTTAGTTTTAGTTTTTAATTTGTAATTCTTTTTTAAATTGTACCAATTTTCTTTTCAGTTTTAATTTGTACCTATATATTAATTTCTTTTTGTGCCCATATTTTTTAAAGTTTATTTGTATTTGTACCCATATATTTTTTTATATGTACTTTTTATTTTGTTAAATGTACCCATGCTAATTATATGTACCCAGTCATGTAAAACTTTTTAATGTTAAAATGTACTCATTCTTAAATATACCAATTTGTTATATGTAAAATGTTGTGACAACCCGTCCCGGACTTTTCGTACCGTAGGGGTGAAATGACAGTTTTGCCCCTAGTATTTTTGTTTCGTTGTGTGGTCGTTTTTGGAAATTGGTTGGATGTTTTTGGACCACACACACACACCCACACTCATTCCTCTACTTTCCCTGTCCCGTATCTGTCTCTCTCTTTCCCTTCTTCTCCATATGTACGGACAAGGACTCAATCACTTGAAAACTTGGTAGATCGAGGAAACAAACTACATAGTTATGCTCGTGAGGTTCTTAGGAGTTCAACCATACCCATTTCAGGTAAGGGAACCCTTGTTTTCACGTCGAACCTGAGAGGTGTAAATCAGGGTACTGTTCATGCACAGGTTAATTCTTGTGTTTTTGGGAATTTCAAGTTTGTAGGAAGCTTGGTGAGGTCCTTAGGAGGCTCGGGGTGGTTCGTTTGAAGGTTTTGGACTTCGGGATCGTGAGTTACACGTTTGGCCGGAGTTGGTGGTGTTTTCCTGGCGAGATTCCGTTGGTTTTAGTGCTTGAAAGTGGTAAGGATTTGTTCCTCTTGTTGTAAGCTTCATTTTGGTACCAATTTTGTGAAATTTGGATGAAAAACGAGTGAGATACGAAGTTTGGAAATTTTCCCGGTTTTCCGGCGATGGCGCTGGAGTTTGGCCGGAGAATATGACGGAATATTCCTAATGGCGTTAACGGAATCTGTTAGACTTAACGAAATATTCCTGACGGCGTTAACTGACGCCATCAGTGTGCCAGGCACGTGCCTGCGCGTGGGCGGCGCGTGTGGCTGTGCCTTGGCCGGCGCGTGCGGTGTCGGAAAATTATTTTAAAAATATGGGGATGTTCGTGAGGTTGAGTAGATCACGTTGGTGTATTCATACACCCCATTTGAGCATTGTATGAGAAGTTATTTCGTAATGTTGGTTATGTGCTTTAAAATTAATGTTTTTATAGTTGTTTCGCATATAGGTGAGACCTATCTCGAGGACGAGCGCAGTCACTCGAGGCAAGGGGGTTACGACCCTTCTACATACCAGTGAGTGGGCTTTTGGTTTTCTGTATATACCTATATACTTATGATTTTCCCAGAAAATGAAATGAAACGCTTATATGTTTTAAATGCCATGAATTACAATTGCATATTTAGTTATGCATTAGTAGTTGTGTATATATATATATATATATATATATATGTGTGTTTGGTGCTGCGGACGCACATGTAAGTGTCAGGTAAGTTATGGTTCATGTTTGTGTCTAGTAGTGATATGAGATGTATAGAGAGCACATAACCTGCACCCCCGGTGTTAGTGTTCCCGCCCAGAGTAGGGCACAGTCCTTCACGTGATGTTCACCTCCCGCACCATACGCTCATCTTGGATCCAAGTTAGGTGCACAGTTCTGTGATACAAACCACTTTAGGTGGTTCCGACTTGTAGGTGACCCGCGATTATTCGCCCAGTCTTCACGTGATCGTAGCACCTGAGTGTATCTATTTGCACCCAGTCCTGTCGTACAGACCACTTTAGGTGGTTTCGACTCGTGTGCAGATGTAGTTAGTAAGTTGGAGATTTGAGCTCTAGATTCAGCCGCATAGGTCACGTTAGGTGACTCCGGCTGACAGATTATATGACATTGTTTTAACATTACCTGAGTACTTGCATTCTATTTAGAGGCATACAACATGGCATATTTTTCTGAGCATGTTTTCTATATTATGTGTATAGTCTATTTTTCTAGGAAGTATACAGGTTTTACGGCGAAGAGTTAGAACTTTGTTATTGAAATGATTTTAAAAAGCTTTGTTTTTGCCCACTCACACTTATTGTTTTGCGCCCATCCAGGTTCTAGTTTGGATAGCGCTTTTGGTGGCTCCCCATAGGATTTCTCGGCATATCTGACAGATTATCACCAGTGTAGGACCACCTTTAGGTGTGTTTATTTAGTGTTGTTTCTCTCGGACTGCACTAGCTCTTCTGTGCTCTGAACATTGTTTTTCACACTTACGCTTGCACATGTTTGTTATTTACTTTGTGTATAGCTAGGTTTGTATTTATTTGTACTTTTATTATTATTTCTTAGCTTCCGCACTGTGCACATGGTTACGTCACTTCCAGGTGACGGGCAGCATGCCCTGATCTCAGTCAGGGTGTGTCAAATGTACCCTTTTTTTATATATATAATTTATTCAGTTTTTTTCTAATCCATTTTTAAACTTATATGGGTACATTCTCTTTTTATTTATTTATTTATTTTTTTTTAATTTAAAATGTATCCGTATCAAGTTTAATCAAAGAAATTTACTAATATTATTAAGCCTAGTATCTTCCTTTTTTTTTTTTTTTTTGTGATTTTGAAGAATGTACCCATGTTTTGATTAAGTTTTTTGTTAATTTTGATGAATGTACCCATGTTTATATACACACACAATAGTATATTTATATTTTAATATTTTTAATCCTACAAATTATGATTTTTTATTTAAAATCTCATTTATATAAAAAAAACTAAAATTTCTAATTTTTAATTTAAAAAATATAGTACGTTCATAAAAATAAATTATCACATTAATTTCAGGGACCTCGATCAAAAATTAAAAACCAACAAGGTTTCAATCAAAGAATATTCATAGCTAAGGACCGCATCCAAAGTCTCCCATTATATAATGTACCAATTATGTACCAAGTTATTGGTACGTTATATTTAATACATATGTGCATTCATTTATCATGTCCATAATTGGTACGTTATGTTTAATGGGATGTTAGTTGTATTTTTAGACTTTTAATGATATTTTTTATTTGAGTAATGGAAAGTGTCTTTTGAAATGAATTATGGGATAATATATCTCCTAGATTTTAGGATTTAGGTGATATTAATTTGTCATTTGATTGGTAAACCAAATATATGTAATTTATTAAAAAATAGATAAGAATGTTTGATCAAAACTCTAAAAGCTATGGATGTTAAATCTAAGAATTTCAAAACTGAGGCGCCTATAACAAAATACCCCATTAAATTAATAAGGCTCTTTTAAAGGGTGAAAGTAGGGTGGGTTCAAAAAACTAAAAACCGAAAAAAATCGAAAACCGCATCGAACCGAAAAAAACCGAACCAAAACTGCCAAAACCAAACCAAACTGAATCTTGCCAGTTCGGTTTCAGTTTTTAAGGTCCGGAAACCGAATCCAAAAAAAGATCATATATAAATAATCAAAAACATGTTGGCGTCAAGGTTTGAACCCCTGACCTCTAGGTTGGGTAGTTGCTTCAAGCCAACTTGACCATAAGGTTTCTAATATTTAACACTTTATAAAATTTCTTAAGTTACAAACCCTAGCCGTCACTCACACTCCCATTTCAGCTTTTCACCTTTTCTCAAACTCCTTCTCTTCGAGTCTCTGCCTTTGCTTCCTCAATTTGTGAAATCCTGTTCCCGGATTTCACTGTTATAATCTACGCATTGTTATTATTAAAATTTTATGTTATTTTCAGGAATTTATATTAATTTATTTGAATTTAGATTTTAATTAAACCAGTTGCGAAGTTTGAAGTTTGGAAATTAATTATTTAAAATCCGTAGATCTTTCGAGGTCACAATTTATATTTCTGAATAGAGCTCGATCCCACGAACGCATAGGCGAAAACCGTTTGCAAGTCCAGATTATAGCGGTATAGTTACAGACGTCTGAAGTTGTGATACTATAGATTTTAGAAATTAATTATCTCCCACTTTGTGGGTAAGCGGCCCAGATCGATATGGGGTTGAGGGGAACATCAGAATTGAAAAGAAAAAAAAAAAAAAAAAAAAAAAAAGGAAGAAGAGACCTCCCCTCTCGTCAGTACACCCGCGCCCCTACCTGAGCAAATTTCGGTCGAACCACCACCATATAACACCTGCAACTTCTTCTACAACATTCCTTCTACCATTTTCACCCAAGATTGTGGGTTTTTAGGTCAAAAATTGTGAAGAACAGTGCGAGGAACCCGAAGGTGTTCGATAGCGATTCGGTCGTTCTGGCGAGTTTCACCACCCATCACTACCCTCAATCAACTCCCCTTAGACCCAGGAACAAGATCCAACCAGTGGTAGGGGCGTTGGAACACCTAGGAAAGATAATCGAATAACACTCACCTTAAGGTTTTTGGCGGGTTCGAGCTAAATTAGGGCTTTTCCCGGCCAAATTGGGCTTGGCCACATGTATAAAGTTTACTCTACTCACTGAGATCTACTTACCTGTAAAATTTAGTAATTTTTAAAAATAGTTGAATGTTCCGGCAAGTCGAGGTGGCCGATCGACACCTGCAGCTGCGCATGGCCAGTGGGCTGCCGATGCTATTTTATGCTAAATTGATATCTTGATCTCAGATTTGATATCTATATGATGTGTTTTGATTATTGTGAACCTAGTTTAATTAAGGTACATTACTTGATTATTATATGAATCGATGCTCCAACCGATGGATCGCGATGAGAATTTAGTATGTGGTTATAATAACATAATGTGGACTTTGGGGAGTTATGGATCAGAAATCCGATGTACGGATCTTCCGGATTGAATTACGTAGGGTTGTGGACCCTACCATTGACCGAGAGTTGACTTTTGGTCAACATGTCTCGACATGTTTAAATACTAAATCTAGTATCACGGGATATTAGGTGAAGTCTAGTGGGGCCACATTGGTTAGAGAGTGACTAGAATATATGTGATATAATTATTACCTTAATTTCTTATATTGATATTATTTGTGAATATGATTTGGGTTATAAATGAAATTTATATTGAAATGTGAATTATGTGTATATATATATATGCCACATACCTATGTTTATTAAATGTGAATTCTATTAAAGTGTTATTTTTATTTCTGATTATTTATCTATTTTCATTAAGTATGATTTGACTTGTGCATTGGAAATATGGTTTATATTGTATGATTGGATTGATGTGATGAAATGTGAGGGCTAGTAGTGGACCGTTAACCCATTGTCATGGGGTTTGTTGCTTCGAAACATGTGTCACCCTTCGTGTCATTCTTTCATTCTCGTTTAGTTGAGTCTTTGTAACTTGAGTAACTTGATCCATGTCTTGTTTCACTGATTGGTGTTATGCATTCTAATCTGCAATTCCGTTGAGTGATGGTCCGTAATCGTATCTTGGTTGGATTCCGTTGAGTGATGGTCCAGAATCCCTTCTACTCCACGATTCCATTGAGTGATGGTCCGGAATCGTATCCTGGTTTGGATTCTGTCGAGTGATGGTCCGGAATCCCCTTTGTTGTCTTGGCTACATTGAGTAGTTCGAAATCTCATTCTTTCGAGATATAGGCTTTGGCCAAACTGTGTCACTCTAGCCCTGCATTCGATGAATGGTATGTGTTATTGATGATGTGATGCTTGGCATTATTGTTTGATGTGATTATGGAAGGATGTGGGTTATGGTTATTGTAATTATGATTAGACTTGTTGACCATTGTGACTAGTGAATATGATTATGCTCCGTCGTTTGTTTTTTGTAATATTGTATGATATGCATTGTGATATATTGTTGAGGCATAGTGATTTATGTGATGAATATTCGAGTATAGTGAATTGGTGAACTACGAAGGGCTTGATCCCTGTTGAGGGTACGTAGGCAGTCTAATGAGGAGGTTAGATGCAGCCATAAAATATTCAGAAATTACTACGCAATTTGGACCTTGAGTGGTGCTTTATTCATATCCCGGAGGCGGGGTATGTTAGATATACGAGTATTTGGTGATGTCACGTGTTGATCCTGGACATATGTCAAGATCGGGGCATGACACAATCTCTCTCTCTCTCTCTCTCCCCTTCCTCTCTTCCTCCAAATCATTCTCTCCAGTCTTCTCATGTCCTCCTCACGGATTCCTTCTTCCAAACCATGATTTTCCCTCCCCCCCCCCCTTTGGAATCGGAACCCCTCCGAATTGGGAGATTCTAATCCGGGTTTTCCGATCTCTCACAGGTAATTTTCGAATCAAAACGAATATGATTTATATTGTGATTTTCTGAATTAAAATGGGTTTTTCTTTTAATTATTTTGTTGGGGTTTTGCATATTATAATCTTCCAATTTGGCAGCAAATGCATAAGTGTTGCCATTGCTGACGAGAGGTTTGGGACTAAAAATAAACCACCAAGGTAAAAATCTCTCTTGGCTGCTATTTAGTTCTATTGGGTTTATTTTCATGGAAAAATCAAAGATTTAACACATGCATGCGTTTTCTCTACGAGAGCTCTCGGATCTGCAACAAGAAAGACGCACCGACACCTAATAATGTCAGATCCATGGCTAATCGTCCCAATTCGTATTCATTTGATGCAGAAGTTTCTGCATCTTCACTGCTCAATCGTTGCAGATTTCTTCCAGATTGAAAAAAAAATTCATGGAAAAAACTGAAAAATAAATCGAAACAGAACCGAAAAAAAATTGAACCGAACCAAACTAAACCGAAATTTCTATTCGGTTTCAATTTTGGCAAAAAATGTAACCGTTTCGAACCAAACCCAGCCCTAGGTGAAAGAGCTAGCTAGGTGTCACTGTATGGAAGGATGACCAGGACTGTGTAACCAAGTTGGACTTATACCCTTGGTCACATTGAGGGATTTTAGAGTGCATTTTTGCTCACCACCATTTAATGTGGTGTATATTCACCATCTTATTTATCACCGTTAGATGAATTTGAATTTTGAGATTTGTACCTATTTACTACACGAATCTTGAAATTCAAACTCATCTAATAGTGATAAATAAGATGATGAACATAAGAGCAAAAATGCTCCCGGGATTTTAAATACACAATGAGTCATTAAATAGTTAATTAATTAAGGTTATATTTCTTATGATGAAAGGCAATTACGTTGAAAAGACAGGAATCATTATCTATCTAATTTTCTTGATTAAAATACAAAGGATACGTGTGACGTATAAGTCACCACCTCAAGAAGCAGCCAAAACAGCAAAGAGAATTGAGTTGGGAACTATTTGTTGAATTACGTGTACAGTGTGTAGAAAGTTGGTGAAAGCAATTGGCTTTTGTTTATGAAGATAACATTGTGATTAATAATTCTCCATTTCAATAATCATCTGTTTTTTGTTAACTATTTTATGCTTAATTAATTTGTCATTACGTTGTCACCAACCGATATATAATGATGGATTAAAATTCATCAGCAAATCAAACCCAAAGAGAAAAAGTCTTCAAACCCTCTAAAAATATTCACCAATAAAGAAAAAGATGATGCAATCAGAGATGAAGTTTCAGACCTTCTGGCCATGCCTGAATGAAACAAATTCAACTTTGGATACAAATGAATACACTGAGCAGATGGGGAGCTCTGAATTTTCTTCGATTTTCATGCCATCGGACGAATTTTCAGAAACTTCTAGTTCTTTTCCATTTTCAACCATGTTTTCTGGTGAAGTTGAACAACTTGCAGATTGTGA
Organism: Pyrus communis; assembly: GCF_041283825.1. NCBI lineage: Eukaryota > Viridiplantae > Streptophyta > Magnoliopsida > Rosales > Rosaceae > Pyrus > Pyrus communis. Next base: position 5,730,732 of record NC_142576.1, on the reverse strand, counting down.
TCATCTCCTGCAAGCCACATGGATGGCGGAAGAGGAATTTCCCATGGAGTTGGGAGGATTCGAGACGAATTATTTGATGGGTGAGATTGAAAATATGTATGCCTCAGTTTGTGATCAGCTTCCTTCACCGCAATTTTTTGTTGAAGGAAATCGTGTGTGGAGTCCAAACTCTTTTGTGACATCTGAGGCATCCTCCATGGATGTGACATCCGTCCAACAATCAATAACCCTGCCGAGAGACGAGATGGAAATCAACAACGAAGTGAGAATTCGCCATATGCTCAAGGCGTTCGGCGAGGCCATGGAGATGGGGCAGAGGAAGCTGGAGGACGTAATCATGAGATGCCTTTTGGAGAAAGTAAACCCCCTTGGTCAACCTCTTGAACCTCTTGAGCGCCTTGCCTTCAACTTATGTCAAGGAGTTGTTGATAATCAGCAGGGAGACTATTTGAAACAAGAATCTTGCAAGAATTACGAGGCTGCATTCAACTTGTTCTACCAAATCTTCCCTTTTGGGAGATTTGCTCACTACGCAGCAAACACCGCGATCCTCGAGGCTGTCCCAGAGGATGTAGAGACTGTTCATGTAGTGGAATTTGATATCGGTGAAGGGGTTCAACTGTCCCAGATGATTGAGGCTGTGGCAAAGAGAAACAAGACACTTAAAGTGACAGCAATTAAATGGGATGTGGAAGAGAGTGATGAGGTTGCTCCTCCACATTGGAGATTTGAGGAGACGAAAAGGCAACTCCAGCATCACGCGAGGTCTTTCGGGCTAAACTTGAAGGTGGAAGAGATTGCGATCGAGGATTTGGTGAGTCTAATCAAGAAGGCCAACAAGAGAGGTGGAAGGAGAGAATTTCTAGCCTTCAACTCTATGGTAGGGCTTCCTCACATGAGGAGGAGAAGAAGCAGAGGACTTCTCATGGAATTCCTAAGGTTAGCTAAGGATTTGTTAGCCAATTCGGCAAGAGGTATCATAACCTTTGGTGACGGAGATGCTTGCGCGAAAAGGGAAAATGACTCGGGTTTCAGCTCCTTCTTTGACGCGAATGTTGTGCATTACGAAGCCTTGTTAGGGTCTTTGGAATCGAGCTTCCCAAGCCATCTAGGAGAGGCAAGGATGGTGATGGAGTTGATGTTTGTGGCGCCGTATGTGTCTTCTCAGGCTTGGTTCGAGAAGTGGAACGAAGCAAGAGGTGGAAATCTTCATCCCTGGTTCGGGCTGGAGGGTAGGAGAGTGAGCAGGAAAATGTTAATGGAGGCCAAAGAAATTGTGGGAGCAGATAGCTTGTTTGGAGTGAGAGTTGGAGGAGAGAATGGGAATGAGATGACTTTGGAATGGAATTCAATTCCTTTGATCAGAGTTGAAACCTGGACAAACCGAAGCTAGCAAGAAATGGATTTTTTTTTTAATTTTTTTTTTTTACTCTCTTTTCAAATTATTGCAGCAAATGTGTAGACTGCTAGAGATTTACCATAAGAAGTTTTTTGTACAGATTCTTTAAATTTCATGTTGTAAAAAGAAGATCAACTAAGTTGGTGGATTATTAGGTATATAAATTTCACTCTATGACCCTGGCAAAGCTCACTTTATGAACAAAGTATCAATTATTATAAAATACAACTAATGAAAATGGTTTGAAAACTTTGAGTTTTAACAAAATAAAGAGTAAAGTGAATAGTACTATGATTGACTTTTTAGTGTAAAAATGTGGTTTTTCATTAAAGTGAACAGTACCGAGAGCTTTTCGTTAAACTTCCCGAGAGCTTTTCGTTAAAGTTCTCTTATTATAAAGTAAATTACATTTTATAATCTCAACTTTGAGTTAAATAACAAATTCATACCTCATTTTTGAACATTGCAATGTCATACATTAATTTACGAATTCCCTGCAATGTTAAACTTCCATTAATAACCTATCAAATTAGTTATTAAATGATGATGTAACAAATACAGATCTATATTTTGCTGACATGGCAGTCAATTGTACTATGTTGATTACAAAATAACTTTTATATTTTAAAATTAAAAAACAAAACAATTAAGCCAATATATTAAATAAAAAGAGTGGGCCTCCAGTCAATTCACTAAATCCACTGTCTACATTACTCACAGACGGCAATCTCGTTGTCACTCTCTTCTCTGCAACAGGAACCAGAAATTTTTATTTGTTTTATTTTTGTGTTTCAAACGGTTACCCGATGAAATTTTCATCGAGTCCAGTTTGTAATAGTATTTAATTTGGTGTGGGACAACGAAACAATATCATTGCATAAGTTATTTTCGTTGGGTCAAGGTGGGAAGCGCACCTTTTACCAAACATTTTTTTTCGTCGGCCAAACTCAATTTTGTTGACAAATGACTTTTTTTTTCATTGGATAAGACTTCGAGTGACGACTTTTGCGCGACCACTTTTTTATACGAATGTACGTCGCCTAAAGTTTCAGACGACAAAACCCCATTTGACCCCACAAAAAAATTTTCATCTATCAATTTTTTATTTTTATTTTTAGTGATGAGGCAATAAGAAAATAAGATCAAATAATACCGACAAGCGCATAATTTATGAGAAAAAAACTTGTTCTAAACCTAATATTTTACTGAGCATCAGTTTTGTCCTTCTGCATTTTATTATTCAAATTAACATACTTGAAGATAATTGAAGCCTTTTGGATAGGGAAGAAGAGCTGGACCAAGAACATGTACTCTAAACTTGTTTTATCTGTTGACTGATTATATGGCTCGTTCTTTGATTGAATGCCAGAGATTAGTATCTTCTGATCAGCAAACATTATTTCCCGGCATCATGATTTATTTATATCTAGCTACTTGAGGACAAGTGTGAAGATGAATATAACAATCTAGCTTCTATTCCCATATACAAGATAATTACAATAACTAACATGTCAATTTGATGCTTAATTATTTGGCCTATATACACTTTTGTTTCAGCGGCCAACTGATAGCTAGGATTATCGAGGTCGGATTTAAACCACTTGTCTTAATTAGATCATGAACCATGAACATGCTTCATGCACTGCTTTGGACTGCTAGACTTAATGCACAGTTAGGAATGTATTGCAGCATCATAATCTTCTTAAAATCCATGAGGGATTTTTGGAGATATTTTCGCCGATGAAGGACACACCAGTATTCTTATTAATGTTTTTTAATATTAAAAAATGACTATGTTGTTACCAAAAAATATATCTGTAATTTTCAAATATGACTATGTTGTTACCAAAATCCATTAGAACATTTTTCTTAATATCCACAGAAATATTAAAAAATAAGCTTTCAGAAATAATGTAAGCAAACACTCATTGTTTTTAATTGGTTTTCTGAATTTCTACAAAAACAATCATAAAACTTATTTTGCGTCATTTTTGTTGAACCGTAAGATTTGTAAAATTTATGTAGGACATTTTAGAGATGTTGGGCCAACAAAACGACGGGCAGTACAAATTCTTTTTACTAATTTTTTTGTTTTTGTTTTTGTGCTTAAATATTCAATAAAAATGTACCTATAAGCAGTTTACAAACGGGTTATAACATTTTCCTTAAATACGAAAGAAAAAGAAATTAATAAATCTGAGTTGTTAAAACTTGGCCTTGATCTAAGGTTTTGTGAGAATAAATATATAATATGATCAATAAGGCTTCTTATCCTATTATGGACCTACTTAACAAGTATAGATGCATGGCCTTATGATGCATATCTATGTCATTATGGTTCTGTACTCTATATAAATTAAGGGTTTCTATTTCTGTTATATATGCACATTACACTTATATAATACTCTTTATTAGGTATTATAACTAATAGAAAAGCTCTTACGGTGCGAGATGGTAATGGCAGCTTCCTTTGCTGCAACTTTTGGGTATCTGTGCCAAGTATCATCGATCTCGTCTTCATGCTGAGTTGAATGCGGCTAGAAGAGCTGTGGACTTTTTCCTTGAACATCTAAATTTTACCTCAACCGTGGTATTGGAAGGGGACTCGAGTGTGGCCATTGCAGCTGTGAGTCGGTAAGAGGAAGATAATTCACTATTGGGATCCATAATCAATGACATCACAGGAGCTTTACATGGTATCAATGGTATTATGCTGCAGTTTGTGCATCGGGAAGCAAACAACGTTGCCCATAGATTGGCTCGTATGGGACTGGGTGCTTCCGTCGAAGTACCCTGGGAAGGAGACCATCCAGATTTGATTTTAGAGGCTTTATTAGAAGATAATCAATTGTAATGTTTCCCTTACATTTCGTTGAGGATAGTTCCTTGTGCAGGACAATCTTTTTTTCTTCGAACGAGTTGAAATCCTAGACAAGTTTTTATTAAGGCCCATATGTACCCTATCATCAACTTGTACGTTTTATTCGTCTTAATGAATCGTACCTTCTTAAAAAGAAAATAGAAAAACTCTTATGGGTGGTTGTAGAGAGATTCAAGTAAGTAGATGTCTTTCGACTTTGTAATCCAGATTAATATCTTAACGTTTCTTAATTATATAAACACCTTTAGAATCAACATATACCTTGATAGAAGATAAAATTAAAAAATCACAAAAGATAGCATGTTGCTATGATTTTGCTCAATTATATATCTATATAACTAGAAAGCTAGGTTAAGCAAGGCTTGTAGACTTTGAGCTATGGTGTGAGAAAGCTCTGCGTATTTACATACAAAATGGGTGAGCTATGATGTCAATACCAACAGTACTATGGTATAAAAATGACCAAAATTCCTATATCTCACAAATAAAAGCATGCCCATGCTAGCTTATTTTGCCCATTTGGGTTTTCACCATCAAGTGTGAGTAATTAATTCCAAGCTTGTTAATTCATTATGTATAATATATAAAATAAAAGGCACGCTCTAAAGTGTCATAAAAATCAGTATGGCAAAGATATTCCTTATAATTTCATACAATGTTCAAAACTTCTAATACACTGTTCAGCATATTTGACCTATTGAACCATGTGTCGTTGCTTCTGATATATTATTAAGATTTAGTTTAAAATATCAATCAAGGAATACAATACAAACATCAAGACAGAGACTTCCCATTTCATCACTTTGATGAAGACCATCACGTTTACTTTCGATCATGCATGCATTCTAAACTTCGATATTAAAATCTGGTCCGACACAATTGTTATGGACAGCATTCAGAGACTTGATCAGACACAAGGCAATAAGAAAATAAGATCAAATAAAACGACAAGTGCAGAATTTGTTAGTTGAAAACTTGACCCAACTTAATAAAAACCTAATATTTTACTATCAGTTTTGTCTTCTGCATTTGTTCCTTCAAATCAATACTTGAGGATAACTTGAAGCTTTTGGATAGGGAAGGCATTGACCAAGAACATGTACTCTAAAGTTGTTTTTACTTGTTGACTGATTAGATTGCCCGTTTCTTTGATTGGACACCAGAGATTAGTTTCTTTTGAGCAAACATTATTTCAGGGCATCAAGAAGCATTTTTTTATCAACTTGAGGACAAGTATGCAGATGTATATTACTGTTCCCCCCAATATTGCCACAATTATCCAATTTGCAGCATGTGGGAATGCGTGTATTGCATATGTGACAAGATACTTAATTATATTAACTAACGTTTGAATTAGGAGATGATTAACAATCTGCATGGATATAGATGTGCTGATAAAATTCGATTTGATATATATTTTTTATTCGGTTAATAGATAGGATTGTGAAAGTCAGCTCTAAACCACAATGACTTAATTAGGTCACGATAATTAACCATGATGAACATATAATTTCGCAATTACATTGCAATGCTTCATGCGTTGCTGTGTTGATACGTAATTATTAATATACGTCTACATCATGGTGAATTTTCTTAATCTTAATTAGTCCACGAAGAAGATAACGAGAAGGGTTACCAAGACTAATGAACGGTATATCACGTTATTGAGAGATTAATTCATATAATAATGATCTGAATATGAAGATCCCTTTTTTTGTGGCCTCCAAAGCAGGAAAAATCCATGACAATCATCAAGAATAATACGTAATACGTAGATCAATGACAAGTCAAAGAAAGAAGAGTATGCTTTACGTGTTCGAATACGGCCAGAGTTATGTTGGTAGAGAGCCTAGAGACCTTCATGCTTCGACATCTTCCATGTAGAGAGCCTAAGAAATATGAAGATCTCTAAAGATATGCTCTTATAAAATATTCAATCAATATCTCTAATGCATGCAACGTATGGAAATAATTTCAGCATATACACATTTTATCTACCTGTATATTGTTGTTTATTTCTGTCTTTCTTGATTTTTCTTTAGTTTATTCAATCCAAATGTCGTAAATAAACACAAGTGTACACATTAAGAAAATGATTTGCAGAAATCACCTCCCCAGCTATATTATCTGATATAATCTCATCAAGTGGAGCCTAAGAATTTGGTTAATCCAAATCTACAGTTTCCGTATCAATTGAACTTGTACTATGTTGAATAATAGTTTATAACTCCAACGTTTTGGGCAGATTACAAAATGAATGTAATCCCAGGATCGCTCAAGGTGAAAGATAAGAATATGGGAAGTTGGAGGAGATTCTAATTAAGACTGCAAACAACATAATAATTCACGCAATCTGATTACATAATCACATTTAACTAATAATTAATCAATTAATTGACGCGCATATTACCCTCTCAGCAGAATGTAGATGGTCTGAATTAGTTTAAACAAATGGATTCAAGTTTTTTTTCTGCAGAATAGCATTATGCAGAAACGGCGGGTCATCCTTATCCTAATTATGAAGATTATAGTATTGCAATTTGAATTGATTGCTGTTAACATAAGACGGCATTTGGTAATTGTAAATTTGCACGAGGTTGCGTCCAAAGTCTTTCTTTAATTAAACAAACATTATCTAGCCAATTATGATTAACTATGACCTCCTCCAAATACTTAGGAGATGTATATGTAGCTATAGCTACCATTTAATTTCCTCACCTTTTTCTAATGAATAGCTAATTGTGTGTCGACATTATCTCCTTAACATGATATGAAGACAACTAATGGCATGAGTCTACGTGGAAATATCGAGTCCTAATCATCAAGCACCTCTCTCTTAATAAGAAGAAATTTTTCAGTGTACCAGGGACATGGGTTCGATACATCAAGTATCATAATACAATTATTTGGAAATTTATAAATAAAAAAAAAAAATCACCAATTGTATTATGATAATGTGTATTGAACCGTGTTTCTGACACACTGAAAAATCTCTTCTTAAGAAGCTTGTAGTTCATTTCATTTTTAGAGCATTCTGCCTTGCACCCTAAGTTCCCAATCTCAAATCGTTTCCACCAATATGCTTACATAAAATCAAGCATTTCTCCCTTATTGTTTTACAAGAGACAGAGGCTTTTTCCGGGTCACATTCAACGGATTATGAATATTGCAGGCCTTAAGATTGCCACATCATAATATCATGTATAATTTAATATCAAACATAATATAATATGGACCCTAAGCTATCCAAAATAGGATCATGATCCTCTCCTGATCTTTGTATGGGGATCCTCATGATCAACAAGTGTGGACCGTTGGATAAAAATCCAACGACTACAAACAAATGGTCTCTTTAAAGTTATAATAATTATAACCGTTAGATTTTCATCCAACGGCCCACACTTGTTGATCATAAGGATCCCCATAAGAGGATCTAATCCTCCAAAATAACCACCTGAACCAACCGGGCCTAGAATTTGTTATAATATTATAGGTTGTTTAATCATGAAGATTACCTGCAAGTTGATTGATTGTATGTGCTTGTTTTTTCTATAGGGGAATATATGGCGACCGCCAGTTCCTTCTATGACGTAACCAAATACGTACTTTTCTTTATACTTAATCAATTCATATAATTTTCTTGACGACTGTTAATATAGTTAATTTACGATATCTTTTGTAACATAGTTACATATATGCATAACATCTTACCTTCATAATGAATATGATGTTTATAACGGAAACTTACTTTGTTACAGTAACTACAATGTCATCATATGTTATTAACTATAACACTACCATTATTATGTAACGTTGCACAATAAATTTTAAGGGTTCTCATTTAATTTTGTTAAAACAAAGGGTAAAAATGCCCGTGTCTTAAGAAGTATTGTAAATTTCATCTGTCAATATTAATGAAAAAATACTCAAAAAATCAACCTATAGATAAAAATTAATTAATTAATTAATTTAAATAAATAAAACTTTTTTTTTTTTTTAAGATGATAAGATGATGAACTAGCAGCTTCGCTATGACAGTCCGCATTTTCAGAACCAGAAAGACTCACAAATAACAATTGTTAAAGTTAATAGTCAAGTTCAATACTAAAGTTAGGATCAAGAGGTATTCTTTTTCTTTAAAACACTATTTAAGTGTTCTATTTTCTTTTTTTTTATAGCTATGAAAGTGAGTTTTGATGGAAACCATTTGGGAATTCAATTAATATAGCCCGTTAAGGGTAGAAGAGCTACCTAGGTGTCACTGTATGGAAGGATAATCAGACTCTGAGTCACCAAATTGGAATCATACCCTTGTTCACATAGAGGGCTTTTAAAGTCAATACACAATTAAGTCATTAAATAATTTATTAATTAAGGTTATATTTCTTTTCTTATGATGAAAGGTAATTACGTTGAAAAGACAGGAATCATTATCTATCTAAGGTACGTGCAGCACATAAGTCACCCCCTCAAGAAGCAGCCAGGAGGGCAAAGAGAATTGACCCGGGAACCTTCTGTGAAATTCTGTGTGCCTTGTGTAGAAAGTTGGTGAGAACGATTAGTAATTGTTTATGAAGATAAAATAGTGATTAATAACTCTTAATTAATAATTTTACATTATAATAATCTTCTGTTTTTTCTACTATTTTATGCGTAATTTGTCATTACATTGTCACCCACCAATATATAATGATGGATTAGGACTTCATTAGCAAATCAAACCCATAGAGAAAAAGTCTTCAAACCCATTTAAAATTATTCATCAGAAAAGAAAAAGATGATGCAATCTGAGATGAACTTTCAGACCTTGTGGCCATACCTGAATGTAACAAATTCAGCTTTGGATACAAATGAATACACTGAGCAGATGGGGAGCTCTGAATTTTCTTCGATTTTCATGGCATCGGACGAATTTTCAGAAACTTCTTTTCCATTTTCAACCATGTTTTCTGGTGAATTTGAACAGCTTGCAGATTGTGATAATCTCCTGCAAGTCACATCGATGGCGGTAGAGGAATTTCCGATGGAGTTGGGAGGATTCGAGACGAATTATTTGATCGGTGAGATTGAAAATATGTATGCCTCATGTTTGGAAGGCAGTGAGGGAAGCAATACTCTTCCTTCACAGCAAATTTCTGGTGAAAGAAATGATGTGTGGAGTCCAAACCCTTTTGCGACATCTGAGGCATCCTCCATGGATGTGACATCCGTCCAACAATCAATAACCCTGCCGACAGACGAGATGGAAATCAACAACGAAGTGAGAATTCGCCATCTGCTCAAGGCGTTCGGCGAGGCCATGGAGATGGGGCAGAGGGAGCTGGGGGAGGTGATCATGAGATGCCTTGCGGAGAAAGTAAACCCACTTGGTCAATCTCTTGAGCGCCTTGCATTTTACTTATGTAAAGGAGTTGTTGATAATCAGCAGGGAGACTATTTGAAGCAAGAATCCTGCAAGAATTTTGAGGCCGCTTTCAACTTGTTCTACCAAATCTTCCCTTTTGGGAGATTTGCTCACTACGCAGCAAACACCGCGATCCTCGAGGCTGTCCCGGAGGATGTAGAGACGGTTCATGTAGTGGAATTTGATATCGGTGAAGGGGTTCAACTGTCTCAGCTGATTGAGGCTGTGGCAAAGAGAAACAAAACACTTGAAGTGACAGCAATTAAATGGGATGTGGAAGAGAGTGATGAGGTTGCTCCTCCACAGTGGAGATTCGAGGAGACAAAAAGGCAACTCCAACATCATGCAAGGTCTTTCGGGGTAAACTTGAAGGTGGAAGAGATCGAGATCGAGGATTTGGTGAGTGAAATCAAGAAGGCGAACAAGAGAGGTGGGAGGAGAGAATTTCTAGCCTTCAATTCTATGGTAGGGCTTCCTCATATGAGGAGGAGAAGAAGCAGAGGACTTCTCATGGAATTCTTAAGGCTAGCTAAGGATTTGTTAGCCAATTCAGCAAGAGGTATCATAACTTTCGGTGACGGAGATGCTTGTGTGAAAAGGGGAAATGACTCGAGTTTCAACTCCTCCTTTGACGCTAATGTTGTGCACTACAAAGCCTTGTTAGAGTCTATTGAATCGAGCTTCCCGATCCATCTTGGAGAGGCCAGGATTGTGATGGAGTTGATGTTTGTTGCACCGTATGTGTCTTCTCACGCATGGTTCGAGAAATGGAACGAAGCAAGAGAAGGCGGAAATCTTCAGCCCTGGTTTGGGCTGGAGGGTAGGAGAGTGAGCAGGGAAATGTTAATGGAGGCGAAAGAAATTGTGGGAGCAGATAGCTCCTATGGAGTGAGAGGAGGAGAGAATGGGAATGACATGACTTTGGAATGGAATTCAACTCCTTTGGTTAGAGTTGAAACCTGGACAAACAGAAGCTAGCTAGAAATGGACTCTTTTTTTTTTTTTTTTTTTTTTCACTCTTTCTTCAAATTTTAGTACAGCAAATGTTTAGACTACTGGAGGGTTAACATAAGACGTTTTTGAACAGATTCATTACTTTTGATGTTATAAAAAAAGATCAACTAAGTTGGTGGATTATTTGGTATATAAATTTCACTCTACAACCCTCGCAAAACTTACTACCATAGAAGATTTTTATCGAGATCTACCAAGTTCCAACACCTAGGATGTCACTGTGACGGTACCTGAATCAATAACTCACTTCTATTTGCTCAACTTTTTCACATGACCTTGCGTTGTCGGCTTCGGTCCCACCACAGTTGCTCTCCAAGTGCGCGCACGGTGAACTTGCCAAGTTTATCAGTAATACTTAAACCTATGACATGTCTGTATTTTTGGTTGAAAACTGATGGTGCTTGAACTCCAAAAAGGGTGTCTTACACAGCGAGCCCTCCCCTTCACGACTGCACCTGCCCTCTCGTACCGGCAGGTCCCACCCGGGAGGGGTCAACTTCCTCCAAAGTCAGGCATGCCAAGTTAATAACTTGAAGCTTTCAAAAGCGATGACATAACCTAAATTTTACCACTTGTGTCTTGTAACGGTACAGAGAAAGCGAATCGAAAAAATTCAACTGGAAACGAAGGAAAAAGGACATAAAATTGACTGATTGGCAAAATAAACAACCAACATTATAAAGTATAACCAGATGGACCTGGACCTGAAATCGGCAGGAACATAACAAAGTTCGGACAATCGGTGCTACTCTAAAGTCTAGACATATAATTGAGTACATATAAAACTCCGTTTGCTGCTTGTATTAAACTTAAAAGTCAAATGCGAAAGGGTTTGCATCCTAAAGATTGCATTCCAGTTTTGATTGATAAGCTCATCAACCGAAATGCCTACTTGAAGTAAATGGAGATTTGCGGGATATCAATGTCGTTCTCTTCTTCATCTTCGCAAGCCACCACCACATCAAAGTGCTTCCTGTTTGGAGGCAGTTCTGCCTTCGCAATACTCGTAGCCAAGTCCACCATGGTCCTGTCCATGCGCTCCTTGTGCTTCGGGAACATGCTGTTAAAGAGCAGGCAACTTCCATAGGAGATGCTGTACGCGCTTAGGCCCTGGTCTTCGAGCCACTTGAGGAGCTGCTTTAAAGTTGGGTTGTCTCTTATAATCCACCTATCCCATACTGTCCACTTCATATCTTGGTGCTTGATGACTTTAGGAGGAACTGGTTCAGCCATGGAGAACAGAGGAAGGGAGAGATTGGCAAAGGTGTTTCGGTAGTCCTCAACCGTGTGCCCTCCATCCAGAACCTTGTACAGCTCCAAGCAGACAAGGCCAGTTGCCAGAGCAGTAGCTGTTGCAATTGCAGGAATGATTCTTCCTGCAATGAATTTGGCTTTCAGCTTGTCAACTTCACCAATGCCATAGTTCCTTGCCCTCATGTTTGCAAATCCAGCTATCAGGTCCATATGATAGTTTGTGTCATCATCCTGCATCAAAACATATGAAAAGCGCCATATCAGTTGCAGGATTCTGAGGGAAAATGAGAAAGGAAAAAGAAAGTCGCCTCCTGTAAACTTTGAACTTTCACATACGTTTGGCTCTAATTCAAATGGATACGACACCATCATACAACAAGCATTTATCTTATGATATAGCACTCAGCAACAAATCCCTCCCCAATATCAATAACAATGCTTATAAATACACTAAACGCACACCTAACGAGTAACGATCTAACAATGTCAAATTGTAACAGTTGTGTAGCTAATTGCGTATCAATATTTAAGTTGATTTCCTTATTAGGGTGGGCTATAATTAGTTCTGCAAGATTTAACCGTCATGTACTTCAGTACTTCCTACAGAACATGCAGAAGACCTAACAAGTTTGGGAGATGCTAACACCCTTATTCGAAATTTCTTATACATTGCTTATTATCTGCATGTTTCAAAAAATAACTTTATTCTTGCACATGTACCATGGTTGCCCTCAAAGGTAGCTCCAACATTTTACCATACATGGAAGTCACTCTATCTCAGAAGCCGCAAGCCTGAGATGAACAAATAAATACGATGTCTAGAGATAATTTCTACATAATGAGAAAAGGCTTTCAACAAACCTTCTCAAACTGAATCGGGTTCATCTTGAAGCCTGGTGGCAGCCGCTCCTTGCATTTTTCTAACTTCACAACCAACTCATTGATAACCGCAGCATCATCAATCGATGCTGGTAAGACGCTTGTAGATTTTTCGTCAGTCTCAATCTTCACATCTTTCTTAGGCTGAAAATCTGGTACCGTCACTTTGTTAACAGCATCAGCAAACTTTGTACGAGACTTTACCCAATCAGGAATTGGGATGTTAAACGTCTCTGCTCGTAGTATAGATGCTGCCATTAAAAACTGAAGGTGGCTGAGATCATCAACTGAGAACTCCAGCGGGCGAGGAAAACGCTTGGGGGCAGACCAAAATGGTGTCCCACTACTGGTTGTAGCATCCTCAGGAAAAGTATATGTTAACTGCTTCACACGGTTGACAAAGTAGTCCTCGAATCTGTTTCCATTAAGAACAATTGATTAGATACAGGAAAGAATATTATGATTAAATGAAAACTAAAAGAATATTGATAAACAAGAACTGTACTTTAGACGGGCCCAGTTTATGCAATCTTGAAACGTCTCACATCTCTCCTTGTCAAGACATTCAATGACACTTTCCAAGTTGTTCCTGGCCTGAGCATCACCAGCATTCTTCATTGCAGTAGTGTATTCATGCGGATTGGTCAGGTAGGCATTTACTTCAGCTGGCACCTTCTCAAGTAGACCCTCAAACTCAGATCGGGCCCATGTCAAGCAGTGGTCAATGTTGTGAGGGAATGAATGGACAGTACACATGGGTGCTTGCTTTTCAGGTGGGTCCCGCGATGCTCCATAATTTTCAGTCAGGTGAGGAATGACCATCTGCGTGTTGCACTTGGCACCTAGTGTTCCTGATTCCAAAAGGGGCTTCTGGAAATACAAGCATCTCTGATCAATGTAAAGCCTTGCATTCACATTGTCCAGAGCATTGATAACAACATCCAAATTCTCCCAGAAAGTATCATCAAACACATTTTCAGTATCCGGGCTTGCGCGATTCTGCAGTGCTTCAACGTTCAGACTACCATTTATCAACGTAGCAGCAGAGGCAGCTACTGTTGATTTAGCCTGCCCAATGTTCCAATCTCGGAAGAGAAATTGCCTGCTAAGGTTACTCTTCTCAATAACATCATCATCTGTAATTGTTAACTTCCCTTCTTTACCACAAGACACACCCATCAATGCTAAATTCTTTAAAAACTCACATCCTAGTGCACCAGATCCGACAGTGAACACTTTTGCATCCTCCAGCTTTTTCTGGAGCTTGGCTCCGAATACTGAAATTTGTGCATCATATCGGCTGTTCAAAGGCTTCAAATCATTAGGATCCAAGGTCCCTGACGGAAGGGATTCAACTGAATCAAAGTAGAAAAACTGTCCACAAGGCAAGGAAAAACAAGTCTTAAATTATAATGACACAAACGCAAACCTAGCGGACCAGGTAAAGATTCAAAACCAGAAAGCAGTGTTGATCATTCTTGCAAAAAAATTTCAAGTTTGGTTTGAGTAATTACCTGGAAAAGAGGATGGAACTTAGCAGAACAGGCCTTCACAACTTCTTGTCCAACAATACCACCAAACATAGCAGCCATGGGATTTAGCACAGCTCTAGCACCAAATGCAAAATGATGAAGAATCTTGTGGTCAATCTCCTCAAGCTTCCCATCTGCTGAGCTATCATTGATGTTAGTTACCAAAGATATGAATTTTGTAGCATCATCCTCAGATCCAGCAACAGGGAAACGCCCCAACTCTGAGATGAACTTATCTAGTGCCTGAAATGCCAAGTGTAGGAGAGGTGGGCGATCAAACTTGGAGAAGTCAATCAGAAGGAAGTCGCCATGATCCTTAAGTGCTTCTCGCAAAGGCTTAAAGTTCAACACCTTGGGTTGCTTCACCTGTGTGACTATACCCCCTTTCTCATACGCAGCATAATTGGTAGTGTCCTCCTCGATTGTGAATGAGTAGGGTCTTGCATTCTTAACCTTCCTCGGCTTTCCATCATTCAACTCAGTCATTCCATGTACTTCGGTGAACACAACTAAATCCCCATCCTGGAACTCAAGCCTCTCATCATCAACACATGCTACGAGAGCAGGGTTGTCGTTACTAATGGATGCAATTATGCCTGTATGTGGATCCTCACCATCAACGTCAAGAACAGCGAACTCAGGGCCAAAGTCACAAAACACACTGCCAAAAAGGCCTCGTACTTCGGATTTTATAAAAGATATGGGAGGCTTATGATTATGGCAGTAGTCATCGAATTCAATTGCTTTCTCCAGGCTAATATCAGTGAAAACTACAGCCTGCAGAAATTGAAATACAAAGCTAAACACAGTTGCCTACTGAATAATTAAAGCATATAAAACATAACTATACAGAGAAATATAAACACAGCTCCAAAACTTGACAGGAAAATTCACTCGGAATCCAGCTTAATAACAATATCAGTACTTGTTTATCCAAATGCACTTCTTCCCAAAAGTACAAGAAAGTCCGTCTACTACTGTTTGTTAGTAGATAAACACAACTATACAGGAACAAAACCATTCAAACTATACATTGTTAAAAACGAGCAAATAGTCTAAGATACACCTTGTGTTATTAGGCAAGGAGAATATATGATTTCAAGAACATTGATTCACTTGATTTCACCACAATCCTCTAAAATAAAAGTTAGCAAAAAAACTGCCGTAATACAGGAAAACAGAAACACCATTCTGGCTCCAATAATTGGAAAGGCTTTGAACTTCTCAAGAAACATTGACAGAAAGAGAGAGAATACTCAAACATATTCCTCATGTTCATAGGCAAGCAAAACAAATATGATAATCAAGAACACTGATTTCCCTCGATTATAAAAATGTAAATACGAAACTGGATTTAACCACAGACCTGTAAATTAAAAGTTAGCAATATCAAGCCATCGTGCAACAAAAGAAGTAACAAAGAAACGAGGGTCACCTGGAAATCAGAGAGTTTCTCTTTTGTCAATTCAGTTGTTATCGTCGAAATGTGAACAGCGTTGTTTAGTTCTTGTAATTTTTGGACACAGGCAAGGGCCCGATTCTTTCCAACATCATCCTCAGAAAAGAAGAAGTTGCTTGACAAGTCCCACAACTCAACAACTCCATCATCATGTAAGGTCACAGACTTGACACCGGCAAGAACAAGGTTTTTTGCTGCAACAAATATAAATCTCATTACATAAACCACAGAATTACCAATTATTTGTACCACCATAATTTCTATGACAAACGAACTAGGAAGTGATTAGCAAAGTGCTCTCTTCGAGCTCCTTATTATAGGATACAAAACAGTGAATCATTTCACAGTTTTCTCATGCATGATCGGGTTATGCATGTCTAACCTAAAATGGAAAACACAATTCCATAAATAAAGAAATGACATTTATATCTTTCTCTTTATTATTCTCAGTTATTATAAGAACAATTAAATTCCCAATATCATCCAAAAGAACGACGTTTTTCACATACCAATCTCAGCGCCGAGGCCCTGCATTCCAGAGACGAGAATGTTGGAGGCAAAGAGCCGGCGCATGGTCTCCCTGCCATACACCGCCAGCTGCCGGCTGTGGAGATCTTCATCGATATCGTTTGAGCTCCCGTTGCCCAATGCCATGATCGGCAATTCGTCGACGCTGCTACTGTTGTTGTTGTTGTTGTTAAAAGTGGTGGTGTTATTGTTTTCGTTGCTCTTAGAACCGTCCGTAGCCGCAGCTCCGCGAAGCTTCTTGATCGGAGATTCCGTGGCTTCGTTTACTACAACCTCTCCGCCCACTGCTTCTCTCTTTCTAGGAAGCATATAGTGCGATGAACTGCCGAAACACCAAAATCTCATTTTTATCAGTAATCAGTCTCAAATTGCACACTCTAAAACCAAACCCTAACACAATCTCCGATTAATTGCACTATAAATATTATTATATCATTTTAAACTAAAATTAAACCCTAAAATCACAAGATCGATTCAAACGCCTCCGGATTTCAGCTGATTGAATTTATTTCACCGAACAAAAAAACAGCACCAGAAAACAATATCAAAATTTTCCTTCGTATACTTTTCTCAAGAAACAAACAGAAAGTAAACAGCTAAAAAGTGATCTACAATCAATCGATTCGAAAACTGAACACATAGATCGATTCGATGCGATAAAGCGAAAATAAAAGCATGCGGGTGAAGCAAAGAATATACCGAGACGAACTGTGGCGAAGAAGCGACGGGGAGAATTTTTGGAGAGAGAAAAGGAGAGGAGAGGAGAGAGAGAGAGAGAGGAAGCGTCGAGTGCAGGTTTTCGTTAGGGTTTCTTGTTGTTTCAGCTGCAGAGAGATGCGATGGTCCTGAGGTCGCGGTTCATCTCTCTTTGTAGAGACAGAGAGATAGTGAAACAGGTGGGCCGTGAAAGGTGGACTTGGATTGGGGTAAAGGGAAATGATGCCCTTCGGGGTCTGTTTGGGTGCGGGGTTTAGTGTAATCTCATCAGGGATAGTGCTGGGATAATGTCGTACTGTCGTTTTTTCCCTTGTTAACAAACAGATGAATGTAATTGAAATTGCCGGTGTTGGAATTCAATTGAACCGACTGAATGGATTTTGCGTTTACCAATTTGTTTTTGCTTTGTCATTGTTTCTAGGTAATCACGGATAAATATTTTTGTTAAATACTTGACGATATATTGTTGAATTCAACAACTTGGTGTCGGAATTAAGCAAGTCTGATTTTATATTTAACGACAAATCAAACTTATTTCGATGCTTTTGAGGTTTTCGAATTCAAAAATTTAGAGTATTACAAAGTAACTTAAATCTTGACTAGTTAAAAAGATTTTGTGATATTGATATGACACGACATGACATTACACGTTAACTTAATAAGAAACTAACAATAAGCTTCGGTTTTTTTAGATGCTAACGGCCATTGCGCAACTTCGCTAAGTCTACTCGAATTATGCAACACTTAATGATATGGCCCACCTCTGGATGCTTATAAATAATATTCATAGTAATTGCGTACTTTAATTTTCAACTTGTACCAGAACAATAATTCGGGATTTAATCAGCGTATGTTCGGTGTCATTCGTCTATCTGCATTGTTCGTTTTGTACATTTGTTTTTTTGTTTTTTTTCATTTTGTGTTGGACCGTGCTTGTCGTTGATTTTTTTTTTTAAATGGAGTCGCACTGAAGTAGTCGCGCCGACGACTGTTTGGAAACATACTTAACCCGCACCACTATCTGCTTGAACCCACATCGCGTCACCACCTCAATCCGCAGCCACACCTGGATCCATCTCCGCAGCACCGCATTTGACTACTGCAACCATTGAACCACCATCCGCTGCTGCACACCCCGCCTGTAATTCCTTCTGCACCAGAGACGAGATCCATCGAACCCACCACACCGCATCACACCTGTCTTGTCCTTTGCGATCTGACTTGATGAATCACCACGACATGTTTGAAACCACACCCGCACCCAATCTGCATCACACCTGCACCCTCTTATCTGACTTGCCCCCACCAATGAAAAAAGAACAAGGAACAAAGATACGAAAAAAGGACGCAGAGAAAAGAAAAAGAAAGTTAAAAATAAAAGAACTTGAGTGTTTACAAACCAAAGGAACAAAAAAAATTTGGTAAATCCTTTCCGTAGAAAGGAACAAAATTTTTTTTTTTTTTTTTTGAAAACGAAAGGAACAAAATTTTATTCTAACAACAATTTACAAACCAAGGGCCCGTATAAACATAAACAAAACAAACAGGGGTCATCCAAGTTAACCTAAAAGCGCCCAAATAAGGGCCCAAAGGTAGACATAGAACAAAAGAAAATTCTAAACACCTTCTACCACCACCGTTGTGTACATAGTAAAAAAAATTGGATCGTTTGTTTGTTTGGTATTACTGTTGGGATATGGAAAATGAAAATCTTGTCCTCTTAGTGATGGGATCCATACTTCCAACATCTGTCTGCTGAAAACGGGATTTATCTACATTAGGGTCTGTCCATATTCTATATGGATCTATATCTATTTGCTATCTGTCTGAATTTGCCTATCGTTCGTGTAGCGGAGCCTACTTGTATGTCCGTGTAGTAAAGCCTGCATGTATGTCCGACTAACGGAGCCTGTATCCACATCTACTTGTTAGCAAACTCATGTTGTTTACCACTATGAATTTGAAGGTAGTACTAGAAAATATTAATATTTCTAGTTATTTGATTGATTGGGTTTTAGGGCCAGTCCATTACAGTTAGATTTTCGTATAGAGATTTGGGTATAATTTATTCACTAGTGAACAAGTCAGTCAAAATGTAGTCCTTAATTTGTAGCCGTCTCACCATTCTTCATTATAAATAATATTCATAGTTTCGTAGTAATCTTCATTTGTAATCCGTGGTTTGATTTTCAACTATTTGGTAGTTTTTTTCCTTAGTTTGTAGGGTTGGACACGACTTTAGTATATTTCCGGATACCTACAACAATCCCCAACCCATGCATGTAAAACTAAGTTAAAGTAAGTTGGTTTCTAACTTATACATAGCACCAAACATATATAACAAATGCTAAGGAGACTTTTTAAGAATGAAACTCTTCATAGATTCCTTGTCACTCATGTTTTCGACATAATATTTTATAATATTAGTACGGGAATTAACGTTAATCTGTGAGATGACAGAGTGTCTAAGTAGGGTCTCATTTTAAGAAAGTTTCATTAACATTTCTCATATGGTAGGTTTAATTCCAGATACCTAATATAAGTGAAAGAATAAGTAGATTCTAATCATGTTGTTGGAACACTTAAGACGTGTTAGTCATAAATTGGGCGATAAGTAGGTTTTCTTATAAAGGGAACACAAACGTTATTTCCAACAAAAATCTCCAACGTGATATTTTGAGAATTCTTTACTCGTCTTTTGTCTTCCTCAGCATAAGTTAAAGTAAAAGGGACTATATATGTGCCAAATTTTAATTAAATATTGATGGCAACTATAAAGTAACACATACGATACGAATATCACTGTAAAGAAGAAAGAGAATAAAGAGTATTGTCTTTTTGTGATATGAAAATTCATGAAACGGTAAACTTGAACAAAACTATACAAAGATTGTCTATGCAAAAAATCACTTTATTTAAGCGAAAATATTAATTAAAATTAAAGTCATTTACTTACTAATAGTATAAAAAAAGATGAACGGAATAACTAAAAGTATTATGAATAGTCTATATATTTGCTACAATAGATTGGTTAAATGACCTTAGCTTTTGCAGATATAATCATTGCAAAGCGATTCATAATATGAACGGTTATCATCATAAACACAAAGTTCTGTAATTCGAACACGAATAATTTTGATTAGGAACTCGTACTAATCCTTGAGTAGCCAAATATTGTTCTTTCTAATATTAACACAAAGAATTTTGAGTAGGAACTCGTACTCATCCTTTAGTAACCAAATATTGTTCTTTCTAGCATTAAAAACAGAAGTACTACTAAAATGAAAAGAATTAAAGGGTTGAAACGAAACTCATTTTGTTGGTTGGAATAAGTTCAGCTTGATCGTATTCCTTGCTTCAAAATCAAAACCCATTTGAGCAACTGAATGAACTTCGATTTCACCGGAAAAAAAATCCGTTGATACAAACCCTAATTAAAGTATTACCTCAATATTTTGTTAACAAAAAAAATACTACTTGTTGAACATTGACGTATCATAATTTTAGCTCATTATTAAACAATATGGAGTATCTTTCAAGTAAGGTCTACAAAAAAATCCAACATGAAAGGGACTAGGATCTGGCGAATCTTATGAATCCTACGCAAATCTTTGATTTCATTGTGTTAAGGGTCATACAAAATCTCTCTTTAAACTACTAGGCAAAGCCTTCTTTTTATGTGCGAGAACTCTCTAAGAAAAATACTCGTAATCATTGTAAGTTTTATACAAAAGCACTTCTAAGACTTTAATAACATGTTTACTTACTTGGAATCGAAGAAGGCATGAATCAGTATGAAAAGAAATGACATGTTCACATATCACTGCCGTATTTGTCATTTTAAGAAGACTTTAATATTCAATATTTCACTTTGTTAGATAATATGTTAGTAAGAGAAGATAAACCTATATGGATATGTAATAGTAAAACATTGTCTTCTTTTCCTTTACTTGCTTATAACGTATCTTCACTATAATTTTTCATAATTAGTAATTAGAATCGTTCAATCTTGAAATATTTATTTGAAGATTATCTCTACAAAAAATTATTTGAATCTGATATCGTTTATTCATCTAAATATATGAAGTCAACAAATAATCATAAATATTTTATTTTCTTATTCTTTATTTAGGTCTTTCTTTTTCTGATTTGTTTTAGTGTGTTCAGGTAGTTTATTGTGATTGTTTATACGTTTTTTATTTTTATTTTTACACCTTGAGGACAATATATGATTTAAGTTAGGGGTGAAGGGCAAAATTTTAGGTTTTTAAATTTTGTGTCAAATAAAAAATTTCGTTTCTAAGTTAATATCTATAGATTATTTTAAACGTCAGGACAAATGGACGTAATGAAAGATTAATTCCACAATATAGTCTTTTCTATTATTTTACTTAGACACTAATTTATCAGTTATACTTTGAAAATTTGCACATCACACCAACATTGTTTGTGGGAGTGAGGTTGACGTTCTGAGACGTATTAGGCATTTTGATGGTCAAGATGATGTTTTTAGAGGAATATTCAAACCAAGAACTTGAGGAGGACATGTCAAACTTTAAAAAGAGAACTTTTAGGACCAAATCAGACCTGATTTGGTGAGTCAAAAGAGAGATTTTCTCTATAGTTCAAATTCTAATATAACTAATAAACTGTGATTCATTATTTAATTAAATTTTCAGTTTTATTAGAAGGCCCTGTTTAGGTAGGACTTTCTTTTCTGACATATGTATGTTGCCAAGCTCTAGTTAGGGTTCCTCACCCACCATATTTTGGAGAACTAGCCTAGGAGCTTCGGCGATTTGTAACCTTCTACAAGGGTATTGTTTTCTTTACTTTCATCTTAATAATATTTTTGTTTTTCAATTATGAATATTTATAACTAATTTCTTTTTACTAGGGCGAGGTTATGATCCTTAGCATGAACATGTAATTTCTTATAAATTTACTTATGATGTTATGCATGCATGCTTTGAACTATTAAGCATCAAGTTTAAACCAT
Organism: Pyrus communis; assembly: GCF_041283825.1. Taxonomy (NCBI): domain Eukaryota; kingdom Viridiplantae; phylum Streptophyta; class Magnoliopsida; order Rosales; family Rosaceae; genus Pyrus; species Pyrus communis. Next base: position 5,708,666 of record NC_142576.1, on the reverse strand, counting down.
CTTTATGTCTTTATCGTTGGCTACCACTAGGATTTTAGACAAGTAATTTGATGTAATTTATTGTGATTGATAATTGTAATTTACTTAAGGCGAATATTACGATTTTAAAGGTTGCATGGTTTTTTGGTTTTTACAAAACTTAATGAGTCTTGTATGTACATATTTAATCTGAATATAACACGCGGATTGCATGTTGGATATACGTTATAGGTTGAATATCATGAGTAGAATATGTATTAGAAAAACCTAATTTTCACAGCATGTATGTAGTAATTCAAAAGTAGTTAGTAGAACTACATATGATTGTTAATAGCGACGACTAAACCCTAGTGCCTTTCACATTTGATTTCTAAACACCATGTGCTTTTATTCTTTTTGCCGATTTTGATATTGCCAATTAGTTATTTTTATTCTGTTCTTGTTATTTAAACTCACAATTTCAATCTTTTAAAAAACCTTGTGTTGAATAGTTAACTAGGAATTAGTTTTAAATACACATTATTCTTATCAATCCTTATGGAGAACGTGTGACATCCCACATCGTCCAGGGGAGTGATCCTTAAATGTATATTCCCATCCTTACCTAGCACGAGGCCTTTTGGGAGCTCACTGACTTCGGGTTTTGTAGGAACTCCGAAGTTAAGCGAGAAGGTGCTAGAACAATCCCATGATGGGTGACCGACTGGGAAGTTGCTCGTGAGTTCCCAAAAACAAAACCGTGAGGGAATGGTAAGCCCAAAGCGGACAATATCGTGCTACGGTAGTGGAGTAGTTCCCAAAAACAAAACCGTGAGGGAATGGTAAGCCCAAAGCGGACAATATCGTGCTACGGTGGTGGAGCGGGCCCGGGAAGTGATCCGCCCCGGGGCGGGATGTGACAGAACGACCTTATTTAAACTGTTTATGCTACAATTATCTTGTTCTCTTGTAAATATTTTATAGGTGTTTTTAACTCTATTTTTACAGGTGGTAAAAATATTATCAGTACCTACACTATTGACTTATCTGATACATTTGGATGACTAAACAATATCTGATTCGAACGATTTTTTTGTAGTGATGGCCTTCAAATGAAAGTTAAGAGATTGAACGACTCCGATTATGAAATTTCTACGGTACATATACGTTATCCGTAATTAAATACGTGGAATTATGTTTACATTTTAATTAAGGATAATGTTAGGTAGACTAGTTTTTTAGACTGATGTGTCACCAATATAAAATAAGCACATTAATCAACACTTAAATAATAATCCAATCATCATCACGGTATATGATTTACAAAATTTGATCTAAATAATTGGCCTCCCTAGTAGTTTCCTTTAATTAACTCTTCAATGCGCGTGCTTAAGGGTGAGAGGGACCACTACAAATGTTCTATACAAACAGCTGCGCCGAGGCTCAGAACCACCAGCTGGAGACCATCACATACAGTACTACTTCTCCAACTAAGCATATTGATTCACTAGTTCGCTAGATTCATTAGTAACCAAATTGATCACCAGGCAATGGCAATGAAGAAGAAGAAGAACCCTAGCAAGGGAATGGTTGCAGCTGCTGGCAACAAAAAAGAAAGCTTTTGTAAACCAAATCTTTCAAATTATGCAAGTGTAATTCCAGCAAAGAGGAGGTCAGTGAAAAGGATGATGTTTGATTCAATGCTCAAATCTCTTGCCTCTTTTTTTCATCGCTGGTCATCGTCTTCCTCTCAAGACTCCAAGTCCAACAAGAAGACGACCAGCCTCATATTTTCAGACCAATCCTAGAATATATTCATGGATACGTTCACAATCTTCGATCTCTCGACTGATGTTGTTCATGTATCAACATATATACTATCATGCTGTTCTGAAATTATTGCAGTGTACTTAGAAAGCTAGGTCATAGTGTCTTAGTAGATATGTTTTCCGGTGTCCAGCTAGCTGACTCAGGCTAGCCTCTACGTTTCTGTACCGTAAGTAATTAGAGTTTTAATTTTCTTTCAGATCAAATAAAATTTTATTCAGAACGATATCGCACATAGTGCAAATGGTAAGGAAAGCAAATAGTATCAATGCAAATGGTATATCAGAGACCCATTCAAATATGATCCACAGGCGACTTGGAGGGGAGCGAAAGGGGCTCCAAATTTGAAGGGGCTCCCAAAAAATGTTGTCTTCTAATATTTTTTAAAATAAAAAATTGACAGTGCACAATGAGATATTTAGATAGCCAATAGCAACACCCTAAAAACGATTTTTTATTCTTCTTTCAATTTTATTATATAATAATGCTATATATTCAAGTGAAACATTAAAGTTAGAGTTTTTGAAGTTTTGTTTCTTGTTTGATTGTTCAAAATTAAACTGTTCTTGATTATTGAGTGAAGGTTATGTTTGTAGCTCTTCTTATTTAATGACATTTAAGTTATTGGTTTCTAAAATCAATAAATCGTCCTACATTTTTTTTTTTGGAAAACTATTTTAAGGAGAGGTCATTTTATAAATTTTGCACAGGACCCGAAATCTCAGAGACAGCCTTGATATAATCTAACAATTAATAGAAGATTCGAACTGGAACCTCTTCCACCATTAAGAACAAAAGTACCACTAGAGTAAGAAGAATCTAAGAGGTTAAACCGAAGCTCAGTTTGTTGGCCACGGAAGAAGTTCAGTTTGGTTGTATTCCTTGATTCCAAACCAATTTCATTTCAGCAACAAAATGAGTTTCAATTTCACCACTCAAAAAAGTCCCTTGAAAACAAACCTAGAGCACCTTAATATGTTCGAAGGAAATTAAATCGGTCTTCATTGAACATTGACCTATCATAATTCTAGATCATCAGTACATCGTGTAAAAATTATACAAGGAATAATAGAGTTGAACATAGTAAAATAAGAAATTAGATTGTTCGTTGATAACCTCCCGAAAAGCTATACCAAATTTTTCCATTTAAATTGATTGTGCCTATCCTTGTGGGATAATTAAAATGGAAGAGATCCAGTTGTTTCCGAATCCATATCTAAGGAATTACAAAAAAGGGTACTTTCGATAAAGATGTGAACTAAGAAGATTGGTGGATGAAATATGATCAACGAAATACAACATTGAGTGTTTTCCAATAATGTCTACAAAAATTCAAACATGGAAATTGACTAGCCTCTGGTGTACAGGACAAGGTTTTGATGAGTGTCCAATCAATAGTTTGTAGGAGGATTACGTTTCCCTACAGAGATTTTTTTTTTTTTTTTTAATAGCTCAAGTCCATGCATCGTTCCGAAAAAAAAAAAAAGAAGACCTCAAGTCCATGTCAACCCCAAAGACCAAGTGAAGAAGAAGACGGAAAATCTTTGGTTTCATTGCTTTAAGATCATATAAATCCTCTGCAAATCTTTCTTTTCATTGTGTTAGGGTCATACAAATCCTCAGCAGATCTCTATAAAGATTGCTATATTATTAGTCCCCGGAAAATGTCACTATATACGGTTGTTAAAAATTTATGAGATAGTGGACCATGGGGGCTTGATTCACTACATACTGTTTTTGGTCCGATGCTTTGACTTTGTATACACATATTCTTAGGGAAATGGTTTCTGTAGATAGGTTAAACCAAAGTAGAATTGGGGGACAAAAATAAATAGAAGTGTGTAGAAAAAAAAAAAAAAAACTATTTGTGCGAAAATCACTTCCCATAATGATTAGTAAAGATTGTCGCCAAATTTTTAAGGTTTGATTGATATAAAGAAAAATTAATGAAAATGGCTTGAAAACTTTGAGTTTTAATGATAAGGACAAAATAAAGGTTGAAGTGAATAGTACCAGGATTGACTTTTTAGTGTAAAAATATGGTTTTTCATTAAAATGAACAGTACCGAGGGTTTTTCGTTAAAACTCTCTTGATATAATGCCCCCTAAAAATATGATCGAATCCCATATTATTTTTAGAAGTAATGTTGTGGTCCCTTGACCGCTGTTTAGCGTTTTACTTTGCCCCAATGACCGTTAAGTTTGTCAAAATGTCCATCCAAATCGTTAGCATGCCAAGTACGAAACGCCACCGTTTAGAAGAAGGAAAAACTGAACACGAGACCTCGGATGTTCGGTTTAACCTTCTCAAATGGATTCCAAAAGAAAGAAAGCTGCATTTCCTCCAATCACAGAAAAAAGAGTAATTAGGAAAAGCAGCGCAGATGGGTTTTGTTTCATATTGTAATAATTATATTCATCATGAAACACTTTACCTTGCAAATTAACTTCACAGATGGGTTTTCTAGAAGGTGTGGACTTGATAGTGGCTCGTTGACCAAAATATAAAAAGACTTAATAGTGCCCCCGTAAAATTTCTTGGATTACCTGATAAAAAGGGGAACTTGGCTACGCAAACGTGTGAGATAATGTAGAGTATCGTCCTATATTAAATTAAAAAAAATTTACAAAAGCTATTTATAAAGAGTTACGTTACTCTTATTGCCGATTTGTCTTAACCTCAATTTCTTTCTTGGTGTCAAAATATGTTCGTCTACATGTGAAGTTCAATATCCACGCATGCTACAAGTTACCAATTTTGTGTTGCACAAGTGTTTAAAGTGTCATCACACCTGAGTGAAACATTAACTTCAAATGACCCCAGATGCACAAGTTTCTTTAAACCAAATTCATTCAATTTACAGATGTGAAAAATTATCCCAAGAATTTTTCACTCCGCCGGGGCAACTTTCTTCCACTACAACAACCGAAGGCATTAACTTCCCAGTAAAATATTTGTAAGCAAATGCTAATCAACGTGCGATTTGGGGCAGGGATTAGAGCAGTGGAAACCTGAAAATGTTGTTGAAGCATCATGAAGCATTTCTTGTGACCAGGAGAGACTGGGGCGCTTCCCAGAGGTTCAGGTAGGGTAACTCTAAGGTCATCTCCAATCGAAAGAGCTAAATATAACTCTTTTCATAACTATAACCCTACAAAAAAGTATTTTTAAATGAACAATATTAGTCCATGCTCATATATAATATCTAACAGAATGGGCTAAACATAAAATTCCTGTTAGTAGCTTAACTAACTAAGTGCATTTTAGTGGCCGTATTCGTTTAAACATGTGATTCTAGCATGCATTATAACAGTGTCTATAACCAAAAGCTACTATTATTCACTGTTATTCAGCTAAACTTTCCATCAACGGGAGTCCAAACTTTTCGGAATATCAACAAGAGTCATCCAAAATGATGAGAAAATTAACATGTTAAAAGAAATGAAATTCCTAGTTTAAAAACCCAGAAAGAAAAATAAAATGCGTCGACAGCAGGATTCGAACCTGCGCAGGCAAAGCCCAACAGATTTCGAGTCTGTCTCCTTAACCACTCGGACATATCGACAACCTTGTGAAATCACAGAAGAAAAGATATATAACGAAATCACAGAAGAAAAGATATATAACATTTTGTTTCTCTCTCTCTCTCTCTCTCTCTCTCTCTCTCTGTTACTTTAATTTTCGCGCTATTGATGAAAAGGGGAATTTCAGTGTCGGGAGAGCCCTAAATTCAACACGGCAAATCCCTAAATTCGTTCCCACCAATTTCTCTTTAATTTGAAAATTTCACAACAAGCTCTCACCAGTTGCTGGGAATCTGAATCCTCAGAGAAATGGGAGAAGCTTCTGGAATTTCGAAGCTGATTTCGTACAGCGACGATCTGGTGAAGGTGTTGAAGGACGAGAGGGACATCAACAACTTGGCGCAGTGTCTCCAGCACCGCGAGGCCCTCTGCTCCTCCTGCGATTCCGATTTCAATGAACTCCAGAACTCGCTTCGAGGTTTGTTTCTTCACTTGTGTTCCGTTTGTTTCCCGAGAAAATTTACGACCCAGAAAATTCTCAGTCGGTTTGTAAAACTTTTTCACTTTTGAAGCTGCTAAACTCTTTAGTCTATACCTAACATAAATATTGGATTGTTTAGTTTTGGAAATTACTGTATGCACACCCGCGCAGAGAGCTCCATCTCAAAATTTAGGGTTCTAAAGTATTTTCCGGGAAAATTTTCCCAAGAAATTGGAAAAGGGCGGATTTTTAGGTCTAATTTATGATTCTTTGTTTAGCTTTCGATTGAATTATTTCCGGTATCTGTGATGCGGATTGGAAACAATTATGTATTTGCAGTATCTTCCTTTCATAAATGCTGTTCGAAGAGATATATTTGGTTGATGTTGTATGTCGGTATGTGCGTTGATTGATGAGTTCTTATATGAAGCAGACTACCAAATAAAGACAGATGAATGCAAGCAGAAAACTGAGGCAGCAAAATCGGAGGTTGTTGCTGATGAAGAGCTAGACCGTCTTCAAAGAGAGTTTGATGTGGATGCTGAAATAGAAAGTTCGCTTATGGAGGAGCTTAGATAAGTATACATTTAGTTGCGTTGGCTGTCAGATTTTTAATTTTAGGTTGACTAGCAATGGTTGTCGATTTGGCTCTCTTTTGCTTCAACACAGTTATAGGCAACGAGATTAGTGATTTAGAACGCCAAAGGATTGATGTTCAGGAGAAAAAGCGAAACTTGAAGAGGCGTGAGCAAGATGAGTTCAGGGAACAGTAAGTATTTCGAAGTTTGATGCTGACATTATGTCGATTCTTTCTCTTCTATTCTCAGTGTTTTATATTTCTTAGGTTTGAAAAACATCGGTAAAAGTATATACATTCTGTGTTGGTCATGAAATGGATTGTTCAGGTCGTGACAGACTGACAATCCATATCTAATCAATGAAATATTATCTCTAATCTACAGGAGGAAGCTTTCCATGTATGCTTCTGTCACAAACATTATACCAAACCTGGAAGATCAATCGCGTGATATGGGCTGTATCCTACCGCTGAAACTTATTACATGCATATTTGTTCATTCGTTTGTTCGTTTATTCTTTTTCTGCAATGTTATTAGAATATGATAAGGCTGTTTTATATTGCTATCACCTTTGTTTTCCTTAAGCCTAAAATTACAGATATAGTGGATAGCAATAAGAAAATTGTTCAGAAGTTTGAATTCGACCCAACAAAGACGACTGCCTTCCAAACATGTGATAGCGTTTGGAAGATGATAGCTTCGTGATAGATCTTGAGCATTTCCCTTCAGACGGCTCATATTATGGGATGGTGTTGGTGCCCTATGGAAGCATTTTGCTTGTGTAATTTGCGTTTTTACAGTCTATTTGTTGTAGCAGAAGTTTGAAGGGCGTATTTGAACGTCATATATTCGAAATTCGGTTTCATTCATATCTGTTGAACCAAGGTACACCACCAACAGATCATCTTAAAACACTACATATAATGCTGGTCAATTATTCGTAATGATACCAACGTGATCTTATTAACGTGTTACACCATGTAGGTTTTCAAAACATAATGTAGCATAAGCTGCAGCATACGCCACTGTTTTGTGTATATATCAGGACCGGTCCTGAGATTTTGAGGGTCCGTTGCAAAATTTAAACTGGAGCCCTGACTAAGAAGTAAGAGCAGAAACAAAATGTGCAGTGTCCAATTTTGGCTCTCCTTTTTCTAATAGCCACTATCGTAGCATGTCGGTAAAGGTTCAGGTTGAGCAATTGCTCGATGAAGGAAGCACAGTTTGAGCAAAGTGCTATAATAAATAGTCAGATCAACTTTCAGATGGTCTGCTACTTGGGGATTCAGAGGAAACAAAGGCGGGGCGGCATAGTCGATGCCATGATCACCTTCAACGGAAGAACACGACGGAAGAGAAATGGACAGCACAAGAGTAAGAACAAGGGAGAAGAACAACTTAGGAGAAGCCATTAAGGCATTCATTTAGCTCTTAATGTTTGCTTAATTAGCACTTAAGGGTGGTGAGCATATATTTATATTATACAGATGTCCCAAATGCAATGTGGACACTTACCAAAATTGTTTAGCATGCATAATTACATTACACGTCGGAAAATCTCGGTCTTTTGTTTTTCCTTTACAATTAAGGGGCTTAGGATTCTGCTAAATAAGGATTAAAAAGAAGAAAAAAAAGGGCCCAAGCTACATAATTAAGCTGTAATTAGAACCCCTTTTGTGTAATTAGCAAGTCCTGCGAATCCATGCACATCACAAATCCGATGTTATATAGGGAATGAATAATGACCTGCTCAGAATTATGGTTAAACAAGAAAAGCATTCTCCTAAATAGGTGAATTCCTAAGGGGTCGTTTCGTGCTTCGAGTTGGATTGGATGGGAGAACTTGTACAATTCAATGTACAAGCAACTGTAGAACTGAATGATTTTTCATTTTGATCGGATTAGAATAGATTACATGATGAAAACACATTCCTTCTACGCACCGGACGAGCTCTAGAGTTCATAGCTCCAAACACACCCCATTTCCTATACTAACATTTGTGCTAAGTCTGAATATTAATATAAATCAGGTACTTAGGCAAGCTGAGAAATTGATTTCTGCGGCGATCGAGTACTCTATTGTGCCTTTTGCTTCAAATGCACAGATCGGCAGGCCATCGGCACAGCCACACCTTTGTAAGCCTTGCATACATAGGAAGCGAAATTTTCGTAGTCCTGCATTAAGGTGAAAAACATTGAGAGAGATAATCCTGCATCAAGGCCAAAAATGTAACGCGAAAGAGAGACGACGAACATTTCCAATCGGTTGATTGTTCAGAACCAGCCATGGAACGAACTTAAGAGGCAGACTGAGGTGCGCGGTTTCATTCGCATATTTTAGTTCAAGCTGCATTGCGTTAACAACCTCAATTGTCAGATTACGCGACATAAACACGAATTATGGTAGATACGACTATGACTATTCGAAGAGTACTAAACGAAGTTAACCTTTGTTGCATTTGCACTTTTGTAGCAATCCAAAACGGGCTTTAAAGGCAATCCCAATGAGCTGAAACAAGTTTGCCATTCCTTGTGCCTTCCCTCAATGGCCAGAAATTCTATGCAGTATATCAAAGCAAAATGCTTGTTCTGCATCACAAATTCATCCGAGTCCACGCGAATCCGAATACATTTAAGACCAAAAAAATCACATGCCGGCCAACATTCTATTAAAAATCATCGTTGCAGCAATAAATTGTATGGAAAGAGAGGGGTCTCACCACATCATGTAAAACGTCGATTGCACAAGCTTCCAGAGAATTTAGCCTGCACTCATCTGGTCCGTGCTGTATAATTTGACAAAAATGGTCATCAAGAAACTAACTAAGGGCTGTTCGATAATCATTTCATTTACGATTTTTAGTTTTATTTAGTTCCCACCATCTCCCTTAATCCAAATTGGCCATTACTCATGTCTACCATACACATTTCCTCTATCTCTACCACAAAAAGTGAAAACTAAAAACGATATAATTATACCAGACGGACACTAAATGTACAATAATACCTGTTTGGTTGCCAAGACTTTGATGAAAGAAAAAAAGCAACAGAATATGCAGGAGTGATCATGTAAACAAACCGTAAAAAAACCCCGTTAAAAAGATGAAGATGGAGAATCGACCTGACAAAAAGTGGCGTTGTTCGAATTGTTTGTAGATGCATTTCCCCAAGGAACCAGCCTGAGATTTAGAATGGTGATGAGTTCATTGTCGAAAATTCGAGCAAGATTTTTGACGATGAAAGTAGCACAACGGGGGCAAAGAGTTTCATAGTAAACTGAGAGAGTAAGTTTCTGAGCTTCAATACTCGAAACTGATCCGAACGAGCACAAAGTGCTGGCAATGATCAAAGTGAAGGATAAATATGTAGCAGCAGCCATGTCTCTGAGACTTTAGAGCTGCTGGATTTATGCAGTTGGTTTAATTAAAAACCTCCTACCAATATACCAAACTTGTGATTTCAATTTCCAATTTATTATAAATTCATTTTGCAGCTGTCAATTCCCTTTCGATCTAATTTGGAAAATGCTTGTAGGGTTAAAGTTTCTATCTACTTTTATGTCTTTTACTGTAGGGTTTTTGTTTCTTACTATCGTGGATAAGAATCTTATCATACGATGGCAATCAATGTTTACGTACAACTTTCTGCAGAAACAACGGTCGTTTGTCTAGTATAATTATTTTGGCAACAAGTCTTCCAAACGTGTTTCTAATTCTTGCTACACACACATCAGCTGGTGACGGATCTAGGAAATTTTCTTATCGGGCGCAAGATATAGTCGAAAACCACGTCTCACTGCCCATTATTATCTTGCACTACTCGTCTCGAAGGACTTTTGTCAAACAGCTTACCCCACGACAGTTATACACGGTAGAGATGGAAATCTTTTAGATCGTCGACAGCAAAACGGACGAGTAAGAGAAATAGTCTTCACTCGCCATTGCGAGCAATTGAATATTTTGTTATTCACCAATGTTATAGTAATGTGAAAGATGTAATCAATGACACAACCGACTGCTGTCAGATTTGCCATCACTTGGTCACCTCCATCATTAATTCATGAAAAAGCCTAGAGAAATAACACGACATCAATGAAACGCTGCGGATTGAAGCGTTATCTGATGTTACAAAAACCCCAAATTACAGTGAATTGTGTCACACTACCAATATATATATATATATAAGGGTACAAATACCAAATTTTGAGACGTTGGATCATGACAATCCAACCACTATATCAGATGAGCATTAGTGTGAAGAGTTCCTTCCTTGGTTTGCAAGGCAAACTCGAGGAACCGGTTTTTCTTGCCCGGTTGATTCGATCTCATAACGAATTGATCTGCAAGCTTGTGGAGGTTGGACATAAAGTTTTGGTAGTCCTAAATACATAGAACAAATTGTAAATGAGGGTGACAAAACTCAATAACAACTTAATTACCCATATATATATAGGATTAGCTTGGGAGCTGTTTTTGTATTTGGTAAACATTTAACTTCAGTTTTTTTTCACAGTTTTGGGTGAAAAAAGCCAAAAATAAGAAGCTGCAAAACTCAGCTTTGAAAAACCGGTTTTTTTTTCACATTTGTTTTACATAAAAGTTTACCAAACACTATAATACTGTTTTTTTTTTTTTTTTTTTCAAAAGTACTTTTACAAAAAAATTTACCAAACATTCTGCTGCTTTATTTCACAGCTGCTTATTCTCATAGCACAGCAGAAGCAACTTTTTTTTTTTTTCAAAGCATAGCAATACCAAACCGGCCCTTAATCTCTCTACCCTTCCATCCTCTCATATTTAAACTATTGCGATTATGCCGTGTCTATATCTTGTTTTAAAATTTTTATATAGAAAATAAGATAAAAAGAAGAATGTAAAAGAAGAGGATAGAAGAGAATGGTAATAGAAGGGTAGAGAATTCTACCCTGTATATATACATGTGTGTGAAATATAAGTGAAACTAACCACATTGCCATTTCCAATGTTGCAGCAATTAATAAGCTCAGTGCCTAATCTTGTCATTGCCATTTCAAATGTTGCAGCAATCAATAAACTCAGTGCCTTATCTTGTCATTTCAACCAATTGAATAAGATGGAATTACTAAGATCACCAACAAGAAGATGAAGAATCTGAACAATTTCCTAATACACATTTTTCATATCAAATCAAATCATTTTTCTGGACATTCATTAACGTGCTCTCAAACTGCACAAGATTGAAAATAGTTGAAAGTATATGTCCCTTTTCGTATCTTTATGGATAAGTGACCGTAACTTGGGGATCTTGGCTGGCCTTCTCTTTTTCACTCTGTCCATTGCCCCTTTCTCTGTGTTGGTTTCCTTTTAACTTCACAAAAATTGTAGTGTGCTACCAACTAGATTTCAATCTAATAGAAGTATCTTTTTTTGGAGAACTCCTTCATTTCTATTAGACAAACAGAGGAAATGGTAGTTTGCTTTAACAAAGAGCATTTCTAAAAGGGACAAGGATCATCTCTCTTCTTTTATTCCCTTCGTTTTCCTCCCCTCATGTTTGAATGTTTGAGATTCATCTTGTTTTTTCATTTTTGTAGAGAGAAAGAAGAAGAAAAAACTGTGAGAGGAGGGAAGGGAGGGGAGGGAAAAAAAAAGGAGGGGAGAGAATCTCCATCCTTTTTATGTGAAAATTAATCTTTTAAAATGTCATTTGGAAACTAATGTGAAAACTTTCTGCAACCTTTAAGCTATGTTTGGATGAGAGATTTAAATTCTCATCCAAACATAGCTTAGGGCCCCCACTTTGGAAGGGCCCCCAATTTTTAGGCGGAGCCAGGTAGGTCTAGAAGGAGATGGGCTGGAGCTATGCGGGCTTATATGTAAACATCGGAATTTGAAAATCTTTTGTTGCAGGGTTGGCCTCATGCGAGGAAAAAGACAACCATATTCCTAACATCATTTTAATTGCACGATTTTACTTAAGATGATTCCATCATCTTTTTTATAATTGCACGTCATCTTCCTTTTAAATAGTCCCACCATCTTATTTTTACTTTTTTGCTTTTCTCTTAAATATTATCTTTATGTTTATCCATTCATTCATTTATTGAATATAATAAGTAACATTGTAATAATAAAAAAAATGATTGAAATTTGGCATACTGGGTAGGGACTGCTCTTTCAGTTTGAATTGGTTGAAAAATTAGATTATGTAAACTTAATAAGTGCATTTGCATTTAAAAACGCGAGATGGGTAATATTTGAGTAATTTTTGTATATCTTTTTTTTATTTTTTTATATATATTAATTTTTAATAATATTTGATGTAGAAATAGACTTTTTCATGTATTTAGTGAATTTTTTTTTATTTTTTATTTTTACACATGTCAATGTACAAAGAGTTAGGAGTTAGAGAAGTCTAGAGCCCCACTTCGAAAGCTCCCTGGGGCTCGAATTCTGAAGGCCAACCCTTGTCTTGTGGTACAAATTGCCTCGAGTTTGCTCAATGCGACCAGCATTCTGGTGAAACTGAAGACTCGAGCACAGTCAATGAGCTAGGCAATTGGTTCAGAGAAGGAAACATCAGCTTCAAGCGGCAACTGGGGACAGTCTATCGCAGTAAACATTGATATGCACAAGAACAGTAATCCTATAGCTGAAAATCAATCGTAAACTAGTCACAGTACCGAAGATCTACAGAGAAGCATAAGTAATAAGCGTTCGAAGGATTTATTAAGTTGAATTAACCATCTAAAACATCATTAAATACAAGAAAAGCTTAATTAAATTTCCACGTTCCTCATGCATAGCTAAAGCAAAGCTACAAATTCGATTAGCTCCTTCATGCTCCAACTGAAGGGGGCAATACGCGTTCAGTTGATTTTGCGACCCATCTTGAACTCCGTTGTCAGTCATTTGATGTTACAATCATTCTCAAGAACGAAGATCAGACCGTCTAAAGGGAGCTTTTGTGGTGTTTCGTTTTCCCATTTCAGATCATCAAGCGTTACAGCTATAAGCAATTCTACACACATCTGTGATCCGACAGTCCTGGGGAGCTTCTGCTAGGTTCAATATTCTACCTTCGAATCAACCGGCATTTACATTTGATCATTCGGGTGGAGCAACCTTTGATCTCCAAGTATGGTACTTACACCCTGCAGTTTCATCATGCAGTGATACTTTGGAGGTGCAATGGCACCTGCCTGTGTGCATAGTTCTACTACTGCCGGAGCATGCCCATAAAATCCCCTCCCTTCATTCAAAAGTACTTGAGGATCCTGAGGACGCCGCCGCCATACAGTCTTTGGAGGTACAAGATCATCTACATTTGCCTTCCTCCAAAAATGGGTTCCCTGCCAACTCTCATACTGAAAAATTCCGCAAAGCCTAGCCTTATGCCCAGATGGCCCAACATGAACTTCTGAACAATGTTTACAGACTTTCCCTGGATAAACCATCAGCAACTTCTCCACGCCATTTCTAAGAATTTCCCATGCCCTCAAAGTTCCACTGGCAACCAGAATCAGTTCATCAGATGACAAAGACTCAGCTCCATCAACGCCAACACAATCACTTTCAGAGTTCCAATTTAAATAATTTCCATCATTTGCCCCTGCTTGCCAGCATAGCTCGACAACTGCAGGAACACGTTCAAAGTCAAACCTCTGATGGTGTTTTATAACGTCCTGGAACATGTGCTCGAGGTGAAATGCCTCTACTGGAACAAGCACATCTTTCAAACCACCAACTATCCATTCATGAACTCGATTTTTGCCACGACGTTTGAAGCCACAACAAGTCTGAATTAAGTGGCCTTTCTCACCTATATATACTTCTGGACAGAACCTGCAAAAAGTAGGCCTTTCGTTGAGTCACAGAAATTGTTCAAAAAGAGCTATATGGAGAACGGAAGGTCAATTAGATATATCTAGTTTGGAAAACATAGCCTGTGCTGCTCCTAAAAATAACATTTAGGGAGCTCAGGAGTCAGGAACATTCAGATAAAGTGGTCTAATTATTCCAAAACAAGAAATACAGAACATAAACACTGGAGCTTCAAAGTCAGTGTTATTCCAGGACATGAGATGTCAGTAACTATGCGATGGAACAATAAAGTGCCAAGCAGTTCAAAGCTTAAAAAGAATTTATTTTATAAGTAAACAAATATTTGGCAGATGAGGAATTTACTTGCAGGCCAAAACTGGTACCATTTTGAGGAGAGTAGAGACACCTTGCATAACGAGCCTCCGGGAATCAAGGACCTCCTGGGCAACTGGTACCATGGCCGGCACTGGGTAATCTTTAGCTCGGTTTTGGATTCTCTTTTGAATCATAGGCTTTAGCTTCCTTAAGTCCATCTCGCACAATTTCTTCCTCAGTGCCATAATTTCTTTTTGGTGCCAAAAATTTTACACAAAATAAATCACATCTGCTCCACAAAAGGGTAGAGAAAAAGCCAATCCAGAAAACATGACAACATATTCAGAGATTTTTTTAGAACAAAACCAATATTTTCACATAAGAACAGAAAACAACTACATTAACAACCAAAGTAGAACTCTTTAATCAACCCAAAACCACTGCTTCAAAAAAAAAACCCTTCCAACGGTTCCGTCCCCTGCATGCACTCTAGTTCGAATCACTATCCACTTCAATTTTCCACTCATTATCATAAAAATGAAATCCTCCGGTGAACCAAATCCATAGACAACCCAGATTGCACAAAAGAACAGAAAGCAACCACATTGACTGCCCGAATTTGAATCCCTATTCCCCGTAAATCGTAGCAGTTTAGAATATCGTTGTATCAAGAAAAGTTCAATAGACAAAATGCACTACAATTTTCATCTCATCATCATAAAACGAATTCCACCGTCACCCAATTCCATAGACAACCCAACTTGCGAAAAATGACCATAACCTTTAGATACAAGTGTAAAAAGGAAAACCAAATCCCTCAAATTTGATAGTAATTCGTATATACTGAAATATGCAAACAATTCGATTTCCAATAAAAATAATCATAAATTGATCGAATATGGAATTGGAAGAATGCTCAATCTATGTCCGGTTGCTGAGAAAAAACAATCAGAAAATCCTCCAAGTTTCGTAGAAACGGCGATTCTCAGCAGCCAAACACAAACAAAAATTCAGAACAAATTAAAAATAAATAAAAAACTAGATGGAATGGTTGAAAGATAAGATCGGAGGCAGAGTAGTAAGAAGCATACAAGCGCAAAGCCAATGAATGACCCTCGTCAACCGACACTAATCTTTCTTAACGAAGACTCCAAGGTTCCAGTTCGTTTGCAGCTCCAGTGAGTCGCAAGGAAGAAAACCTTGAAATTCCTTTTCGGCGATACGATGTCGTTTCTCTTAGTGTTTGGTGACTTTAATTTATTTATGGAAAAACTATTCATTTTTGACTTTTAACGTTAAAGATATTTTTACTCTAAAAGGTCGTGAACAGTTTTCCTATAAATAAATTAAGGTCACCAAACATTAAGAGAAACGACTTCGTATCGCCGAAAAGGAATTTCAAGGTTTTCTTCGTTGCGACTCATTGGAGCTGCGAACGAACTGGAACCTTGGAGTCTCGACTTCGTTAAGAAAGATTATTGTTGCTTGAAGAGGGTCCTTTATTGGCATTGCGCCGGTATGCTTCTTATTACAAAGTCTCCAATGTTTCTACGAAACCTGGAGGATTTTCTGATTGCTTTTTTTCACAGCAACCGGGCATAGATTGAGCATTCTTCCACTTCCAGATTCGATCAATTTATGATTTTCTGTTTATTGGAAATCAATTTTTTTTGCATATTCTAGTATATACGAATTACTATCAAATTTGAAGGATATGGTTTTCCTTTTTACACTTGTATTTGAAGATTGTGGTCATTTTTTGCAAGTTGGGTTGTCTAGGGAATTGGGTGACGGTGGATTTCGTTTTATGATGATGAGATGAAAATTATAGTGCATTTTGTCTATTGAACTTTTCTTGATACAAATGATATTCTAAACTGCTATGATTTACGACAAATAGGGATTCGAACTCCGGTAGTTAATAGAGGTGGTTCGGTATGGGATCCCATACTAAAACCCTTGTCCCGTTCCCAAACCGAAATTTTCGAAAATCCCAATTGCAATACTGATCCCAAACCAAATTTCCTGGAATTCCAATTTTCGAGAATCCCGAAATAGTTTAGGGATTTCGGGACAAATCAGGAATCCCGAAATGATTTTGGGCTTTTGGACTAAAATTTGACATATTATGCTTTTAGGCTAAAATTTAATCTTTTATATTGAAAATTTGACTTATAGGCCTATTCAAAAGAAATCTGCCTATTCAATACTTTCATAGCATCTGCCCAATCTGCAAATTTGACATAGTTTCATACTTTCATAGCATCTGCATATTCAAAAGCAATCTACCAATATGTCTGTGCACAATAGCGTCTGCCTATTCAATTTCTACTACGCATGTATGCAATAAAAATAAATAAAGTACCAAATCCAAAAGCAAAAATATTAGCATTCAACATAGAAATATATTCAAGAAAACCTAAGCATTCAACATAGAAATATATTCCAAGCAAATAAAAACCAGCTTGTTTCTAATATAGGGGCTAGCAACCCTATAGACTTTGTAACGTCATGTCTTGTTTCTACTAATCTATGCGCAAATATGCCAATTAAATGGCAAGGCCCAGTTAAGTATCTGCCTAGAATATGCCCATCTGTGCACAGAATTACAAAACTTGATTTGCTATCAAACATTAAAGCAAGACCATGTATCTAAGATTCTATAGCCAAAACAAAAATATTACCTGACGCAGCGTGTGACTAATTTGAAGTTTGAACAGGTGGAATGATTAACTCCTCAATTGCTACAACAGTGCTAAACCTGCTAACACTTCTCCCTGAAGACAACCAGGAAATCAGTCAGCATAGATAATCACTTGTAGTAGTGCTTAATAATTTTCTTTGTTGATTAATGATCAATGATAGCGGTTTAATTTATTACTTGTAAAGGTGCACCAGTGAACGCTTAATTCAATGATGTGCGTGCAGGTGTGAAGAGATTTACTTATTGTCGCAAGTAAGACTCCAAGAAAAAAGAATAACTTCAATTTATTTCTCCAGAGTGTAAACTCAGGGGTATTATTCTCATTAAACCCTTTGTTAGTTAAGGTATCGCAACGAAAGTGCAGTTCATTAAGAATTGAGTTGAAATTCTCCACTTCCAAGCTATGATATTAGAGCCTAGCAATTTGAACTAGCCATCTAGAAAGTTGAGGAGTTTCCCTGTATGTATTATGTGAACATGAAATTAATGGACTAACACAGTGGGGAAACCTAGTACCAACATTCTGAACGAAGCGAGCAGGATGCAACCAGAAACAAAATTAGTTTCTGTTTGTAAGGATATAATACATTTCAAGGCAAAGAAGCTTGCACGTCTCATTTTATGAACTTATGACTAAGAAAAGTTACACTCAAGAATTAGACTACCAGGCAGGAATCATATGAGCTAAAGTAGTAGGAAAAATGTTAAGATGTGAAAGGTTAACAGGTGAAGGCATCATGGGACAATATACAATACATTCACCTGAAAATATTAGGATGCCCACCTCTAAAACGCGTTTACCGGCAAATGATAAATGTGCATTTTGAAATTCAGATCTTAGAGCTTTAACTAGATCAAGAGAACCTTCCCACAGCTTTAATCCCCCTACAACCCGCCAAAACCAAATACATAGCATCACACATGGGTGCCGCAGCACATCATCAATAAAAGAAACGATTTTTAAACTCAATCAAACATCATTTTAATTATTGAATGACTACTAACAAACAGATGAAGATGGAAGAAATGTATAAGTTATTAACACACAAACACAAAAAAAAAAATAAATAAATAAAATTTGCCAACGACATGAATAAATTAGGCCATCAGCGGGTCTATAACCGCCCTCGAGCCCTTCAACAATTCCTACTGTCAATTGGGCACTAAATTTTGGATGAGTGACAAAAATTAGATTTCTAAACACTAAATTAATTACCTAATTTGGGGTGAAAGTGAGACTCGGACTCGGTGCTGGATCGAGAGTTCTGTCTGTGAGAGAAAATCGCCCGAGAGAGAGAGAGACGATTCGTGAAGGAATCGTCAAGGAAGGCTGGAGAGTTATGTCTTTGATGCTTTGGCGTGGCGGTGGTTGGGTGGTGATTCGTGAAGGAAGGTTGGGCTGCTGGAGAGTCAGACACGATTCGAAAAAAGGTTGTGTGGTGAAGGAAGGCTGGCGGCGGCTGCGCTTCAAGTTCGATGGAATTGGAATCAATGGAACGGAAATGAAATGGGGGATCCGACCTAAAAACAAATGAATGGCACATATTAAATCCAAAACAATCAATGGTTGAAATAATTCTCTTATAATTAAAAAATAATATATATATACATAATATTTATTTCAGTTCGGCACCGAAAAAATGGAGGTGCAAAACTGAATCCCGCACCAAAAATTTTGGTTTGGTTTGGGATGACATACCGAAAATTTTGGAAATTTTGGTTTGGAATTTTTTTGGTTTAGGATCAGGATTTTTTTGGTTTGGTTTGAGATTTTTGGGATTTTTTTCCGGCCTGATTTTTCATATCAAATCAAATCATTTTTCTGGACATTCATTCACGTGCTCTCGAACTGCACAAGATTGAAAATAGTTGAAAGTATATGTCCTTTTTCGTATCTTTATGGATAAGTGACCGTAAGTTGGGGAGCTTGGCTGGCCTTCTCTTTTCACTCCGTCCATTGCCCTTTTCATTGTGTTGGTTTCCTTTTAACTTCACAAAAATTGTAGTGTGCGACCAACTAGATTTCAATCTAATAGAAGTATCTTTTTTTCGAGAACTTCTTCATTTCTATTAGACAAACAATGGAGATGGTAGCTTGCTTTAACAAAGAGCATTTCTAAAAGGGACAAGGATCATTTCCCTTCTTTTTTTCCCTCCGCTTTTCTCCCCTCATGTTTGAATGTTTGAGATTTCATCTTTGTAGAGAGAAAGAAGAAGAAAAAACTGTGAAAGGAAGGGAGGGAGGGGAGGGAAAAAAGGAGGGGAGAGAATCCCCATCCTTTTTATGTGAAAATTTATCTTTTAAAATGTTATTCATAAACTAATGTGAAAACTTTCTGAAACCTTTAAGCTATGTTTGGATGAGAGATTTCAAATTCTCAAAGGATTGATGTCAATTTAGTAAGGGATAAATCCCAAAATATTGAATAGACAGGATTAGAATGCACCATATTAGTATTACAATAGTATGTACGAGAATTTGTAACTGACTTCTTTCAAGCATGGACATGAAATGAAAAAATAAAAATAAAAGAACAATTCACAAATAAAATGAAAAACAAAAATGAAGATTGAGTAATATCAAGCCCCCACCACCTCCAAGCTCAACCTACGACCACTGAAACTTCATCCCAACCTTTATACTAGTCTTTAAAGCTTTGATTAGCCTACTTAGTGTAAAAAATATTGAGTCTTAGAGTGGGTTAAATTTGATAAAATGATAAGCGAGGAAGACTCATAAAAGGGGAGAAAGAACTTATGCTGATATTGATGTTCACCATCATAATCTTGATATTAGAGGAGAAAGAACAACCCAATCGAATAGCGGCCACCACCTACAAGAATGAACCTAGTTTTATTTCTAGTACTTCAAACCTATTGTATGCCCTCAATCAGCTTGTGCATCTACCACCAGATTTACCTCTTTGATAACATGTTGAAGTTCTATGTGATCCATGTGCGTGATGATGTGAAGTGGATACCCTTTTTTGAGCACTCCCAACCGCTATAGCATATTTGCTTTGCTCATGTTTGGAGTGTCCTTGAGTTGCAGGGTGGAGTTGGTGGTTGTGTGCTGGGTTTAGAGGTGATTGCCTGATGGGGTGGGGTTGTTGGTTAAACTATTATTTTACAATAGTATAAAATAATAAAAATAAGCTCTAGTTAATTTAACTGGTGCTTAACTATAACACTCCGACCCGAAAATTTTATTTCGGAAACTAATTTTGGTGATAGGCCAAATTTAAACTCTTATTTATTTACTACCGTTAATCACAATTCTTTTATTTAATTCTTAGTTACTCACAAAATCTATAACCCAATTTATTTACCAAAAACATAAGGTTAATTTTTAAATTAATCACCCAATTCATTTTCTTAGACAAATTTTCAACAAAAGATTAATCTTGGTTATGTTAAGGCTGCATCTAACTCCTGTTAGATTGCCTACGTACCCTTGAACGGGATCAAGCCTTTCGTAGTTCATATTCATTTCAAGCCTTTCGTAGTTCACATTCATTCTTTTGTCCATTTCTAAAATATTCTAGTAACGGAAATATTCAACATTAGCTTTCATAATCGAATCATATCAAATGGTACCAATTACGGATTTAAAATATCAAAATTTACATGAAACGGCAGTGTCGCCCCACCAGCCACACGCCACCGCAGGTGGCGGTTTACGGCGAACAGAAACCAAATTTTCTGATGAACACTAAAAATTACCAAATTTTACAGGCAAGTAGAGTTCAATGAGAGGAACAACTTTCATACCGGGCCGAAGTCCAATTCAGCTGGTAAACCCTTGAAAATAGCCTCGATCCGCTAGAAAACCTTGAAATGGGTGTTCTCGATTTGGCCCCAAAACGAACTCCAACGCCCCCAAACTTATTTGGGCTTTGTTCCTGGCCACTAGAGGAGTAGTTTGATGGTGGTGGTGGTCGTCAAGACCTTTGGAATCGGTGTATCTTGCCAGAACACCCACAAAACCAATGGGTTCCGTTCCTCCCAAAATTGGGGTAATCGAAGTGGTTTTTGGGTGGAGATGAAAAAGGGAAGGCTAGGGAGTTGTTTCCAAGTGATGGATGGTGGCGATTCGCTGAGATTGGCGTCGGGTTTGCTTGCTGTTGGGTCAGGTCGGGAAGAACACCAGTTCCCCCCCCCCCTTTTTTTTTCTTCTCTCCTTTCCCTCCTTGTTCTGCTCCCCGATTGGCCCTCCTTTCTCTCCTTTCTCTCCTCCACTCTTCATCACAACCGTCCAAAATGTCCACGTGGCTCCATCAGATTGCTCCAGAAAATCTGGAGACTTTTAGAATGAAGGTTAAATTACAAAAATATCCTTAACTTTAAACGTTAATAACTCCTTTGTTATAGCTCCATTTCACGAACGGTTTTTGCTTACGTGCTTGTAGGGTCGAGCTCTATCCAAATATGCCTAGAAATATGATAAAATATATGAGGATAAAATACATCCTCATATAACTAAGTTACCAACTAGGGCCATTTTCGTTATTTTCTGCTTCTCGATAAATTTTTAGACGTAAATTATAATAAATCCAGAAACAAAATTCTAGAATTTCTCCAATCAAATTTTCGTAACCATAAATCTATGTATTCTCGGTTTACTCCATATATTCATATATTTTAAATTTTTAGAGTATTACATTAATGATTGTAATATTTTCAATAGGTTGGGTACTTGTTTGGAATGTTTAAAATGATTGAGATCAATTTAGAATGACACTAAAAAAATTAAAAAGTTTTAGGTACTTAATCCATCGATAAATAATAATTTTTTTATTAAAATATATTGTAGAGCCCAAATTGCCAAATTGAAAAAGTAGAAACTCATCTTGTATATATTTGAAGGGTGACTTACGACTTTTTCAATTTGTTAATTGGGTTGCTACATCTCCTAGAGATGCTCTTAGTCTAGTCTACAACTGTTATCAATTTAGGTTGTATGGTTCACAATGTGATTTCTAAATACTCAATTGATTCTGAAATACAACCTTGTTCTAAGTTTGCACTTAGATCTTCTACAGTAGTTTGAATGAGTGTGATACTTATATTTAAAAATCATGCAGTATGAATTTAATATCTATAATACTACTATTACACTAGTGTGAGACCGATATTAGTATTGAGGGATGAGGAAGCCTTAGGAAAATTTATAAAATAATAAACTAAGTATGAGGGATGCTTTGATGAACAAAACAAAAACAAAAGCATGTGTGACAACATAAACAAGAAGGATGCCATCTGATAAATTATTTATCCGCAAAGCGATATTCGTAAATTACATACCGGCAAGAGAACAGACACATTATTCTTATTAAATTTTCTGTAGCGTACATTTAAGTTACACATTTAAATAACGACCGTTAAATTATTTAACTTAATGAGGTATAACGGTTTTTGTTTCAGATGTGCATCAGAAAAGCCCCTTATCCTCAATCCTCACCGACATCGTCATACCCAAGCCCGGAACAAAGTTGTGAGCATGTTGAGCCCAGGCCCAAATTTGAATCACATGATCACATCCACTTTCACACTCTCTGTCACTCCAAGTCCTCCATTTCTTCAACCTTGTCAACGATAAACCCCAAATATTTGAGAGGCTTTCCGAATTCTCACATCCTTCTCCTCCAATGGCCTCCATCAACTTCAACCCCTTCGAAAGCTGGTTCAAAAAACCCCCAAACCCCCTGCCACCCATCAACCTCCTCCCCCTCACTGACTCTTTCTTCCACCGCACCACCGCGGCCCAATCCCCTCCCATTTTCTCCTCCCTTAGCCTCTCAAACCTCTTCAACGGCCCCCCGAAACCCGACCCCAAAAACCCATCTGACCCCGAGCCGGAAAAACCCGGACACTACACCCAGATGCTGGAGCGGTTCTTCTGGGAGTGCGAGAACGACCCGGATTACAGACACGCCCCGGAAGTCGAGAAGATTCTGAACGAAGACCCGATTTTCGAAAAGAAGGAGAACCCAACGGAGGAGGAGCTCCGGGAGAACGAGAGGTTCTGGAAGGAGTTCCGGGAGAGCCCGGTGGTGAAGTTTCTGGCTCAGGCGGAGAAGATTGCGGATATGGTCAATGAAGTGGAGCTGAAGGAGAATGATAGGCCGTACAGGGACGAGGATAAGAAGCTGTGGCAGGCGGTGCCGCATGTTATTGGGCCGGAAGGGAGGCCAATGCCGAGGAAGGCGATAAAGACGAGGCAGGAGTCTGATGATAAGTTCTGGGATTTTGCAAGGCAGTTCTTTTTTGGGCTTTGGGGGTTCCGCCAGCGCCCCTACCCACCCGGCCGGCCTATCGATGTTGCTCAGGCAATCGGGTATAAGCGGCTCGAAAAGCGGTATTATGATTGTAAGTTTGTGGGGTTAAATCTTTGTGGTGATTGCATTTGCATATGTTAGGTTGAAGTTCGTTAATTGCTGCATAATGTAGTGAGTTTATGAAATGGATTTTCGAGCCGCGGTTAACATTTCGTGCAGTTATTTGGTGAATCTGAGAATTGGCTACAAATGTTTTAATCACAATGTAGCTGTTTGACTCAAGTTAAAGTAATGTCTCATTCTTCCATTGTATTGTTAAGCAATGATTCTTAGGTTTGAACTCGTTATTGACATTCGGAATTTGTTTGGATAAGAGGGTTGTTTGATGTTTTATTGATTGTTAATCTGCATTGTTTGTTCAAAGCATTGATTTAATGTTGATATAGTTATCATGAGGAGCGGTGGATTTTACTATAAGGATCGGTTAGGTCGAACAAGAGGTCCGTTGGAGCTAATAACCCTTAAAACGGCTTGGGGTGCTGGGATTATTGATAAAGACACGTTCATTTGGGGTGAGGACATGGATGAATGGGCTCCGATTCACATGGTTTACGGGTTGGAACCCGCTATTGCCACTTGGGAAGGTATGCTAAATATCCATTTTTATTTTAACAGCAAAATTATAATGGGTGATAGGAGCAACGCAGTACACACCACCTTTATATTGGAATCCAATTACCACTGAGATATGATGGCGATGGGGCCAATAACTGTGGTTATGTAGTGTCATCTAACGTGCAAGTCAAATTTGTACAAAATATTTGTAGGAAATGTGAAACTTATCATGTATGAGAAGCAATCTTAAATTCATGAATCGTGCATAGGAGTGTAATAACTAGTTTAATTCAGCATTTTCCACAAATTGATTCTTGGCTTATGGTTCGGTGAACTTCAGTTAGACTTGCGGCTGGTGCAACTGCTTTGATTCACAAACTACAAAAAGGAATTCCTCCTTGGGTTCCACTCAAGGGACGTGAGAAGAAAACCTATAAGCAGCTACAAGAGGAGGCTGTAGAAAGCAAGAGACGCGACTTAGCAGTACTTGAAGCTAACGATGGTGTTTGGCCAGGTGTTCGAACTCCGAGTCATGCTTTATTTCTTTGGGCTAGCGGCTCTGAACTGACAACAATTCTAGAAGAGGATCACATGCCAAACAAATACATTTCAAAAGCTCTTAGGTATGTTGCATTTGGTATCTGATGTCTTGCATAGTTTATTTCTTGTCGCTAACATCTTCGTCTGCTTGTGAGACCAGGGTTGAATTGTCTAAAATTATACCTGGGTTAAGGCCATGGGAGGTTCTAAGTGTGGAACAAGCAATGGATCAGATAACATATGAGGGAGAGTGGTTCCGTGAACCTCTTGGCTCGTACACGACAGGTCCTCCATACATTCGAGCTTGGAATAATGATGTCAAGGTACAGAATTTCTTTTTACATCAGTTTTGACTACAAGTTTAGTTTTTTTTTTGAGTTTTATGATTGTGTTCAAATCTAATCGTAGAACACTTACTCCAAGTAAACGCTTATTGGCAATTGGTGTAGTTGAAAATAATCATAAAACACCTTGCTGAAAGAAAACTGTCATTGGCAATTGTAATAAGTTGGTTACGGTATCAAAGTTTTCTTACATTTTGGTATTGTGAATGGTAATTACAACTACAGTCCAAGGATACAAAGAGGATAGATGTTTTGTGAAAACATACTATGGGATTTATTTGTATATCAGTTTCTCAATCTCTTAGGACATTTTGCATAATTTCCCCTTAGGGATGTGCAAGCACTTCCGCTAAATCTTTGTGGGTTTTTTCGTGTTCAGAGACTATATAATATTTTCGACAACCTAAGCAGCCGAGTCTACCAGAAACTGGAGCGAACAATTCCTGGTTTTGATAAGATAATGGAGAAGGTCCAAGCTGATGCTGCTGCAAGGGATGCCAAACGGAAGGCAAGAAGAGAGGCAGAGATGAAGGCCGAGCAGGAAAAAGCCTTGGGAATTCAAAGTGATGATTAACTCACAATGTCATACTTCTGTGGACTGAACGGTAACACTTAAAAATTCCACCTTCACTTCATGGCGACTTACGCATGAGATCTGCTTTCAAATGATAATTTCGTTTCTGTCATTCCTTCAGATTGCGGTGTTCAACATATATTCTTCCATGGTATCCGTTTGTACTTCGCGCCGACCGGGATGATGACGGCTATTTGCGAATATCCTTGTGAAAGCATGGGAGGCTGGTAAGGTTAGATTTGAAAATGCTGTGTTAGTTTCATGCTGCCAAAATCCTCTAGTTTCCATTTGGTATTAAACTGTATCAGATTTTTTGTATTAAACCATTTAACATGTTAAATAGCGGATCCTTCCGTTAACTCAGCGATCACGAAAACGGAAGCGAAGAGTCTGTTTATCTATTTGATATGGTAATTGCAACCCAAATCAGAATTAAAGAGAGATTAACACACAGTTTAGCTGTGTTCTAACGCCGAGTTTGCCTCGTTAAGTGTACCGAGGTTATGACTCACGGGCTGACTCGGAAAGGATAATACCAGCCTCCGTTTCATAATTCCCCTCTTTCTATTTCGCACGAGCAGAGGAACAGAGACTCGTGCTCGTGCGAGATAACAGGAGGGGATGTCGAGTCGGGGAGGCAACAAGGTGATCTGGGCTTTGATTCTTGCAAGTGGTATTTTGTTTCTACGATAAATTTTCTTGGATTGTTGAGAGCATATCAGCGGTTGAATTCATCAATGTATTTATTATACCATGTGATGATACACTTCAGAATTTTTGGACAAAACACGCTTCAAATATATTCATTTTTTTGATAAAGCTCACCTCATATAAATATATAGGTGAAATGCTAAGGAGATTTCTTAAAACTAAAATTCTTTATGAACTTTCTGGCATTTGTATATTTTAACGTCAATTGATGTGCTAAAATTATAAAATATTATGTCAAAAGACAAAGAATCCATCGATAACCTTAGCATTTCTAAACAATAAATATCCCATTTTTGGATAAAACTCACCTTGGATAAACTGAAAAAGGAATTAAATCCATTTTTGTTGTTGAAAAATTATATCCATTTAATAACATATGAGTGCTATTCATTATGATCTCGTGGTATTTCTTTTCATTTGGAAGTGAGAGGTCTTTGGTTCGAATTTTATGGATAGCGAATTTGATATTAAATTGTGTGATTTAGTTGAATTTTTTTTACCTTTAATGTAAAAACATCGATGTAAAAAAAAAAAAAAAAAAACATAAGGGTTAAAGCTTGGCAGTCCATGGTCTCATCGTGGTGCTCAAATCCGACAAGGAGTCGTTACCCCCACCGACTCCATTTTGAGATGCGTGCTACCATCCCAAAACTTCGACACGTGGTAACCTCTCATTGGATCTTTTGCATGAGAAGCGGAGTACGTGTAGGAAAACCATAGCTTTGTCATTAAAAGACCGCTTTGGATCGAGGACGCTTGTCTCCTCTACATAAGCTGCATCTGTGCACCCAACAGAAGAAGAATACACGAAAAAGTGTCTGCAAACCCTAGACAGATATTTTGAGCTTTCCTCTTTGCAACTGAGCTCGAATCGCTCTTCAATTCGCCCTTTCTGTAAATTAGAGAAGTTTTTAGAATATTTCTTTGGAAGAAACAAAAACGAGAGAGAAAGAGATGGAGGATGTTATACCAGAGTCTGAAAGCCTGCTGCTTCCGGTGAATCTCCGCCATACAAATGGCGGAGCCAACACAGAAGGTCATGGAGCTGTTAATGGAGGTGAAGGGACGGCAAAAGGGTCCATTCACAGCGAGCAAGGAGAGGACAAAGAAGTTGATGCAGAGAAGAAAAGCATGATCGGAGGTACTGAGGAGGAAGAAGAAAAGGGAGGTGGTGGGATATCTATAGTTTCCCCGAGGAGCGCTCCGAAAGGCGGGGATGCTGGAAAAAGAAAAGGTGAGTTTAAAGTCGATGATGTGGGGAACGGGGAGTTTTCTAATAAGTCGGAGAGAGAGGGTGGTGGTGGTGGTGGTGAAAATGGTAATGGAGGGGTTTTCTCAAATCTCATCTCCAACTTTTTTAACCAGAGGAATGGCGGCGGAGAAGGAGGAGGAGGAGGAGGAGAGGTTGATGAGGTGAATAAAGAAGATGAGAAGGATATTGGAAATAAGAGGATGAAGACGGCAGAGGAGGCGGAGGAGGGTGGCGGTGGAGGTGGCATCATTGACAATATTGTCTCTCACTTGCCTACATCACTTCCAGGTCGGTCCGTTAGTTCTTCTCTAGAATAATTTTAAAGTATTTTGTTTGTCCTCATTTTAACTGATTTGGAATTGCATTTAATAGAAACTGCTTTTGTTCATAAGCACTTTTGTGAACTGAGAATATTGTCGAATGAATTTCTAATGACCAGATGATGCAGCTCCGACAACGGATGAGGCCTCCATTCTTATTACCTCGATTGTCAAAGACTAACCAGGCAATGTGTGCCTACTAGTACAACAAGTGCCTGTATTTTTTTTTTTTCCCTTCCAAATTGTTGTTTTCTGTTTTTTCCGATTTCGTTGTTGTTTTTGTGGTATATTGTTAAATATTAATGTATGTTATGATTTGGTAAAGCTCTCTGTATTATTTGATACAAGGATGGCATTGGAAAACACACTAGTTCTTGAGGTGTGCAAGATTAGATACCATCTGTCTTCAATATCATATTTTGATACAACTTGGTTACTGATGGTTCAGATTTTTAATAAAAAAATTTACAGTACTGTTTATTTTAACGAAAAATCATATTTTTACATGAAAAAATTAATTCTGATATTATTTATTTTACTATTTATTTTATCTTTATCATTAAAATTTAAAGTTTTTAAATTATTTTCATTAGTTTTTCTAAAAATAAAAACCAACACCAAGTAAGCGCAAAGTTCACAAGTAAGGAAAACAAAAATAGGCCCATATGCGGCGATCCAGCACACTTTAACCAAAAAATATGATTCCTTGCGCTGCAAACTCTCTATACAACTTCGTATTGTCTGAAGAATTGGATTGGAAAGGATAACTCACTGTATAATTCTAATCCAATCAGAGAGACTAAATGTGGTTAGCGTTTTTGCTTTACAATGTAGTCCAATAACCTCTTTAAGTTCAACTAACCAACATTTGTTACGATTGTAATTGTCTCAGCTCGGTTAAAGAATGTTTCAAATTTGAATCATATTAATGTTAGTATCATATACATTGCAAATTTGCAATGTGTACATTTTTCGGGTCCAGTTAATTCGCTAACATAACTTTGTCGTATAGCCATCGTGTAAAAGTGCTTTTGTAAATTGAATTGTCAAAACGAACTTGAAGCCCTATCTATAATAGGAACTATCAATTGCTACAATTGAAATGAGTACCAAAAACACAAGATTGCAAGTCTATATAATCTCAAATCTTAAAAGATAACGTCATGATTGGGAGGTGATGATTTATTTGGTGGCAGTCGGTGAGACGTGATGGAGTACAGTTGAAGAACACACAACCAACCAGAAGCGGTTGCATATCACATGCCTTCACACTCCCTCCACTCCACTACCACTACTAGGAGTGCCAATAGGGATTAAGGTATGGTTTGGGGTTGAGGTGATTTTTAAAAAAGTTAGTACGAAAAAAAACTGGAAGAGTTTTTGATGTTTGGTAAACTTTTAATTTCAGCTTTTTTTTCACAATTTTAGGTAAAAAAAAAAGGGCCAAAAAACAGAAGCAGCAAAGGGCGGCTTTGAAAAACTGGCTTTTCAGCTTCTGAGCAAACCTCTGAAAAACTGGCCTTTCAGCTTCCGCGCAAACCTTTGAAAAGCTTTAATGAAAGTTTCTGGCAATCCTACCCTTTATCTCATAGTCTGCTTCATATAAGAACTCATCAATCAATGCACGTATCGACATACAACACCAGCCAAATATCTTCTTTCCGATAAACATTTATGCAAGGGAAATACGAGAATCAACCAGAAAAAGAAATCAAATTGAACCTAACCACTCTGTCCCCTCTTTAAGAAAACATTTTCCCGGAAAATGGGTTAGAACCCTACATTTTGAGGTGGAGCTCCCTACGGGTGTGCTAGTAAGTTTCTAAACTATACAATCCCAGATTAGCTTGCTTGAAAGTGGAAAAAAGTATAAGCAACTAACTGAAAATTTTCTGGGTCAGAAATTTTCTCGGGAAACAAACAGAACCCAAGTGAGGAAACAAACCTCGAAGCGAGTTCTGGACTTCATTGAAATCGGAATCGCAGGAGGATCGGAGGGCCTTGCGGTGCTGGAGACACCGCGCCAAGTTGTTGATGTCCCTCTGGTCCTTCAACACCTTCACCAGATCGTCGCTGTACGAAATCAGCTTCGAAAACCCGTATGACAAATCCAGAAGCTTTTTCTGAGAATGAATGAGAAAAAATGGAATTTGATGATGAGGGAGAAAGTGACGAAAATAATGGAATTTGGTGATGAGAGAAAAAGTAAAGAGACAGAGAGAGAGAGAGAGGCAGTTGGACGGGAAGGAGAAAAAATGGAGATCATTCTAGAGGGAGAAAGTGTTCTAGAAAAGTAAAAGAAGAGAGAAAAGGTAAAAAAAATGTAAAAGATAGAATTAACCTTGGTTTTGGGGAACGGAGAAAAAGAAATATGGGAGATAAGTTTGGTTTTGGTTTTTTCACATCATTACAGTTATTTTGCATAAAAGTTTATCAAATATTATAATTTTTTTTTTTCTAAAAGTATTTTTACAAAAAATTTTACTAAATGCTTAAGCTATTTTTTTTTAAAACACAATAATACTAAACCAACCTAAGTGACAATCAAAATAAAATCTATGGCTTGGACTTTTACGAGTAAGTTACACTGACGTCTTTTGAAATTTTTGGTATTTTTATTACTTTTTTTAAGCTTTCAAAAGTTACATCGATGGTTGCTAAGATGCGAAGCTCATTTTGTTTAAAATTCCGTCTAAAATTGATGACGTTACCGAGACAAATTTTCACATAACCTAACTTTATGCTACATGGCATATGTTACATATCACATCTCTAACGGACCAATTTAACAAAAAAATAATAAGTTAATAACAATAAAAGAGGAAGTGTAGAAGCACAAACTATATGGCACTATAAGAAAATCCAACTAACCGTTTGACTGGAGACCCATCACTACCTCCCTCCATTATTATTAAATTAAGAATCTTGGGAATCAAGGATATGAGAAAAGCAAAAATCCAAAAACACTCTCCCACTCATTGTCCATTTCCTCGGAATAAAGATTGGGTGGTGTTATCTCACAAGCTTTTTTAATTTTTCACTCACTTCATGTTAATTTCAGTCTTTTGGTTTTTTTCAGTTCACTTGATCTAACAAAAAGTTAAAGAATAATGTATAAAAAGTAAAAAATAATTGTGCAAATAGCATCACTTTAGAGAGCTTCGATTACCAAATCTTTTATCATAAAAATTTTGAATTTAGTTTGTTTATGTTCATTTTTTAAAACAAACGATATTATTTACGATAAACAGGTGAGGGAGTGGGCTAAGCTTTATGATGGGTTAGCAATAATGTAGTTCAAATTCGTCTTTGGCAAGAGTAGATACTAAGATCTCTCACTGTCAAATAAAAAGAATACCATTAAACCGTAATACTAAGTGGTTGATTATTATCATTCTTAAACATACAAGTTTATTCATGTCACTTGATTATTTTTTATTTTATTTTATTCAAAGATGAAAGATCGTAACAAGCAAAAATATGCTTGAGAGAAAAAGACTTGCAAAAATCGTTTTTACATAACACGAGTTTTACCCAAATTAACAATTTAGGTCATTAAGCAATACCACTCACATGTTTTAACTCAGGTTAGACCACAAAACCCAAATTCTCAAATTGGGTAAATCCCACCTGCCATACAAAATTGAACCATTATGTAACATGCCAATTTTATCCCTCCCTACTTGATAAGACTGACATTGGAAGCAAAGTTGAATTGGGGCTGACACAAGTGGTGTGATGTGATTGGCCACAGGTTCAATTTCGGAATGATCCAATCAGAGTGCAACAAAAATACTCTGTTTTCATAAGTGTTGCTTAGTGCTATGTCTACATGCATTTTGTTGGCCTTGCTTGGAGTTGGTTACTAGTATTTTAGTGAGGGGAAGTTAGGACTCAAGTGCAACATTCAACATATAAAATGGAGAGGAGGGGGGGGAAGGAATAGGAACCATGTCAAGATGGTGGGTTGGAAGACCTGGATTTGCTTCAAGCAATCCTTCCTCCTCCCTACTAAGTGCTTCCTTCTCAAGCTTACTTCACATTCAAGGCACAAATCCAAAGGTGAGTTAGGTTTTCAATTACTCTCTCCCTTCTCCCTCTCTATCTGGCTCGAACTTCTTTGCAGTAGAAATTCGGTTGTGGCGGTATTCCAAGCCAATTATGCGTTATTATTTGAAAATCTTAAAACTCAATGAAATTGCGTGATTGGTTTAGAATACTGACAGACTGGGATTCTCGATAAGGATGAACTTCTCTGCTCATTCAACTCTTTTTGAGATCTGGTTTAAATTTGCAGGAAATGGGCATGGATTGGTGAGCTTGTACAAAGACATGGAGTCTTGTGGGGAATATGAAGATATAAGAGTTATGTGGGAGATTATTCACTCTTGTCAACAGAATGCAAACAACACTACAACGAGGAGGAAGAGGTCGTCTTCTTATTGGAGATTCTGTCTTCAGCCACATAAGTTGTGTCCTTCCTTTTCAAAAGACTTGGCTTTTGGCTAACCAGCCATGAATCTTAGCCTTGATTCTGCAGGATGTCATATGTAAATTCCAGACTTGAGTGAGCATAGATGATATAGTTGCTCTTGATTTTTCATTTTTAGCGTCTTTCGAGCGTCACACTTTGTAATTTCAGAACAGCAAAACGAGATTATTTCGAATAAAAAGCATATAACAAGGTCCACTTAACCATTATAGAACTTGGTTTAATTTGTATACATAGCCATAGACTCGTTGGATAACTAGAACGTATACACTACTCAACAGATCTTTAACTACTTAAGTTGGAGGCGATGAAACCCTCGAACCAACGATTTGCGAGGCAGTAAGTCTACTCAGACATGTCGAAGGCGCCTATCTGAGATCACACTCTTATCAGCTTGCTTAATATAAATATGCATATTTCTAGAGAGAGAGAGAGAGCACTCCAAAGCATTAGAAACAAACACGAGAGCAAACAGAGCGCTGTGAATTCAGTTTGCAGCATCACCCTCATGAAGGAGATACTGGTCAAAGTGCCACACTCCTGCAAACCATGAAATAGCTCGTTAGATAGGGTCCGGAAATTGAGATAAGAGGCGAATCGGAAGGAAAATATGATGGTGAAGAGTTGGAAGAATGAAATTTGCTTCATACCATGGCCTTTTCCAACCCTCCTCAGTTGAGTGACATAGTCAGCTATCTTCTTGATGGCCTCAACCTGTAAAATAATACGCGAATAAGCTTTAGTCGGTATTAGAATACAGCAAAGCATCGGTTTTTCTTACTAGTCCGGCGTAAAAAGCTGTGATTGTTCTTGTCCAAGTTGGTTAGTGATGAGAAAAATGTTTTTCAGTGTAATTGCAGATAGCGTTTTCTCTTGGATTTTTGTATGTTCACTTATCAACATGATTAACAACCAAAGTAAGAACTGATCGTGGCTTTTTACTCTAACGATGACAATATCACAATAGTAATTCAACCTAGTACTAGAGCAGAACACGTGTTTAATTCACCTGCTCAGCCAGAAATTCGCTCTCGATAAAATCCATCAACTGGGGATCATTGTTCTGGTCTGCAACCTGTTTTGGATCAAATAATGAGAATTTAAAACGAAAAGAAAGCGTCAAACGGAAACCAGACCCCACAAGCTTTATCAATGACTTCAATACCAAACTTGGATCACAGAAATGTGTTACCTTATGCAAGTTCAAGAGTTTTTCATTTGTCAGCTTCTCCAAAGACAATGCTAACTCCATAGCTGCATCAACGAATCAACGAAAAACTTTCAGATAAAGACATGCTCATTCTCTAATTACACATATCAGCAATTCATCATTCAGCAGCAAAGAAATTGTCAAAGCCGATAACTGTGTTGCCTACGGAATGAGAAATCTTACCATACAATGCATCTCCCTTTTCTGCATGATCAAACTCCGTGGGCGCCGCGATTACAGAGTGCAGTTTCACTCTCCCACCTCGCTTGTTCTGAGAAAAAAATCGCAATACCATCAGATCTCGCAATACAAGACCCTAACACATGAACACGCACGCGCGCACACACACGAAAACTCGTATACCTGATATTCCATCAGCTTTTCGGCATGTTCTCTTTCTTCCTCGCTTGATTCCTTGAAAAACCTGATACATCACAACCAATTAACCATACATCAATTTAAAATATAAAAAATTAAACTGAGGGACTAGTATAGTATATATTAAGTGGGGATATTTAGTGTGTTTACTTGGCATGGCCCTTGAGAGCAACGTTGTCCCTGTCAAAGTACGCAAACAGTGCATGGTACACATACGACACATTGTATTCCACACTGTGACACAAAAAGATTAGCATATGAAAAAAAAAAAATCATCAAAAATCGAAAAAATAATAAATGAAATTAAAATTTTGTAACGACATAGAGATACACACTTGATCTGCTCGTTGATGGCGGCCTCGGACTCATCTGTGTAACGCTGACGGGCAAGAGAGACCTGAGGAGACACGGGGACAACAAAAGCATCGTTCTTCACCTCCTCAAAAGGCTGGAACACGACTCCGGTCAACGCCACTGCTTCGCTCGATGCAGAAACCGCAAACTTTTCGAGTTTTCGCTGCGGTTTAAAGCTCAGAGCAGAAGAGGATGATCCAAGTTTTGAGTTGGACAAAAGGGTGCTAACAGCACCGCCTTGGTCCCCTAGCTTGGATGGGACGGAAAACGACGAAATGGCCCTCAGAGACATCGTCGACATGGTTTTCGATCGGATTATCTCGAACGGGTGATTGGAAAGAACAGAGTTTGAACAAGAATCTGGACTGGAAATTGCAGAGGAATTGGAGAACGCTGAGGAAATGTGAGAGGCTGAGAGTGGGGTGAGGGGCTATATAGGGATATGGAGGAAATCCAGTTGGCATGGGCTTTATTCTGGACCGTTGGATCAGAGAATAGGTGGGTGGCTACGATTCGAACACGTGAAAGGGCGTGTGGCGAGCTCGTGGTAGTTATCCAAATACCACTTGAGTCGTGGAATCTAGCGTACTTTCCGTTCCACGTTGCAATCGCAGAAGGGTCGCAAATTTGTCTTTTTGTTATTCCCGTCTCTCACTCGCTCGACTGGCCTAAGGGGAAATTCGCGCTATTTAAGTCGCCTGAATATAAGGAAAGGGCACTTTCGTAAAATGCAATAGTTTTCCATTGGCGAGTACGCGAGTAAACTGCTTTTATAGCGTGGCGAGCTTGGAAAAGTTTTTTCTTGGTCAAAATCTTTGAAATGTATTTCAAAGTTGGAAAACTATAGTTCTAAAATATTCATGTTAAATTGTAAGGTGATGAGGTTTATAGAGTGTTTTATTTTGAGAAAGTCTTCTTAATATTTCTCTTAATTATAGCCGTTATTTGTATTTGATTTATTCAATCTAATTGCAAAAAACAGAAAAGCAGTGTGTGAGAGTTTGAGAGGTGTGTGGGAAAACAAATCATCTCGTTATATCATTGTTGTGTAGCCTGGGAAGAGATTCTCATTTTTTTCAAAAAATGGGGATTAGTTGTGGGACCGGCTCCACATCGAACTTCAATAATCTAAACCATTTATTTTATAAGTCTTGATTCATAAATCATCCTTACAAAATTTCAATTCAATCCGAAACCATTTGCATATTTGATTATCACAATGAAATTTCAACGTCTTTTATAGAACAAAATGTTCGTCAATTTATTTGAACTCAATTAGATGCCATAAATATTTTTGATTTGGCTAATATTTTGCAAGTATGATATATGAGATGCAACTTGAACAATAAATGATTCGAATTGCTAAAGATTAATGTGGTGTAAATCTTACAACCAATTCTCGTTTTCATAAAAAAAAAATTGAGATTCCTTTTGCTTAAAGGACTCCTATTGTTATGTACATCAACAAAAGGAAAATAGAGCGTTGTAGCGTACAAAGTTGGGCATGAATGAAGATGGAAAGATGGGAAAAGGATCCTTTTATGAGGATTTGGAGGATCTCATAATCATGATCGTTCATCGAACATCGTGCGATTATAAATTATTTAAAATTTAAAATTAAATATAAATAATATCTAACGAAAACTGACCACACGATGTAACGATTATGATCACAGAATATCCGGATTCCCAGAAAAAGGATCCGGTGAGGATCCGGAAGATGGAAGAATCTGGACGCCTCCAGGACGAAAAGTATAACTTTTCATCTGGATGATATGATTGCAATTTTGCAAGCAAGGGAAAAGTCGTAGTTGGCTAGCTGCTCATTTGCTATATTTGTTGGGATGGATTTTGGCAGGGGAAAGAAATTAATTGGGCTTACTATGCCCAACAGCTTGTTTGTGAATTGGGCCGAAAAGCCCAGACTGTAAAGCGGTGGCTAATTGGAGTGTGATGATCTAGATTAGTTTTAATTGAGATTTTGAGAAATTTGAAAGGATTTATGAATTCATGAATTTAGATACAGTTTAATTGCTTTATAAAGATTTCATGTAAAATTTTACTTCAATTATCTCGAAATCTCAGGAGGAGAAATGAGATTTGTAAATGCTTAAAATACACTACGAAATCTTTATAATTCCCTTAAATTCCTCAACTTTTAAAAGTTTTAAATAAATTTCTAATTAAATACACTTGAATGTTATAAACTTGTTTAAAATCATGATTTAATACACTCAGATTTCTAAAAATTTTAATAAACTATTTAAAAATCCTGATTGAATACACATTTATTTTCAGATAATAATTTAAAATCCTAATTGAATACCCCTACATTTATTAAAAGAACTAAAATATCTTAGAATCACAATTGACCACACTAAGTCATATGAACTTATTAGTAATTCGTTAACAAACTAGAAAAGGATATCAACTTATTGGAAGACCTTATTTAAGGTTAGGTCATCGAGAACCATTTGGGCTCGTTTGATTTTAAGAATTGGCTTGGGTTGGATAATCTATTAGATTTAATAAATGTTGAATAGTATTATGAATATCATCAACTTGCATTTTTTATTTTATTTTATGTGAAGATAGAAGATGGAAAAGTCATGATTATCCCTCTCAGCCTTACCATTTTTGGAGGAATTAGGAGGATAAGTTTTTCTCATGTTTTCTCTGTCTTCTATGTTCACTTAAACAAATATGCAAGTTGATATTTATATTTTTATTCAACATTCATTGTATTTAATGAATTTTCTAAGCCAAGCCAATTCTTAATATCAATCAAACGATGCCTATAAAATCATATATAAGATTTGAACTCAAAATCTCCTATAAGCAAATAAAAACTGTAATCGCCAAACTAAATGGATGTGTCTACGTATTTTGACAACTTCATTAGGGTTCCTTTTCTCTCTTGAGATTTGTTTTTTGTTAGACGGAAATAGTGAACGTGTGAGGGTGAGTAGTTTATGGGATTTCTCAATTCTGGCATGATTTTATTGATTTAGTGAAGACATTTTCTTACGCTAGAAATACTTCATTCGTTTGGTGATGAAGATGGACAAAATTTGTAAATACTATCCAAGTTAATAAGTTCTTACCAGGTCGACGATCAGAACATTAGCCCGGTTTAAGCCAAGGCACAAACATGGACTAGGCGACTAATTAACCAGGGAGTTTGATATATAACAACTCGACCCAAGACGCCAAAAGCTTTTGGACAACATCAGAAAATGAGCACACCATGATCACGGGTTCGATTTTTGGCGTTGGTAAATCACACTAAGGTGGTAAGTGAGAGGCCTAAAATGCCTTTGTAAATCTTTCTTGCCCTAAAAAAGGTGGACAACCGTAACGAAACCACTAACTGGTTTCCTTTTTTGAAAAGAAGAAAAGAAAATGAGCATATCAAATCAGTTACGCAAGGAATCTGCAAAATAAACACGACTGCATGCTTGAATTTTATGCAAGAGCTTGTCTAGCTAATATACGATCGATGTGAAAACTTGTGGCTCTCCCACGTCAAAATATCTTATTTTGGAGAATGGATGACCCTTTTGGAAGCCTTGTGGAGATTGATGTCGACACCTGCATGTCTCATTTTCTACTATGGAAGAGTTTTCTCATTCAATGACTACATCATGTCTATGGTTGTGTGCTAGTCGCATGATGTTGAGAATTAATACGAAAAATGTTACATACAACGGATGCATGTAGACTTTTTTACATCTTCACAGCCACAATACATCCTACAACTTTTGTCTTGAGAGCCTATAAATCATGGTAAAGAAAAGAATAATTAAGAGTGGACTATGCATGGAAAAATAGAACAGGTCGGTGAACATAACAACACTCTAATTAATTGAATCTCAATACCTACGGTTGTAGAGGTGCCACATAGCACTCCTATTGTAGTTATAATGGGAGCCCCATTAGGGGATTTTCCCTTATGAGATATTTGCTTTGGGGTATGGCCTTTGGGATTGAATTGAAATGCAATATTTTTGATAGGGATGGAACCCGATTATGGTAAGACTTATGTGCATGTGGACACAAACGAAGATTGAAGCTTGTGGATAGCACAAGCATGGCATACCATTTGTCCTTAAGCTTATAAAATTGCTTTCAGAACTCAAACACAAGTTAATGTGATGTTTACATGCGGAATATTCGTAAATAATACTTCTCTCTTTCTAATATAATTTATTTTACAAACGATAATGCGGATGAATTAAATTGTTAGTTGTTAGGGGGATTGGTAGGGATCGAACATGCACCAGAATGCATAAGCACAGTGTCGGATGCAGGAAATATTGTTTGAGGTCAGCAAGAATAACGTGCATTGCGCAAATTTTTTTGGACAGAATAGCATGCAAATTGACATTTCATCGAGCCTTGATAGACCTGAGGTCATTCGCCAAGTCATATTTCATGCATGTAGACACATGCCAACAACTTTTGAGTGAGCATGTCGATTAATGTCAATAGCTTTTGAGTGAGCATGCCGCAAATGTCAACGCGTGACGAGTGAGCCTATCAGCAGATGCCATAACGATGATGATCGAACATTATTGATAATATGTTAACAATGGGACCTTTATTGACGTACAATCAGACTGTTTCATAGCCGGACTAGCTAGTGGAATTCTTGAATTAGTATAGGACTTCAAGTTGCAAACTGAAAGTGCAAGTTTATGGGAAAGTACCAAAAGAAGAAATGAACTTTATAGGTCACATAGAACACAATAGTTAACAGAAAACCAGTTACTCTTTTTAGACACATATTAATCTCTCAGTTAATTTCGTTCTATCTGTAATTGTCTTCTGATCTTAATGTGTAAATAAATGTCATTCAGTCTCTTTTATTTCTCTCAAAAATCCACCCAAAAACCAAAATTCTCTCTTCATATGGAGACAACCCAGTATTTCACATTCAACCGGAAAGCGATTCCCAAACTCCAATTATTCACTCCTTTTTTTAAACTCTCCAACCCCATTCGGATTACAAGCACGAACAAAGTTTCCATACTCGAACCCACTTTCCCTGGTTTTTTTTCTATAATTTTCTCCCCGAAATTTGACCCCCATCTTGTCCTACATCACTCGCCATGGCCACGGATGTCTCCGCCGCATTCCGACCCGTTCCTCAACCCCACGACTTCCACCCTGAAATATCGGTATCCCCCTCCTCCGCTCACGACGGCCTAGAGTTCTGGCAGTTCATGATAGCCGGCTCCATAGCGGGCCTAGTTGAACACATGGCTATGTTCCCAGTTGACACCCTCAAAACCCGCATGCAGGTTTTTGGCGGGTCCTGCTCCGTTCAACCTATTGGAGTTAGACAGGCCCTCGGCTCGATTCTGAAGCTCGAAGGCCCCGCAGGGCTCTACCGCGGCATCGGCGCAATGGGGCTTGGAGCAGGACCTGCCCATGCAGTTTATTTCTCAGTGTACGAGATGTTCAAGGAGTATTTCACACGTGGGAATCCCAACAGCTCGGTGGCGCATGCGGTTTCTGGGGTGTTTGCGACCGTTGCAAGCGACGCGGTGATCACACCGATGGACGTGGTGAAACAGAGGCTGCAGCTGCAGAGCAGTCCGTACAAGGGAGTTGCGGATTGTGTGAGGAGGGTTTTAGTGGAAGAAGGGGTTGGAGCATTTTACAAGTCGTACAGGACGACTGTCGTGATGAATGCCCCGTTTACTGCCGTCCATTTCGCTACGTATGAGGCAGCGAAACGAGGGCTGATGGAGGTGTTGCCGGAGAGTGCGAACGACGAGAGGCTGGTGGTTCATGCCACTGCAGGTGCGGCTGCTGGGGCTTTAGCGGCGGCTGTGACCACCCCGCTTGATGTTGTGAAAACTCAATTGCAGTGCCAGGTCAGAACTTTTATCAATAAATTTGTTGCTTCAATATCCTTGTTTTGTTTTGTTTTGTGGTACATGGATATGTTTGATCCAATTTGTATATATGGTTTTTATTGGGTTTGGAAT
Organism: Pyrus communis; assembly: GCF_041283825.1. Lineage (NCBI taxonomy): Eukaryota > Viridiplantae > Streptophyta > Magnoliopsida > Rosales > Rosaceae > Pyrus > Pyrus communis. The sequence goes on along the minus strand of NC_142576.1, from coordinate 5,668,412 downwards.
CTGGATGAAGGAACATGCTGTTTTGTACCACAAAAAATTGGTTCTTTGTTGTTCCGGAGCGAAACTTACCAACAATGGGGATCCGTTGTCGCGGGACCCATGCCACTCACGCCTCACGCATTGTCTTATGTCTTAACTTTCTCATTTAGAAGTGCATGATTGGCTGAAGATACCGCCACAATTACATACTTGTTACAATAAAGTCCTAGTTGCTATGAATTTCTTGCTATGCAAGGACTGGAAAGATTGTATTTGTTGCTTTCAAATTCCCCTAGTAGGCCTTGCTTTCACTCTTTTTTTCCACAGGGGGTTTGCGGATGCAATAGATTTTCGAGTAACTCGATATGGGATGTTGTTCGAAGCCTGGTGATGAAGGATGGATACCGCAGTCTTACGCGAGGTTGGATTCCAAGGATGCTCTTCCATGCCCCTGCTGCTGCAATTTGCTGGTCAACTTATGAAGCATCAAAAACTTTCTTTCAAGAACTCAATGGCAGTGACAGTTCCAGGAACTGATCAAACAAGTTGGTTCTGCAGAAACCTTATTCTGGATTCTCACACACTACAGCAGCAGCATCGGAGTTACTGATGCACATATTTAACTCGGTTGAATGCCCTTGTTCGTGTAAATGACTTCACCGGGAAGAACTCGGTTCAGGCAGATATAGATATATACTGCCGATTATGTGCTAAAAATAATAATGTAGATATGAATTATCAATCCAAGGGGGAAATGATCATTTCCAACCATCTAGTTTAGTTAATATGTTGGAGAGGGATACACAAATGATTTAAGTCCGTATGTTCGAAGCAAATGCCCAATACAATACATAAAACCTGGAAACATTCTACAACCATACAAAAGATGAAATATTAACTGCATCAAACCGTTCTACGTCCACATGAAACAAACAAGAGTTGATTAAACCAGAATTCATACAAGCCAAATGGTCGAAAAGATCTACAAACTAAAATACACGATAATAACTTACGAGCATTTTGACCTTGTTAAAACTTTTCAACAGTAATTCCGTCTCTTTGAACTTCATAAGCCTCTCTACTCCTGCTTCTCTTCAACCCAGCTGTGAAATGGAGCTTCGATCCCTCTGATGTGATGCATGACACATTTACCCATATAAGCACCTTAGTCTTCATCCCCTGTATGTCTTCTAGCCTTCCTTTCTTCAAATATCCAGTTACAGTGGTGAAAAAACGCAGAACAGATGAATCTCTGTAGCCCACTTCACAGACAGTCGGTATGTAGACGGTAAGTTTCCCAGTCTCCTCATTAAACTCATAGTTGGTAGCATCACGAGGAAAGATTCCTATTGCCAAGTCAAAATCCTTTAGAAGCTCAGGCAACGGCTTTTGCATTTTCCCTGCAAAGGTTGCTTAAATTGTAATGGAGATCTATCAAAGTAACACAGACCTACACGAGGACTGAAATCCTAATAAATTCTTTTCAATTTACTACACCAGTAATGACTCTGTCACACAAAAATAAATGAGAGAACGAATATAGAACTAGTCTACAGCCTGAACATAGCAGTTTATACAATCCAAACCTAGAGCTTAGAACTTTGAAGCACCATTCCCCCCTCCCTAGCAGCACAAATACAACTTATATCACATATTGTTTTTCTTTTGCATTGTGCTATTTCAAGAAACCCCAGCAGCAAGTTCCTTGCTTGAACTCCACATACGACATCTTGAGAGTCGAGCAAGTTAAAGCCATATGAAAAGGGTTATATAATTATACTCATATCTACCAAGCACCTTTAAGATTAAGGAACAAATCATCTCAAGAATATGACCCAACCCTTCAACCCCAACGCTTTCTACAGCTCTGGCACACCCGTACTTCGGCCAGTATCCGCAATCACACTCACTTTTAATTGCCACTACTTAGACGCATTACATATTAACCACATGAATTAATGAATTAAAGCTACTACAATGTCCAAACTTTCGGGCTCGCAAAGTCAGCCATATTACAGCAATATGTGAGGTTACTTTAACTGGCAATGTAAACAAACATACCCAGCAGAGAAAACTAACCTTTGAGTTTATTAACCAACCATTTGGCTCCTCCTTCGACACTGCTTTGCAATGACTAATCATTCCACAAGCAACGTTAGCGAAAAAACCGTCATAAAACGAAACCAAAACAAACGAACAAAAGAACCCAAATTTGGGAAAGTATTAATCTTGACAATTAATATATGGAATCAATCACAATTCAAATTTAAGAAGAAAATAATTAAATAAAAAATTTAATCTAAAATACGATTACGAAAGTGAGTCGCACCCAGAAAATTCAGATCGTGTAAAGAAATCAACTTTGTGAAACCAAATCATTATTAACAGGAAAAAAACCCTAATTGGAACCTAAATCAGATTCAAATGCTCAATTGAATAACATATTAAATTAAATTGAGATCCGTAGTTATATGTGTGTGTATATATATATATATAGAGAGAGAGAGAGAGAGAGAGAGAGAGAGAGAGAGAGAGGGAGAGAGAGGTACGTTGATGTCATCCCCGACGGAGGAGAGCTCCTTGGTGGCCTTCTGGTTGAACCAGTAGGATCCGGCCTTGTTCAAAATCTGATCCATGGAAATTCTCTTCACACTCTCTCTCTCTCTCACTAGAAGGAAACCGATCAGAATGCTAGAGGGAGAAGAGGAACTCTGGCTCTCTCTCTGGCTTGGCTCTGATGGCTTCTCGTAAATTATCTCCCACACCTAACTGTCCATTCAATTTTGGGGGAAATTTTTAAGGATGATGAGTCGACTCGCTATCACTCGTTGAATTTACTCTCTCTTCGTTGGCACGCCAACGCCAATTCGTTTTATTTTATTTCGTTGTTTCTTTTTGGGCATATAATTCATTATTATTTGGTCTCTTAATTTGTCAATTTGTCGTTCTATAGTATAAGCGTCTGTAACATTGTTTCGACTATGAACTTGAAAATTCTCATACTTGAATAGGAGTATAGGGATGGTTGATCACGCCATTCGTAGAGCATGATGTATGAAAGTAAATGCGTTACGTGTTTTGGTTTCACTCAATCTTAAGCAATTATAGTTGATATGAGAGTTGCTGTAGTAAATCAGTTGCACTCAAGTTCTCTTTCCTGTGTCCGGAGACACAAAATTTTGTAATTTGTTTGACTTAAAAGTTTTCGTATATCAATATTCCTTGTATAGATGTTTACATTATGTGAGTAAAGGCATATAATTTTTCTTGAACGCCATTTCGTTTTCGAAGAGAATCGATTTCGTGATTGAAAGTGCCTCAATGTAGCCCCGATTTTCAACGTCAATTAGTTTTCAATTCAAAACAAAATTATAATCCACGAGAAATTTCAATTCGTTATCTTTGTGGAGGACTCAGAGAGGGTTGAGGAGTATGAATGCGTCCTGAACATCCACCAACTACGTGAAGGCAGGTGTCGTCTCCATTGGAACCACGATTTGAGGTGAGTCTAATGTATGTATTTGAACTCATTTGTTTAGATTTCAAATTCCTTAGGTTTTGCATCGTTGTTTTCCAAGTGTTTAAACCTAAATTATAAGAAAGCAAAACAAGTTTATATTGATACAAAAAAAACTTCTCTCCGAGGTGAGAGTCGTCTCTTCACACTTAGAGTCATTCTCACTATTTGCGTGAAACTTTTAAACCTAAACTTTTCCAGTGGCACCAACCCTAGCTTTTGCTGGGGTCGGTTGTCGTGTCATCTACTCTCCCATTTCCTTCTTTTCTCATTGCCTCTACTATTGTTTCTCCCAAATTTTAACTCCGGTCTATCCAATTCCTCAATCTCTAAAGGTATTCCTCATCCCGACTATCCCTTGGTCCAATCTTCAGCCATGTTTCCTATTAAGATCGTGTGTAAAGTTCCGGTGTTTCCAACACCACTACTTTCTCCTTGTTATCGGTCTGTTTCGGCAGTGTCACTCATGGGTTTCCACAAGCTTCATACTGATAGTTGGCTTCTCTCACTCTGTTGCCGACTATCCCCTGCTTACGGTTGTGCTCAGGTAGCTTTTCGGGGTTGGAGGTGGTGTTTGGTGAGGTATTATTCAGCGGTGGTGGACTGGAAAACTGATGGTGGAGAAGGCAGTGGAAGCTTCTCAGTTTCTTGGTTGTTTTCGTGGGCTATTTTTCTGTTTGTATTTAGTCTTAGACCCTTGTTTTGTTTGTTAATAGGTGTTTCTTGGGCCTTGTTTTGCTTGTAATTTTGTGGTGGTTGTTTAATAAATTCTCCCTTTGACACACCAAAAACAATTTAAAAAAACCCTGAATTATAAGTGATTTTGCACTGAGTTTGTAGAATATGATTATTTGGTGTTATGGCAAATTATAGTTGTATATCAAAATGTTCTTTAATTTGGTGATTTTGCACTGAGTTTGTAGAATATGATAATTTGGTGTTATGGCAAATTTAAAGTGTTTTTTATAACACTCATAGTTGTATATCAGAGATTCAGAATGTTCTTTAATTTACTATATCATCTTAACCACATTTCTAAACAAGCATATGACAAAAAATAGGAACACAACATAATATCAAAGTACACCTCAAAAAATAAGCCAGATCTTGCTCCATCTTTGTAACCCTATCTCGTAATATATCTTTTAATCCTACTAGCACAGAGAATCACTAGAAGTTCCCAGGCTGATATCGTGGTTTGGCCCATGGCAGCATTTTGATTTTGATTTTGATTGGTTTCACACTCTAGGGTTTTGGGTTTTTGATCGAGAAATTTAGAAGAACACTCTGAGGGAGAACAAGGAATAGGGTTTTCCTTTCTTTTGATAAACATTATTAAGGACTGAGATTATTAAACCCTAATATTTTCTTTTCTATTATGTTTTCTAGCCGTCGGATATAATCGAGACGGTGGGATTAAATCTGCACATTTTTAGAGGTTAATTAGAAAACACACCTGCCCTGCTCTCCAGAAAAAGAAAAAAGGAGCTGTGCGCCTGATACCGAATGGCATGGGCTACAACTATTAGAGAGGACTATGAGTCTTTTGGTGGCTCCAATATCTTTTGGGGATGGCTGCTGGAATAGTAAGGGAAGAACATGATGCATAAGGTTTTGTAATTGTCTTTTTTAATGTTTAATGCAATTTTTTTTTTTAATTTATGGAAGTTTTTTTATTTTTCAAGTAATTAATTATAGAAGAAAATCAGAACATTATAGGGTGTTAGTGTTATTCAACAAAAGTGAAGAAGTTATGTAAAAACATGATAAACCTCAAGGGATGTTGATTTAATTAACCCTATATTTATATGTACATACTTTTGTGTAATTTTTTTTTTTTCCTTTTCATACATTTCTCATTAATATGAAAACATACACGTTTTTCAACGTACTATATACATATAATACATGTATCTACATACTTTTCATGTTTAACATGTAATTTTTACTCTTCAAAAAAAAAAAAAGAATTTTTCACTATTTTTTTAATATTACATATAAAATTCGTGCATTAAACACATATATTTAACATATTATGAAAAAAAATTAAAAATTATTTATTTTTAAATAATACTTTTTAAAAATTTCATATCATGACCAAAATTTAACTGGTTTTTAGGAAAGTTTTAAAATAATATAAGTAGGTATTGTTCACAACATGCTATACTCGTTCTGTATTTTGTAAACTATGCTAAATAGCTAGATAACCCACTTAGTACAACGGTCTAATAATATTACTCTTCATTTATAAGTGAAAGGTCTTATATTTGATTCTCACTAAAGATGAATTTGAACCATATTATTATAACTCGGCTATTATGAGACTTAGCCTACTTCCTCATCCCTTTAGTGTATTTAATATCATTTGTTAATAAATGAGAATGGGTGCATTTAAATAAATAAGAATGGGTACATTTTAATAAATAAGAATGGGTACATTTTAAGATTAAAAAAAATTAAAAAAATTACATGAATGGGTACATATAAGATTAAAAAATTGGAAACCTTTTTATAAAAAAATTAAGGGGTACAAACTTATTCTAATTTATTTATTTATTTTGGAAATGTTTTGAATTGAAAATTATTTAGGAGTTTAATAATGGTGCGAGTATTAAAATCTTAAATCAATTATTAATTTTTATTTGAAAAATTATGTAACTGACATGTAAATTCATTATTGAATTAATGCTAGGGACCTTGATCAAAATCTGAAAACTAATAAGGTTTCAATCAAAGAACATTAGTAACTAATGACCGGATATTAGTTTTCCCAAAAAAAAAATACACTAGCTAGATACAAACAATAATTGAACTATAGAGATAGAAACACAAAGAAATGAATTAATTTTTTTTTGTTTAACTAAGCTACTTGAAAAAAAAAAAAGAAACTTCAAAAATTAAAAACTATATTGAACAATCCAACTGGAAAAAAATAATTGGACCTTCTTGGTCTCTAAAGGTCACTGCCCTATACATTGAAACGAGCTAGAGGAAGATCACAAGTAGTGTTTAATTAGTAATTTTGTAGCTGCAGCTAGGCTTGACAATTTCTGACACGACCCATTAATCCGATATGAAATTAACAGGTTATCAGGTCGACATGATAATGAATTGGTTTGTTACCAGGTAGCACGATAAGCACCTATTAAGATAAAGGGTTGATCCGAGTATACACGTGGGTAACCTAATACACAATAAGTAAAATATTAATTTTATAATTTTATACCCCTAAAAATACTATAATAATTATATATAATATTATATATAGCTATATAATAAATTAAATTTAGAAAATTTGGAAAAAAATGAGGTAATATATTTTTATATGGTATAGTGCTATTGTTTTATCTCTTTTCATAATTATTTTGGTAAACTTCTCATAATTTGAATGGTTTATAATGTTTGGTTTTTCTATACCTAGTTTATGCAAAAGAGAGTTCTGATGTGGAAATGACATACCCGACCTTGATATTCTCCAAACACCAGCGCAGGCACATGCTGGCCGACACTCGAAGGTGACGAAGCCATATTAGGATGCATGAGAACTAAAAACAAATAACCGACATAAATAAAACTTGTAAATTTAATTATAATGAATATGCAATTGTGGATCGTGTTTAGAACATACAACTAATCCGAGACATTAAAAATGAATAATATAAAATTGAATGAACAAAAGGATGGGTCCTACACCGAGAGGACTCGAAGATGCCGCTACGGGAGTGCCTTGACGCCAGGATTGTACGCCTCGATTCTAAGTCCTGAGAGGGTGCAAAACAAAACATGAGTGGACCAAGTTGATATATAATTAATACTAAAACAGTTATTTATCAAAGTACTAACCCCTAAAGTTTATGAAAACTCAATAGTATGATATGTAATAGGTTTTCCAAAAACCCGAGCATGCCATAAAACCTTTGTAAAACATATATTATATATAGTGTGCTAAGCAGTGGTATCAGTATCACCCGAAGGCATATAGAACACTTCATTTAGAACACTTCCTTCAGAACACTTCATTCGCCCATAAGCTTCTACAGCACCCACCCGAAGGCATATAAGTATCAATCACTCGTAGGCTCCTACAACATCCACCCGAAGGCATAAAAGTATTAATCACCCGTAGGCAGAACCATTCACCTGTAGGCAGTAACATACGCCCGTAAGCATGACCATTTGCCTGTAGGCAGTAACATACACCCGTAGGCAAATCATACGCCCGTGGGCAGAACATACCCCCGTAGGCAAAACGGTGACCACTAGATAAGCACAGAAACATTGTATATAATCTTTCCAACATAAGTACATATATCTCAACGAAGCTCAGTAGCTCAAACATCATATCTTAAAACATCTTCATAGTATATAGTCATCCATCATATATACTACAAAGAACACGAAATCGATAAAGCATGATATTCCAAAATATTCTCAGTAAAGCATGATATCTCATAAAAAGTAAAATCTAATTTACTCATAAAGCGTTTCATAAAACGTAACCATTAAATCATGTTTTTCATGTATGCATTTCTAATAGCAAAATTATGCATTTTGGAAGGGGTCCACTCACCTTACACCGTTGGCGAAGAGCCCTGCAAATAAGAAAGGATGGAAATGCCATAAACAATTGCAACTAAGCATATAAAGGTACCAATTAATAAAACTATATTAAAACGGTTGAATTTTAGGAAACGGACATCATAAATGGATTTAAGACGTCGAAAAACATAAGGGAGACCTCGGGTACCCCCATGCGCCACCACAGGGTAGCAGCCCAAACGGCCACGCACCGAGTTGGGTCATCGAAAAGTTGACCGGAAAAGCCGTTGCAGCGACGGGGCATAGTACCTTCGGTAGAGAAACGAGTGCTCCATGCGCCGGCCAAAGCAGACGCCCATGCACAGGCCCATACATTGCCTGACTTCTGGAATTTGACTAGGTTAGGCTAGATCTGGGTTAGGCTTGGTTCCTGGGCTAAGGCCTTTGGGTTCTGGGTTTGGGTTTGTGATTGGGCTGGGTTACAAAGGTCACAATTATGGATTTGGGCTAAGAGTTTGGGTTGATTAGGGTTGCGGGCTGGGTTTAACCCTTTCTTAAACCGGTTTCGACGAAGAAGAAAACCAAAGCTTCCCCAGCTCCGATCAACCTCGAACCTCAAGTACAATCTGTGATCTACCCACCAAATTAAAGACAAACAAGTGTAGATTAGGATTATACCTTTGGTTTCCCCAGTAGTGGACCGGAAAAGTCGTCTGAAAGTCACAGCATTCTCGCCGGAATCTAGGAAATCTTTTCCCGACGATTCTTCGTCCAAAAACCACAAAAACTACTTAAAGACATCACAAACTCACTCCTAAAACGATTTATGGGGTTCTAGAAGCTTACCATGGTCGAGGGTTCACCGGAGGAGGAGGTCGTTATTCCACGAGGTTATGGGTTCGAAGGCTGGTATCTGTTGAGGATCTTCCTTCCTTCGCTGAGCTCATGACTTGGTGCATCTATGTAATTATGTATGGGTGTGTATGTGTGTGTGTTGTTTTCAGAGAGGAAAGGGAAAACGCAAAGAGAATAGAGAGAGGTCCGTAAGTGGTTGACGGGGAGGGGAGGGAAGAAAGAAGAATGAGAGAGGTGAGGGATTTGGGTCGGGGGACAAATCAATGGTGGGCCCCATTGGGCACACCATTTAAGACCAAAAGGAAACCCATTTCAAAATATCTAGCCCAAAGTGAAAATTTACGAAAATACTCTTTCGTTCCGTAAATTCCGGGACGGGTCGTTACAGGAAAACCTTACTAAAAACATCATCAATATAACTTTTGAAGGCAATAGATCAAGCCAAAGTTTCAATACAATTCCCCATGATGATTGATGAAAATTGAAGGATTTTGTAAAAGGAATAACATATAAGCTTTGAGTTTCATTGGCAAGGTTTTAACTTCTGAGAAAGACTTCACAACCTTGAAAAGAACAACTCATTCATTTTGCATATCCTTGCACATTTGATATTTGCAGTAGACTAGTAGTGTATTGTTGCTTTTTTTATTAGGCTCTTACTTTGGAGTGGAGATGTAGTACTTAACGACAAATGTGTTTTTATATTTTTAAATAATATTTATGTGGCAATGTGGTATGTGCAAATTTAAGAAAAAAAATATTTTTCATAACAGGTCGGGTCATTTTACCTGTTGGATAAAGTGACTCGACCTATTAAGGACTCGTTAAAATAACGGGTGTGACACGACACGACATTTTAAGATAACAGATGTTACACAAAAATGACACGAAACACGACAAACACGACTCGTTTGCCAGGCCTAGCTGCAGCCTGTAGTTTACCACATGGGTTATGATGCAACATATACTTGGCTTGCAGTCGATTCTAATTAATTTCATTAGTTTCCTAAGGCCATATCCAACCAATGGCTGGCCAGAAGGCTCGTTTTAGCCCTCTGGCCCTCCAAGATTCTCCAAGATATTAATATTTTAATGAACAGTACAAGGCCATATTTGACTCCGTCTCCAACCGAGGGCCAAACATAATTTATTATTTAAATTTAAAAACTACAACAACTTAAATTCAAATCCAACAACTTAAATTTAAAAACTACAACGATAACTGGTCCAAAAACCAAAAAAATTAGAACTTAAATTTAATGAATGGTTTAGGTTTTTATGGAAAAAAAAAATTAGAATTTTTAAGAATTTAAAAAAAAAAAAATTGAATACAACGGCTAGCTAACTAGTCGTTGTATTCAAATTTTTTTTAAGCAATCCTGTCGGTTATAACCGACAGGAATGCTCTATTTTCTGGCCAACCCTCTGGCCCTCTTCGATTCCGTGGGGCCCTCTCAGATTCCACAGCCTTCTGGCTTAGCCCTCGGTTGGAGACGGTTTTCGGGCTATTTTCGGCCCTCTGGCCCTTTGGACCCCTTGGTTGGAGATGGCCTAATGTTTCCATATTTTCGGCCGAAGCTCTGGCCTAAAAATATTTTGGGTCCTTCTTTGGTTTTAATACACGAGTGTGTCACCACGTCAATTAGATAGGTCGACGTAGAAAATATGTGAAGTGATTTGTTTTTGCACTATGGATTTGATTCTAATCAAACAATTATGCAGCCGAGCAAGGAACATTTTCTCTGCCTAGGTTCATTCTCTACCTTGAAGGTGGCATTGAACGAACAATCAAAATAATGTGAAATGGTGAAGGTGAAGATCGAGTAAGAAAGTAAAAGAAATTGAAATTAAATGAAATTAAAATTAGTATAATAGTAAGAAAATAAATTAAATGAAGACGAATGCGTAACAATAAGGGTGCTTGAAAGTAAAAGAAACTGAAAACGCAATGAGAGAAAAGAAATGTGTAACGTAAAGAAGTGCTTGAATTAAATTGCGTAAAACCAAACGAATTAAAGAAATTTCGTAATCTAAATTGCAATAATCAATGAATTAAAATACCAGTACTGGAAGTAAATTGCATAAAAATGATCTAGATTAGAGCTACATTATGCTAAGATAAGAGTTCAAGAAAAAATAGAATGACAAATTGTGGATTTGATTAGGGATGCCTGTCACATCCCGGCCCGGGGTGGATCATTTCCCGGGTCCGTTCCACCACCATAGCACGATATTGTCCGCTTTGGGCTTACCATTCCCTCACGGTTTTGTTTTTGGGAACTTACGAGCAACTTCCCAGTGGGTCACCCATCATGGGATTGCTCTAGCCCCCTTCTCGCTTAACTTCGGAGTTCCTACGGAACCCGAAGCCAGTGAGCTCCCAAAAGGCCTCGTGCTAGGTAGGGATGAGAATATATATTTAAGGATCACTCCCCTGAGCGATGTGGGATGTCACAATGCCTTCCTCTTCTTCGAAGCTTGTATTTATAGAGAATATGTAGGAAACCCTCTCTTACAAATGACTCTACAATGTATGCCTAATGCTCTCTAGTACGTAGAATGTAGAAGTGAACTAAATAATTAATCCGTAGGCACTGGCGGTTCCCTTAAAGCAACTCCACCGTTGCAAAGGCCCCCTAGGGCAAGTCACTATTGAATAGCCTCCAATGAACAATAACTATCTTAATGAACAGTAAATGCCTTCTACATTTCCATCCCAACACTGAATAGACATGGCAATAGGCAATAAAATATTAGTATTTTTTATTTTATAAAATAATAAAAAATAATTTTATTTGTAATTTTGAATATGATTTTTAATCGGTCTCATTGTACCACGTGTCATTAAATAAGAAATTACAACCCAAAGTATTTGAGAAAATATAAAATTATGGTGTAAGTTGGAAGATAATGACAACATATTTATAGAAAAATCAATTTTTTTAATTTTAATTTTAATTTTTCTGTTTTTTTTTATTTATTGATTTTTTTACTTTTATTTATTTATTAATTTTTTTACTTTATTTATTAATTTTTGACATTTTTTTATTAATACTTAATATTTTTATTAATTTTATATTGTGGCTGACGTCAACTTTGCATCAACTCCACCTCAGGCTCTCAGGCTGCCGATTTGTGTCAGGCCTGTCGCTCAAGCCCCCTCCGGTGCTGAAGCCCACATGGGTTGGAGTTCATTACCCCAGCAATTTGGTTCTGTGCAGTCCACGGTCCATCGAGCTAAAGCCAACGGTGGACTTGCTCTTAAGAGCAACTCCAGCGTTGGAGCCCTCCCCCCTGGTAATACACTATTCAATCCACCTAATGAACAGTAACTGCCCTTAATGAACAGTAAGTAGCCCTGGCAATAGAATTTGCATCTCCACCGTTACACTTCAATAGCCCTGGCAATAGGCAATAAAATATTAGTATTTTTTTTTATTATAAAATAATACAAAATAATTTTAATTGTAATATCGGATAAGATTTTTAATCGTTCTCGGTGCGCCACGTGTCATTATCCGAAGTATTATTAAATAATACAAAAGAATACAATTATTGGTGATGGATTTCTGATAAGATTATTAACCAATCACGTCGCGCCACGTGTCATAATCGGTTCACAATCTTTGAGGATAGATTTCCATCAGATTTTTAACGAATGACGACATGCCACGTGTCATAATCCGTTCACAATCTTTGAGGATAGATTTCCATCAGATTTGTAACGAATGACGGCATGCCACGTGGCATTATGCAGAACCTAATCATTTCTGAATCCTCTATATAATCCACCATCCATCCTCACAAATCTCACACCAAAATTCTCAAGATCTCTATCGTTATTCATAGTTTCTGCTTCCTTATTCACAAAAATTTGTATCATTATTCATAGTTTCTATTTCTTTCTTTCAATGTCATCTTCTTCTTCCTCAAGGATGATGTGGGAATACAATCAGGAAGAGGAAGAATTGTTTAACGAATCTGAAGCAATCTTCAATCACCAGAGGGTAAGAAATGAGAGGGAAGAGGATGAGGAGCGTCAAATGAGAAATGACGAAGTAAGAAGGGGCAGAGCCTCACATTCCCGTCGAGTCATCCAAGCTGCGGCTCAGATCTGCAGGCCCAGCCGTTCCGGAAACCTTGATAGAAGCAGGCAACGACGAGGTATGGAACTCTTGGATGATTATTTTGTTCCTAATAGTGCATTCCCTGATACGTACTTTAGACGTCGTTTTAGAATGGAACGACATTTGTTCAACAAAATCATGATTGCTGTTTGCAACCATGATTCTTATTTTGTGCAAAAAAAAGATGCTTTTGGTGCTATGGGTCTACTGCCTGAGCAAAAAATTACTGCTGCCTTGCGGATGCTTGCATATGGAGCATCTGCAGACCAAGTGGATGAGATAACGAGGATGGGGCAATCAACCATTCTTGAGTCCCTGATGAGGTTTTGCGGAGCAATCGAATCTATCTACACCGCTGAGTACCTCCGCAAACCTACACACATGGACTTGGAGCGGCTGTTGAAGAAGGCGGAGATGCGTGGCTTTCCGGGGATGATTGGAAGCATTGATTGTATGCACTGGACGTGGAAAAACTGTCCAAGTGCATGGCAAGGCGCTTACGGGGACAGAAAAGGAGCAAAAAGTATCATTCTGGAGGCGGTGGCATCTTTTGATACATGGATTTGGCACGCCTTTTTCGGGGTCCCGGGAGCTCAAAATGACATCAACGTCCTTGCCCAATCCCCAGTGTTCAACGATGTCTTGCAAGGAAATGCACCAAAAGTTACGTATGAGGTCAACGGACGTATGTACGACGGGCCATACTACCTAGCTGACGGCATCTACCCGCGCTGGTCAACCTTTGTCAAAACAGTGCCACGTCCACGGAGTGCAAAGGAAAAACACTTTGCAAGCTGTCAAGAGGGGTGCAGGAAGGATGTAGAGCGTTGTTTCGGTATCCTCCAAGCTCGCTGGGCGATCGTCAGGGGTGCTGCCAGATTGTTTGATGTAGAGTCGCTTCGATCCATCATGATGACGTGCATCATTCTTCATAACATGATTGTGGAAGATGAGTACGATTATGAAGCCGTTGATGAATATGAGCCAGACCCGATGAACAATTCAAGAACACGTATATATTGTGCTCATGACGCCACCGATGAGCCCGTGCAACATGAGCCATTACAAAGGGATGGACGTTACAATGAAAGGCTCATTCAACGATATACTGCATTTCAAATGTCAGACATGCACAATGCCCGACAAATTGACTTAATAGAGCACCAGTGGGCATTGAAACAAGCTGAAGATAATTAAGTTCATTTAGTGTGTTTTTTTTTAATTTGGTATGTTTATGTTATTTTATTTGGTGTGTTTTATTATTTAGTATGTTTAAGTAATTTTTTTATGTTTATGTTTATGTAATTCTTAGTATATGTAATTCTTAGTATGTTTATGTTTATGTAATTTTGTTATGTTTATGTTTATGTAATTCTTAGTATGTTTTATGTTTATGTTTATGTTTATGTAATTTTGTTATGTTTATGTTTATGTAATTCTTAGTATGTTTATGTTTATGTTTATGTAAAGGACTTTTAATTAGAACGATGGACTTTTAATTATTTTATACAAGGACTTTTAATTTGAACAATGGACTTTTAATAAATAACTTACCAAATTAATTTGAATAAATATTCAAGAAATTGGAAACAACATAAATAATACAAACAATAAATAATAAATTACAACCCAAAGTGATTGGAAAATTATGGGCTCCGATTACAAAAAGTACTTTATTCATCATCACTTAACCAATTTGTGGTGCTAGGATGATCTTCTGTTGCGGTGCTAGAACCACCTTGGCTTGCTATTGCTTCTCTTGCACGCCTCCTTCGCACAACGTCCGCTTTCTCTGATTTCCAAAAAAATTTAGAATTTGGAGACTTCCCTTCTAAAGACATGTTCATAATCTCACGATCTTGTTGAGCCCGTCTTTCTTCTCTAACATGTTCCCTTTCTTGCCTAAGTAGCTCTCTTTCTCTCTCATTAGCATAAAATTCTCTCTCAACAGCTGCTTGTTTTGATGCCTCTCTAGCCTTTTCAGCCTCATCTTTCGCCAGGTCCCTTGCCAAAGTCAATTCACCTTGGCGAGTAAGTTCTTCCATGAACTTTGCATAATCGTTCTTGGAAGCACTACCTTTTCTCTTTGAAGCCTTCTTACCTTGAGGCCTAATTGGAAAACGGGTCGAACCCGACGCGCGTTCAGGGAGGGGCGTTTCGGGCACTTCTTCTGCATCATCTTCATGAACATGATCGGGTGTAGAGTGTAGAGGGGTGCTGTTCATGTGCACTTCTGGACCGACTGGCACAACTCTAAATTTAGGACAATCTTTGACAATATTCCAACATTCCCACCGGTTGAATGATTTATTTTTGCTTTTGGTTTTGGCAGCGTACCAAGCTTGTGCTTGAAGTTCCTACACAATAAAAATAAGTAACAAATAAATAAGTAACTAGGAAATACATACATATATATATATATATATAAGTAACAAATAAATAATTTTAATGAAAATAAGTAACTAGCAAATATATACATATATATATAAGTAACAAATAAATAATTATAATGAAAATAAGTAACTAGCAAATATATACATACATACATATATATATATATAAGTAACAAATATAATGAAAATAAGTAAGAAGGCTTCAAGTTTAGTAAATAATGAAAATAAGTAACAAATAAATAATTTTAATGAAAATAAGTAACTAGCAAATATATACATATATATATAAGTAACAAATAAATAATTATAATGAAAATAAGTAACTAGCAAATATATACATACATATATATATATATAAGTAACAAATATAATGAAAATAAGTAAGAAGGCTTCAAGTTTAGTAAATAATGAAAATAAGTAACAAATAAATAATTATAATGAAAATAACTAACTAGCAAATATATACATATATATATATAAGTAACAAATATAATGAAAATAAGTAAGAAGGCTTCAAGTTTAGTAAATAATGAAAATAAGTAACAAATAAATAATTATAATGAAAATAACTAACTAGCAAATATATACATATATATATAAGTAACAAATATAATGAAAATAACTAAGAAGGCTTCAAGTTTAGTAAATAATGAAAATAAGTAACAAATAAATAATTATAATGAAAATAACTAACTAGCAAATATATACATATATATATATAAGTAACAAATATATATATATATATATATATTTATATGTCATTTTAATCATAACATGGGGCTAGAGTTCCAAGTTTAGTAAATAAATAATACAAACAAACAAATAAATAAATAATACAAACAACATAATTATAATGTAACAAATAAGTAACAATAAATAATAAATTGTTACCTGATCCGAGTAAT
Source organism: Pyrus communis (assembly GCF_041283825.1). NCBI lineage: Eukaryota > Viridiplantae > Streptophyta > Magnoliopsida > Rosales > Rosaceae > Pyrus > Pyrus communis. The sequence goes on along the minus strand of NC_142576.1, from coordinate 5,652,097 downwards.
TTTCCCCACTTCGAATATTATTACTAGCTTGTGCCAAAGCGTCTCTCCACGTACTAAACGATTGGCTAAGTAATTTCCAACGACTGGACATCGATTCTTTGGTTCTTTTCCCACCAATTTTCTCAAGAAAACTGGTATGAATAAGACTCCACATTTCTCGCAACTGCATCTCATTACCTGTAAGCGAACTATGAGTAACTTCAACCCAGCTAGTACACAACGCAACATCTTCAATAAGCGACCAATTCGTACCTGCACCAGTGGTCATTTTGTTGAAAAAAAATGGATTCAAACTTTGAGACAAAGAAAGGAATGTGATTGAAAGTAGTTGAGAAAATATGAAATTGTTGTGTAAGGTAGATGATAATGAGAAGGTATTTATAGAAAAGTAAAAACAATTTTTTTTACAATTTTTTTCAGATTTTTCAGATATTTTTTTGAATTTTTTTGAATTTTTTTGAATTTTTTACATTTTTTTTTAAATTTTTATTCAATTAATTAATCTCTGCCGTTGGATATAAAAAAATTTGAATTCCAACGCTCCAGATTGTGCCACGTGTCACAACGGTAACTTTTCAGATTTTTTAAACTATTTTTTCATTTATTTTTTAATTTATAAAGCATTTTAATATCCACCGTTGATCTTAGATCGAACGGTGGATATTAAATCTGACATTTTTTTTTTTTTTTACCGTTGAGATCTAACGGTCCACATTAAGTGACCGTTAGGATCTAACGTACCGTGGGAAGCCACGTGGCTTCCCAACGGTAACTGACAAAAGCTTTTTTTTTCTGATTATTGTGTCGGGACGCGCCCCCACGCGCGGGTGGGGTGCACGCGCCTGACACAAAAAAAATTAAATAATACGCTGACGCCACCCTGGCGTCAGCATGGCGTCATCCTCAGCTCGGGCTCAAGGCCTGGCAATCCCTCACGGGCCTGGCCCTCGGGCCTCCCCCATCCCCCGGCCTGCCTCACGCTGGAGGCCATCCACCGGCCCTCGGGCCTTTGTTCTGGAGACTGTCCCCCGAGCAAAAAGCTACGGTGGGAATGCTCTAAGGGGCAAGTGGCGTCAATTGACTCTCCAAACTCCCATGAATCTCCATAAATGACTTGAGTATTGCCCCTTTGAAGGTTGGAGTTGTCCTTCATGCATGTCCTCCAACTACATGATAAATTGCCTCAAAGAGGAGTTGACGTTCTTGTTATTTTTCTAAAATATCAACTTGGGCATTATATTCTTGGTACGCATTTAAGTAGTGAATTTTCTCAATTGAAAAGGATTGAAAGGTGGAGATGGGGAGGAATAGAGTGTATAATCATGTTGCTAATTGATTGGTTTTGTTTCTACCGGTTGCTACTGCTTTGGTGGAGAGAGCTTTTTCCGCTTATAATATTGTAAAAAGTCCATTGCGTAACCGAATGGGAAATCAGTGGTTGAGTGATAGTATGATAGTTTATATGGAGAGCAATGTTTTTTCGTTCATTGATAATGAAGCTATAATGCAGCGTTTTTAAAATATGAAAACGCATCGTGAACAATTGTAACTTGTATTGTTATTTATTCTATAAATCATAAATGATGGAACTACGAACTGAACGACGAGGCTCATTTATGAACCTATTTATACATGTAGATGAGCCTCGTCGTAAAGGTTGTGTCTCAAACTTGAAGCGACAAACAGCACATCCTTACTTAATTCGTACTTATTGATACTTCATATATATAGCACGAAGGGATGTTCTCCTTCTGGTCCATGTATATTGCCCATGTTTTAGTTCGTACCTCTTCTTTGGGAAAAGTTGCTTCCGAACAGTTGAGTGAATCCAAAGTCCATACCTTTGTCAACACTTGCTAATCTCCTGTCCTCTGAAAATTAATAGCATTTGGCATCACAATCTTGGACAAGTTGGGCATCCGACTCATTATTCATTATTCATACAAAACTTCATCCCTTGAAATGCAATGGTTAAGATAATTAAACAGAAAGAGCCACTTTGAGAGAGATTTTTCAATATGCTTGAAATACAGCTGGTATACCAAGTGTGGCCATGTAATTGGTTGATTTTTTTCTTCTTCAAGTTTCCAATTAGTTATATTCTTACATTCGGTGTACCGAACCGTATTTCCAGCACACTGAAAATTTCTCACAACTTGAAAATGATTGACAACACTATATCCTAAATCTTTGAGTGATGGCCAATTGCTTATGAGCTTTCGAACACTAAATTTAATATCAATCATGAGTGAGAGAGGAAATAAAAGAAATATACCGATTGGTACGTTAAAGCCAATAGAGTAGGCACAATTTGGCGTTAGTTTAAAAGGTCCGAAAGTAGAATAAGATAGCTAGCGACCACAATTCATTAGGTTTGTTTTTAAATGTCAAGTGGAAGCTAAGCTAAGCAATGCTTTTAGAAGAATGGAATCAATCTAGAAGAAGAAATCAAGAAGCAAAGATTGAATAAAGCAATTTGATTAGTATTTTAAAAAGAAGAAACCAAGTGGGTTAAATTTTAGTTTAAAGATATATATCGAACTCGAGGTGAACACATTGGCACACACAAATTTATATGTGGAATTATCAATATAATCATGTTGTTTATGTTCATTAACACTTTACCTCGAGATCTTTTTTAGTAACGATTCTATTTTAGTCGAAGTGTAGGAAAAAGGGAACGATAGAGTTAAGGATCACGATTCCTACAATACTTCAATCAATTTCAGTTTTTGTTTTAGTAAAACGTGATCTTGCTAAAGAGCTGCTCCTACTTTGTCATATTTTGATGATATAACAACACATATTAGATAATATACGCAATGACCAAAAACGCCATCGTGTAAATTAACCAAGATTAGGGTTTTTCACTATAGAACTTTCAATTTGATTAGGGTTGTGGAGTTCCTATCCAAGGGACAGTCGTGAATTCGAATTCTGTATGGTCCAATTGCTTCAAATTGAAGCAAACTCTGTTGCACCAACCGGTGGTCCGGGTAGTACCCTATGAACCCTCACTAATACAAAAAACACTTCGTGTGATGCAGGTACTTCGTCACGCAAAGTCAAAAAACTGTCGCGCCAAGGCTGTAACAAAAGGGTTTGCGCGACGAAGAAGTAACCTACGTTGCGCAAAACCTTTTTTTTTTTGTTTTGGTCAAAAATTTTTTTTTTTTTAATTTTTTGATAAATATTGTAATTAAATTCTAAACAATAATTAATTAACCAAGCAAAAGTATTTAATTATACAATATATGAAAATGTACATACAAGATGTACAAACAAAAAAGAAAAAACTACAAGGAGTCATCTAGGTTTGATACATCAGGCTACTAGGTATCGGCAGGGCAAGGTGGCTCTGAGGTCGAAGGTGGAGCAAGATGAAGTGCTGGTAGCGAGATTTGGAGGCCGGACATCTGTATGGCTCATACAAGGTCTCTTACCGTCCCGGCATAGGTCCTCATCTCTTCGCCCTAAGCCTTCGTTTGCGTCCTCATCTGCTCGGCCTGGGCCCTCATCTACTCTTCCTGGATCGCAAGCTGAGCCCTTAGGGTTGTCACTTCCTCCTTCAATGCATTGACCTCTGCTATGTTCGATCTGGAAGAAGAGGCACCCGTCTCACGAACCCGTGCTTTCCCTATACATCGAACAACCTTGCCATGACAACGACTGAAGTTCTGATCTAGGACATCAGTCATGATCTAAAAACCTACATCCTCGGGTACCGTGACGTCCTCGATCGGGGTCTCCGGGGGAAGCTGCGATGTTGATTCTTAGAGAAAAACAGTGCTCTTTTCCACAATAGCTGCTTAGTGATCACATTGCCAGGTCGAATGTAAACGTCCTTAAACATGTCGATCTGTGGAAACTTAGAACCCTCCTGAAGAAAAAAACATTAAGAAAACTTTATTAATCAATAATAATAAATCAATTGTATAAAATTTCAAAGTTAATATACTTTTACCTGACGTAGTGCCTCAAGCCTATACGAAAAGGGCATCGAACTGGAATGGTGGAGAAGTTTTTTTGACTCCTAAGCTTTCTTGCCAGCAATAGATTTCTTCTGTTAAACATACAATATACATGTGAAAGTTGTTCTTCCAATGTTTGTACTGGGTTGCTAAGGTCCCCTTTAAGTAGGCCATGGTCTCGGGGGATATGTCCTGAAGATCATAAATGACCTACGAATATGAAAAACAATAAAATAATAGAAAGAAATTTAATAATATTAAGATAATATATTTTGGTTTTTAATATTTGTAAACAAAATTAAAAAAATGATGAAGGCTAAAAATTAATATACTAACCGACAACTTGTCTCGCACCAATTTCTTCGTCTTTTCGGGAATTTCTGCCCAAGACTCCTACTGAAAAGGACAATTCTGTCGAATAACAACACCACAGCTACTAGCGACGTTGCTATGCTGCTGTGAGGTAGCCTATCCATGATGTCGCGGGTCATATGCAATCTTGATCTTAGAGGAAGCCTAACGTACGCTTTATGCTTGCTTCAACATTTGACTAGGCCCCCTGGTTTTTTTTTTTAGCTAGCCAAAAATACTTAAATGGTGAAAATCCTAAGCTTAAATTTGTACAAAAAATTCGACACGACCTCCTATAATAGTATAACATTTCCCAAAACCTTAAAACAGTAAAATAACAGTAATTCACAACCTGCAACACATTTTCACAATCCAACAAATTTTCACCATCATAAAAATAATAGTTTTAAAATGAAAACAAAATACAACGTAGTATACTTATCGTATGTACAAACACCGTTTTCCCATAAATTTTTTAGCTCATCAACCAACGACCATAAATAAACATCAATGGACTTTCCTGGATCTTCGGTAATTAATAGAGTCAACATCATGTATTCTTTTTTCATGCACTTCCAAGGCGGCAGATTATAAGGAAACAGGACAACCGGCCAAGTGCTGTGGATTTGGTTTAAAACCCCAAACGAATTAAATCCGTTAGTGGCAAGTCCCAATCTGACATTGCGCAGGTCAATTGCAAAATTAGGGTACATCCGATCGAATTTTTTCCATGCCTCTCCATCTGCAGGATGCCTTATAACATCGTCATTTACCCGTCCTTCTTTATGTCATCTCATGTCGGTTGCGATATGCATCAACATGTACAATTACTGTAACCAAAGCTTCATTGGAAGATAAGCTTTACTTTTTGTGGAATCTTAGTCTTTCTATTTTGTGATGTCATTTTAAACCTCGGCTCATTGTAGACAAGGTATTTATCCAACTGTTTGTTCTCCTTATAAAACAATATACAATTGTTTAAACATGCATGAATTTTTTCATACCCCAATCCGAGACCTTTCAACACTTTTTGGGCACTTTTATGATCTTCAGGTAAACAATTCTCCTTTGGAAGCATCCTCTTGATAACTTCGAAAAAGTAATCAAAACACTTGTTTGACAAACGAAACTTGATCTTGCCATGCATCAACTCCACAATTGCTGTGAGCATCGAAAAGTTCTCGCAACCCGGATATAATTCTTGCTTGGCATTTTTCAATAGTTTTTCATAGTTTTTGAATGCCTCACTGTCCATGGTTGGACAACCGTCATCTTCCCCTTCCTGATTGGTGTTACTTGAGGCGTATTGATAAACGTCATTTAGAATATTCATAACTTGTTCACTAGGATCCACATTAGATTCAACAGTCTCCATTCATGTCACCTATGAAGACGAAGCTTGGTCTAATCGTTTTCCATGATGATACCAAGCAGTATAGGTCTCCATCATCCCATTTCTTACTAAATGAAATTGAACATTCTCGAATGTCTCCCATATTGAGCTGTTACACCTCCTACACGGACATCGGATATAAGTTGAACCTATGTTGTGTCTAGTTGCGAATTCAATGAACTCATCTATTTCATCCAAGTACTCAACATCACATCTATTATGATTATGTATCCACTGTTTGTCCATTTTGTCTACAATCCCAATAAAAGTACAAGAATTACAACAACTTCAACTATTGTCTTGTCACCTTATTCCTCCGGTAAGGGCCTTATCCCATTCAGGAATGCACAGTTATGTGCCGTAATTTATGATTCCAATGGATTAAATTTCGACGTGGGCTAATTTCGGCAGCATCTCCTTACAGTTCTTCAAGTGCACACTATAGATACATAATATCCACCGTGTACTCGAAGAACATTATGAAATGTTACCAAAATTTCCACCATCGAAACCTAATCCGTGAACCGCAAACTACAACACATAACTATGCATTCCCAAACTGTCCAAAAAATGGGACAATTGAAGAATTAATTGAACCGCAGTCATGCTTTCGCATCCATGCACGAAATCCAACTAATTCTTGAATGGGAAACTAAGCTTTTCTTGAAAAAAAAGGTACGAAGTTAAGTAGTATTAACTTCGTACAACACAACAATTTTGTACGTGATGTACAAAAATATGTGCATACAAATAAATTAAATCACAATAATTACTAAAACTAAATAAAATAGATAAAATTAATAAAGATTAATTAAAAATTCAATCCCAAAAAACTCCACCATGACCAAAAAAGGGCATAGCACGCAGGCAAAGGTACACAATAACAAGTTTTTTTTTTCTTATTAGTTTTCGTATTTAATTTAATTTAGTGTTTGTGTTTTTATTTTATTTTTGTGATCTATTGTTCTTATAATTTACTTATAAAATTTTGTGTGTCACTTTACTTATTTTCTCATATTTTTCTTATCATCATAGTGTTTGAACTCCTTCAAATTAATGGCATTTGTGTTTTTTTGGACTAATTATTTTCTTAGGTCTGATCAGATTTCTCTAATTGTTTTTCACATTTGCATGCAAGCTTTACCTTATGTTAAAATTGCAAAGGTTTATGTTTATTTTTTTATTTTAATTAATTAATAGTTATAGCATAAAAACTCCTTTAAATCCACAAAAATCTTAACTGAATTCACCGCCTGACTTGCACAGATTGATGTCGAAGTCGGCAATAGCAGTGGTAACTGTGTTGCAACACTCATGTCTCTGTTATAGCTAAAGCAATTCCATAATTTAATATGAATTAAGGTGGAATTTTTCTTTTTACCAGCAATGGTCTTTCAGCATGCTCCAAAACTTGTGCCACATCTATCATTTAGCATCCCGACCATACAGAGGATAACCCAACAAAGAAACTTCAAGACAAAGTAGAAATTATACCTTGACAATAAGAAGACAACCTGAAGGAGTTCAAAAACCCTATGATGATAAGAAAAATATATCAGTCACAACCCAAGCAATGGTCTTTCAGAATGCTCCTTCAAATTATACCAGTCACAGCTCGGATGCCCTATAAATTATACAATTATATCAGATCAGAGTCTCCTCATGTAACAATTGTACATAAATCAATAGGGTTTTCCCTTCCAATTAAAGCTATAAATTCCAAGAGACCATACTGCTAGAATTGAATCAACTTGTGGTAAGGCAAAAACATCCCCGCAAATAGCTGCAGTTAGCATTTCATTCTAAAAGCCATCAACAAGGAAAGATTCATTTTTACAACGGAAAATGAAATTCAAAGCTTTCAATTTCTACACGTTCCTCTTGAGTCAATTTCTACATGTTCCTCGAGTCTTGTCTAAAAAAAAAAAAACAGATACACTAAATCAAAAGAAAAAAAGTCATCAAAAAATAAATGAAAATTTGAAAAGTAGAAAAATTGTGGGGAAAAGAAAGCTCTCACATTTGGTACGTTTAAATGGTTCTTCTGGCAATTGGGTTTTCTCAGTTTTGAGTGAAGTGTTCGAATTGGACTAATGAGTGTGATCAGGGCGGCTATGGAGGTCTGTAGGTGAGGGAAAGGGTTGGGATGTCTGTATTTTTCCTTGTTCTGTCCTGGCTTTTGACTTGTGTTAGAATAAATGACAGAAGGACAATAATTTCAGGTTTCACTTTGCGCTACGCAGGTGGGCCTTCGTCGTGCAAAGCAGTTTTGCACAATGAAAGCCCACCTGTGTCGCGCAAAGTTGGGAAAAAAACGGTAAAGATCCTTTGTTTGGCTCCAAAATCTTGCTCGACGCTTTGTGTTTAGCATTGCGCAAACAGACTTTGCACGACGAAATTCGCTCCGTCGCGCAAATTGATTTTTGTACTAGTGCCTCATTTTCTTAGCACTTGAGACAAACACCACCATGCAAAAATGTCATATATGGTGAAGCTTCTATTGATATAGTTTAACGTGAGGGTCATAGCTTCCATTAATATATAATGTTCTCCGTCATGGTTGAACGTGAGGGTCATAGTTTTCCCATTGATGTAGCTCATGAAAAATTGCCTGACAAACGTAATCGATGTCGTCATCTCAGGAAGGAAACTGAGGCAGCGAATTCCCAACCTTCTCTAGCAGGAGGGCAAGTAAACAACAAAAAACTAAGAGTAGCGGGCAGTGCAAAATCCGAAAAGAAACGAGCTTGTTGATCTGAGAGTTTTTTATAAAGCCCAACCTACCGTAGAGGTGAATCGTGTCTCTTCAACCTCTCCAATGGATGATCTCTCGTCCTTTTCAGCAAGTGGACAATCAATTACTTGTCAGAGCAAATGAAGTAATTAAAATCAGCAGCCAATGAGATCCTTGAATTAACGGCTGATTTGGTGGTGAATGAGCCAATTTGAAGGTGATTTGCTGTATGAGCACTGAGCAGACTGACAAAGCATTGCAGATTTTACCTAGTTATTTAAATTATTTGGTTTCCGACTTTATAAACACATCCACAATGCACAATGCTATATTTTAAAATCAAGAACTAAATTGATAAAGAGAATAGGTTATCTTAAGGGGTGTTTACTTACGATGAATGAGAATTATAATTACTTTGATTCTTGAGTTCTCTATATTTATTAAAAAATATGTATTAAAAAATGGTTCTTATACATATATTTTGATAAATATAAGGAACCACGAAAAAAGAAAGGTAGGAATTTTGCCGAAAATGTTAGATCCAAATCAACATTTCCTATTTTCTATTTTTAAGTTTTCTCATTTCTTAATTTTTCATTTCTATTAAATAAATATGCCTTCAATTTTTATTTTATTATTATTAAAGTGAGGGGAAATACTCGAAAAGAATAATACTTGCATTTCCTCATGGAGGAATGCACATATCGATCCCACCTTTTGTAATTAACCTTTCTTCGTCGTATAAACTTCATTATAGAACTGTTCAGCTTCTTAATCTTCATGTAAAGATCCTCCCTACACAGAAGTTATACGAATTGAAGATTGTTTAGTCATTTAAACGTATCAAATAAATAGACGGTTCCTCATAAATATTTTATTTGGTACTCACACCGTTGATTAGTTCCATAAATTTAGATAGCTAAACAATATCCAATTCCAATGATTTTTTGTAGGGATAATCTCAAAAAAAGATTAAAACACTAAACCGTTTCGATTATTAAATTTATATAATGAATATGTGTTATTCGAAAGAAATGAAATATGTTCATCTCCCATAGAGGAACACGAGAACTTTAAATTAATGTATACATAGAAATCCAATACATTATTTATTATCCTACTAAGATATTATACCATGCGAATAAATATGCCTGTATTCTTATTTCTTTCCTAACCTTTTCTATTTCTAAATTTTTTCATCCTTATTTTTTCCCCCATTTTTGTTAAGTGAAAATGCTCTTATACTTATTTCTTCTCCCGTAAGTATACGGCGAGTGTGCCAATCTTGAAGACTTGAAGTTGTGAGGCCCAACAACTATACAAATTTCAGCTATAAATCCTAAAGTAATCAAATTCATGAGTTGGACAACAAATTTAAATGAAATGATAACTTAATTAAATCCCCCGCATTTTTTTTCAAGGGGGTCAACTTGGAATCAAATCAACTTGTGGCTTATTTATCTATAAAAAAATAAGTACAGGGCTAATATGGTAACTTCAACAGATCAACTTGTGTTTCTTTTGCCCTTTTTTATTCCTATTCTTATTGGCTTCAAGGACCAACTTGTTTCTATTTTATAATCCCGTACATGAACTTTCCCCATTTTTACGTTCACTAATTCTCGGCTTTGAAAAATGCAACTAACTCATCTCTCTGTTTGTTCGTCACAGAGAGAGAAAGCTAGAGTCCTTAAGAATTAAGATCTCACCCCCCCCCCCCCCCCCGGGGGAAGCCAGAGCAAAGCAAAGAGCCTCCCTCTTGGCAGAAGAAGCTCTCCACCCATAAAGCTACCCAGTTTGTATCTGCTCAACTCAAGCGTGAGATTACTCAGATGCCTCCCAACCCGCCCAAATCCTCAGTCTTGCTCCACCGTGTCCACACCGCCACGTCGGCGACATCCAACATGGCGTCGTCGCAGTACCAAAACCAAAGAGGCGGAGGAGCTGCTGCACTGCTACTCAACAACAATAGTAATAATAATAGTAAGAAGCGGGCCACAGTACCAGAAGTGGTGGCGCGGCACCACACGCATGCGGTGGGTCCTAACCAGTGCTGCTCGGCCGTGACTCAAGAGATCGCTGCGCCCGTGTCCACCGTGTGGTCGGTGGTGCGGCGCTTTGATAACCCGCAGGCGTACAAGCACTTCGTCAAGAGCTGCCACGTCGTCGCGGGCGGCGGCGACGTGGGGTCGCTGCGGGAGGTGCAGGTGATATCGGGGCTGCCTGCGAACAACAGCACGGAGAGGCTGGAGATCCTTGACGATGAGAGCCACGTCATCAGCTTCAGCATGGTTGGCGGGGACCATCGGCTGTCGAACTACAGGTCAGTGACGACGCTGCACCCGTCGTCGCGCGCAGGCGGCGGAACGGTGGTGGTGGAGTCGTATGTGGTGGACGTGCCGCACGGGAACACCAAGGATGACACGTGTATTTTCGTGGACACCATTGTTCGTTGCAACCTGCAGTCACTCGCTAAGATCGCCGAGGATATAGCTAGCAAGACGCAAGTAATGATGATAGTAATCATTTAATTAAAATTAATTAATCATACTTTGGCTACTTAGCTAATTAATTAGATCCTCCTTCTTTTCTAAATACATGGATTTATTAGGCTCATCAAATCGTCGTGATCGAATGTCTATGATCGAGGTTATGAGCTAGTCATCTGTGTTTGTCCTTTTTTCTGGCGTTTCCGCCATTGATTTGTGATTTTAATCCGATGAAACAGCTTCAGTAGTTCAAGGTTTAAGGCTTTAATCAGTGCTATTACTGTATGTGATATAAACTAATTTTGGAAAAATTGGCCTAAATAATCACTTTTCAAATTTCAATGGCTGAAAAGATCAATTTCAGTATGTGTTGATATCTAGTCGATATGTGGTCGAATATATATGTGGTCAATATTCGATCATTACTGTATCGTCTATATTTGATCAGTATATATGTTGTCGATTATTTTATGGTTTTGTTCGTCTAATTGGAATATGAGAGAAATTTATAATGGCATGCAAGAAGACATGATCTGAAAAAAATAGCTGAAGCCATTCTGCTGCCTAATATTTTGGATAATATTGAACTTTTTTTTATTGATATGGGTATGGTAATGGCAGTGCGGCTGACTACTGAGGCAGTTGGCAGCTGCATGGCTAGGCTTCTCAACAAGAAAATTATTCGTCCGGCGTCTCAGCGTGCATTTCACAGCACTGGCATAATTAAGTTAAGAGTAAGTGTGTAGTTTGTGTAAATTCTTTGTGTATTATATTTTGTAATTAAGTTAATTCTCATTGTCATGCGCTGCTATCAATCTATGTTGTCGTTATGAACTCTTAAGTCCTGAAATATTAACTTTGTCGTTTAATGCGCGGGAATGAGTTGCGCGTCTATTAGGGTTTTGGTTTAGGTAACATGCAATGTAGATGGTATTGTATTAGTTAAACATAAATCAGATTGATATCTTATTTATTATATAGGGAGTGAGAAAATCACTTCTCCTGTTGCATCTTGTATGATTTGCTCGGAGAGATTAATTAGTGCATCGGGAATACGGTTTGGTATGCAAAGTGTAACACAATTGGTTGGAAACATGAAGAAAAAAAAATTTCAACTAAATGTATTGTGACACTTAGTGCACTAGATCATGTTTCCAGATTTTTGATTCGCAAAAAGATAAATTAATTATATATAGTGCTGATTAATAATTAAGGTTTGTGATGAAGTAGTATAATAATGTTCTAAAAATGCTGTTAGCTTTCTCTCGCGCGTTTGCTCGCCAATGTGGACACAGAAATGAACCTAGCTAGCCTTGTTGGAATAAACAATACAGCTTTGACATTTTATCAAAGGTCCAAAAAATACAGCTAATGTATAAAAACCATAAAATACAGTTAATATATTGTATGTATTTTGCTACATTGAAAAACAGTATGGGCACCAAATATAGAGCAAAACGTTACCCTTTTCAAGAATCAAATACTAAGAAATCGGAAACAAAATTAGAGATAATGAAACTGATTTTCATGCACTCATCTTCTTATTTTCTTGCATACTCATGTTTATTTTTAGCATTTGATTTGAATAAATCAAATGGTGTGTAAAAGGGAAAATGGATCGAGGAGCAGAAATTATTTTCCTATCTTGAACTACTAAGAAGTTTTTAATTTTGAACAAAATGACAGAGAGATAAAAGTGAAGAATTATATTGAAAATGAAGCCGGCTAACTACCTCCAAGAGATTTTTCTCTCTCAATTGTTTCATTTGTCCTCCGCTAATCACGATCAAGTAGAAAATGACATAGAGATAAATGTTTCTTAAAAAACCTATAAAAACAAAGTAAATAAAGAAGAGAATGTGAAAGCATATATTGTCGTGTTGTATGGGTGGTATCGACAACCGAGAGGATTGAAAGCATGTATATGCAGAGGTTGGACTGTTGGGAGAATATGTATTTACATTGAAAAATGGTGAACAACGTGACGGGAATCAAATAGCTTAGCTGCCTCTTCCCTTGCAACTTGCTCTTTTTGATAACTCAAACAGTTGCTATCAGCTAGCTGTTCTTCCAAAGAAAAGAGAAGAAAAGGAAGGATACTTGCAAAGTAAACTATGAAGTTGTTGCAACTTGCTCTCTCTCTCTCTCTCTCTCTAACGGTCATTCTTTTCGTTTAAAGAAATGCAAGTTGGCGGGGTGTTGGTCGATCGATCGGTATCTGTGGCAGAAATGTGAGTGGTGAAGTTTTGAATATATGTTTGAATGGAGACCGATTGACTGTACATCTAATCTGCTTTGCAAGTTGGTAAGCAAGTGGGAGGGAAGAGAAGGCTCTCTCTCTCTCTCTCGTGTATTCTTGTCTACCTTTCAATTCCTTCACGCCACCCACATATCAGTATATGACCCATTCCATCCATCTGCCCTAACGTTAACTCTTCATATATATGAACAAGATGCTTAGACTGGTACATCATGGGGCTGGTATGGTTTTTCACTTTTTGCATGGAAATTACTGACGAGTATATAAGAGAGATTACATCATCACTCATGACCTAGCAGGCTAGCAGCTGCTTCCTGGAAAAACCATGATGCATCACGCATGTCACAATTAATTTGTTTGAAGCAAATAATAAAAATAGGATAATGCTAGGGGAACCAAATTTTAAATTAAATTTGCAAACTAAATGACTTGTCACCAATATGAAATAAGCACGTTAATTAACACGTAAGTAACAATCCAATCATCAACAACCACATCATTTGGTTTACAAATTACTTGAAAGATAACGAGAAAACAACACATTATACGTACTCATAAGCTTTTATATCAAAAGTAGGGATAAAAACACCTAAAATACTTGCAAGAATACAAGGTAATTGTAGTATAGCAGCTCTAGTAAGGTCGTTCTCCACAAGGATTGAATGAATAAATTGTGTAAAATCAAATCTTAATTAATTACTTAAAACAAAGTTTGGGAAAATGTTGATTTTTATATTTAAAATAATAAAAACAATTTTAATAAAAAAAATTAAATAAATCGGCAAAATAAAATAAACTAAAAGAAAACAGTTTTTGAAAATAAATTGTGAAAGCACTAGGGTTCCACGTGTTACCTTAATTAACAATCCTATATAGTTCTTTCAATTACTTATGAATTACACATGCATATTTTGAAGGTTAGGTTTTCCTAAAGTATGCCTACTTGGACCCCCAACATAGAGCGTATATCAAACATGCAACACGTCTGTGATATTTAGATCAAATCTAAACATGCATGACTCATTAAGTTTTGTGAAACCTTTTGAAAAACCATGCAACCCTTAAAATGTGGTATTCATCTTAAGTGAACTTGCACATATTAATCACAAGAAGCTTTTGTCAATTTTAGGACCAACTTCCAACCAAAATTACATTAAATTACTTTTCTAAATATCTTAATGGTGATCAGGCATTAAGACAAATAGATAGTTTAAACACGGTGATTAATAATTCAAAACTTGCATGCATAATATCATAAGTAAATTGAAAAGAAACTACATATTCTTGCTAAGGCTCGTAGCCTCGCCCTAGCAAATGGAATTAGTTATGAACAATCATAAAACAAAATATTATAAAAAATATGAATAGAAACTACTTTGAAAATCAACTTGAATCGTCAAAATCTCTCTAAGCCTAGCAAATTTCTCCAAAGTAGTGCATGCGTTCTCCCCTCCGAAACCCTAATGGCTAAAAAGCCTTATTTATACTACTACACAATTAAAATCCTTACTAGAAAGGTCTTCAATAAACTAGAAAACATAATAACTTCGGAGAAACTAGGAAACATAATCCGAATCAAATATGGCAAATCTGTCCAACCACAAATCAGTCATGTTTTGGTCCCATATATACTCCAAAATAGGCCCAAAATAGCTGGATTTAAAGCTTAAAGTATTCTAAAAACTTCTCCATGAGGCCATGAATCCATCAGAGGTCATCTTGGGCTCTAAAATTCGCAATTAAGCCCAAAAACGTCATTTTTCAGCACCGTGCACTACTTCTTTATTTCATCGCCAGAAAATAACCTTTTGGTAGAAAAATCCCAAATTTTGATACGAACAAGCCAAGGGACACACGAACATCTTCCAATTAGAATCACTCCAAAATTCGTCCATTTGGCCACTTTTTCTCAAGAAGAATTCAAATGTCCAACATTGAAAATATAAAGCAAAGTATCAAAATTCTATCAAAACATACTAAGAATAAGGTAAAATATATAATATGAAATTGACTCATCAAATCCAATAAACTTAAGCAAAACGATGTAAACGAAAAAGAAAATGATTAACCAGTCAATATATTCAATCAATAGGCAGGACAAAAATCATTGAAAAAGAAAGCAAATTTCACAGCATAAGCAAAAGACAGCAAAATAAAAGATATCCAAATAACAAATAATACAAAAACAACGAATTTCATAAAAAAAAAAAAAAAAAAAAAATTGAAATAATGGTCGGAAATAAAAGCAACCCAGATTTCAAATACAAAGAAAAACATAGAATCAAAGCAACAAATGGCAATTGTAAATGATGCATGAGAGAGAGACTAGCAATTTTATTGACCTACTCGAGCGAGCGAGCGTACCCGAAATGGAAGAGATCGTAGATCCCATTAGTGTAGACATGAACAAGGCGGTCCAACTAATCAGCAGGATTTACCAGACGAGGATGATTGAGCAGGATGAGGATGAGGATGACCAAGCAACTCTATATCGAATATGGTCTTAGCAATCCTCTAGGTTTGGGGAGGGGGTGTTTCTCTAAGACCTGCTTCTAGCGAGCGAGTTAGTCGGCACGAGTCCCCTTTAATCTCATTAAACATAGTCCTTGCATGTAAAAAACACGGGACTACACTAATAAGTAGTTCTAGTTCAGTCCAATGAAAATTAGTGAGGCCAAACAATTAAACACACCCTTAAGATGTTAAGCCTATATAGTGTACTAATAAGTAGTTGATTTCAGAACAATATCGGAGTATTACTTGCTCTATGAACACTTATGGGCCCTTGACACAATAATAATAAGGAAAATTAGGTTCACATCCTTCTTTTTGTTACACATTGATTAAAATCCTATTCATTTTGAACACCATTTGAGTAGAATTATAACACCATTTGGTAGTGTTTTTTTTGTTTTTTTTAGTACATCGATATTTTTACACTAGGAGGATGGGGGTTCGGCTAAGCCACACAATGGGTAACCTAATTTGGTATCGAATTCGTCATCCACGAAATTCGAACCTAAGACCTCTCACTTCTAAGCGAAGAGGAATACCACCAAACTGTAGCACTGAGTGACTCGATTTGATAGTGTTTTAGATACACTAAAAATCTCACTATATATGATGTTTTAGATACACTGAAAAATCCCACCATATATGATTGTGGCAAACCGAGCTGCCATTTTGGGTTCGGCAAACATTGACGTGTCATTATTTTAGAGAGGCGGACTAATGGTCCACAACTAACTCCACAACTAACCACATTGCACAACATATTAGGGTTTGATACAATAGTCCTCTTTATAATTAGTAGTGGAATGATGGAACCGAAGGCATATTGTCTGCCCTCCTGATATGGTGCCCTCTTCATGCCCTCCTGTTTGTGCGGTCACGGTTAAGTCACGTCAATATTTTATATTCCTATTGTTTTTTGTCTTATTATCTCTATAAAAAAAATCAATATAAAATTTTGACGTGACTTAACCGTGACCGCACAAAATAGGAGGGCACCATATCAGGAGGGCAGACAATCTGCCTCCGATGGAACCACACAATATAATGCATAACTCACCTCATGATTTCACCACTTTGTCCATCCATTTGTGATTAACATATTTTTATTATTCACATTTTATGGTCGGATTTTTTTTTTTTAAAGAAAAGTACAATATTTCATTCATTAAAACCGTTTAGTTTTCAATCATTATTTGAAAATCATATGTTTAAAACATTAATTAAATTGAAGATTGTTTAGTCACCTTTATTCATTAAATAAATGGATAATTTATCATGATTATGCAAGTTGTTATCAAAATAGTGGATTTGTTGTTTATATATATGGATGCAAGAAGTTTCCAATTAATATGAAATGCCACCATCTATTCAATGAGCAGTAGGTATGCAAACAAACAGCCACTTTAAGGAAAGGGATCTCCATTTATTTAAAAGTAGGGATTAATTGTAAGACCCATTCTACATCGAACTTCATTGATCTGAACCGTTTATTTTGTAAATCTCAATTCATAGATCATCATTGCAAAAATTCAATTCAATCCGAAACCATTTACCTATTTAATTATCATGATGAAATTTTAATGTTTTTCTTATACAAAATGTTTGTCAATTTCTTTAAAATCAATTAAATGTCTCAAATATTTCCAATTTGGCTAATATTTTACAAAGATGATATATGAGATGTAATTTGAAAAAAAAATTAAAAATTAAAAAAAAAACGATTATGTTAGTTAAACTTTGATGTGATGTGGGCCCCACAAGGGATTCCCATTTTTTTTAATATAAAAATGAGAATCCCTACTTGAAGGCCAAACAAATTCACATTTGTATATATCGTATTAGAATACATGTATATCTCCTCAACAACAAAAAATGGAGTGAGGATCTCGAGGATCCTCAAATCACATCCATTTATCGTACATTGTGCGATCAGAAATTATTGTAAATTTTTTTATTTAAAATTGAATATAAACAGTACCTGATAAAAATTGACCGCACGATATACGATGAAAGGATATGATTAGAGGATCTCATGAATCCTCACAAAGAGAATCTCTTGGATCTCACAAAAAGGATCCGGCGAGGATCCTCTCAGCAAAAAATGTACATCAATTCTACTTTCTACAGTCAATGTTAGTGTCGTGGAGGCTGAATAATATATGGTCATTTTACTTTTCCTTTTTAAGTTTGCCCTTTTGTTTGGCCAGCCATTTTGCTTTTTAGAACGTACGGAACAATTAGAGCAAGCTAAAGCTAGGGAACAAGAAAGCACATATATGGAGATTTGGTTTGAGATTGGACATGCACAGTGAAGGTGCTTACTGTGTAGCTGAACGGAATGAGCATAATGTGCAGGTCGCAACTAATCGGCATGATACGATTGTGAATGAACGTCGGACGTATGCCCCGGATTTTTTTTAGTTTAGCTGAGCCTACGACTTCAATGACAAGGATTCCAGCTTCTTATTGGAATTCAATTAGTATGGTTTTTCTGGGTGTTAATGACCGAGGACAGTCTTTTTCAAATATTGGGTGTTTCACTACTATTAATATTTTATCTCCGACTGTGTGCTCTTCTTCTAGCCAACACTTGTTTGTGCAGTTTTTGGTTGGCAATATGATGCAAGGTAATGTTTTTATTGTTGTAACGACTGTTGTGGAGCATGGATCATTGTTGTCTTCTATTGATCAAATAAGTGTGAACAGGGTTTTCGGGTGCACTGTTAGTATTTGGTGATTTGAATGCGATTCTTGGGATTGATAAGAAAATTGGTGATAATTGAAGAAAGTTAAGGTTCTGCTATGAAATCAATTGACAATACAGAGAGTAACCAAACTTACTTATAAATTCATGCAAGGTTTCTCCTTCCATCAATGTAGGATTCATTCTCAACACCGCCTCCCTCCTCCTATCAATGTGAGACTCATTCTCAACACGCTTTCTCACGTGTGGCGAATTTTCAAGCTTAACACGTGGACAATACAACGAGGTGACATGGAACGCATGTGACCGCTTGGCTTCACATGTAGGATAACCTGCTTTGATATCATGAAGAAAGTTGGGATTCCACTATAAAACTTGGTAATATGAAAGTAGCCCAACTTACTTATAAGCACTTGCAGTGTCCCTCCTCTCATCAATGTGAGATTCATTCTCAACACGCTCCCTCACATGTGGTGGATTTTCAAGCCTAATATGTAGACAACACAACCAGATGATGTGATACACGTGTGGCCGTTGAGTTTCACATATAGGACAACCTACTCTAATATTATGAGGAAAATTGAGGTTTCACTATAAAATCAATTGATAATATAAGGAATAACACAACTTACTTATAAGCCCATATAAGATCTCTCATTCCATTAATATGAGACTCATTCTCATAGTGATTTGCCTAGGCAAGTCTCCTCGACTGAATTTCAAAATATGGCTGCCACCCTCTCTGCCATATGGTTTGAAATTTCGGCAATTAAAAAGAAAGTTTAGCTTTGACCAAAAAAAAAAAAAAAGGTCTAGCTGAAAGGGGATGCCATCAGCCCATACCAAGGCCTTGAGTTTCCTTCACGACAAGTTAGGATGTGGATGTCAAATTGTCAACCTCATTTTTATACTTTTTGAACACCTACGTATTCACGAATTTAATGTACAAGATAATGGATATACAGCTTTGTTATTGCGTAAACTACAAAAACGATCCTCTATTAACAGAACAGTTTATATGCTCCAACCAATTTGACAATTACTTGAAAATGAAGAGTTGTAATCACTGTCATTTGAGTAGAATCTTTCATTTTTAAAATTATTGACAGAACTCTTTTTGTTCGCCTAGCCTCTATTGCTTCACGGATAATTTTGCCTACCAATATGCTTTCTTAAATATTGACATATCTTTGATTGCATATTTTTGGCTTCTGAATATGTCAACTTGCTTGATACTAAATGCGATGACGAATATTGCTATAAAGTTTGATGTGGCTAAAGCTTTTGACACTCTCAACTGAGATTTTCTTTGCCGGTTTCTTATTGCTTTTGGGTTAAATTCAACTTTTGTCCAATGGGTAATTACTATTCTGACATCTGTGAGGTTTTCAATTCTTTTTTTATGGAATTCAGGTTGGCTTCTTCGAATGTAGTCATGGTGTTCGGGGCGATCCAGTATCTACTCTCTTTTTTTCATTTTTCATTTTTTTTTTTTTCTTGCAAAGGAGGTTACCGAAGTTTAGTGCATTTATTTGAAACTGGAAAGGTGAAAGCTATTTCTTCTCCTTCAGCAGTTGAAATTTCCTCTCATATTCTTTTGGTGGATAATATCACGGTTTTATGTAAGGGAACAAAGCCCAATTGGTGCAACTTATAGCTTTATGATTATGGATTAAATTTAGACAATTGGTGACTAAAGCATCTCATGTTTATCAGGGTACGTCAGCTGTTCCTCATCGATCTCTAATTTACTCTTGGTTGAGCATCCCGTTGGTAAGCTTCCCTGTATATATGTGGGGTTCCAATTTGTATTGGACAACCTAAAAGAGCTTATTCCAAGTTATGGTAGACAAGATTCATAATTGTATATCTGATTTGTGTGGTCATTCTCTTTCTATGGCTGGGAAGATGACCCTTATTAATTAAAAGTAATAATTTAGAAAACGAGTCGGTTTATTTTGGTGTGATTCAATACTTGAACGAATGAAACAATGTCTTACGAAACAATCATTTTATTTCTTGTTGTTAGCACGTTATCTCTCACAGTTTTTCTATTGATACTTGGCCTAAGACTGTTTTATTATAAGTTCGCAACTGGACCTGCAATTTTGTTTGGACATGAAGTACAAATTCTCGAGCATATTTCCCTATTTCTTGAAAGAAATGTTATGCCCTTGAAAGGATGGGGTCTTGGATTGAGCAACTTCAAGCTTTAATCAGGTTTTTCTTATGAAAAATTTGGGGATTTTTTTACTACTTCCTCACTGGCTAATAGTTGTTTTCCTGCACCATTTTTTAAAAGTTTAGCTGAAGGGGCCTGCCATCAATGATCAACCCTTACCAAGGCCTTGAGTTTCCTTCACAACAACAAAATTAGGATGTGGGATGTCAATTGGCAACCTCATTTTATACCCTTTTTAGCACCTACTTATTCTCTATTTTAATGTATAAGATAATGGATATATAGTTCTGTTATTGAGTAAATTACAAGAACGACCCTCTTTTAAAAGACAATTAAGGATAAATTGGCTGCTGCTGGTGAACAAATTACAGACAATGATTTGATTATTGCAGCATTAACAGGCCTTCCTGTTGATTTTGATATGATTAGAACTGTGATTTTAGCTTGAGAGACACCTATTTCCTTAAAAGAATTCAGGGCATAGTTGTTAGGGGCTGAGAAGACCATTGAAACTAGAATGCAAACTCTTGTTCATAGTATGGCTGCTATGTATGTCAATGGGGCAATACCTTCTTCTCAGAATAGTAATTCATCATTTCAATCTCATTCTGGTGCATCTAGTATTTCTGTTGGTTCTGGCTCTCCTTCTGTATTTACACAAAATTTTGAATATGGTTTTAATGCTCCTGATTCTTCAAACATGGCTGCTCCACAATCTTCTTTTCCTCAGTATGGAACTTCAAATGGTAATGGTTTTCATTCATCTGGCAATAATTTTGGAGGTCAAGGAGCTAGGCTTTATGGTAATAATGGTTACAAGGGCAGGAATAATGGTGGCTATAAACCAAGGTATAACAATTCAAAGTCTAGTGGTTTTTGGTCTGGAAATACATCTAATCGACAAACGGTCATTCCTGAATGTCAAATATGTTTGAGAAAAGGACCTACTGTTGTTACATGTTGCTATAGGAGTGAAAATAATCAAGTAATTCAAGAGTGCCAGATTTGTGGAAAGAAATGAGTCAAATGACATATTGCTATTGATTGCAGACACATGGGCAATTATACGTATCAAGGGGCTCCTCCACCAGCTTCTTTACATGCAAATTTTGCATTTCAAGACCATCATTCTCAGTTTTAGTACAATTCTTCTCAGAACGATTTTTTTGCTTGTACTTTTGGTTATCAGGGATTTCATTCAGCATCTTCAAATGTGCCTCCTGATTTTTCTGCATCACCTTTTTTTTTTCATCAAGGCCAGTCTTCTCATAATTTTTCAGATATTCCAGAAAATCAATTGCCAACTGCATTTACTGCTCAACCTACCTCTGGAAATGGTTCTTGGATAGTTGATACAGGAGCCCCACACCATATGAGTCCTGATATCACTATCTTAAACATTGCAGTTCCTTATGATGGAGATAAGAAGATTAATGTTGGTAATGGGGAATGTTTAGTTGTCAAACATATTGGCACTAGCCAATTACCTACTTCTTCTCAGCCTTTATATCTCAAAAATGTTCTTCATGTTCCAATGTTGACAGTCAATCTACTTTCTGTAAAGCAGCTTTGTCGAGATAACCACAGTTGGTTTATCTGTGATGATGTTGAATTCTTTGTGCAGGACAAGACAACAAGGGAAGTACTATATCAAGGAAAGAGTAACAATAATGAACTATTTAGGATTCCCATGCATGTTTTTCCAACTGCGATGAATCAAGGTGATGTCTCTTCAAAATGGTAGTCTTCTTTGTGGCACCACAGACTGAGGCATCCTTCCAATGAGGTTCTACAAACTATGCTTAGAGATTCTAATATTTACTTCTCTACTAATGTACATCCTAAGGCTTGTTCTCACTGTATTAGTGGTAAAATGAGTAGGTTATCATTTCCAGAGAAGTTTGATAGAATATCATTTCCTTTTCATAAGATACATAGTGATGTATAGGGTCCTTCACCAATTGTATCAGTTGAAGGTTATATGTACAATGTGTCATTTGCAGATGAAGCAACAATATTTGTATGATTTTTCCTTTAATAAAAAAATCAGCTGTTTTTGGTAACTTTGTAAAATTCTGTGCTTATCTAGAAAAGCAAGTTCAAACCAAGATGAAAATATTGTAATCTGATGGTGATGGTGAATTTCACATTAATGATTTCAAAAATCTTCTTGCTCATAAGGGTATTGTACAGTATGTGTCATGTCCATACACACCACAACAAAACGGATTAATATAAAGGAAGCATAGGCATATTGTGGAGATTGCCCTTACTTTGTTGTCCACTGCATCACTTCCTCATAGATTTGGGTATAATGTTGTGGCATGTTGTGGCATGCTGTGTTTCTAATAAATAGAATGCCTAGTAAGATTTTACAGATGATTTCTCCATTTGAGAAACTTTTTCATAAGAAACCTGACTTGTCTACACTGAAAGATTTTGGATCTGCGATATATCCATACCTTTGACATTATAATGCTCATAAGTTGCAACCTAGGTCTACTCAGTGTATTTTCTTGGGCTATATCTCTGGCTATAAAGGTTCTGTGTGTTTTAATAAGTTGACAAACAAGCTTTTAGTGTCCAGAAATGTGATACATGATGAAACTTGTTTTCCCTTTGCTGTATCAACTTATGCTTCATCACCAATTGATACTGATATGGTTTATGGGACATTTTCTTCTACTAGGCCTATTGTTGTTTAGTTGGGTACTAATATTACTATGCCACATAATTCTTCTCAGTCTGCAACACAGTTTCACAGTGAATCATTGAAGTCACCTCTGAGTTCAAATATGTCGTCATCTGCATCTATTTCCAATTCTTCAAGTCAGGATCTTATTCAACACTCTCACATTTCAGAGTTACTACTCATCCTAGTTCTCATGCTACTCTTTCTTCTTCTCCTCCCATGTTGCCTGTCCTCTCCTCAAATCAGTTGGAAGTTGTGTTAATTGCCTTCTCTCCCAGGTTCACCTGAAGTTTCTCATGGTATTCAAACAAGGCTTAAAACTGGTGCAATTACCAGAATTGATTACAGTGCTCTCACGGCTACATTTCATGAGATTACTTCCTTAAATTTGCATGATGATAATCATTTTTCTGGAGGGTTTACATTTATTGCAGATATCACTGATTCCTCAGAACCTACTACTTTTAAGGCTGCTTCTCAATCATCTAAGTGGCAAAAAGTTATGCAAGAGGAGTTCGATGTTCTTCAAACTCAAGGTACATGGCTTCTTGTTCCTCTCCTTCTGATAAGAACATCATCGGCTGTAAATGGGTATATAAATTGATGAGAAATCCTAATAGCACTGTATCTAGACACAAAGCTAGATTAGTTGCTCAAGGATTTAGTCAAGAACAAGATTTAGATTATATTGAAACCTTTAGTCCAGTAGTTAGACACACAACTATGAGATTGATTTTATCTTTGGCAGCTACTAACAAGTGGTCTCTTAGACAACTTGATGTTAAAGATGCCTTTTTACATGGAGAGTTACATGAGGAAGTTTATATGAGGCATCCTCCAGGTTTTATTGATTCCAAGTGTCCCCCTTATGTTTATAAGTTGGTCAAGTCATTGTATGGGCTTAAGCAAGCACCAAGGGCATAAAATGCCAAATTTACCAGTTATCTTTATGTTCTTGGATTTACTGCATCATTATCTGATTCCAGTTTATTTTTTTAAACAAGTTGGGATAGATGTGGTTATATTACTACTTTATGTAGATGATATAATCATCATAGGTTTGAATTCACATCTTATTTAGTCTGTGATTGATGATCTTGGTAGAGCTTTTGATTTGAAAGATCTGGGACAACTTAATTATTTCTTGGGATTACAAATCCAATACAAGTCCAATGGTGATATGTTTGTGAATCAAGAAAAATATGTTAGAGATCTCATTCGTAAAGCTGGAATGGAAAGTTGTAAGCTATGTTTCACACCTTGCAAACCTAATAACTCAGTTTTTGCTACTGAATGGGTGTTATTATCTGATCCAACCTTTTATTGAAGTCTTGTAGAAGCACTACAATACTTGACTTTCACAAGACCTGAAATTGCTTTTGCTATTAACAATGTCTGTTAGTTTATGAATTCTCCCACAGATGTCCATCTTGGTCTGGTTAAAAGAATTATTAGGTCACTACTACAAAATTACCTATATTTGACAGTCCAAAAACTGACAAGAAAACATAATTTCTGTCGGGTATTTGGTAAAAATCCGACATATACTCATGCAATGTCAGATAACAAAACTGACACCATTGCTAGTGTCACGAAAAGGTTTTTGATGTCGGTTAGTTTCCTTAATCCACCGTAAATAATGAAAGCAATATAAAATATAAAAAAAGATAGTAGCATCAGTTAAAAGTGACATTAAAGCTCACGTCGAATACAGACGACATTAAATACTAACAATGACCGTCGGATGGAGCAGACTGGTGTCAGTTCTAACTGACACCACCTAATAATTTGATAAATAAAATAACCACTATAATGTGGCCCGTACACCACAAACAATTAATAATAATAAAAAAATAAAAAAGTCTGTCTCAGTCAACCCCTTTACCTAACAGTACTGTGCAATGCACTTCTATTATAAAGGTACGAAGTCGTTCAGAATTGAGCATAAAATCTTGCAAGTTAAATGCTTTTCAACTTTTATAAAGATAAAGTACATACAAAATAATCAAATTGCCAAAAAAAAAAAACATACTCCTGTAAGCAGATATTGGACTGAGGAAGACCGGAAAAAATTAACATACTTCCATTTCCATCTCAAGTACACTGATCCAGCCGCTGGCTTTTATCCCTATACCCCAGTATCTGTTCCTTGTGAGCAAACAATAGTTAAGAACCTCAAAATTAAATATCAGTTATCTCAGCTCAACTCATAATTATAAGAATAAAAAGTAAACCCAAGTTCTGAACTATTACACTTGGAATTTAATACAAACTTAACCCAAGTTTTGAACTTTAATTAAAACCCAACAAATATCGGTATAAAAATAAATAAATTAATTAATAAAATATAAAATTAAAAAAAAAAAAAAAAAAAAAAAAGAGAGTTCACTTTACGAAATCTAATGCAGCAATTTTGCCTAATACTACTTTACATAACGAAAAAGACTCAAAATTTCGCTTTCTTTTCCTACATTTTCACAGTAACCAATCATGCCAAACACCCCAAAAAATCACAATGAAAAACCAATAATAGGCGAAATATTTCTTCACAAAAATTCAAGAAAACTAACTTAATCTGGAAAAGAATTTTCTGGTAATCCGGATGGAGATCCGCCCACTTGGTACAATGACTCACCGGAGTCTTGTCATTAGTAAACAAATACAGTTGTTGTTGCTGCTGAAATTGCAGCTGTTGAAACAGCGGCGTCTATTGCTGCTACTGCTACGGTGGTTGTTGGGAGAAGAATGAGCTGCGGCGATTGTTGCTGCTGCTGTTGTGGTTGCAGCGTAGAGAATAACGATGTGAACGCCATTATTGTGGTTACTGTGGGTTGGTCGAGTGGTGTGAAACAATTTGGATTTCTCTTGTTTTATATTTAGAATTTTGTGCGGAAGTTTGCTCGAGTGGTGTGAAAATTTCAAATTTCAAAATGTTTGAAATTTTGCAAAAGTTTAGTGACCAGCCTTTTAAATTTTTTCTTTTTTAATTTAAGTATACATGAATTTATCACACATTATGCTCGTGGTAGATAACAAAATGACACCAAGTTTTTAAATATTTTGAAAACAATTATTAATGTCTATTACAACCGATACCAGGTTTTAAAATATTTAAAAATAATTATTAGTGTCGGGTAGAAGTGACACAATTCTTTTTTAAACCGATACTAACTTTATATCTATTGAAAGCGACACGGTTTTCTTTTTATACAATACCACCATTTAAAAAGATTAAAGGCTATGTCGGTTATAAGCGACATTAATAGTCTATGTCGGTTATAAGCGACATAAACACTTTATGTCGGTTATACCCGACATTAATTCCGACACCATGTAAAGAGGGTGTCAGATCCGCTAGTATATTATATAAAACCGACACCAATCACCGACACAATAAGCCATTTTTGTAGTAGTGAGTTTTTGCAAGGAACAATCAAATATGGTTTGAACTTTACCTCTGCTTTTGGTATACATCTCAGCGGCTATAGTGATTTAGACTGGGCTGTTGATGTTAATACTAGGAGGTCCATAACAGGGTATGTCATCTATATAGGTGATAATCCAATTTCTTGGCAATCTAAGAAACAAAGTTCAATATCTAGGAGTTCCACTGAAGCTAAATACAAGTCTTTAGCTCATGCTGCAGCCGATATAGCTTGGATAAGGCTGATATTGAGAGATCTTTGCATTGTGCTTCCCAATCCTCCATTGCTGCTATGTGATAATCAATTTGCTCTTGCTCTTAGTTTAAATCCTATTCAACATTCCAGAATTAAGCATTTGGAAATAGATTTTCATTTTGTTCGAGAACGAGTACAGAAAGGAGATTTGCTAGTTCAATATGTTCCAACCAAGGATCAAGTTGCAGATATCTTAACTAAGGGTCTTCATAGACAAGATTTTGTTCACACTATAACAATCTTAATCTGGGATATCCCAGTTAAGATTGAAGGGGGGTATTGGACACACATAAGCAATTGCTACGTCAACAATTGCTTATGTCCGTTTACATTTGTATTGCAATTATATAAAGCATTTCCCTCTCTTCATAGTCGGTGTAGTTTGTAAAAAGTGGAAATGCAGTTATATGAGATAAGATCTTTTAGCCCTTTTCTTACTCTCTAAGCTTCTTCTCCAAGCTTTTATTTGTTTTTCACATTCCATAAATCTGTGGATTACAGTGTTGTTAATAATATGCTCCAATCAAATTTACCATTACTTGATCATGAAGAGTTGTAATCACTGTCATTTTAGTAGAATCTTTCATTTTACTTCCCTGGTGGTTGGACTGTCCATCAACTCTGGACTTGAGTTTAAACCGGTCATAGAAAGTCCTACCCCTCTAACTCGAAAAAAACAAAAATAAACAATTATATGAACAGTTATGCAAATCTAATAAGTCTGGTCCAATGATCTATATGTTCACCAAATATTTGTCAGAACATTAGTCTAATTTAATCGAAATAATCCAGTCCAAGCCGAGTTATCAAACGGAATTAGTTGCCGTCTAAGTAATCTAAATATAATTGTCGAGAAAGCAATTAACAAACTGCTAATTAACTTCATAAAACATTGCTGAAGTTTTATGTTCAGTTAATCATCCACTAACGACCATTATTTGACTCCCAAGATATATTAAGGTGGAACGTCGATGTTCAACCCTAATTCATGGTTGTACTTGTAATACTATTAAGACTAAGCTAAAAAAAAAGAACATTATAGTCCAGTTTCGTTTACATACATCAACATCTCACCAGAAAATTGTAAGAATATATAAATATATCTTGTTATATTTGCTTAGCCTTGACACATTGCTGCAAATACAATCCAAGCAATATTATCAAATTGGTCCATTGCTGAAAATAGAAGATTACTATTTGGGTCAATTGACCAGGACAACCCAACTCAAAATGTATTGCTTTCAGCAAACCACCAGGAAAGTGCAATTTTCACAAACTCCTAATGCTGAACAAGAAAAAAAATTTTAAATAATAAAAATTGTTTCTCACCCACCACTCTCATCACGAAGCTTGAAAAGGGAGAAACCAGAGACTCCTCCCACATGCACCAAATAGCTAGCTAGAATATTTTTGCAATGAATCAAATGGCCAAAAAGCAGAAAATTGTGCTTGTTCCCACAAAAACATGGAATATCCGAAGCAGCTTGCATTCCCTCATTGCAATCCTTGTGACTACTGTACTAGTTGCAGCTGTTTATCTAACCCTAGATGGTGGACTGCAACTGTTGTATCAAGATTATTGTCATATAACAACCACACTGGAAACTTCAGCAGCAGCCGCAGCTGGGGAAAACCCTAAATTGCCAAGCAGCAGCAGATGCAATTTGTTTTCAGGGAAATGGGTTTTCGACAACCAGTCTTATCCTCTGTACAAGGAGAAACAGTGCACTTATATGTCAGACCAATTGGCTTGTGAGAAGTTTGGGAGAAAAGACTTGAACTATCAGAACTGGAGGTGGCAGCCTCACCAATGCGACCTCCCTAGGTCTCTCTCTCTCTCTCTCTCTCTCTCTCTCTCTCTCTCTCTCTCTCTCTCTCTCTCTCTCTTCTTATTATTCTGATAAGAACTTCGCTGCACCTGGGATGCCCCAGAGACAACATTCTTATAACCCAATAAAACACATGATAATGCATGATTAACTTACAATAGGGATTCCAAGTGCAGGGAAGTTTCGATCTCCCTAAATTTTTCTTTAATTTAAAATATGGATTTTTACGTGTGTATAATTTTTTCGTTTTCTTGGGCAGCTGGATAATGAGATTGTAATTTTAAATGGCTGTTTTTTGAGTTTTGTGGGATTGTGTTCATGTAAAATTACATAAGTTAGGTTCAACGCGACAGCGTTGCTTGAGAGGCTGAGGAATAAGAGGCTTGTGTTTGTTGGGGACTCGTTGAATAGAGGTCAATGGGTTTCTATGGTATGCCTGGTTGACTCAGCCATCAGTCCAAAGCTCAAATCGGTGCAGACAAAATTCAATGGCTCCTTGCACATCTTCAAGGCCACTGTGAGTTTTCTTTTCTTTTCTCTTCTCTAATTATAACCCATTTGTTTGGGCTTGGCTTGGTGTTTCTTTATTTGGGCTTTGTTTGGTATTTCCTTTAGCTTGGCTTATGTGTAATTGGCAAACTTAAGCTCAAACAATAGAAGTTAACGTCAGTCGCCCACATACGTGCGTTGACTATTTGTATTATTGATCATGTGTAGCGTCCGATCAACAACCAAAACTCCCACACGGAAAACCTTTGTATGATACATTACACTAGCAATAGTAGCTACAACTAAACATTGACGATTTCTAATCATTGACATGCATAGCTTGGATCCAATCAACTGTCAGAAATTGTCCATGCGAAATTCTTAACATGATATATGTTACATTGATAATAGTAGCTAATGTTAGTCGCCTATGCATATGTGTTGATCACTTATGATCATTGATCATGTATAGCTTGTATACCATCAACGGTAAAAAATCAACCACACGAAAACCTTGAAATAATATGTTATTGAACTGTTAATCAAGATCAACCTATTTAAACACGATTATCTGAAAACACAACATACTAGTTTAGAAGAATACACACTACTTAGCCAAAACCCAAATAAGATAACATTTCCATTGCATGTATTTCACCAACTTAGAAATAGATTAACAAAGAAGCAGAACCTTCTGCTGTCAGAATCCTTAGCTTGTCATGTTTTCTTCGTTTCATAGCTGTCAGAATCCAATATTATAATTCTGATCAAACTAACTAATCTTTGTTTTAATCAATGTGATTAAATTAAGGAATACAATGCCACAGTTGAGTTCTACTGGGCCCCATTGCTGGTGGAGTCAAACTCCGATGACCCAGTGAACCACCGATTGCCAGATCGGATTGTAAGAGTGCAGGCAATTGAAAAACATGCAAGGCACTGGACGGACGCCGACTTTCTTGTTTTCAATTCATATCTTTGGTGGAGAAGGGACCAAATGAATGTCTTGTAAGTAAAGTTTCTAAATACCAAAATCTTTTGGTGCTTCAAAGTATTTTATATTTCAACATTTTAATCATTAGATATCGATTATTTTATTTTTGACTCAAAATGTGAAATACCCCAGAGTTACTGAAAAATTCTTGAGTAATATTAATACAATATTAGGTAGAAGTTAATTTTTTTGGATACAAATATTAGGTAGACGTTAGATAGAACTACTTATTTGACTTTGCAATTATATTTTAATTTAATTATTGTGAGTTTTGTTTTTGGTAATGATTGAAGGTGGGGATCTTTTGAGAGCTCAGACGCGATATACAAAGATGTTGAGATGTTTAGGGTTTATGAGATGGCTCTACAGACGTGGTCGGATTGGTTGGAGATCCATGTCAATCGAACCAAGACCAAATTGTTTTTTGTTGGCATGTCACCCACTCACCAAAGGTATCAATAAGGTTTTTCCATTTAATATTATTATCAGTTTCACGTTTTTGGACCATATTGATTTTGAAAATATTTATAATACATAGCATCAACGTCATCGCATTTGAGATTAGTGATCTAAAAATGAGACTCATTTAGCCTTTTTTCCCTATTTGTTTCTTAAGGTAATACATACAAATAAAACATGAAACAACTTGTAAAGAAAAAAACATATATAGAATTTTGTAGTTTTTACAAAGCTTTAATGAAAAATATAGAAAAATATATAACACATTTTAGTGTAAAATGTGTCTCTTTAGTTAAAAAATTTATATCCTATTTTCCAAATTTTAATTAAAAAAATAGAACTATACGAGACTAAGCAAACAATAAGCTTTACATAAGCTACGGTTTAGTGTTTCTTTAGTGCCCCCTCTAGATCTACTTTTTTATTATTGAAACATTGTATTCAGTTCTATTTGTGCATATTCTCTATTTGTATGCCTAAACAAATTTATGATTACGTCATATTTGTTAGTCTAATGGTACTTCTCTTTCCACTTAATGTCAAAAGACATCCCAAATTAGAACCTTTACTCCTAACCCTAACAAAAAATAAATATATATGCAGTGCTGAAGAATGGGGTAGGGAAAGTGGTGAGAATTGCTACAATGAAACAAAGCCAATCACTGAGGAGGGATATTGGGGAAATGGATCAGATCCCAAAATGCTGCGTTTAGTTGAGAATGCCCTTGATGGACTGAAAGTAAGAGGTTTGGATGTTCAAATGCTCAACATAACACAACTCTCAGAATACAGGAAAGAAGGGCATCCATCAATTTACAGGAAGCAATGGGAGCCTCTGACTGAAGAACAAACATCAAACCCTAGCACTTTTGCAGATTGCATACACTGGTGCCTCCCTGGACTCCCTGACGTGTGGAATGAGATTCTCTATGCTTACATTTTCCAACAATGATAAGTTCTGTTTGGAAATAATAAGGTTCCAAACAGATCAAAACTTGTACCTTTTTTTTAAAATGAATTAGTAAAAACCACGAATTGTGAATGAGGATTGAATGCAATAGTTAATGTGTTGAACACATCAAACCCATTGCCGCCCCAAAGAATGTATAGGACGAGTTTTTATTCGGTGTCATAAAGTACTTTTTGTTTTTTTTTTTTAGCTATATATTTTATCACGTGACAAGATTGTACAATAGAACCTCCTCGTAAATTGTTTAGGTTAATTTCATTGGCGTGGGTTTTAAAGGAGACTATGATGTGGGTTTAAATTGCATGACAATGAACACTGTTGGTGTACTTAGCCAAGGAAGATAAAGGCGTTTATGGGTTTCTTAACAATGATTTCAACGTCCAAAGCCTAACAAAGCCATAGGGTTTCACTCAACTTAACCCCTTATGTTGTCATGTACCTTGCTTACTGAATGTACTTTATAATTTCCCGAAAGAAAAAAAGGTAAAAGTATGAATTGAGAAATTTGGCTTCGAAGACTTCTTGGTATATTTTGCTCTTTGTATCTTATAAATCATCCAATATGAAATTGAGAGAATATCTACCCTCGGTTGTACGCTAAAATTCATAGGGAATAAAGGACCTATTATTTTATGATTCATTTGATAACTATTTCATTTTTTATTTTTTATTTTTTTTAACTAAAATCTTGTTTGGTAATTACTTTCAATTTTCAAAAAAAAAATGAAAACTAAAAATTAATTTCTTAAGTTTTCAAAATTTGACCTTGAGTTTTCAATTGTTGGTTTTCAGTTTTTTTTTTTTTTTTTGAAAAATAAAAAATTGAAAACGAAATAGTTATTAAACGGCCCCTATAATATGTAAAGTTTCCTGACTAGGAAACCAAAAGAAATAATTGGAGCAATAGTCATTTAACTTTAACTCAATTAAAATTTTGATTCCTAAACTAAAAATTCATGAATATATCTGGAACTGTAACCATGTGGACCAATTGTCCTTTTAGTTAGCTCCATTAGAATTTCCATCCATTTTTTGCCTCCTTTAAAAATGCTTATAACCTTCAAATCCTTTTCGCAGACTAATACTCACAGAATTTTATTGTAGGAAATTCCAATTGCATCAAAATTCAAGGGCATTGCTCCAATTTTCTCTCTCAAAAGACAAACCACAATCATATAGAAGCTGATTAAAGTATTCATTTAAAAAAAAAAAAAAAAAAAAAGTTGATTAAAGTATTCATTAAAAAAAAAAGATTCCGGTTTAAGTGACATCATGTAATGTGAAATTCCAACAAATCTATAAAGTAGAGAGCAGACTTGTTCAACTTTAAAAATCCTAATTCCACATATGACAAATCCAGCGGATGATTTTACCAAAACAGTCCAACTAATAAATTATTAGCTCCTTATTAATAATAAAACAATTAATTTTCTATTTACCCGCACGATTATTCATTAGTTTTCTTCTTCGTCTTCTCACTCTTCGGACAACGACTCCATCATTTCATACAGTCTTTGTCCCTTTTCATGCGATAATGATTGAACAAATTCGAACCCCCTTTTGATTTTTCTTTCCCTTTCAATTCTTCGGTCAATTAATTTCCCGAACCAAACAAAAAGTCTTAATCTTTTTCACGATGCAGCAGTCGCAGAGGTGGAAGTGGAACAAGAAGAAAACCCATGTACCTGCGCTGGTGTTCTTCTTCTTTCTGTTCATAATTTTCTCGAATCTCCACAGCCAACGCAGAATTCTGAAAATTCAAGAGAGCCCTGATCGCGTTTATCACCGTCAAGATTCGGTCACTTTTGTAAAGCCAAATCTTTTCACCCAGCAAAACCATGCTCCAGGTAAGGCAGTGTTTGGTTCTGCCAAAAAAGCTTTCTGGGTTTGTTTTTTCTGCATTTCTTGAATCTTTATCTGAATTCTTGATCGATTTCTTTACTGGGTTTTTTAATTTAGCGGTTCTTCTTTGATTTGGCGAAGTGGGTTTAAGTTGGTTTTGTGAAATTTCAGAGGTTTTGGATAGATTCAGTACATGCAACTCCACCAGAGAGTACAGTGGTCAGAAAATTCTGTGGACTGACCGGACGCCGGAGTACGGTCACCGGAGAGAGAGTTTGGAGAGGTGTGATGTGTTTTCCGGCAAATGGGTGTTTGATAATGCATCGTATCCGCTGTACAAGGAGTCGGAGTGCCCTTACATGTCGGACCAGTTGTCCTGTCACAAGCATGGGAGGCCTGATTTGGGGTACCAATACTGGAGATGGCAACCCCACAATTGCAACTTGAAGAGGTAAAGAGGTGTTTTGTTGTTTGGGATTGGAAATTATAATCCCACATTGTCTGTTCAATTGTTTATACAGTAGAATTGGAAAAAGCACTTAATTCCGATTCGGTTTAAAGCAACTTCTAGTTCAGTATACTTGAATCCATGAACTGGAATTTGTTTTGCTCTTAATAAACTCATTGGAAAAATTTTAGACTTTGACTTGTAAAACAAGTATGGTATTTTTGGTTGTTTGAGGATGGAAAGGTTGAGCTTCCTTTTAATTTAATGTATCGTTTTATTGAAATTGTTTCCTTTTCTGTATAGATGGAATGTGACTGAAATGTGGGAGAAGTTGAGAGGCAAAAGGCTAATGTTTGTAGGGGATTCATTAAACCGAGGGCAATGGATATCAATGGTCTGTTTGTTACAATCTGTGATTCCTTCAGATAAGAGATCAATGTCACCGAACGCTGAACTTACTATTTTCAAAGCAGAGGTAAACAGAGTTTTCAATCTGGGAGTAAACTATTTGAGGTTGGTACAACAATGTACAATGCATTAGGCTGTTCTCTTATGACTAAGAGAAAATTTTGGAGTTTAGATCAAGGAATATCCTTAGGAAATAATTGAAAGTCGGAAATAATTGTCGTCATGAAACATTCAATTTTAGTTTTGACTTAAATTTTCAGTAGAATCAGTGGCAAGAGTGGAAGAAATTTGGGTGCGGTTCCCTGCAGTAGGTGAGTGCATAAATTGAATTTGTGTCATTTTCAGGAATATAATGCTACTGTGGAATTTCTCTGGGCTCCGCTTCTTGTAGAATCTAATTCTGATGATCCAGTGAATCACCGAACATCCGATCGGATAATCCGACCAGATTCAGTTCTTAAGCATGCATCAATATGGGAGAATGCTGATATATTGATATTCAATTCCTACCTGTGGTGGCGACAAGGCCCAGTTAAGCTGATGTGAGTATAATCGCGATACCATCCAGGTTTCAGTTTAGAAAGAACTGAGTTATATAGAAATTTGAATTGGTATCTAAATTGATCTGACTTTGAATTCATACAGATGGAGCGCGGAAGCAAACAGTGTTTGTGAAGAAGTAGACGGCCTTGGAGCCATGGAGTTGGCCATGGGGGCTTGGGCAGACTGGGCTTCGAAGGTCAATCCCCTCAAGAAGCAGGTCTTCTTCGTCACAATGTCTCCTACACATCTCTGGTTAGCATCTTGCCCTTCTACATATTCTTTTATTTACCACATTGGCTGTTATTTCTATAAAAATTTCAATTTTTGTAATAAATATAGGCTTCTTGGTACTTGAATGAGATAGTCAACTAGGCATTTCGAGGCACACAGCGTCACTTCTGGACTTCTTGCTATATGCAATATTATGCAAAAATCTAATTCTCTAAAGTTTTAGAGGTTCTCCACGAGTTAGACCTGTCAAAGATACTTGACCACAAAAGATCGTTTCCTTCTTTGTTTAATTAAACCAATAATGTCACTTCCACCCAGCCTTATGTGTTTAACTTCAACTGGAAAATAACAAGGAGAAAGCCAAAGAACCTCATTAATTAAAACAACAATGTCACTCCAAGCGCTCTGATAATGCAAACCTCATCAACTGAGTTTAATTGAATAAATTCAATTCATGTATGAATAACTCCTAGTTACTTAAGTCCAAACGCACAAAGAAAGTCACCCTTTGAACCAAACGCTCGAATAATTGTACATTTGAATAACAACTGTGCTTACTTTTTCTAAGAAGTTTTCTCAATGCAAGTAGATGACTTCTATTTTTTTTTTTCTCGTGACTATTTTTGGTTTTGATCTCTATATACGCCACCTATATATCAAAACTTCTTTCTAAATATGTTGGGGAAACCTATCCTTCAGATTTTGGAAATTGTTCGAAATTCAGTTATATTTGTACCCTCATACTGCGGACAACATTAGTTGATGACCTGTGTATGCAAAATCGTGGTATTAACCTAGTTCTAGTTGTACAGAGGACAATTTCATCATTTTTGGAA
The DNA here is from genome assembly GCF_041283825.1 of Pyrus communis. Classification (NCBI taxonomy): domain Eukaryota; kingdom Viridiplantae; phylum Streptophyta; class Magnoliopsida; order Rosales; family Rosaceae; genus Pyrus; species Pyrus communis. The sequence goes on along the minus strand of NC_142576.1, from coordinate 5,616,078 downwards.
ATTTCTTATATGATCTGCATGTATCCAATACATAATTTCCTGAATTTTTAGGAGTCGAGAATGGAAACAAGAAAGTGAAGGTAATTGTTACAGTGAGAAATCCCCCATCGACTTGGAGGGCTACTGGGGAAGTGGTTCTGACCTGCCTACCATGAGCATGGTGGAGACGGTCCTCAGCAAGTTGAGTTCCAAGGTTTCTGTTATCAACATTACCCAATTATCGGAGTACCGGAAAGATGGTCACCCTTCCATTTACCGCAAATTCTGGGAGCCACTGAAGCCTGAACAATTGTCTAACCCCACGAGTTACTCGGATTGCATACACTGGTGCTTGCCTGGTGTACCTGACGTATGGAACGAGTTGCTATTCCAATTCTTGTAAACGAACGTATAATTTTTTCGAGGCAATCTTAGTGGTTTCATACAACAGATTGCCTTGTCTTCTCAGCTCATGAGCATTGCGAACCGGACCGGCAACCATCAATGATGTTGTTACGCAATTCGATTCTTTGAAAATATAGTGCTTGTGTTCACCTTGTATCTCCTTTGTTCTTGCAATTTTAGATCCATGCTTGCTGGGAATTATGATGTTAATTTTTGTTACTTTTGTCATCATACATGAATCTGGGTTGGGATTTGGCCCAATCCAAATAAGTTTAAGACCTAATGGTAAGTCCACATTGACACATGCTCATGACCCGTAAACTGAAAGGAAATGATTTTTGCACTCGTTCTTCGACGCATTTCTTTTTTCTCTCTAGTGCTTGTATTAAATAAATCGAACGAGATAATTAGGCGACAAATAAAAGGAGAGGATCAATGCAAAATGAGAAAATAAGAGCGTGAAATTGGTACGCTGATAAATGGGAAAAAAATTTATTGTGACGAGAATACGGATGGTATACGATCTATTTTTATGTAAGTGGTGGGAAATTTTATTTTTTAAATTATTAATTTTTTAACACACAAATCTCATTATTTGTATAATAACACGTGATGTACCAACTCATATGCCGGTCATATTGAAAAATCTCTATGATAAAGGGGGCATTCATAGTATTTGATCAGCACTGACTCTGAGCAACTTGGGTTGAACGCTGATGGAACGGTTTCCAAAGTAAACTGGAGAGAGATAGATGTGTACTGTAGCTGCTGTAAGGGAGATAGCTACAAGGCCTTTTATGGCTTTATGAAGGGTTTGCAAACTCAATTCATTAATTGTTCATTTTGAATAATGAAAAAAATTCATAATTTAATCTTTATACACAATCACTAGTAAACTATACGTATAGGTAGATCTTGATGTTTTTGTGCCTACAATAGTTTAATGGTGTTTCATCTATACTTTGTGATGGGGACGAATCAAATTGAGGACAAGTTGGATTGAAAAAAAGTCAGAATCCAAATTTTTATTGAAGTTGTTTACTATGCTATTTAGATTTGAAGTATGAATGACATTGATTATATACAAGTTGTTTATTAATCCATCGTGAATTAAAATTGAAACAATTTTCATAATTTACCATCATCATTACCCATTGAGTGATACTTTTGATAAATTACTATGAATTCAGAACTTTTTACTATGCACCGCAACATGATATGAATCGGATTTGGACTGTTGAATTCTTTAGACTCTTTAACCCAACAAAAAAAAGAACCAATTGTGACTCTATTTCTACATGACATACACCGGAGCATTGTAAAACTTTTGTGAATTTAAGGTACGGTATCTTTACTATGAAGTTAGTACACAGCTCATCAGTGTCTATATATACTAGGGAATCATATACATATACCTGTAATATGTTGTGGCCATTGGCTTTTGCGACTGCATGATTGCAATGCATTGCCTGCAGGGCCAGAGGCAGGATCTGTAGAGCCATTAACATCCCTCATTCATCACTTGACATCAAGATAGGGTGCCTGATCCGGTTATGCCGTTGGCTGCATTACTCACGCCACGACAACAACACTGTGTACAACCATATTATAATATAATTGAACATGAGAGGTAACCCACCCACGATATATTCACGAATCACTTATCCACATGGAGTAAGATTTTCTTTCCTTTTTTTTTTATTTCCTTACCTCCTAATTGAAAGGTTATGGTTAATTTACATCAACATCTTATGTTAATTTTTTATAGTAAGAGAAAGACAATATAAGAGAATGTGAGAATAGGGAATAGAAGGGGATGGAAATAAGATAGGAGAGAATCCTAGTCCTATCCACAGATCTTGTAATGTACGAGATGGCCGCATATTTGTGATCCATGAGTTATATTGTACGCTAAAGTAGAATTTGTAACCTAAAATACATTCGTGTAAATTCAAACTCGAGTTGAGACTCATAACTCATTGCTTGCTTTCTAGTAGACAAACCCCTTGGGTTTTATATATGAGAATGCTAAAGAAACTCTCTCAAAAGTGAGATTCTCCATGAGAGATTTTTCAATGTATCAGAAACACAGAAACAATATGCTATATGTCATTATGCAAGTTGAGGGAAGTTTTTTTTCATATGTCTCTCCACTTATATAATGACATATGGCAAAAGTACCTGTGTTTCAGACACATTGAAAAATCTCTCATCTGCATGGACTTATTGTAACCTCACCGTTTGATGTCAATTCTTGTACTTATATTATAAAACATTGTGCAAAAATCATGAGTTGCTAGAGAGTCCATGAAAAAGTTCTAATTTTAAGGGAGTTCCTTAGAGTTTTTCTTAATATAGAGCAAGGTTCTAAAATAGCTAGGCGCTAGTCGGGCGGCAGACTAGGGCCTAGCAGCTAGGTGGTGGGCCGAGGCGGATTAGACGAATTTAAGTGAACTTATTACATTTCGTATAAATAAATGTATGTTTATACTTATAACACTCGTAATAGTGTTAGGATATATAAATTACAAAATAAAATGACATATATATTATAAAATATTAGAACGTAATGAAAACATGAGGAATAAACGTATAATATGTGTTCATTTAAGTATTCAAAAGTCTTGTACAATTTATTAAAAAAAAATAAAGTGCAAAATGAAAGTTATCGATTTCTGTTTAAGTAAAAGTTGTGACCTATGCGGGTTTGGACTGGTTAGGCGAGCACATAGACAATCTAGGCATGATGCCTAAGCAGGTCTAAGCACTATTTTTTAAATTTCAAACGCCTAGTAATTTATCGGGGGCTAACAAGTTGCCTAGCGCTATCTAGTATTACATTTATCATCTATTTATACCATCATATATATCATGTCACTAACAGAAATAAAGTTCACAAATATATGTAGATCTCGTTTTTATTAAAAAAATAATACAAATAGACGATAAAAATAACATTTTTTTTATATTGTGCCAGAGAAAAAGATGCGTCTGGGGCTGCTTGCGAATGGGCGGCAACAGAAATCTTGGGGGTGTGGGGGCCGCGATACGATGATCACATTTATGCACAGGAAGGGCTCTGATCCCGTGGTTTGACTTATTGACTCGTTTGGGGTCATTTGGTTTGTCCGTTCCGCCGTGGAAGAAAGATCGATGATATCACTATTTACGGGATCAAGCAAAATATTGTCCTACTATATTACTCTCTCTCTCTCTCTCTCTCTCTCTGGGTATACTTTCAACGTGTGCCAGTTGCCTTGTCAAAGACTATGGAATTAACAAGTTTTGTTAGTTTTGATCACGTTTTGATTTATCTTAGCTAACTCACCTCGAAGAATGATGATCAAATTTGTCTCGTTTATCACGATTAGAGAAGAAAAATGCTATGGTTAATCAATTACACTCACACCAATTATTGGCCATTGATGTAAGTGACTTTTTTCATCTCAAAAGTTGTCTATGTACAACTCCGTAATTATCGCTAGCATAATTCGTATTTGATTAATTAGTTAGTGAGACGATAGTATTAAGATAAGGCCAATAGTTGATTTAGGAAAATGGTGAACTATATTGGAGTAGGACACAGTCCTGATCTCAACAGGAGGCAGTAGAACAAAAGAAGCAATGCCGGTACATAGGAAGTTAGCATCAATCATGTAGGCGTTTTCCTGAATGAGTGGGTGTTAAGGTCTTATGGCGACTATAAACTCAAGTATTTCAATCGTGTTAACTCAATACAAACATGAATCTAATTCTAATAGCCGGATCATGAGCTTGATCTATATGGCCCCAGTTTCCCACATTGATAACCGATCAATGGTCCTGAGATGGCCACCACAACCACTGTTTTCCTCACTAACACGAGCTCACTCGCATAAAACTCATCATTTTACTGACAAACTCATGGACCTAATGATTTGTTCAAGACAACCTTTATAACGAGAGGGACACTTGTAACTTAATTAGGAGCAGATTATTGCAATTTGCTTAAAAAAATAATAAGCTAATGATGATATGGTAAGGATGAAAGTGGGACACGTGGTGAAAAGGGTTTAATTAGCTCAAATTAGAAGAGGAAAAACATGTTTTAATCTTGCAGTTTTGTTTGGTCCAATCAAAAACTAGAAGGTGAGAGGTATCTTTCAGTTGTATCGCATTAGATATGGGAGGAGGAGTCGTTCGAAGAAAATTAGCATAATTAAGATCAAATGTCTTCTCATAAGCTCACATTGTGTGCAGAATCTAATCTAGCACAAAAGGATGTTTAAAACACAAAAAAAAGTTGTCAAATAAGTAGATACGTATCTCACTAGTGGTCAAGTCCCAACCCCCAAATCCAACTAAACAATGACCAAATGCATGTAAGAAAGAAAGATCCTCTGGTAGGGTCGGTAAGGGCAGAATCATTGTGTGGGCTGAGTGTGATTAAAATTGAGAGTGTTTTATAAGTGGTAAATTTTGTTCTGCGAATGTTTTTTCACTAGAAGAAAAAAAAACTCATCTATCACTGTGGATGCCCGTGATAAATTGCAATCTATCATAGGCATCGTGCCCGTTAGTATTTTGAATGTGATAAAAAAAAGTATTTGTTTCTACCACGGGCTATGCCCGTTGTCAAATGTAGTGTAACCACGAATTATGCCCGTGGTAGATTGAGAGCTAACATTACATGCTATGGCCATTGTGGATTACAATTTGATCACGGCTAGTGCCCGTTATTAAAAAAAATTCCAAATTTTTATAATAAATATAATATATATAAGGAAGATATTTATTTAGAAAATTGCATATTTACACAAAATCACTGAGTTATACTTTACATTTATGTACCAAAACATGTATAGACTTTGTTTCACACTCCAAAACAAAACTCAAGTCCTAGTTCCAACTTTGATCCTCCAATGATATTCATCTTCTCTGCAATCGTTTCTTTAAGAAGACACACATCTCCAGCAAGCCAATCACACTTCAAATTTGCAAGTGCCTGTAAATGTAGTAGTTGATATGAGTTATAAATCCTCATGAATTATAACGACCAACCACCTATGAGACACAAGGAAAAATATCAAGCTCAGAAATCAAAACTCATCACTCAAGGACATCATATACAAAAAAAAAATTAAATCCACAAAACCAATTACACAAAGGCGCAAGCAATCATGGTCCAAGTTAGTACATGGTGCCTATAAAAAATAATTGATCGCTAGAATTCAAGTCTCCTTTTTTATTTCAAACCAACAGCCATAGATTGACCTTCTTAGTAGAAGAGTATTGTGACATGAAAAACAATAGTGAAAATCTAGAGGGAGAGACACAAAGAGACCTCATGTATTAGTATCAAGCATATGAATATTAATGTGCATGCTTTCCTCTCTGTGTGAGAGCGAGAGAGGAGAAAGGAGAGAGAACAGTTTTCCATGGGGCTTACATCACAGTAATTAAGCAGTGGCCATTTACCATAAATATGTTCTTAGTTAGAGTAATAGCACTTAAAATATCCGTGGTGAAATTTGACTTTCTAAAACAGGCTTTATATGTCCATGGTCAACCAGTCGTGGTAGATGTGGTGTTGTGGAGTAGTGTTTGTTTAATTTATTGCGTTCGGGATTTAAATTCTCACTCTCCTAATTAGATTAATATAAAATATCACTTGTACTATAGTAAAAAAATTTGACCATGTTTTTGCCAGTATATAGTTGGTCAAACTATTTATATGATTAGGTAGCCTAACCGAATGTTTATACAATAAAATGTTGAGCTGAGCAGTTAATTACGAACCATTGATCCATATATGTATCAAAATAGGCAATCAGTTACGTACAAGTTGGTAGCCACTGTCCCTAACACTATGTTTGAATGAAGTGGAATAGTGCATTGAATGTGTGGGCACACAAGAAAGGTAAGGATTAAAAACGAGGCTATTTAGGGTGAAGTAAGTAGTCGAAGTTGAAGATAAAATGAGAAAAAATCGGTTAAAGTCATTTGGACATATGAAACGAAGACCTATAGATGCTCAAGTTAGAAGATGTAAGTACGAGAGAAAGGCTCAGGGCTAAAGGGTAGATGAAGATATAGGAAGATTTGAAAAGAGACTTTAAGAAAAGACATAGGGTTTATTTGGTGGGCTGGTTGGGATACATTGTGACCAATTAAAATGGACTTGAGTCAAGTCAAGTCCATTATTTGCTGTGTAAAAATGTGATATGGACTAGACTTGATATGATGGGTTATGAATTCACAATAGAATGGATTATTTAACCTAGCCATATACATGAGTTACAAGTCCTGTCTTACAAGTTCCTGACAATTCAATTATATCCCTAAGGTCAAATTCCATCCAGCCACCAAACGAGCTCTTAAAATACTTAGATCTAATATAAAACTGAGCACATTAATATCTTAGAATGCTTACAATCGATTTCATCTATTATATATAAAGCCAATGGTGAGATGAATAGTGCTGAACAGTGGCTTTGGGTCACGCATGGGACAAAAATTTTGGTGTCAGCCCCTTTGACAAAAGGAATTGGACCAAACTACCCCTCAGCCAAAAGAAATCAAAACCTACCGAAGTAATATATCAAATCATACAGGGGTAAGTTGGTTGGTAATTTGGTCATTATAAAATATAATAAAAATATAAATGAGGAGAGAGAAAAGAATAAACAAATGGCAAAATTGATGGTGCCCAAGTGATGGGGAAGAAAAATATAATAAAAAATAAGAAAAATCATGAATGTTGTCTTCAAAACATTTTACGAGGCGCGTAGCGCCGGTGTTAAAAAAAGAAAATAACAAAATAAAAAAATATTGAAGCAATTCACTCATATAAATACATTTAAAATGTCTAAGTTGCGCGTAGCGTGCTATGATTCAAAAAATATCTTTTGCTTGCGGTTGTTTAATAAATATTATTTCTCAATTTTTAAACACTTAAGAGGTGCATAGTGTCAGTTATAAAAATAGTCTCTCGCACACACATAAGAATGCGATTCAATTAGTTGTCAAATGATCATTTTTTTTAACAAACGATGTTATCTACACCAAGGGGAGTGAGTAGGCTTAGTCTTACAATGGGCAAACAATCAGTTGTTTATTAAATATATATTTTTCTAATCTTAATGTAAATTCAATAAAATGTAGATGGAAATTGAAATACCGCTTTTATTAATATGGATTCAGCTGCGTTGATTAGTTAAAAGACTGTTTTTATTAAATGTATTTATTATTCATTTCCATCTACATTAATAAATACATTTAAAACATGTAAATCATGCGTAACACGTAGTGATTCAAAAAATGTCTTCTGCACGCACATGAAGGCTAGTTATATATTAAGCGAGAGCCCCAATTGGGGGTCATGCATGACGACAAAATTTTAGGGTCACCCCATTCGACAAAAATATTAGGACAAAATTGTCCCTCAACCAAAAAATTTCAAAAGCAACCCAATATAATATATCAAATAATGCAAGGGTAATTTGGTCATCATAAGATATAATATAAATATAAGTGGGAAGAGAGAAAAGAATTAAAAAAAAATGAAAGGATAAGTGAAAGTTGATGATGCCCATGTGAAGGGGAAAGAAAAATATAATAATAAAAAAAAGAAAATCATGAATATTGTGTTTAAAACATTTTAAGAGACGCATAGTGCTGGTGATAAATTAGTAAAGTTTTTTTATTTTATTTTAAAAATTAGTACCTTACAATAGGCTAGCAATAATATGATTCAATCAGATGTTGTGAATAGTGATTTTGGTGTCATCAAGCCGTTCAAAACATCTTAAGAGGTGTGCAATGTCAGTTATAAAAAAAATCTTTCATATGCTGATAATAATGTGATTAAATTACATTAAATTAGTTGCCAAATGATTTTTTTTTTTTAAACAAACAATATTATCTACACTAAGGCGGAGGGGTGGGCTTAGCCTCACAATGAGCTATCAATAATGTAATTCGATCAGTTGTTCATTCAATATTATTTTCCCTATTTTTAAACGCTTTCAAAACATCTTAAGAGACGTGTAATGCCAGTTATAAAAAAAAGTCTTTTGCAAGCGAATAATAAGGTGATTAAATTAGTTGTCAAATGAATTTTTTTTTTTAACAAATGATGTTATCTACACTAAGGGGGAGGGGTGGGCTTAGCTTCACAATGGACTAGCAACAATGTGATTCAATCAATTGTTTATTAAATATTATTTTCTCTATTCTTAATGTAAATTATATAGAAACCGATTTTATTATGTGAATTTAATTGCTTTAATTGGTTTATGAGGGGTATTAAATTAATTGTCAAATGATTTTTTTTTTTTTTTAACAAATGATATTATCTATGTAACATCCCACATCGCCCAGGGGAGTGGATCATGTAAGCCTTATATGTATATTCTCATCTCTACCTAACACAAGGCCTTTTGGGAGTTCACTAGCTTCGGGTTCCGTAGGAACTCCAAAGTTAAGCGAGTTCGCGCGAGAGCATCCCCATGATGGGTGACCCATTGTAAAGTTCTCATGTGAGTTCCCAGAAACAAAACTGTGAGGGCGTGGTTGGAGCCTAAAGCGGACAATATCATGCTATAGTGGAGTCAAGACTAAGATGTGGTGGGGGTCCGGGCCGGGATGTGACAATCTACACTAAGGGGGAAGTGGTGGGCTTAGCCTCACAATTGGCTAGCAATAATGTAATTCAATCAATTGTTTATTAAATATTATTTTCTTTATTCTTAATGTAAATGCTATAGAAACTGATTTTATTATATGAATTCAGCTGCTTTAATTAATTTATGAGGGATTTCTTCTAGCAAGTATTTATCAAATATAGCAAAAAATTAACCCTTAATTTCAAAAATGTCACTTTTTATAAAAACTTTCAAATATATCCAAAATTTCACTTAAATACACACAAATACCCTCAAATTTAACAATTAAATAAATTAAAAGCTTTTTAGCTACCGTCGCCTTAAGCTCCGGTCCAACTTCACCTTCGCTTCTACACTCCACCACCATAACCCTATCCCCTTCGACCCCTTCATCACCAACATTGAGCGACGCCACGGTTACCCCAAAGGGGAGCAACATAATTTCAATCATGTCTTCAACTTCTTTTTTCTTATTAATATCATTTTTAGTTTTAAATATAAAAATGGTTTTTATAATTAATCGACATGTCGTTATATGATTGTATTTGTGAGACCCATGTGGCGCCACATCATCACACTAACAGAGCAATGGTCAAATTTTTCACGAAAAAACGAAAGTGATCATGATGGATAAAATTCAAAGAAAAACTAAAATGATTCACGATAGACAAATTCAAGAACACTATTATTGATTATCATTAATTGTTAAGGACCAGATTAAAGAGTTATGTCAATGTCACAAACCATTTTGGTTAAAAAGCCTTTAATTTATTTAATTGTTAAATTTGAGGGTATTTGTGTCTATTTAAGTGGAATTTTAGATATATTTGAAAGATTTTATAAAAAGTGACATTTTTGAAATTGAGGGTTAATTTTTGGCTATATTTGATAAATACTCTTCTTCTATCATGATCTAAAATTATTCATTTACTTTAAATATTTAACTTTCATTTTATCAATTTATGCATATAAATAATACATCGTGATTCAAAAAATACTCACGTCCGCGTAAAGGCTAGTTTAGTAGAATAAGGTTATGATATTATTGTGGTTGTTCACCATTAATTCTCGGACTAAAAAAACCTCTTGTTATAGTTTAAACTTGTCCTAGTCAAAGTAAGATTTCTAGGGCATTTGACTTTGTCAGGCCATATGGGTGATGACGAGTAAATTCAGCGATCCGAAATACTTAAAACGATTGAATCGAAGAGAGCGTGGTGCAGCAGTATGGCAGGGTCCCGTCATCAATTCCTGCCCCCAAAAGCATGATGACCTAAAAGCTGTACTATGACTGAAATACCCATGTATTAGTAACAGAAAGGTGGGGTCATGGGAGGGTATTCAGGGAAGAATGTGCATCGGGAGCGTGAAGGGGATTCTGGAATTCTGGTAGGTTCTGACCCCTTCTTTCTTTCTAAAGTGCATTTTTGATCAATGTCATTTAATATGATGGATGCTCATTATTCAATTTATCATCATTAAATGAGTTTGAATTTTAAAATTTATGTTTATTTACTACATGAATATAGAAATTCAAATTCATATAACTATAATAAATAAGATGATGAGTATTATACTAAATAATAGTGAACAAAAATGCTCCATTCTCTCTGGGCATGTATTAAGTAGGAGGGAGTAGGGGACTGCTCTCCTGCCTGGGACTTCGGGTAGCAGAAAATGAAAGTCAGGATTATGCGATTCCCAAGGCGCACTCCCATTCTGTTAAGACTAAGGACTTTTAAATATATAAATAGGAGATATGCCAAAGAAAAACTATAAAAGATATTCTCTACGCATTTCCTATCATCTTATGCAGATTATTTATCGTATTATATTTTAGCATAATATTTTATAATAATCATATAAGAATTAATGTTAAACTGTTAAATTTAAAAAAATCTATCGCAACTCTCACTTTAAAAATATTCTTAAAACATTCACAATACATGAGAAATTTATCTGTAGGTTTTAAACACAAAATGTTTTATCACATGTAATTAAAGTCGAAAGACCTTAAAAAATATAATTTAAAATGTGACACCCGTATCGTCTATTTATATTAAGACTCGTCGAATACCTACATTTTCAATTAAAGTTCTTATTTGGTGTTAGTACTATTTAGTATGATGGTATGTTATGCGTGTCATAATAAACATTTTATGTATTTTGATGCATGCAACATGAACATCCATGTCATTTATGATTTTTTTCTTTTTGAAAAATGATCTGCTGGTGGTAAAGTTATGGCAATCGATCTTTTTTTGAAGTTAAGAAGATTTACAAAAATATTTCAATCTCTTTTTAGTTATTATTGTATAATTCATGAGCCTAAAGAAGAAAATTCAAAATCCACCGTGTGAAATAAATTTTTTACTTCGTCCACCGTTGAAACATCCGTGATGGTTGTCATTTGTGAATTGATATAGTTTTTGTCTTGTTTCACGACGATAAAGTTTAAGACCGACACCAAACAATTAGGAAAACGCAACTTTGGCGAGGAAATTCCGAAATCTTGTCTACATACAAATCACAATTTGCATACCAAACTTAAATAAGAAGTCATACGCGTAAAAAGAAATCACAATTCCTTATTCTGTCAATCAACTTAACGCGTATGCATAATTGATTCATTAAAAACGAAAGAATTTTTTTTATGTGTATATATATGAGTTAAGATTCGGGACACACGCTTTTTATTTGCATTTTGAAACATGTTTTTTAGAGACTCATTATGTAATATATTTTAACAATCTAACTGTCTATCTTTTATATCTCACCTCAAATATCGTCTAATAAAAATTACCTAAATCCGAAATCACGTGATTGATGAATTAAATTTAGTGTTTCTTTGTAGAATCGTATTCGTTCATTTTCTTCATTATAAATGAATATTTGATAGTTTTGAATTTGACTAATTTTTTGTAATAATGATCGATGACTAATGTATAAAATATAGACCGCGTGTGTACCCAAAACTAACTCAAACATATACATAATGTTTTTTCTTTTGTTTTTGGTGAGTTATGCATATGCCTCAAGTTGACTGAAAGTCAAGAAATTGTGGTTTTCTTTTAGCTTGTATGACTTCTTAATTACCTTTGCTATGCAAGTTCTACGTACGTTCATGATCGTTTTTCAATAAATTTCAATAAATTATTATTAACTAAAAAATTACAAGGCACTAAACAGTATGTGATTATATTAATAAACAACACTTCTTCGCATTATTCCTCACAGGTGGAGCCATATGATGTGATGCAGCGTGACAAAGAGAAGAGCAAACACCAATATTCTTAAAGAACAAGGGCACTGGAGTCTTCCAAAAACTATGAAAAAAATAACCTCAAAGTTTACTATTGAATAATTGCTAAGATAACAAACTAACGGCAAGATGAAGTATTTAAAATGTAATTTAATCCTCGAAATAACCTAGTAAAAAAGGAATCAAACAAAGAATAAAATACAAGAAACGTCCTAAAATATCAAAGTCCGATTTGGGTAGTAAACGAAAGAATCTGGTCGAAAAAGCCCACAAATAATTTTGATACCCTTTGCCGTGCTCTTCGAAATGTCAGGTCATGGACCTGAATTGGACATGCAAACTCAAATTTGCAGCGCTTTGTTCTGGTCCGGTTTACGCTTTTCGACATCATCTTTAATTCATCTGCTATATCATGCACGATGAGGATTTTGTGTGAGAAGAAAGTGGTGCCTTTCGGTTGGAGACAAACATTTCCATTAATTGTTAAATTATTCAGTGAGATCCAATAACTAAAGTGAATTATGTAATGTCATAATGATAGATCCTAAAGATTAACCTATTAAGGGAAAGAGATTTGTAATTATAAAAGAAAAGACTGAAAGGAGGGTTAGGAGTCCACTCTAAAGTATTCTAGGAGGAAAAAAAGGGTAACGTACGGTAAGGGCATAAAATTATAAGCCTACATAAAATAATAGGAAAATTAATGAAAATGATTTGAAAGCTTTGAGTTTTAACGATAAAGACAAAATAAAGGGTAAAATGAATAGTACTAGAATTAACTTTTTAGTGTAAAATGTGGTTTTTCTTTAAAGTAAATAATATCGGAAGTTTTTCGTTAAAGTTTCCTAAAATATTAGGTAGATCATACAAATAATTTGTGAAAATTAATGTAGTTTTTTCAAGCTTTTTCATGGCACCAAGCCTCCGAGAGAGAGAGAGAGAGAGAGAGAGAGAGAGAGAGAGAAAAGAGAGAGGTGATGTTTGTAGTTTTGTATTTTATATCCCTCACGTACCCTCCTTAGCTATTCTACTGCTATAAATACTGCTGCCCCTTCCCGTAACTCATAACCCTCCATACTTAGATATCTCAGAAGCTCTAGCTAGCAAGCTTCATCTGCTTCTGCTGCTGCTGCTGCTGGCTCATGAGTTTAAAAAGTGTGGAAGAATCTGTTAAGCTCAGGAGGGATAGCGCCATTCTCGATTTGGTTTAACCACGTATAGCGCTATCCATCCTGAGTTTCATGGCTTCTTCTTACTCTCTCCCTCAGGAATTGTGGCCTTTTGAGTAAGGTTTGTAGTTTGTTTTCGCAATCTTGTTACTCTCTATTAGTAATGCTTTGGTCTTATGTTTCAGAAGGCTGATGTGCTTTGCTATTTGAAAAATCTCTGTTGCAAAGTGAAAGCTATCTGCTTGAAAGCTGAAACATTAGCAGACTCAGAGTTCATTTTGAGTTAAATAAAGGGATCCCGATTGTGTGTCAAGGATTCAAAGAGACGAACTTTAAAAAGACAGATTAGCGGGCCTTACATTTGAACAAAGAGATTTTTTTCAAGATTTTAAAGAGACAGATCAACCAAACTTATATCCGAATGATGGGATGTAGGCCAGTTGATTTTGATGTTCAATTTATCTCTTCCTTTTACATTTGAATTTGATGTTTTCCTTTAATTATTTTGCAATTTGAAGCTAAATATTTCCTTAACTAAACTCAACTTGTAAAACCCCCAAAAGCCAAAGATTAAGCTAAATATTTCCTTAATAAGTTGATGATTTTCATCTGATTATATTATTATTATTATTATTTGTTAAATTCCTTTGATTATTTTTGTTAATGATGAACCGGACCATGAAAATTGGTCTGGGATGAGAGGAAACAGGAAAGTTAACGTGACGAATGTTGAATCTCTTGGGACAGGAGGTAAAAATACTCATTAGGGGATGACAATTCTAACCGTTAAATCCGATAACCGTGGATAACCGTCCGAATAGATTGGATTTGGGTATGAAAATTCGGGTATATTTTGGGTATAGGGGAAAACCGTGAATATTATTCGGTTATGATATTGGATATAGTTATAAGGGTCCTCAATTCATATCCGTACCCAAATCCGAATTGAATAATATATAATATGTATATTCATTATTTATCAAATTCATTACCTTGAGAATACAAAAATTGGATTGTGTGAGTTGCATTTTATGGCAAAATTCAAAAATTTTGATATGAATCAAAATTTATGAGAATTTAATAGTATTTATGCTAGATATCAAAGATCAACCAACATTATCAATGTTTAGCGCTATCCATCTTGAGTTTCATGACTTCTTACTCTCTCCCTGAGGAATTGTGGCCTTTTGAGTAAGGTTCGTAGTTTGTTTTCGCAATCTTGTTACTTTCTCTTAGTAATGCTTTTGTCTTATGTTTGAGAAGACTAATGTACCTTGCTATTTGAAAAATCTGTGTTGCAAGTGAAACCTATCTGCTTGAAAGCTGAAACATTAGCAGACTCAGAGTTCATTTTGAGTTAAATAAAGGGATCTCAATTGTGTGTCAAGATTTCAAAGAGACGAACTTTAAAAAGATAGATTAGTGGGCCTTACATTTGAACAAAGTGATCTTTTTCAAGATTTTAAAGAGACGAATCAACGAAACTTATATCAACGAAACTTATATCCGAATGATGGGATGTAGGCCAGTTGATTTTGATGTTCAATTTTATCTCTTCCTTTTACATTTGAATTTGATGTTTTCCTTTAATTATTTTGCTATTTGAAGCTAAATATCTCCCTAATTAAACTCAACTTGTAAAACCCCAAAAGCCAAAGATTAAGCTAAATATTTCCTTAATAACTTGATGATTCTCCTCTGATTATTATTATTATTATTATTATTATTATTATTATTATTTTGTTAAATTCCTTTGATTATTTTTGTTAATGATGAACTCCCCTTCATTAATTTGTTGCTTTGTTTGCTGCCATAGCTAAATAAAAAAACAGATTAAAAATGGTAATTGTTATTAGCACTTCAAAAATTTTATTTTATACTCTAAACTTTCTATATTAAGAAAGAAAAATACATTTGTGAGGAGTGTAAAATGAAAATTTTAGAGTACCAATAACATTTCCCTTAAAAATATGCAAAAACAAGAAATATGAAAGTGAAGGACTTATCCGTAGTCACATGTAAGGGTGAAGAACTGGAGGATGTTGACCACTTCCCAACCCAACCTGGTGAATAAGTCAGGGGCCTCTGATATTTCCCTTTCAATTGCCTGAAGTTTGGCTTTAGTCTGGCACCTATTTTCGTACTCTTTGAGTATTTGCTTACCATTTCGGGTAATAATACTTCCTTGGCTTGTTGCTTCCACTAAAATAAATACCATTCACTCATGACTGGCTTTTAATTTTCTTTTTCACATTGAGGATTTTATTCTCTCATGTGGGTTTAGATTTTTCAAGATTTTTTAGTATTTTTTATGTATTTTATACACTTGACGTTTTAATCGTTCGATTCTTTGTCACGTATCCAATAACCAATATTAATTGACAAAAAAAAAAAAAAAAAAGGGTGTGCATGGACGGAGGCAATGAAATTATGTAAGATAGGGTTATGATGAATATTTTTGTTCTCAAGTATAACAAACAAGAGGTTAAAGTCGCCCGTCTAAATAAAATTTCTACCTCCATCGTAAGGTATGATGGTAATCTATGGCCTGTTTGGAATTGCATTTGGAAGACTAAGAGTGTTTTTGACAACTAAAAATATTTTTTTGAATGTATTTGGTAAAGAGCATAAAATTAGTTACGTGCTTCTTCAGAAAATACTCAACTTTAGTTAGTAATATATTTATAAGTAAACGCATTTTCAACAAAAGTGAGAAGAAATGCTTATATTGAAGCAATCCAACACGAGCTCTACATGTAATTGATTTTATAATAGCTTATCATTGACAAATCTTAAATATTCATCATGCAATCCTTCGTAATTAAAAAAACGAATAAATTTACAAAAATTAAAGAATAAGAATCAGTATTAGTATCTAAACCACAAAGATTATCAACTAAATTTGATGTTTAATGACTGCAGGGCTTTGCTGTTTAGGGTATGGAAGGATCGAGATGAGGTCCAAAGCTCAAGTCGTGCAGACCTTATCTTCAGAAATGGAGGCTGTAATATAAACATGTTTACAGATATTGAGGGAGAGAGGGAGACAAGCAAACGTAGAAATCAGGAAACTGAGAAAAAGTTCCATATAAGATTTTTGTTTTTTCTATGCGGTTAATGTATAAATAAAATACTGAATTAGTTTTGTCCCTTTCACAATTTGATAATGTCCATAAGATTAAGATATCGTGATGTCATGTTTAATTACGTGAAATGAAAGCTAAGATTATTACGATTCTTGGCTTTTTAGCATTTATTAAAAATGGGTATTAAAATATGTTAATTCCTGATTTTTCTCGTGTTTACTAACACATGAAATAAGAGATTGAGTCAATTCTACTTTAAAGATTCGTTTGAAAGTGTTTTTAAAATAGTTGAAAACACTTTTGATGAGACAAGCCTTAAAATCCGTCATGCAATGAATCCATCATCTGAAAATGCTTTCAGTCATTATAACATCATTTTCAAACGAACCATTTTTCTTTCCTTTTTCGATACATGACTTCCTCCATTACAAACAGTATACAAGCCATTGAAAAAGTCAAACCTCATGCAATGAGCAATTTGGTGCAATCACGATTGAGTAAGAGTTTTTCTCTTTTTTTTTCATTGGATAATACTAAGTAGACTAATTTTTAGATTAAATTTTGTAAACTAAATGATGTAGTTGTTAATGATTTAATTATTATCTAAGTATTGATTAACGTGCTTATTCATTATTAGTGACATATTATTTAGTTTGCAAGTTTGACTTAACAATTTAGTCACCCTAACATTATAGTATTTTGTGCTTATCTTTTGTTGAAATCACACCACGTTTAGTGATTATGAGAGGAAAAATTCTAATTTTCTACTTCTCCACATTTATTTAAAACATCGAGTACCTTCAAAATTTAGAAATTAGATTAGCTGGGAAGAGTAATTGATTCAAATCTCATTCCTTACTACCTATATTCTGGATTTCCCCAATTGCTTACTTCTTTGATACGTAGTAAGTTTTTTTTCTTCCTAAAAGACTTGTTTGCTTACTTGGAATGAGGCGCAAAGTATGATTATTTATACCCTTTTCAATCATATCATATTATTACCCGTAGTTGTTTATCTGATTCATGAACAACTAGATATCATTACGATATCGTTACCATACATAAAAATGTAGGTACACATGCCCTATCGCTGAGGTAAGATATTTACCCACAAAATATGTAGAGGTGGACACCCAATGAGCACTTGTAAATTGTAATTTTGGTAATCAAATTTGCTTGCGGAAGGTATTTGATGGCCCATTGGGCTTGAATTGATACGAATTGGGCTTCGTTACCTTTTGGGCTTTGACAGCTCATTGGGCTCCAATTCATGGTAACCACACTTTTAGTTAAGGCGCCAGGCCCAACAGAGATATTTTTCTGAGCGCGAAATCTAGCCGTTAAAATCGTCGCTACAGATAAAGATAACAACAAAAACATATGGTTGCACGCCTTCTGCAACATTCACACTCTTTTCTTTATAAAATGGAGTCTGGAATTTGTCTGTTTAAGAATTTGAAAAATGGCGAGCGGTCTCTCACACCACCACCTTCTCTGCATGTATTCCTCAAAAACCCACCCACCGTTTTCAAAAGCGCAAACACTTTCCAGAAACCCGAGGTCCTCCTCCGTTGCTCTCCGGACCCTCCCGAAGTCGTCGTCTCCGAAAAACTCCAACACTTCGCTGCGAAGTTCGCCGGAAGAGCCGAAGCCCGCCAACGCTCCTAAGCGAGCCGACCCGCCCGGCCAAAACCCACCTCCCAGATTGTCTTCTTTCGACTCCCTCTTCATCCGCCTTCGTCGTTTAAGGTAGATTTTAATCTTATGTTATATACACAATTTCAAATTCATGGGTGATTAGCTTTGGTGTGTTGTGGGTTGTTGTAAATTTGTGATTTTGCAGAGATGAAAGGTTTAAGCTTGATGGGATTTTTGTGGACATTCTGTCGATTGCATTTGTTAAGGAATCTCCTACATCAAAGGAGATCAGTTCGTCAACAACACAATCTGCTCCATTAACTGCACAATTGGGGTACAACCTGGACATAAGGAATACTGCACGTGGCTGCAATATTCCTTGACAGCAAACTACCACATGGTACAGCTCATGTGCTCTGATGTGCTGCAGCATGGGCAGCAAGCACGCCACCTTTACAACATTAGTTTATTGTTAAGGAATCTCCTACATCAAAGGAGATCAGTTCGTCAACAACACAATCTGCTCCATTAACTGCACAATTGGGGTACAACCTGGACAGAAGGAATACTGCACGTGGCTGCAATATTCCTTGACAACAGACTACCACATGGTACAGCTCATGTGCTCTGATGTGCTGCAGCATGGGCAGCAAGCACGCCACCTTTACAGCATTAGTTTATTGCATGTGTGTGTGTAAGATGTATATAAAACAACCACCTGTTATTACAACAGTTCATAAAAGAAAACATATCTTTCCAATATGGTATCACGAGCCCAAAAACTCTAACGAGCAATTTTTTTTTTTTGATCCCTCTCTTTCCTGTCTTCATCCATGGCCACTGATGCAGCTACAACCAACCCTCTACCAGACCTCAACTCCACTACTCCCACCTTGATCACCATAAACGCTACAGCCCAATTACCTGTGAAACTCACACCCACCAATTACCCATCCTGGCGTGCTCAGTTCAACGCCCTTCTTTATGGCTACGACCTCATGGGTTATGTGGATGGTTCTCATCTCTGCCCATCAACCACTCAAACCGTGCTTCGCACCTTTTGGATTCGGCAAGATCAACTCCTTCTTCATGCGATTCTTGCTTCCGTCTCCCCGCAGGTCATCTCCCTTATTGCCTCTGCCAAGACATCCAAGGAGGCTTGGGACAAGCTTCTTCATCTCTTTGCTAGCAAAGCCCGTGCCCGCGTTCTTGGTCTCAAAGAACGCCTTACTCTCCTGCGTCGTGAGAACAAGCCTGTCTCTGAGTATCTACAAGAAGTCCGCATTATTGCAGACGAGCTTGCCATCATTGATGTCCCCCTCTCTGATGATGATCTCCTCCTCTACATTCTTAATGGTGTTGGCTCGGACTTCAAGGAAATTGCTGCGGTAGTTCGTTCCCACGACACCTCAATCTCCTTTGAAAACCTGCATGACAAACTGGTTGAACATGAAGCTGCTCTCAAGCGTGATGATACCATTGTTGTACCCCCAGTGATCACTGCCAATGTCACTCAGACATCTCGCTTCCACACCTCAAATCGTGGCTTCCGCTCTCACAACTCCAACTCCAACCGTGGGTCATTTCTCTCTCGCAATCCTTCTCGTAGTTCCTTTGAGCACCCCCACACATCTTCCATTGCCACCAATTCTCGTGGTTCCTACAAGCCCATCCAACAATCCTTCACCGACAATGGTCGCCGCTCTACCAACATGAACAACACAGGTTATCGTGGTTTCTGTCAATGGTGTGGCACTCAAGGTCATAGTGCCAAACGCTGCCCTCAACTCCAATCTGGACCTTCCAGTCCGCTCGTGGCCAATCCTACCACCCATGGCCGGTTCACCTCTTCTCCAACATGGTTGCTTGATTCTGGTGCCTCTCACCATGTTACCTCCAATGTCAACACTCTCTCTGGTGCAGCCATATATGATGGTCCTGATGAAATAATTATTGGTAATGGTTCAGGTTTGGGTATCACACATGTCGGTTCAACCACTTTACCCTCCTTATCCTCCCAATCTTTCAGCTTATCAAACGTTCTATGTGTTCCTTCTATGAAAAAAGACATTATTTCTATCTCTAAATTTAATAAACAAAATAATACCTCTATTGAACTTTTTCCTGATTTCTTTCATATCAAGGATCTGAGCACGGGGGCGGTTCTTCTTCGAGGCCCGAATAAGGATGATGTGTACGAGTGGTCTCCTAAATCATTTCATCAACCACAAGCTATGGTGGGTGTGGTGGTCTCTCCCAACCTCTGGCATCGTCGTCTTGGTCACCCCAGCCATCAAACTCTCCAACAAGTCCTTCGTATGTCTTCCATTAATGTGTCTTCCAAGTTGTTCAAGTCTGTTTGTCATTCATGTCTATGTAATAAAAGCCATCGTCTCCCGTTTGGTACTTCGTCTCTCACCAGTCATGGTGCATTAGACCTCATCTACAGTGATGTTTGGGGCTCTGCTCCATACTCTTCAATTGATGGTTTTTCTTACTATGTTATCTTTGTTGATCATTTTACAAAATATATATGGCTCTACCCTCTCAAAAAGAAGTTTGATGTGTTTTCCACTTTTGTCACCTTCAAAGCACTTGTTGAAAATTACTTCAAAAGAAAAATCACTAGATTATACACTGATGGTGGGGGCGAATTTATCAAACTCCAACATTTTCTCTCATCCAATGGCATCACCCATCTTCTTACACCACCTCACATTCCTCAACACAATGGAGTCGCCGAACGACGACATCGTCATATTGTTGAAACTGGTCTCACACTTCTTCATCAAGCTTCTTTACCTCTCACCTATTGGTCTTATGCCTTTAAAATAGCTACCTATCTTATCAACCGTATGCCCACTCCTATTCTTAATAATCTCTCCCCATTCACTCAACTCTTTGATGAACAACCCAACTACTCCCGTCTTCGTACATTTGGGTGCTTGTGTTTTCCTTGGTTACGTCTTTACAATTCCAATAAATTACTCCCTCGTTCCCGCCTATGTCTCTTCCTTGGTTACTCATCTAATCAAAGTGCGTTTTAGTGTCTTGATCTTTCCTCCCACAAACTTTTTATCTCTCGGCATGTTCAATTCGATGAGTCCACTTTTCCTCTTGCTAACCTTCCTTCCTCCACTCCCCATGTCACGGTTCATAACTCTCACACTTGGGTCTCTTCTCTTTCTCCAGTTACTCATGTTCCTGTCCACTTACCCACCAGGCCTGTTGAGTCGGTTGTTTCTTCTTCGCTGCCACCACACGTCACATCATCATCATCATCAGAATATGCCCCTGTCTCAGAACCGTCACCATCCGCTGCCCCGATCCCTATTGCTGCTGCTATCCCTCCTCTCTTACCGTCACCCAATCGCCAAGCATTGGTCCCTACCTCTACCGCACCTATATTCACCCCACCACATTCTCCAACCCAAACTGATCACATCCAGCCACCTACTTCCAACAACCCCGTTCGTACATACACTAGAAACCCTCATAGAACTGTTGTCACCTTTCCATCCTCTAACCCAACCTTCCCCAACCCCCCCGTACCTCCTGTGCTCAACGATCATTCCATGATCACCCGTGCCAAAGCCGGTATCCACAAACCCAATCCTCGGTATGCTATGACTGCTACTAAACATCCCATTCTCTCCTCAGTTGAACCGACATGTGTCTCTCAGGCTGTCAAGGATCCCCTTTGGCGACAAGCAATGTCCAATGAGTTCAATGCGTTAATTCGCAATGGTACATGGGAGCTCGTTCCTTCCCTTCCCTCTTAAAATCTTATTGGTTGTAAGTGGGTGTTTCGTATCAAACGGCATCCTGATGGCACTATTGACAGGTACAAGGCACGCTTAGTTGCCAAGGGTTTTCACCAACGTCCTGGTGTTGATTTTTTCAGATACTTTCAGTCCGGTGATCAAACCTACTACCATACGCATTGTTTTGCATCTTGCCGTGACTCATGAATGGCCAATTCGTCAGTTGGACGTCAAGAATGCTTTCCTTCATGGCACACTCCGTGAAAATGTCTATATGGTCCAACCACCTGGTTTTGTTGACTCTAATCATCCATCTCATGTGTGTAAATTGAGGAAAGCCCTCTATGGCCTCAAATAGGCTCCCCGGGCATGGTACAAGGAATTACACTCATTTCTGCTCTCCCATGGCTTTGTCAATGCCATCTCTGATGCCTCACTCTTTCTCTTCAAAAATGGGACTGTTGTAATTTATTTTTTGGTTTATGTTGATGATCTTCTTATTACAGGAAACGATTCCTCACTTGTAGCAAAGTTCATTCACCTGTTGGCAACTCAGTTCTCCGTCAAAGACCTGGGCTCCTTACATTACTTTCTTGGTGTTGAAGTCCTTCCCACAGCCACTGGCCTATTTCTCTCTCAGCACAAGTACATTCATGATCTTCTTGTCAATGCCAAGATGGATGGTGCAAAGGCTGTCAGTACGCCTCTCTCCACCACTCACTCACTCATGCTCCATGATGGCTCATCCCCAACGGATCCCACTCCCTACCGTCGTCTTGTTGGTGGACTTCAATACCTCAGCCTTACACGCCCTGACATCTCCTTCACAGTCAATAAGCTCTCTCAATTCATGCATTCTCCTTCCGAGACTCACTGGCAGGCACTCAAGCGTCTTCTCCGCTACTTGAAGGGTACCCTTTCATTTGGCCTTCATCTTTGTCGTCGCCCCTTTCATCGTCTCTATGCCTTTTCCGATGCTGACTGGGCTGGTGATCGTGATGATCGCAAATCTACGACTGGCTATGTTGTCTATCTCGGTGGCAATCTCATCTCTTGGAGCTCCCGAAAGCAGCGGTCTGTCTCTCGCTCCTCTACCGAAGCCGAATATCGGGCCATTGCTACCACCACTGCTGAACTCATATGGATTCAGTCCTTACTGCGTGAACTTGGCATTTCTCTCCCCACAACACCGGCTGTTTCCTGTGATAACATTGGAGCCATGTTCTATTGTGCTAATCCTGTTCTCCATTCCCGTATGAAGCATATCGATATTGATTTTCAGTTTGTACGGGATCATGTCACTCGTGGTCTTCTTCAAGTCTCTCATGTCTCCACTACTGATCAGCTTGCAGACGCTCTAACCAAATCCTTGCCACGTCCACGTTTCCATCTCCTTCGTTCCAAGATCGGTGTCTCCGATGGTGCCACCGTCTTGCGGGGGCGTGTTAAGGAATCTCCTACATCAAAGGAGATCAGTTCGTCAACAACACAATCTGCTCCATTAACTGCACAATTGGGGTACAACCTGGACAGAAGGAATACTGCACGTGGCTGCAATATTCCTTGACAGCAGACTACCACATGGTACAGCTCATGTGCTCTGATGTGCTGCAGCATGGGCAGCAAGCATGCCACCTTTACAACATTAGTTTATTGCATGTGTGTGTGTAAGATGTATATAAAACAACCACCTGTTATTACAACAGTTCATAAAAGAAAACATATCTTTCCTATAGCATTGCCTGCTGCTCTGGCTCTTGCTGCTGACCCCATTACCTCTTTGGTTGACACAACCTTTGTTAGGCATTTAGGTATCAACTTTGTTCCTTGATTAAGCTTAACTAATTAATAAATGTTTGATTTTGATTTTGATTTTTGTTAATTGATACAATTATGTTTGTATTTGATAAATAATATAAGAATTCCATGTCGGATTTGACAAAACAAATTACAATTAACAAATGGTTCTACTCCTAATGACACTGAGGGTTATGTGATAAAACTCCATACCTGGTGTGTTAATAGGCGGTAAGATATTAGGTCATCTCCAATCGAAGGAGGGTCAGAGGGCTCGTTTGAACCCTATAGTCCTCCAAGAAAGTAATATTTTAATAAATAGTATAGGGCCATATTTCTTAAGCCATCTCCAACCGAGGGCTGGCTAGAGGGCTCGTTTTAGCCTTTTGGCCCTCAAGATATTAATATTTTAATGAATAGTACATAACCATATTTTCCTTCGTCTCCAACCGAGGGCCAAAAGGTCATAGGGCTCGTTTTAGCCCTGTTACAAAAAATCGTCTCCAACCGAGGGTCAAAGGGTTATAGGGCCAAACATAATTTATTATTTAAATTTAAAAACTACAACAACTTAAATTCAAATCCAACAACTTATATTTAAAAACTACAATGGTAACTGGCCCAAAAAAACCAAAAAAATTAGAACTTAAATTTAATGAATGGTTTAGGTATTTATAGGAAAAAAAAATATTAGAATTTTTAAGATTTAAAAAAAAAAATTTGCCCAAAAAAAAAAAGAAATAATAATAATAATTGAATCCAACTATAACTGGCGTCAGCTAGCCGTTGAATTCAAAAATTTGTTTAAGCATTTCTGTTGGATATAACCGACATGAATATATTTATATTAAATATATTCCTGTCGGTTATATCCGACGAGAATGCTAGAATTTCTGGCCAGCCTCGGGCTGGCTAGCTTGCTAGATTGGACCAGCCCTTTGGCCCTTTTAGATTTCGTGGGGCCCACGTGCCCTCTGGCCTAGCCCTCAATTGAAGACAGTTTTCAGGCTATTTTCGGCCCTCCGGCCCTTTGGACCCTTCGGTTGGAGATGGCCTTACCATCTCCAACCGAGGGGCCAGAGGACCATAGGCCAAACATAGCCCTGTGACAAAAAATATCTCCAACCGAGGGCCAAAGGGTCATAGGGTCAAACATAATTTATTATTTAAATTTAAAAAGGGTCCAAATAGGTTAATAAGGGCTCGTGCAAAAATATATGATGGATCTAATTTCCCTTTGAATCCAACAACTGGTAATATCTCTTTAAATGAGTACATGAGAAGTTATAGGATGATACGTTCCCGTGCCACAAACAAGTACCTACAATAGGATCTTGTTGCACATCTTTGGGCCGAAAGAAGCATGGAGTAGTCGTTTAAGTTTTATGTTATTAAATGTTTTTTTTTATGTCGTATAATTTTTATGTTGTTTAATGTTATTTAATGTTAGTTAATATTGTTTTATGTGACTTAATGTTATTTAATGTTGTTTAATGGTTTAGGAAGTTATAGGAAAAAAAAAAATTTTCATTTTTATTTTTATTTTTTAATTTTGTTAAAAAAAAATTCAAATATAACAGCTAGCTGATGTCAGCATGTTAGGCCATCTCCAACTGAATGCTGGTCAAATAGCTCGTTTTAGCCCTCTGACTGACCCTCCAAGAAATTAATATTTTCATGAACAATACATGACCATATTTCTTACCATAGGGCTCATTTTAGCTGTCACAAAAAACCGTCTCCAACCGAGGGCCAAAAGGTTATAATATGGAATGTGAAGAATTGAAATAAAATGAGGTAAGATAGTGTTGAATGGTGAAAAATATGTGAGAAATGATGTAGGAAAAAATTAGAAATTAAAATTAAAAAAAAATGTCCAAAAAAAGAAGAGAAAAGTGGGCTGGCCAAATGGAAAAGAACAAAAAAAAAAAAAAAAAAAAAAAAAGAAATTGGGCTAGCCAACGGGCTGGCTGGCTGGCTCATTTGGGCCAGCCGATTGGCCCTTAGGCCCTTTTTTGTTCAGTGGGGCCCATGAGCCCTTTGGCCTAGCCTTTGGATGGAGATGGTTTTTAGGCTATTTTTGACCCTCTGGCCCTGTGTACCCTTCGGTTGGAGATAGCCTTAGCAGTGGTCCTTCATCCATGTATCTGAAATCTTGACAGTTTATGCATTGTGTACGGTCGGTTGAATTGGCAGCAGTTGGGGTGTCAGCTTCAGTATTCAACTTAGTTTCTAAATTGTTTAACGTTCCATTGCTCAACATCACTACATCTTTTGTTGCTGAAGAGCAGGCATTGGCTAGCAAGGCCGAGGATGGTAATCAGCAACTTTTTCTAGAAAGATTTGTTATATTTGCAGTTCAGTAATAATACCTTTAATCAAAATGGTTTTGTGAAGATTTTCAGGGTGACAGGGAGAGCAAGAAGCTCCTTCCCTCGGTGTCAACGTCATTGGCTCTTGCTGCCACCTTTGGCGTAGCTGAAGCTGTTGCACTTTTTCTTGGGTCGGGTGTCTTGATGAATGCCATGGGTATATATGCTGTATGTCAATCTTCACCAATTATCAGTTTAATGTGATGCATGCTACTTTGTGCTACTTTACTCTCCATATGTATCTACTTACTTCCGTCGAATTCAGTTTGTTTATTGTCTTGGTGCTGTTTCTTTCTTTCACATGATTATGAATATCATGATTGATTTTGGAGTTGAATTTCGTATTTGTTTAGGTAGTTTTTACTGTCGATTTTTCACTAGTATGTAGCAAACTTTTTCTTCCATTTCTGCGTTATTAGAGACGTTATCACAGCATTCAAATGAAATTGAAAGGGGTATCAAGGTTTCCTTACCTTGAAAGGGGCTTCAAGGTTTCAAAGTTGGCTGATAAGGATGGAAGAGAAAGACTAGTATATGGAGTAGGAAATTTTTCTCACCGCGGGATATGTAGCATTTTGACATTAACTGACTGATGATGTTTCTGGATTTTTTTTAATGGAGTTTGATGTTGTTATAGGATTCATCAATGTGAATACCTGCCGAGAATTTTCTTGCCCTAAGGGCATTTGGTGCTCCACCGATTGTAATTGCACTTGCCGCACAAGGCACATTTCGTGGCTTTAAAGACACAAAGACACCTCTGTGTGCTGTTGGTATGTATTGTTCTGCATCTTTCTTAACTCAACTGTATTGTCTTCCAACTGAGAACATGTTTCTGAACTCAACTGTATTGTTTTCCAACTAAGAAAATGACAATGTCTTCTCTTTCATCTCAGTTGCTGGCAACTTACTTAATGCTATATTGGATGCAATATTGATATTTATTTTTGATTTTGGAATCCGCGGTGCTGCTATTGCTACGGTGATTTCTGAGTACATCAACGATGTGGTAAACTTAATTTACTGGTGGATTTTGATCTTGATGTTCCTATCATAAAATTCTGTCAAGTTTTGTTTCTATCACAACTCTTCATGTCTATTTATCGCAAGGTACCTCATCGCTGTTATTCTTTTGTGGATATTGAATGGTGAAGTATTACTTGTCCCTGCCTATATTGATGGGAGAAGAATCATCTGTTACCTTAAATCTGGTAGGTTCTTTGTGAACTTGTTTATGAAATATAGATGATACTGATATTTGAGTTTTTTCTAAATGCCCTTTGTATTTGTCAGGGGTCCTTCTTATTGGCAGAAGCTTAGCAGTCGTTGTAACCACGACACTAGCCACATCCGTGGCAGCCCGGGAGGGTCCTATCCCCATGGCTGGCCATCAGATTTGCATTCAAGTTTGGTTGGCAGTATCTTTGCTTACCGATGCTTTAGCACTGGCTGGTCAGGTGTGATATTTTACTTTACAAGTTTCATATGACGTGAACAATTTACGCAGAAGAATTGAATGAAATAAATTGTGTGAACGAACTAGATCTAGTTTAATCATTACAATGATGTTTCTTCAGACACTTCTCGCCAATGGTTACTCCCAACAAGATTATGAACAAGCACGCCTAGTAATTTATAGAGTTCTACAGGTTCATATTTTTCTTTTCAACTGTTTCATTCGCATCGTTAATTGATCTCCTTTTTTTCCTCTGAATCTACATTCACTGTTCTTTGAATTTCAAACAGATTGGTTTAGTGACGGGAATTGGTTTGGGAATTATGTTATTCATCGGTTTTAAAGCTTTTTCTAGCTTATTCAGCAGACCCTCAAGTCCTGGCAATTGCGTGGTCTGGTTTATTGGTAGGAAACTACATATCTGAACAATTTACTTGTTGGAAGCCTATGGACTATTACTTGCTTCATGTGTGCATTAGTTGCACTGCTACACATACCTGATATGGATATTGTTTGCCACTTTGTTGCTGGATCTCAGCCAATAAACGCTCTAGCATTTGTTATTGACGGACTGTACTACGGAGTTTCAGACTTTGGATTTGCTGCCTATTCGATGGTATTCCCGGATCCTATCATGAACAACAAATGGTTATATCATATGGTCTCCTCTCACCTCTCTTTTTGTTTGGGTAGGTGTTAGTAGGACTGATTTCTTCCGCGGTCATACTTGTTGCCTCTCCGTCTTTTGGCCTTGCTGGAGTCTGGACCGGGTTGTTTCTCTTCATGGCATTGCGCGTAGTAGCCGGGATTTGGAGTTAAACTAATTTCTGTACGAGCTTCTGTCATCGCGCAACTTGAACTTCTTCCTGACAAATACTATTGCATTCCAGGTTGGGCACAAGAACCGGACCATGGAAATTGGTCTGGGATGAGAGGAAAAAGGAAAGTTAACGTGACGAATGTTGAATCTCCTGGGACAGGAGGTAAAAATACTCATCAGGGGCTATCGAACACAAGTAACTGTCTGAAGTCTGATGCTACTGGTGTAACCTGTTTTCGAACACAAGTTATCCTAAGGTTGTCAAGGGCCTGCCGGATTATTAAGACTACCTGGATCAACAAGAAGGAGTGACTTCGACTGGTTTCCGACTACTTGCTAAAGTTAGTATGTCGGGATGCAGATGATGATCGGCGTTCCAAACCGAAAATTTCTTCCCGTCCATACTTCACCAGGTTCTTGTATAACATAAAACGCCTACAAATATATACAAAACGACATCAAAGATTCTGAAATCGAAAGGGAAGTTCTTACACCATGAAAGATATAGATTTATTTATATTTTCGGGTTAAAACTGTTAAGAACCTGCTCAACCTGGACAGTGTAGCTATGGAGATATGGACTGTGTAGAAGACGAGCAAGAAGCTCGTGTGAATTTTTAATGAGTAAACTCAAATAACCGTTCGAGGAGCAATGAGGCCATTGCTCCATTTAAGTAGCTTTTCCACTCAGAAATGCCGACTCAGCATTCCATTACATAACCAACTCACTAAAGGACAAACCCTTTTATTTAATAAACTGAAATTACAAACAAAAGGAATAAAATGCACTTCTTAACATCACTCCTTCCTTAAAACCAACCTTGTCCACAAGGTTTCAGAGCTGAAATGTTGGGAACCCAGCATGAAAATCATCGTAATCCTCCCAAGTAGCTGTGCTCTCTTCTTGTCCAACCCAATGTACTAGCAACTGAACACTTGTCTTGTCGTCCTTCTTGTAAATTCTCCTGGCAATTATTGCCAAAGGAGCATCTGATGGATGAGAATCCTGCATCTGAGCTTCATCTGTCAGTGTTGGCAGTGCTGTTACAGGTAGATCCAAATTTCCCATGTGCCTCTTGAGGCAGCTGACATGAAAAACAGGATGTATTTTTGATCCCTCAGGTAATTTGAGCTTGTAAGTAACAGGTCCTACTCTCTCCAATACCTCATAAGGACCGTAGTATCAAGGGTGTAGCTTGTGATAAGCATGTGAAGCCAATGTTTGCAACTGATATGGCAGCAACTTAAGATAGACTAAGTCACCAATAGAAAACTCTCTCTCAGTCCTTTTCTTGTTTGCCTGAACTGCCATTCGATTCTAAGCCATTACTAAGTTAGACCTGAGTATGGTAAGCAACTTATCCCTCTCAATCAACTCTTGTTCCACAGAGTCCATTTTTGCAGTACTTAAGTCATAAGAAGTAACATGAGGAAGAGGGTACCCATATACCAATTCAAATGGAGTAAATTTTGAAGAAGTATGATAGGAAGTATTATAGTTCCACTCTGCCCATGGTAACCATTTGACCTAATTCTTAGGTTTGTTTCCCACAAAGCACCTCAGATATGTTTCAACACACCTGTTGACCACCTCAGTTTGTCCATCACTCTCAGGATGGCACCCCGAGCTCATGCAAAGTTGTGATCCTTGCAACTTAAAGAACTCCTTCCAAAAAGTGCTCAGGAACAACAGATCTCTGTCACTCACAATTGTAGATGGCATTCCATGCAGCTTGAATATGTTATCAACAAACAACTGAGCAACAGTTATGGTAGTATAGGGATGAGCTAAAGCTAAGAAGTGAGCATACTTAGTAAGCCTATTTACTAACACAAAAATGACAGTTTTGCCTTTGCAAGGTGGTAATCCCACAACGAAATCCATGCTTATATTAGTCCAAATTTTTTGAGGAATTGGCAAAGGTTGAATTAAACCAGGAGGAGGTGGAGTTTCATACTTGTTTTGTTGGCAAATATTACACTCTAAGATATAGGTCTTTATGTCTCCCTTCATACCTGGCCAATAGAAACCCTTTTTTAGCCATGATAGGTCTTCAATACACCTTGGTGCCCTGCGACAGGTGTTGAATGGTGCTCAGCCAAAAGCTTAAGCTTCCAAGTGGAATTGGGGCTAATTACTATCCTGGACTTGTACTTGAGCAAGCCATTATCAACATGATAACGGGCTAACTTAGAACCACTGGTTACTCCACTCCCAAAGTTTGTAACCTCTGCCATTTTTTGCTTAATCCAAGCATCTTCTTCATTGTATCTTCTTAATTCATCCAACCACCCAAAATAGGGGTAAGAGATAGCGTGACAATTCATGGATGAATGATTTACCCCATTAGAACACTGAATGTCATGATCTGTGACTTGTCTTCTAGAGAGGGCATCAGCGACTATGTTATCAGCACCCTTCTTAAAATGAATTTCATAATCGAATCTGATCAATTTGGAAACCCACTTCTGTTGGAATGTTATATGAGCCATTTGGTTGAGAAAATATTTCAAGCTGCAGTGATCAGTCTTGATTATAAAATGCCTACCCTGAAGATAAGATTGCCATTTCTTGACAGCATGTACAATTGCAATGAGTTCTCTCTCATAGGTGGAGAGAGATTGATTCTTAGGTCCCAAAGCTCGACTAGTAAATGCAATTGGTCTCCCTTGTTGCTGTATAACCGCACCAATGCCATTATTAGAGGCATCACATTCCAACTCAAATGGCAGTTTAAAATTAGGCAAAGCAAAGACCTGTGGAGAGGTCATAGTATCTTTGAGCTTCTGGAAAGCTACTTCAGCTGTTGTGGTCTACAAGAACCCATCATTCTTAGTCATATGGTAGAGTGGTTGGCAGATTTTGCCAAAACCAGGCACAAATTTCCTGTAATAACTTGTGAGACCAAGGAAACCTCGCAATTCTTTCATTGCAGTAGGCTTAGGCCATTCCATTATATCCTGAATCTTGGAGGGATCAGCCTCCACACCTTGGCTTGATATGACATGGCCTAAATATTCCACTCTACTTTGACCAAAAGAACATTTCTGCTTTTTAACATAAAGTTGGTGCTGCTGCAACACCTTAAATGTCATTTTAAGATGTAACATATGGTCTTCCCAAGTCTTACTATAGACTAATATGTCATTGAAGAACATAAGGATGAAATTCCTCAAATGGGGTTTGAATATATCATTCATAAGGCTTTGGAATGTTGCAGGTGCATTAGTGAGTCCAAAAGGCATCACTAAGAACTCATAGTGACCTTCGTGGGTTCTGAAAGCAGTTTTTTCAATGTCTTGAGGATGCATCAAAAGTTGATGATAACCGGACCTTAAATCAAGCTTAGTGAAAAACCTAGCACCATGTAGTTCATCCAAGAGATCATCAATCAGAGGAATATGGTACTTATCCTTGATTGTTATGGCATTAAGCTCCCTGTAGTCCAAACACATTCTCTAGGTTCCTTTTTTTTTTCTTCACAAGGAGAACTGGACAAGATAAGAGATTGTGGCTTGGTCTCATAAAACCTACATTAAGTAGTTCTTGAACTGCCTTCTTAATTTCAGTCTTTTGTCAAGAACCATAATGGTAAGGTCTTATGTTAGGGGGTTTAGATCCAAGAAGTAGTGGGATTTGATGATTGTGAACCTTACTAGGTGGTAGCTCAGTAGATCAGACAAAAATGGTTTCAAACTACCCCAACACTTCTTGTAGTTGCTTAAGTTGCAAGGGTTTTAAATCATAAGCTTCAACCATTCTATCTTTAATGGAGTAAATGAACAAACCTAAATTGCAGTTGAAAATCTCTTTGTCAAGCTGTTGAAGAGTCACCTCTTGAATCAGTGGAGCAGTTGTATCACTATGACTGAGTTTATACTGAGAACCATTCTTGGTAAATTCCATAGTTAGTAACTGGAAATCCCAAAGAACCGGGCTAGCTGAGGAAAGCCATTGGACCCCTAATACTATGTCACACCCTTCTAATGGCAAGGAGTATAGATCCACACCACATTCATAACCCCCAATTTATAAAGCAGCATTAGTACATCAACCTGAACTACTAACCTTACCCCCATCCGCAATCATCACTTCAAATGGTTTAGTGGGCTGAGGTGTGCCAAACAAATTTCTTAAGGAGTCTAGAGTCCACAAAGTTATGGGTGCTTCCAGAATCCAAGAGAACTGTGACTTGTTGACCATTCATTGAACCTATTACCTTCATTGTTTTCACAGTGGTCTTAGCAAGTGTGCCATAAAACGAACATTCACTAAGTTCCATTTGTAATAATTCATGTGTAGGTTCTTCTAGTAGTTGACTAGTGATCTCCTCTTCAGGGTATGCTAGATCAAGCATGAAGAGTTGCTTAGTAGCACATTTATGTCCTGTGCGCCACTTCTCATCACAAAACCACCACTCACCTTTCTCCATTTCTCTCTGAATTTCCTCAGGAGATAACCGTTTCACAGTGAAATTAGAAGGTTTAACACTCGGAGTGGTGTGTGGTGTAGTAGGGGTGTGTAACACTCGAGATTGTGTAAAAGGCTTAGTATAGCCACTCTTCAAATCACACAACTTAGCATCAATTTGTAAGGCAATTGAAATGACATCATGCACATCAGAAGGGCGCAAAAGCTTAACATCATATTTAAGTTCACGTTTCAATCCACCCAAGAAATAAGTCTTTAACAAGATAGACCCTAAATCATGGGTTCTATTTGCCAAACGCCTAAATTCAGTGATGTAATCTTTGAGAGTACATGATTGTTTCAATTTCAATAGTGCATTTTGAGAGTACC
Source organism: Pyrus communis (assembly GCF_041283825.1). Classification (NCBI taxonomy): domain Eukaryota; kingdom Viridiplantae; phylum Streptophyta; class Magnoliopsida; order Rosales; family Rosaceae; genus Pyrus; species Pyrus communis. Next base: position 5,582,884 of record NC_142576.1, on the reverse strand, counting down.
TAATTGTAAATTCTCTGCAAAATGTGTGTGTGAAATCCCCTCACAGAAGAGTGGTTTGCAAACAATCTTGCCATCGAAACCACTGGTGTCACACCCCAATCCCAACATACGTCCAGAATTGACACGTGACGTCACCAAAACTCCGTATCTATCATACCCCACCTCCGGGATATGGACAAGCATAACTCAATAATTGAATTGCATAGATATTTTTCGTATGCATTATGGCTGCATCTAACCTCCCTGTTAGACTACCTACGTACCCTAGACAGGGATCAAGCTATTCATAGTTCGTCAATCACACAAACAAGTGGCGGTCCAAATTGATCACCACACCAAACAATTGAATCTTTGGAAACCGAGCTAGACATAGGTTCACATGGTCACTAGAAGGTATTTGAAACCTAGACAACACTCGTGAACGATCCCACGCACCGCCACACGCGGTGGAAGTCAAGATGGAGGGTTTAGAAACCCCGAATTTTCAACATTAACTAGATGAGCTCAAATTTACGTGGTAGCTAGAGCTCAACAAGGGAAACACTTTTCATAACTAGGCCGACGATAAATTCTAACCGGAAACCGTCCAATTTCACTGGAGAAAACCAGATTTCTAGGGTTCTAAACACCCAACTCTAAAATGAATACGAAAGCACAAACTAAGCATACCCATTTGAAGATTATGAAGAGTAGATGAAGTTTCATACCTCACTCGAAGGAAATCGTTGCCGGAATCGTTAGAAAAATGATAAAACAGCTGGAAAAGTCGTGGGCTTTGCGACCTCGAACTGCAAAGATGGAAAATAAATGGGGAAATCTAACATCAAAAAGATGTAGGGCTCGTCAAGAGCTTTCCATGGACACCAAGATCACCCAAAACGAAGCTCAGATGAAGAAGATACAAGCGGGTCAAATTTGGTGGGTTTATGGGTCCAATTCTCCTTTAAACGGGTTAGGCAGCTCCCCTTTCCATTTTTTGAAACCTCCCCCCTTTCGGGAGGTTTCACTCCAATTATAGCATTTTGGTAAAATTACCAAAATGCCACCAACTTCAAACGACTCTAACTTCTCCGTTCGGACTCGGAAATAAGATCTGTTTACGCCTACGCGCTCATGGAATCGAACTCTACCTAACCAATTCAAGAGTTGACCGAAAAGGTCGAGAAAATTAGAAATGACTAAAGTACCCCTCACTTTGTTTTTCTTAAATTTGGAGAAATAAAGAACTAGTTCCAATCAAATCTTCGAAATACATCAAGAATAAAATAAAATAATAATTTTGGGGACGGGATATCACATCCTCCCCACCTTATAAAAATTTCGCCCCCGAAATTTCCATAAGCCAAAGTACAAGGAACTACCACACCACTATTCGAACTCGTATTGACAATCACGTCATCAACATCGGATAAGGATCTCGCCCTTCTCTTCGACACCAAGAATTTAACCAACTTCACTTTCAATACTTCAAGAATTCAAAAATACGAATCCAAGAAGTATCTCCCCACTAACGCTTTTGTCAATCAAATTCAACACGGGGATTTCAAGACAACCACTTCACCACGAAACTAAACTTCTACCTCAACGACTAACTCACTAAGGAAACTTTAGCCACCAGATTTCAAAGAACATAACGTTCTCGGACATAACACTTGGAATAAGAAGACAACGAAACTGATACGAATTGAATCACCACAACCAATGTAAATGATTCGAACGAACGGTCAACATAGCTACCCAATTCATATCCCATAGGCTAGACATACTAGTCTCTCCCTCCAAGGTTCACAAATTTAAGGAAACTCTAAATTTGACACCACTGATACTACAGGGCAAGCATCAGCGTCCATTGAAAATTCAAAGGTCCGGGGACCAATGCTCTGATACCATAAAAGTTGTCACGACCCAATCCCGACATAGGTCCAGAATTGACACGTGACGTCACCAAAAATCCGTATCTATCATACCCCACCTTCGGGATATGGGCAAGCACAACTCAATAATCGAATTGCATAGTTATTTTTCGTAAGCATTATGGATGCATCTAACCTCCTTGTTAGGCTGTCTACGTATTCTAGACAGGGATCAAACCATTCGTAGTTCGTCAATCACACAAACAAGTGGCGGTCCAAATTGATCACCACACCAAACAATTGAATCTTTGGAAACCGAGCTAGACATAGGTTCACATGGTCACTAGAAGGTATTTGAAACCTAGACAACACTCGTGAACGATCCCACGCACCGCCACACGTGGTGGAAGTCAAGATGGAGGGTTTAGAAACCCCGAATTTTCAACATTAACTAGATGAGCTCAAATTTACGTGGTAGCTAGAGCTCAACAAGGGAAACACTTTTCACAACTAGGCTGACGATAAATTCTAACCGGAAACCGTCCAATTTCACCGGAGAAAACCGGATTTCTAGGGTTCTAAACACCCCAACTCTAAAATGAATACGAAAGCACAAACTAAGCATACCCACTTGAAGATTATGAAGAGTAGATGAAGTTTCATACCTCACTCGAAGGAAATCGTTGCCAGAGTCGCCGAAAAAATGATAAAACCGCTGAAAAAGTCATGGGCTTTGCGACCTTGAACTGCAAAGATGGAAAAGAAATGGGGAAATCTAATATCACAGAGATGTAGGACTCGTCAAGAGCTTTTCATGGACATCAAGATCACCCAAAACGGAGCTCGGATGAAGAAGATACAAGCGGGTCAAGTTTTGTGGGTTTATGGTCCAATTCTCCCTAAAACGGGTTAGGCAGCTCCCCTTTCCATTTTTTGAAACCTCCCCCCTTTTCTAGAGGTTTCACTCTAATGATAGTATTTTGGTAAAATTACCAAAATGCCACCAACTTCAAACGACTCTAACTTCTCTATTCGGACTCGGAAATAAGATATGTTTACACCTACGTGCTCATCAAACTCTACCTAACCAATTCAAGAGTTGACCGAAAAGGTCGAGAAAATTGGAAATGACTAAAGTACCCCTCACTTCGTTTTTCTTAAATTTGAAGAAATAAAGAACTAATTCCAATCAAATCTTCGAAATACGTCAAGAATAAAATAAAATAATAATTTTGGGAACGGATATCACAACTGGATTGCCTCTCCTTCCAAGTGAAACGAGACTATTAAGACCTTCTGAAGCTCAGGAACGGAATAGTAGGTGAAAAACTGTTCTGATTTATAAATCCAAGCAAGTGGATCTTCACCAGTAGTGAATCGGGGAAAATCGATGCGAGGCTGCCAGTTATGGCGAGGAGGGTAGAGTCCACCTTCAGGAATTACACGTTGAGGCCAATGAGGATGAAGGTCGCCGGAATCAGGAAGATCAGCGATGAGTGGTTGTGGAGGAGGGTCGGCATCGGAAGTGGAACCTGTTGGATAGTGGCCAACTTGCATTGCTTTCGGCTACACAACAATCCAAACTACTTTGGCTATAAAAATTATAAACAAAAGAAGGTGGGAAACACCTTCCTTGTTTTGGGGAAAAGTAAAAAGAAAAAATATTTTGGTTGTCTCCAAAACCCGTGAGTTTTGGTTTGGAATTGTTTTTTATTCGGCTTCTTCTTTTGCAACTTGATAAGAGCTTGTACTTTTAGAGAGAGGGCAGAGAGGAGAGAGGAGTGCACCAGAAAAACAGAGAAGAAGAAATAGAGGTGCCGCAGCCCCTCTTTGAAGAGAAGAAGAAAGTGCTCCTCTCTTTGGTTAGAGAAGAAATTATTCATTATATTTCTTTCTCTATTTGTTTCTTTGGTGTGTGAGAGCTTTTGGGTGTATTGGGTTATTTGGGCTGTGAGATTGCCAACACTTTGTAAACTCCCATTTGGTTGATAGTGGATTATTGGGTGAGCTCCTACTGCTCCGAGGACGTACTCCAGTTACACTGACTGTTGAGGAACCTCGTTAAAATCTTGGTGTCTTTTATATTTTGTTCTTGCATTTTATTTGATATATTTCCTGTGGGTTAGCTTGAGTTGGTTCCAAAATTGATTTGGTGTTATCCTAGCATAACAATTGGTATCAGAGCACTGGTTGCTCTTGGGTACTGTCTAGTTGCCAAAGATGTCAGACGGGCAAGATGAGAATCCTTTTGGAAGCAGCTCCGGATTTGCAAGAACTACGGTGCAAAATGCAAAGTTCGAAGTTGAAAAGTTTGATGGCACAAACAACTTTGGGATGTGGCAATGTGAGGTCAAAGATGTGTTGGCTCAACAAGATCTACTTGCCGCTTTGGGAGAGAAGCCGGAAGCTATGTCGAAGCCGGAATGGGAGAAATTAAATTTGTGGGCTTGCTCTTCAATTCGATTGTGCCTTGCAAAAACTCAGAAGTATTTTGTGATGCGGGAGACATTGGCAAGTGTGTTGTGGCAAAAATTGGAAGACAAGTATATGACGAAGAGTGCAGAGAACCGGCTACACTTGAAGAAAAAGCTCTACCGCTTCCAATACAAAGAAGGTACAAAAATGATTAGACACCTTGATGCTTTTAATAAGTTGATTGCCGACTTGTTAAATTTAGATGAGGATATTAAGGATGAAGATAAGGCCTTAATATTGTTGAATTCCTTGCCGGACTCTTATGAGCATTTTGTTACCACTATTATGCATGGTAAAGAAACTGTGAAATTTGAAGATGTGTCAAATGCCTTGATGAATTATGAAATGAGGCATAGAGATAAAAATCATGATAGTACCTCTGAAGCTTTATTTGTTAGAGGTAGATCATCGGAGAGGAGATCCTCTTCTAGCAGGAAAAAATCACAGTCTCGACCTAGAGGAAACTCTAAAGGTAGAAAACCTTTGGAAAGGGATGAATGTGCCTTTTGTCGTAATAAGGGCCATTGGAAGAAAGATTGTCCTAGATTGAAGACCAAAGGCAAAGAAAGTTCTGAAGCTAATGTTGCTGAGGTTGAAACAGATTTTTCTGATTTTGCTTTAACCACTTCCTCATCATTTGATTGTGCTACTAAGTGGGTTTTGGATACGGGTTGTACTCATCATATGACTCCTCACAAGGATTGGTTTTCAAGCTTGAAAGAGTTTGATGGCGGTGTTGTGTTCATGGGAGATGACAATCCTTGCACAACAAAAGAGATTGGTACAGTTCGTTTGAAGTTGCATGATGGCATGGTTAAAGAGTTGACAGGTGTTCGGTATGTACCGAATTTGAAGAAAAATCTTATTTCTTTAGGAACTTTGGAAGCCAAGGGCTTCAGGTTTCATTCAGATGGGCAGACATTGAAGGTGACTTATGGTGCACTTGTTGTGATGAAAGCTCCTCGATGTGGCCATTTGTATTTATTGCAAGGAAGCACTGTGACAGGTGAAGCATCTGTAGTCTCAGAAAATATGGGCACATCCGATTCTGATACTACTAGATTGTGGCATATGAGATTAGGCCATGCTGGTGAGAAAGCTCTACAAGGGTTTGTGAAACAAGGTCTTCTAAAAGGTGCCACGACTTGTAAGCTTGATTTCTGTGAGCATTGTGTCTTGGGGAAGCAAACTAGAGTGAAGTTTGGTACTGTTGTACATCAGACAAAGGGCATTCTTGATTATGTGCATTCGGATGTTTGGGGTCCTACAAAGACTCCCTCTTTGAGTGGTAGACATTGGTTCGTGACCTTTGTTGATGATTATTCAAGAAGGTCTTGGGTCTACACTATGAAGCACAAGAGTGAGGTGTTGAGCATTTTCTTGGGTTGGAAGAAAATGGTTGAGAACCAGACTGGGAGAAAGATTAAGATTTTGAGATCGGATAATGGTGGTGAATACACATCCGACCCTTTCTTTAAAGTTTGCAAAGAAGAAGGGATTGTAAGACATTTCAGTGTCAAGGGAACTCCACAACAAAATGGAGTTGCAGAAAGATTGAATCGAACCTTGCTTGAGAAGGTTAGATGCATGTTATCTCAGTCGGGTTTGAGCAAGTCATTTTGGGCAGAGGCAGTTACTTATGCATGTCACATCATCAACCGGTTACCCTCAGCTGCTGTTCAGGGTAAGACACCAATGGAGGTATGGTTTGGAAAACCCTCTTCTGATTATGACTATATTTGTATTTTTGGTTCACCTGCTTATTTTCATGTAACTGAAAATAAACTTGATCCTAGAGCCAAAAAGGCTATCTTTCTTGGTTTTAGTAGTGGTGTCAAAGGTTACAGGTTGTGGTGCCCAGAGATGAAAAAACTTGTAATCAGCAGAGATGTGACATTTGATGAAGAAAATATGTTTAGAGACTCTGAGAAGAATGTGAAAGATGTCCAACAGGTGGAGCTTGAGAAAGTTGCCTCTAGTACTTCAAATCCTATTTTCGCTGATGTCGAAGCCACTACAAGTGAAGAAGTGGGAGACCATGAAGATGTTGAAGAAGTTGAACTTGAAGATTCTATTCAAGTTGAAGAGCAAGTTTCACCTCAAGAGTCTATTGCCAAGAACAGAGGAAAAAGACAAATTACCAAGCCAGCTCGGTATAGTGACTATGTTGCTTTTGCTCTTCCTATTATCACTGATGAGATTCCATCCAATTTTGAGGAAGCCATTGAGAGTGAAGAAAAGGAGAAGTGGTGCAATGCCATGGGCGACGAGATGAATTCTCTCATGAAAAACAAGACTTGGGAGTTAGCTAAATTGCCTAAGGGTAAGAAAGCAATTGGTTGCAAATGGGTGTATGCCAAGAAGGAAGATGTTGCTGAGAAAAGCAATGTCAGATTCAAAGCAAGATTAGTTGCTAAAGGGTATGCACAAAAGGAGGGCATTGACTACAATGAAATCTTTTCTCCAGTTGTGAAGCACTCCTCAATTCGCATTATGTTAGCTCTTGTTGCACAATATGATCTTGAACTTGTGCAACTCGATGTGAAGACGGCTTTCCTACATGGTGATTTGAATGAAGAGATCTATATGTGTCAACCGGATGGGTATAAAGTGAAAGGGAAAGAGAATTTGTTTTGCAAGTTGAAGAAATCACTTTATGGCTTGAAGCAATCTCCAAGACAATGGTATTTGAGGTTTGATAAATTTATGAGAGGCCAAAATTATTCTAGAAGTCAATATGATCATTGTGTGTACTTCAAGAAGTTGCAAGATGGGTCTTTCATTTATTTATTGATATATGTTGATGATATGTTGATTGCCTCAAAGAATGTCGAAGAGATTGAGAAATTGAAGAAGCAAATGAAGAATGAGTTCGAGATGAAGGATCTTGGTGAAGCAAAGAAGATCCTTGGCATGGAGATCACTAGAGACAGAGAGAAGGGTTTGGTTTGTTTGAATCAAAGACAATACCTTGAGAAGTTGATTCGGAAGTTTGAAGTTCATGATCCAACTAAACCGGTTAGTACCCCTTTGGCTCCTCATTTTAAATTGAGTTCTCTACAATGTCCTAAAACTGATCAAGAGAAGCTACAAATGAAAAATATACCATATGCAAATTTGGTTGGTAGTTTGATGTATGCAATGGTATGCTCTAGACCGGATATTGCTCATGCAGTTGGCATGGTGAGTCGATATATGCATAATCCTGGTAAAGAGCATTGGAATGCAGCTAAGTGGATATTGAGGTATCTCCATGGTACTCGAGATGTTGGTTTATGCTTTGAGAGGGATGACTCTGGTATTGGTCATTTTGCTATTGGTTATGTTGATTCAGATTATGCAGGTGATCTAGATGGAAGGAAGTCTACTACAGGCTATGTGTTTACTATGGCTAAAGGGCCAGTTTGTTGGAGGTCCATTTTGCAGTCGTCTGTTGCTTTGTCTACTACAGAGGCTGAATATATGGCAGTTGCTGAAGCTATAAAGGAGGCCATTTGGATACATGGGCTGATTAGAGATTTGGGGGTTGATCAGAAGCAGGTGGAGGTGCATTGTGATAGTCAGAGTGCCATTTATTTGGCTAAGTATCAGGTTCATCATGCGAGGACCAAGCACATAGATGTGCGTTATCACTTTGTTCGTGAAGTTGTTGGTGAAGGAGAAATCATTCTCCAGAAGATTCCAACTAAAGACAACCCCGCTGATATGTTGACTAAGGTTGTTGGTGTAGCCAAGTTTGTTCATTGCTTGAACTTGGCTCGCATTTTGCCTATTTAAAGAAGGCGTTGAGCAGTAGGAGTTTTGGAGCATTTGGCTCGACATTAGTTGTTCTCTTGCTAGTGATTGGGAATGTTGTGTATCAATTGTGTTGGTTGGCTTGTCATGGCGTTTTTCGGAATTTGGCCAAGGTGGAGATTGTTGGATAGTGGCCAACTTGCATTGCTTTCGGCTACACAACAATCCAAACTACTTTGGCTATAAAAATTATAAACAAAAGAAGGTGGGAAACACCTTCCTTGTTTTGGGGAAAAGTAAAAAGAAAAAATATTTTGGTTGTCTCCAAAACCCGTGAGTTTTGGTTTGGAATTGTTTTTTATTCGGCTTCTTCTTTTGCAACTTGATAAGAGCTTGTACTTTTAGAGAGAGGGCAGAGAGGAGAGAGGAGTGCACCAGAAAAACAGAGAAGAAGAAATAGAGGTGCCGCAGCCCCTCTTTGAAGAGAAGAAGAAAGTGCTCCTCTCTTTGGTTAGAGAAGAAATTATTCATTATATTTCTTTCTCTATTTGTTTCTTTGGTGTGTGAGAGCTTTTGGGTGTATTGGGTTATTTGGGCTGTGAGATTGCCAACACTTTGTAAACTCCCATTTGGTTGATAGTGGATTATTGGGTGAGCTCCTACTGCTCCGAGGACGTACTCCAGTTACACTGACTGTTGAGGAACCTCGTTAAAATCTTGGTGTCTTTTATATTTTGTTCTTGCATTTTATTTGATATATTTCCTGTGGGTTAGCTTGAGTTGGTTCCAAAATTGATTTGGTGTTATCCTAGCACAACAGAACCTCCGCTCCCACGAGCACACGCTTGCTCCCGACGGAATTGTTCGAAGAACATCACTATTTTTGAATCGATGGAGTCAGAGAGTGCAACAACAGAAGGTTCCAAAGCAGCAACTCGAGCGTCCATTTGAGATAATCGAGTGTTTGGATTGTAGCGGGGCATACAAAAAGGGATCCAGGATCGAAATCGGGGGATACCAATGTTAAGAACCTGCAAAACCTGGACAGTGTAGCTATGGAGATATGGAATGGGAGAGGCAGAAGACGAGCAAGAAGCTCGTGTGAATTTTTAATTAGTAAAACTCAAATAACCGTTCGAGGAGCAATGAGGCCATTGCTCCATTTAAGTAGCCTTTCCGCTCAAAAATGCCAACTCAGCATTCCGTTACATAACCAACTCACCAAGGGACAAACCCCTTTATTTAATAAACTGAAATTAAAAACAAAAGGAATAAAATGCATTTCTTAACAAAAAACATACAGCTAATCTTCCTACTTCCATTCAAGAAAATTTCAATAGAATTCCTAATCAAATAAAAAACACAACTAAGAGTAAGGGAACCATGAATAATGCAGCCCGAAATCCACGTCTAAATATCCGTCCTGCGTATGATTCGAGCTTCCAGGTATGTCGACTTGTGGTTGTGTCTGAAATTGTATAGGGCGACAATGCATCCTCTCCCATTGTTGTTCTTGAGCAGCATCAATGCCATAGGTTTTTTCTGCAGACCAGTTATGCATGTACTCGAGTCTATTGTCGAGCTCCCTCTGCATTCCGATGTCATTCGATGCATTGATGCCATATCCTGGATTGTACGACACATCTAAATCATCTAAGCAAGCATAAGTATGTATGAAGCCATCGCGATTATGGCCATTTAATTTCGTAGTTTCTGCTAAACCTCCCAGCAATTGTTGACCAGTTATCGATCCCTTCATTCCAGCATCATCAGATGGAACATTTTTCTGCTCGTTATGCATATTGTTGTACTTATCATCTAAGCCATTGTGGCTTCCAGATTCCATAATCACCGGGAACTCTTTCACCACTGCTTCCCTCATTGCCGGTGTCTCAAATTTGACACCATTTGAAGGGTTGCAACCGTTTCTTTGATTGCATTCCCCTTCTCCAAGCTCAGTTAAGTGAGCATAATTGGACCTCAAAAGTATCTCCAAAGAATCCACATCGTTACGAGTCTTCCCATCAAATACACTATCAAAATTTACAGCTGGGAGCTCATTTCGCAAGTAATCGCCCCTATGATCGAAGCTTCCATAGCTCCCCGTCTGAAAAACAACACCGTTCTTAACAAGCTCGCGTTCGGTTTTGTATTCGCGTTTCACAGCTTTTGGTTCTCTTAAGGTAGCATTGGAAAGCTCTAATTCCTCAGTCACCAATCCCTCAGCACAAACCATTTCCTGCTTCGGCTCTCTGGGCAGACAGTTCTCAAAGAAACCCGATCTTTCCTCTGCCTGATCCGCACTATTATACGTTGGCGATGACTCGTGTGATGATGTTTTAGTCATTGTAGGTGACACAAAACTAGAGCAGTAGTCCTTCAAATCCATAGTGTTTTTTGCGAAGTTGAGCCGGGCCAAAGCGCCATACATTGACCTAGCAGCTTTATCATAAGCAAGTGCAGCTTCCCAGGCTGTAGGGAAAGTCCCAAGCCAAAGACGGTTATTCTTCTTCTTCGGTACAGCGCCGCCTGTAGCGTGAATCGGTTCTCGGATTTCTGCCACCCATTTTCCCCAAGTCCTCTGCCTAACACCCCTGTAGACACAACTGGAGTTCTCGGGCCCTCCTTTCCCTCTCATACACCCTTTTGTGGAGCCCTTCGCCGGAACCCTCCGAGTCTTCGTCCCTCCATCTTTTTCAAAATCAAGCCTCTCATTGTAGTTCTTCCACCTAGCCAGAGCGTCCTCTATCGAATCGCACCCATAGCGCCTCTTCCGCAATTTCCTATCCCTGAAAAGTTGAACCAAATCCAAAGTTAGTTTCAGCTTTTAAACAATCAACACGAACAAATTAACTTCCATGCCCCTCTCGTTCGGGTTTGGGATATTGCTGTTGTAGAAAACACTTATGCTTATAAGCGCTTTTGCTAAAAGTGCTTTCATTACAAACACTTTGCAAGTTTTATTATAAAAATCCAAGTGCTTCGGTTAACTTAAGAACATTTGCTAAAACTTCTTTGGTTAGAATGACATTGAAATTTTTACTGAAAATATGACTTTAATCCTTCAAATTTAATTTTTTTCCATATAAAACCTGACATAATTTTTTTACTCAAAAAGAACCCAGTGACTAGGATCCACCTAAGTGAATTCATTAATTACATATTACTTTACACATTTTACATTTTTAAATGCCTAAAATACCCTTATTGCATATTTGATGTGCACAATTAATTCTATGCAAATTGTAAGGAGGGAGTTAATGATTTTTCAAAAAGAAAAATAAGACATTAATGTTAAAAAAATTCATTGCATATTAATATCAAATATGAGAATTGTTGGCTTAATTCTATGTATCTGGCATTATGAGTTTATATATATATATATATATATATATATTTTTTTTTTTTTACCAAAAAAAAAAAACCCTAATATATGTAATAATACATAAAATAAAAAAAAAAGTAATTTACCTACCATGTAAAAAAATGTTATTTGATTCAAAATGTGTATAAATATATATATATATATATATATATATATATATGTGTGTGTGTGTGTGTGTGTGTGTGTGTGTGTGTATTTATATAATCAAACCATATTAATTTACCTACCTACTATTTGAAATGTTCATTTCCAATGATGCAAAATATTGTATACCAACAACAAATATTGCATAAAATTAGGAATTGGATCATGCTTTTGATTTTATCTTTTACCTACAAACAATCATATACATATTACTTTATATATTTTTACCAAAAAAAAAAGTCCCTAGTAGGCTAATATATGTAATAATTCATGAAAAATAATTTACCTACCATGTATACAAAAATGTTATTTAATTCAAAATATATAATCTAGGTTTTCTCAAAAAAAAAAAATAAAAAAAAAAATAAATATATATATATAATCTAGGTGTAGTGTGTGTCTATATATATATATATATATATATATATATATAATTGGAACAAATTAATTTACCTACCTACAAATTATTTCCAATAATTTACCTACAAAAAACTATACCCCGTGTGTAATATAATATCTTTTTTTCACTAATACATGGAGAATAATTTACCCATAACAAGAAGAAATATAATTTGATGTATTATATTGAAAAATATTTATGTCATAGCTATGTTTATACAACATTAAAACGTGCCTAATATATGTAACAATACATGAAAAATAATTTACCTACAAGTTAGAGAAGTGTTATTTGATTCAAAATATATAATACGGATTTAGTATAATTTTTTTTTTAATAATTGGAACAAATTAATTTACTTCCCAATTAATGAAAAATATATATATCACAAAAAGGTAAATTTTTGGTGTGATATGGACACAATTACTGCAATACAACAATTTATATATTTTATTTCACTTTTTCTACAATTTTTAATTTGGAATAAATTTAGGGATTTGGGAAAATGACATTGGTGTAAATAAATTGTATTAGTAGGTCAATAGTGTTCTGATATGATTGCAGATTTAAATTTGAACTTTTATTGGACGTTTATATATAAAGGATTTTTATCTAGGAATCATGAATTGTAAGGGCCAAATCTAAAGCACTCAAATTTTTATTAAACGTGAAGTGCTTCCTAGATAAGCATCTTACTAGCAGCACTTCTCCCGAAAACAGAAGGAATTTCAGAAGCAGTCCCATCCCAAACTTGAAAAACCTCCAAACTTGGATTCCGGAAATCAATCATGCAGAAAACCCCAGATGAAAAATCACAACAAAAACTCAAGAACTCACCCGTCGGAAGCCTCGGACGCCATGCGAGTTCAGAAATCTGCCTGCTTTCTTCTTCCTTTCTATCTGGGTCCGTTTCTGAACTCCCTTCAGGGCGTCCAACATGCAGAACAAAAACAAAGACCTTTGCGTTCTAATTAGCTGAAAATCTGAAAAGGGTTTATCTAGGGTTTAAGTGTAAACAGGCTTTTGCCCCTTGAGCAAGGTTTCGAGGCGCTTTCGAGGAGCCGGGGTTTTCTCTGTTTTCGGCTGTGGTGGGGGCAGATAACAACAAAGCAATGGCGTCCGTGTCTGACTTGGGGACGATGGCACTGCGAGATACTCCCGAAAAGGATTAATGACATGGACAGCTCATGCGATGATTAGTGGCCCCTGTTTCGCCACGTAAGAGCCGTCCTCTGTTTTGTCATTTCGGTTTCTTGCCCCGGAAGGCTTTTGCATTTAAAATTAAACAGACGCTTAATTTTGGTTTGAATGTTTCTTCAAGTTGAGAAACAATTTGGGTCATGTTCCAAAATTACAAATAAAAGCAAGCCCTTCGGACAAGTAAAGATATAAAAATTCCAAAATCGAGCTGAACGCGCGTCAACAAGAAGAGTCTACCTTTGGAGGGGTAAGTAACGCTACAAGTAAGCTACAAAAGTTCCAAAACCAAGCTGAGACAAACTACCATAAGAAGACTAACCAACACTAAATTTGATTCACAGTAAATACAAGGGAATGAAATATTTTGAAATCATCTAGCCAATTGTATAAAATTCATAATACCATCGGTTGTAACTTAACCATCGCTCTTTCTATTAACCGTCCAGATCAATCTAGTGATTCTTTGTCCAAATGCGTTATTGAATGTGTACATAAGTATGTGTGTCAGAGAATGCCTCTTTTAAGCCATAAAGCCTCGAGGATTAGTGTAAACTTGCAAGTGCACAAGTTTATAGGTACATTTAACATGCATTTCCGTATTTCAATCTTTTAAGTCTTCATACCATTCCAATTTCAATTGAGGTAATAGTTTAGGGGGTCAAACCGCATTTTACCTTAAAATAAATGGTTAAATGGATACCCGTTTGTAACTGTGAGTAATACCCATAACCACATATTTAAATTTCAATGGTAAATGATTATATCCATAACCGTTTATTTTTTTTTATGAGTTTTAAATGGACGAATAATCGCGGTTCTCCATACCCGTGAATATTTTGCCCATCCCTATGAACAACATAGTCATAGTATAATGTTTGGCAAGTCCAAGTATCATTTCCACGAAAATTCTAATTCAATCTCCAATTTGATAAACTAAACTTAATTATTTTAAAAACACAAAACTCCAAAAATATGAAACGCAAACAATAAACTAGACCTCGACTTAACAATTCAATGAAACTTGTGAAGAATTTGTTGTGATGATTTTATAAGGAAATAAAAACATAATAGAAAATTAAAACTGAGATTAAAGAGAAGAAAACATAGGGTTTTAAGGCAAGGGATGAAGGTCTAGGGATTTGTAATTAACCGCAAACAAACGGGTTTAGGTTTCAATGCATTTAATAGTAATTTCATCTCTTAGATAACAATTTTTGTATTTAAGTTCGGTTAAGGCACTATAGACCATAATTCTCCTTAAGTGTCATATGTCCTAACATACAGTCTATCCGATCATATCATAAATTTAACATGTAAAACTCATTACATAAAAGAGAATGAGAGAATCATGCAAACTGTAAATTTTGTTACCGCAACTATGTAATTCACAAGAAGTTAATTCGTATTATATTGTAGTAATGCCTCAAATTTGTCTTAAAATTACTATATGCAAAGCCCTAAGATGATCATTCAAGTACCATAAACATAAGGCATTCAATTCTCGTAGTGAATAAGAATTCATCTAATAAAATTAAATATCCATCAAATTGTCATTGGAAACCATAACCATTGATGCTAGGGTATCATTATTACCCTAGAAAAGAATTTTTTTGAACAAGCGAGGTTATTTACATTAAGGGGAGGGGTTGTGCTTAGCCTCACATTAAGTTAGCAATAATGTAGTTCAAATTCGCATTTGACGAGAATCAAACCTAAGATCTCTTACTTACAAATGAAGATAAACCACTAAACCGTAATATTAATAGGCTTACAGAAAAGAATTTAGTTCCTCTTATTTAGTTGCCATAGATTCAAATTCTCGAGCTTGGATAATTGATGGGTTGTAGGCTTGTAGCTCCATTTCCTTAGGTCCATGGCCTGACTCGTGTCCGGCCTGTGGCTTATCTTCATGGGTCATGGCTCATATTGGGCTTTTGAGATCATGTCCAAGCCCGAGTCTGTACAATGCAAAATTAATGAACTGGGCAGATAAAATCCTGATTAGCCACGTGGCTATGGAGCTAGTTCTGTATGCGCACACATCACATATTTACATTTCACCCAACCGAGTTTAAAATCTTAGCTTCAACCTCCAATCTCAGCCGTTAATAATCTCCCTCGCAGCACATACCGTCCATCTGTCAGACTCTCAAAGCTTGTAGCACAAAGCTTCCCTGCATCCAACGTCATTTAATCACGTACACATCACACGCATTCGACGTCCCTCCTGCAAAAGCCGCCCTTTGTTCTCGCGCGCTTAAAATCCGTTAATATTTGCAGAGAGCCAAACACCCACACACAAGTCACACACTCACTCTCCGCCATTACCATTTACCTCCTTCCTTCTCAGCTCCCTCTCTCTCTCTCTCGCTCTCTCTCTCTCTACTTTCTCTCTCCTCTCTCTCTCTTCGACTCCATCCCTCTCTCTTTTGCCGTCGTACTCTCACCGTCGACAGAATGTTCTACTCGCACCAGCTTCTAGCTAGGAAAGCTCCTCTGGGTCAAATCTGGTAAAACCTCACTCAGATTCTCCGATTTCTCTCACTTTTTTTACACGATTTTTCGTTGAATCTATTTTTCACATGTATTGCTCTGCTTTTTTTTTCTTTTTTTCCGTATACTTCACTGTTGCATTTTCATCGTAATTTCATGCAGTTTCGCCTGGAAACTGACGTTTTCGCTGGATTTTCGAGTTTTAATATCTATTTTGTTTTTATTTTTCTTTAGAATTATGATTTTTCATGCCATTTTTCTCTTGGAAACTCGAATTTTAAACGATTTTTTCTTTGCAAATGGTGAACTCGCGAAGGAGGGCTGCTACAATGCACGCCAAAATCAACCGCAGGAAGCTCGATAAGCTCGATCTCATCAAGATCTGGTAATTCCTTACTTCTTTCTCTTCCTTTTTACTTCTTCAAATTTTCAGCGTTTCGCCGATAATTTCCACTGGTTTTTTGTGCAGCTAAATCGATGGAACATGATTTTTTGCATTTTTTTTAATTTTGCAGCGAAGAGATTTTGAACCCTTCGGTTCCCATGGCTCTTCGTCTCTCCGGGATTCTCATGGGTAACCAAACTCTCCCTCTCTCTCTCTCTCTCTCTCTCTCTCTCTCTCCCCCCCCCCCCTGTTACCATTTCATTTCGTTTGCGTTTCCAGGTGGAGTCGTCATCGTCTACGAACGAAAAGTGAAGCTCCTATACGGTGACGTTCCTATCCTTCATTCTTTTTTCGCTTCGAATTTCGGACAATTTTGATTTCAAAATTTTCAAACAAATGTTTTCTGACTTATTCTGTTTCTGTGTGTTGCTCTCGTTTCCGTACAGAGGATGCGACTCGTCTACTGGTACTATTTTTCTTCGAATTTCTTAATTATTTTAATTTCCGATTTTTCTCTGTTTGTTTAATTGATTTTTATTTTATTTTTCATATCCGAGTGTGCTGTTGTAGGTCGAATTAAACGAAGCATGGAAGACGAAACCTGTTGGGGACCCCACCGTCCTCCCCAAAGGAAGATCTCAGGCCAGGTGGGTCCCTCCCCGCTGCTTCTTCTTCTTCTCCAAGTTACCATAAGTTTCAGAACCGGCGCATTTTAGAAACAGCGGGGTAGTTTAGGGTGACAATTGTAGTGGAGGGGCAGGATTGTCATTTGACATGTGGGTTTTTGTCGTCTCTTTTTTTTTCTGCAGAAAGGAAGCTATTACGCTGCCTGAGAATGAGGACACAGAAATTGAAGGAATGCTTAATTTTTCCCACGGCCGCAGCGCCTCCATGCAGTTTCAGCAAACCTCCTATTTTGCTATGGTAAAATGTCGAACCTCTCCGGGTTTTTGCACAACATTTACCTACATTTCAGACTCTCATGGATGGTCCATTGAGGGTATTTTTGTCAATCAGGGGAAACTGTCTGTGTGCCTGTCACTTGATAGTGTATGAAAGGTGTTTGAAGAATTACCTGAATAGGGTTTGTGAGTAGAAGATTTAAATGATGGGTCAAGTTTATGTGTCCTGATTATTGAACTATTTTTATTGCTTGTGTTTTATGAATTTACGAAACTTAAAAATATTTTCTCTAAAAACACTCAGTCATTTAAAAGTGTTTTCCAAATGAGCCATAGTTTCCGTTTGAGGAAAGCTATACTACCAGTTATGACACTGATTTAAATTTAAACTTTTTGTTTCTATGGCGATGTGCCAAGGCTCGTGTTACAGTAGAAAGGACGAATTGTGTTCTTTTCCACTGTTGTATTATGCCTTATAGTTTTTGTGTATGATAGGAAGATGCCTATGTAGGAACTGCATACAAAACATTCTGAATTGATTGAACCCGCTGCATTGCCTCGTTGAGCTCTTGTCTCTCTTTGCAGCGGCTTGATAGTGTCGATGAACAATATGTTAACAACAACGCAGCAGGGGAGGAAGATCCAGCTCCGCAACTCTACCAAGGTTGTATCATTCTTCTAATCTGATTTCTTCGTAATTTTAAGGTTTGAGTCTTTTGTCCACATGTCCAAAGCTTGCTTATCTGCTAACACAAGTTACTCTCATTCAGCTGATGTAGAGAATATCACCTTACCTGAACGCTTTGATCCATTTCAAGCTGATCATTTTATGTACAATCGCTTGGAGAGGTGAGACGTGTTTCAAACCTCCTACATGAAAACCCCATGTTTTTAAAGTTGTAATCATGGTCTTATGTGTTTTCTATGTGGATGGAAGATTTGAGATCGAAGGGGATGAAGAGACACAGTTTAACTTCACGTCAGGAGAGCACACACACATTCACATACCCCCTTCGCCTCCTCGCGATGAATGTCAGGAAGGTCAGATCATCCCCTTACCTATGAAATAATTTCTAAATTTCTAAATTTAGATGAATTTGGAAGTAGGATACAAGTCCACTTTAATTTACACAATTGCAAGCATGAAATTCTTCCTGATCTCAGGGCCTCCTGCAGCTGATACAATCCAAGATGATCAACATCCGGATCACCAGGCCAATCAGCCAGATGAAAGCAAGGAATTTAGACAGGTAGCAAGTAAATATCATGTTTTCATATAACACATCTTCTAAAGTTGGAAAAATTAACTGCAAACTAATCAATCTTGGATTGTAGATGAAGCTGGTTCAAGAGAGACAGGGGACTAGAAAAAGGAAAACAAGAAAGCAAGCATCCGGAATGGATTTTGAACAAACAATCATTCCTGGTCATGTATACCAATCTTGGCTCCAAGATCCTTCAGATCTATCACGAGATGCAAGAAAACGGAAGGTTTGTCCCTGATCTCTAAGGTGTATCCATCAATTTAAGCCAAATCTATTTAAGGCAGGTGAGACTACATGCGTACATACTAACTTCAAGTTGAAGGGACTAGGATGGGTTACTTTTCGATTGTCATTAACGCAGCATAAATTTTATTTCAAAATTGTTGAAAAAACTGTTGGATTCTATGTTACCAAGTACGAACTATAACTGCAAATGTTTTATACTATGTATGTTTACAGCGCAAAGATGTAATGGCAACTATGAAGATAGCTAACCTCATGGACCTGCCACCTAAAGTACTAATGGAAGATTTATTTACAACTGGAAGTAAAAACGTATATTATCCACGTCCTCTCCTTGACATGTGGATGAAAAGTGTCCCAACTCCCCATGAGTCTCCTGCTGGTCAGTACTTGTTATTTCGTTTTGAGAACTTCCTCATGTATAATAATTGAAAAAGAAGAAATAGCACCTAATTATTGCTGTGTCTGCAGGACGAACCTCTTCACCCCTGCCCCCAGGACCATCGTCACCAATACCGCCTGAGAGACAAAACTTTGATGGTCCGATGGGATATGTAAGCCAATCCACCTTCTATTAGTTGTTCATTTCCAAAAAGACGATTAAGCTCATGTCTGACAAGTTACAATGTGTTAAAATGTGAAGCCTTTTCAAGATTTTCATAGTGGAGTTGGCTCCCAGTCTTCCATAGATAAGCAAAGGCCAAGTTCTGGTGTGACAAAAGGCAAGAATGACCCAGCAAGTGTATTCATGGATGGACTGACAGCTAACCTTAAGAACATTGGCTTAGCAGGAAATGATACTAATCCAATGGTCACGCCTGGAAATTCTGGTACAGTTAAATTTGTTTAATACATTTCATACCTTGGATCTTTGGTTAAAGCATTTCAAACATATTCAGTGATATTCTAATCAGTTCTTTGCTTCACTCAAATGTACAGATGACGTAAGATCCATCCCGAGCTCAGCATCAGGGCAGGCAATTCCTTCAGAAGGCAATTCAGGACGGTTAGTAAAATGTTTTTATCAACCAATATGTTAAGATTTTCAAAGCTATGAAATGTTTCATGAATTCTCTCTTTGGACAATTATCATGAGATGTCACATGCAATTAGAGATTTGTTGCTTCTCCTAAATCCTGTGATGAAGTACTGGCTGTGGACAGATCCGGCAAGAAAAGGCCTCATTCAGCATCCGGGGGCAACATCAGACTTGAACCACTATTGGAAATGAGTCACCCTGATGTACATTTCGAGTTGTCGAGGTCACCTGAGCAAGGCCCGGCATTTGATCAAGGTATATTATACCTTACTACTCCTTCCTGTTGTTGCAGCAACCAAAGCCGTGGTGGTTAACTTCTTTCCTTTCAGTAGGATTTCAATCATCATTGTAACTCCTTTTTGCAGAACTCTTGGTGGAAACAGGACCAACTCAAACTCAAAAACCGATCATGGAACAACCGCTTGACAAAACAACCGATACTATCAGAAGGTAAGGTCGCCTATGAGATCTGCTGCATTTGCTTGGTGAACAAGTAACTTCCAGTTTCGGTTGCCTGATTGCGTTTTCCTCTTGTATTTAAATGATTGCAGGGTTCTGAAATCACATTTTGAGACGGAGGGAGCTCCTCGGGTCGAATCCCTGGACAACCTAACTGCAGGAAGGAACCGGAAAGAAGCAGCTATGCTATTCTACAAAACTTGTGGTACTTACCTGTCCATACGTTATGTGCTCCTTTTTAATTGCTATGATTTGTAACATTTAACATATTAACCTAGTTTGAAACTGAGACGGGATCATAATGTATGACTCTTCGCAGTTCTGGCTACCCGGGATGTCATAAGAGTCGAACAGAGGACCGCTTACGGGGAGATTCTCATATCGAGAGGGCCGAAAATGTGAACGAGGTGAGATCACACCTAGTGTCCTACACTTGTAGGTCGTTAATCCCCACCTACGTTATGACCTAATCAACATGGAAATAGTTATACAATTAGAATTAGATGAAGAGATTAGAGATTTGCTCATCTGTTTAACGTTTAGGCGCTTATCAAATTACCCTTTTTTCTGTAGTTATCAGCATTTTACTACTAGCAGTTAAAACAATCTTGTAACGGGGACGTTGCTGTTCCTCTCAAGAGCTCCTTTATAAATTAATAAATTGTTAGTTTTACTCCGTGTGTGTGTGTGTTTTTATTTTAATTTTTTTGTCAAATGATAGATTTTGTTAGGATAGATGTTATCATATTTTTTCAATATTTTTAATTCAATCTCAATATCTGAGAAAGGAAAATTATAAGAGAAAATTTTAGTGTCGAGAACACTATCTAGTATACAAAGTGTCATAATACAAGTGGTTGAATCTCAATATCAGTGTGCTGAGAATACTGTCTAGTATACAAAGACAAACTTAATTACTCTTCATTTTTTTACCATGAACGATATTCACTGATTCCAAAAGAAAATCAAGAATACAAAAGTAGACATCAAAAGCTGAATTTTGTGGGACGACTTAAAATATCTATGCTTGTTGCGCAAGGAACTCGTCCTCAAATGATTGATTTGCGGTGCTACTCAACCTCCAACTTCAAACACATTGTGACTCCACACAAAGGCAACATTTATACAACCATTAAAAAAATGAGATTAATAAAGAGGTTTTAAATTTTCATAGAGGGTGCATGGTGACCAAGAGCAAGTTAGGGTAGCCATAGTGTGATATCGTTACCTTGTCTATGGAGGCGGAGCAGAAGAAGGCGGTGATGGTGGCGATGAGAGTGGCGGAGGAGGTGGAGGAATTGGGAGAGTCGTCGGTGAGGGTAGGGGGGATGTGGCTGACGTGGCCGAAGATTAGGCCGTCAACGGAGCCTGAGGAGGTGGAGAAGCGTTGGATCGTGGCGGCTAGGGCTGGGCCGGATATCGCTACCTTGTCTGTGGAATGGTCTTCCATTGCATGAGCAGATTAGTTGACAGACAGAGAGTCGCGCGAAACAGGTTGGTTTGTAAAGTAATTTTTTCTTAATTAATTAATTAATTATTATTTATCCTACAAAAAAAATGTAAAAAGGTTTTTTACATTTCTGGTTTATTTATTTGTATATATTTATATAATTTATATCCGATCGTTAGAGATCAGATAATAATCGTATTAAATACATATAAGTATACAAAAATATGTTTTAAAATGTGAAGTGTTTGTTTTCATTTGACGATGATATTTTGTGTAGTTTATGTGTGTCACAATTTTCTTCTCTATTAAATAACTCTTCACTTGGCTCGATTTGCATTATGGGATCAAGTTAGAATTTGAAATATATGGACTGATGGAGCGATGTTTCCATCACTTCAATGGAGACAAAATTGAGCGGTACCAGTGAATACTTGCCACGTAATAAGTCAAGTTTTTAGGGTTTTTTGTGGTGTGCGAATGTGTTGTGTTTTCTCATAGATTCACAAGAAATTAAGTTTGGTTGCAAGAGAGACAAATGGGAAAATGAGTGAAAATAATTGAACACATAACCATGTTTTTTCTTATAATGATTATTCATTCTTCTGCTTTGTTAACAGAAACACAACTTGAAACAAAAAGAATCAAACAATATAATCGAAACCTATATTTACATATACCAATGAATATACCTATATCTCCTCCGAATCCTATCAACAAATTAACTGATAAATATGAAACCCACATTTATCCCAAGTAAAAGTAATTAACCCTTTTTCACTCAGTTGCTGCTGCCTGCTGGTGGTGGTACTTCTGCTCCTTCTTCTGCAGAACCACCAGTTGGCAGATCAGGCTTAATCTCCTCCAGCTGCTCCAGAACTTGCTGAGCTTCCGGCCGCAAAGCCGGCGATGGATCCACACAATGCAGAGCCAACTTCAATGTGTTAAGCAGCAGGTCACCAATGGTTGGCACATCCCTCATGATCTCCAAATCAAAAACTTCATTTATCCACTCCTCTTTCACAATCGAAGCCACCCACTGTGGCAAATCCATGCCGTTCATCGGTTCCCCGGGGGATTTTCCTGTCAGGAGCTCCAGTATGATCACCCCAAGGCTGTACACATCAGTCTTTGTTGTGGCCTTCTTGGCCTTTGAGAGCTCAGGTGCGTTGTAGCCGAGGGTTCCTGCAGTGGCAATCACATTGGTGTTGGCGGCCGCAGTCATAAGGCGTGAAAGGCCAAAGTCTGCAATGTGAGCATTTGTCTGCTCATCAAGCAGAATGTTGCCGGATGTGAGATTTCCATGTACAATGTTCTCCTCGTTGTGGAGGTGGCATAGTCCACGCGTGATGCCAATCACTATGTTCATCCTTGTTGGCCAATCAATGATGGTTTCCGGCCCTCGAGCTGCACAAGGAATATACATCACAAAAACAAGATGGTTAAGGGGTTAAAATCAATAGCGCTTCTGATATATGAATAATGTGAATTAGAAAAGTTGATGAGCATCGATGAATAAACTTACCATGAAGGAAGGATGCAAGGCTACCCTTAGGCATGTAATCGAAGACGAGAAGCTTCTCTCCCTTGGGTCCCAAGTAATAAGCCCTCAGAGCCAAGAGATTCGGGTGGCGAATCTTCCCAATTGCTGCAGCCTCCAATTCAAACTCCTTCTGACCTTTCGCCGTCTTTTCCCTCAATCTCTTTACTGCAACTTGGTTTCCTTCCTCTAATGTCGCCTTGTATGCAGTCCCATATGTGCTCTTCCCCATTATCTCAGCAGTGGCACATAACAGATCATCAGCTGTAAAAACAAATGGCCCATCAAAGTGAACAAGCTTCCCACCAGCCTCACCGCCATATTCAACTCCAACGCCGCCAGGAACTGCCTTAGCAGCGCCCCCTGGAGCAGCGGCCTGCATGGCGGCTTTACCATTCTTTCCTCTTGAAGCAGACCTTTTCCTGACCAAACAAACAAGCAAAATGCAGCAGAGTAGAAGCAGAACCGCCAGGAGGGCACCCGCCGCTATGAGAATTTTGTCCTTTGTACTAAATTTGTGGTGATGCTTTTTCTTCAAAGGCTGCTCCGTTGGCGGAGAAGATGGAAGAATCTGAGGCGGGGGAGAAGAGCACGGAGTTGAAGCACTGTACCCGCACAGCTGAAGATTCCCCACGAAAGAGCTGGCATTGAACTTTTTTGAGAGCAGAGAAGGGACGGCGCCAGAAAGATTGTTGTGAGAGACATTGAACGAAGTGAGATTGGCAAGGCTGGAAAGTGAAGCAGGAATTTCACCACTGAATTTGTTTTCCGATAAATCCAGTTGGTAGATTCCAGAGATATTCCCAACAGATGCTGGAATGTGGCCACTGAAATTGTTCTTCCTCAGGTTGAGCACTGAGAGGTTCTGCAACCTTTCCAGGCCTTGCGGGATGTGGTTATCGAGGCGGTTGCCCTCGAGGTTCAACGAAACAAGGGAGGAGAGGTTGGAAAAGCTAGAAGGAAAGCTTCCATTGATGGCATTGTTGGATAAGTCTAGCTTCTGGAGCCTTGTGAGCTCCCCTATTTCTTCAGGAATGGTCCCGGAAATCTGGTTGTCGTCCAGATAAATCTCTTGAAGAAAACCCAATTTGCTCAGAGAACTAGGAATAGTTCCGGAAATCAGATTATGATCAAGGGTCAGGATCATAAGTTGGTAACTTAGATTTCGATTTCCAGCATCCCAAGTGCCTGGTATGGAACCAGATAGGTTGTTGTGTTGGAGTGCAAGGATGGTGAGAGAACGGGATTTGGTGAGACTTGTTGGGATGGAACCCGAAAGCGAGTTGAAGCTCAGATTAAGTCTATACAACTTCTTAGGATTTGCAAGACTAGAAGGAATCGTGCCAGTAAGCGAATTGTTGCTTAAATCAAGAGTTTGGAGAAGAGGACAGTTACCAATAGAAGGCGGGACAGACCCCGAAAGCCGGTTGTTGAAGAGGTAAACCCCTCTGAGATTGGGAAGGAAGCCGAGAGACAAGGGGACAGGGCCAGCCAAGACATTGTCGTGCAGGTTGAGCTTCCGAAGCGCTTGCAACTGCCCAATCTTTTCAGATATTCGGCCCCCGAGTCTCCTCCACGGAAGCTGGATTGCAATAACCTGTCCGTTCACACACTTAATCCCTGCCCACCCGCCTGAGCAGGCTCCACGTCCGCTATCATTCCAGCTGCGCAGAACGCCGGTGAAATCAATGAGCTCACGCTTGAAAGCTCGAAGAGCTTGGTAATCGGACTGAGTCACAATCATTCCATCATTCCCTTGCTGGCCCGAAACAGGCCGGTAAGTGACAACCAAAAGATGAACAAAGAGCAAGGCATGGATGAACAAGGACTTATATTCCATAAACATCGAAGGACCGCAATTTCTACGAAGAATCGAAGAAGTTGGACGAAACAAGCTCTAGAAAACCCGAAAACGATGGGAGAAGCGAAGGTATCGTTTTCGGGTTGAGCTCAAGGTGTGAAGTATATTTTTGTGTGTGAGGAAGAAACGAAATGGAAGATAAATAAGGAGGCAGAAATAATTGAGGCAGTTGGAGCATGTGAAGATCTGAGTGAGCAAGGAAGAAAAATAATGTAAAGAGGTCAGGCAGGAGAGATTGGGTGGGATCGAAAGACTAGTTCTTCATCATCTTCTGTTTATCCGATAACGGCTATTTTTTTATTTTTATTTTTTATTTCTGTGGTGGAATTCCACCATATAACGGTTACGGTTGAAAAACCTGGAATTTGGTCTTCACTTGGGTAAAAGAGTTATAAGATTCTCCAACGGCTATATTTCGTAGGGCACATTTGGCATCCAAAGGGCAATGTGTTGTCACTTGATAAAAGCCGTAAAATGACCATAATAACCTCTTGTTCCTCGATGTGAAAGGTGAATGTGGAAAGTTGAAAACCTTTGTTCGAGACGTCCTAGATTGATTCAGGACCAATGAATCCTGGGAAACTTAAAGAAACAATCTGGTGATTCTTGTAATCATGGTCATAATGATTAGAATTTATAAAAGAGCACGAAAAACCCGTGGTTTATATACGACTTATTGTCTGATTATTCTTCAATTCATTATTTATGTTTTCTATTAGATGTTCGTAAGCGGTCTTGACACAAAACCAAGCATAATGACGCTCTAGAATTCTTACAGTGGGCCCCATTTAGTGAAATAAGACTTTATTGTTATTTTTTGTAAGTGATCATATTTGTGGATTTTTTTGATGTCCGATTATTTACCCAGAAGAAAATCTGGTGTACCGTGTTCTGGTGCACAATTCCTTAAACTCTGCAAACCAAAACAAAACAAATTTGATGGAGGGAGCAATGCAATTAATCCGACGACTATCCCCGGACTAATCACAATACCATCAGTTTGTATGAAGAATAGTAGGACAAGTATCAACCCTTTTTGTTTCTCTTTGCAGCAGAAAATCATTCATGAATCCGCTAGCACGAGGACAGTCGAAGACTCGAGCAACGCATATTTGCTAATGAAAGTAGCTCAGTAAATTGCAACCCGACAGAGAACCAAAGAAAACTGGACGGAACTTAAATCCTTCCAAAGGATAGGAACTAACATAAACAACACAAAATAGTTCTCTCAGGTCAAAACCTGATGCAATCCATCCATTGTACTCATAGAGGCAAAACTAGCTTCAAGTGCAATGGTTAGAAACGCTCATGGGTTCTCATAAGCCCATGCCCGATTCAACACTCACTATATGGTTAACTTGAACAACGTCACAGATGATAGAAACTGTTCTTATCTAAGATTTACAGAAGTCATGGAGATTATGTAAAGAAACTGGTGCTTGCTAGTCTACTCCATGGACAGTTAGCAACCAAGGAAAGAATTCATCACGATATGGATGAGAATGATGCCTAAGTTTCAACCATCAAAACGACCAGGTATCAGCAATGGCATCTCAAATGCTTGCAAAACTAAACAAAACCTGATTCGGGCAACTTAGCAATCGATATATTAGATTCACGGGCATTCTCCTAAGTCCTCACCAAAGCACAACTGAATTGCCAACAGTGTTGCTGTTGCTAAACAACAAGAAACATAGAGATCACTAACGATTCAGGATCGTTTGATTTGAACTAAATTTGTAGAAGAAATAAAATTTCACTAGTTCTAACAAATGAACCGAGAAGCATACAGATCTGAAACTCGTGTTAGAGATAATCACAAAAGATCCAATGCCACGAGATTTTTACAAACAAACTGTATAGTAAAAGATGCACACTGCCAAAAAGAATGAACTATAGCATAGATCTGTAGCAATTACAAATTGTATTTGACAAAACCAAATGAAGAAACGAAGGGACAAAAGTTTGATTGATAGATCTACCAAGAACCATAAAAAAACATGAATTTTCTATCTAAATCAGAACGAACAAGGTACACAGATCCATACAAATTCGCCAAGAAAATCCACCCTACATATATATTTATAGAACAAATGCTTCAAATTTATTGTACCATCATCGTCTTGTGCGCTATCCAATCACAATGTGGGAACGTAGATCAGATCAACCGCGAGCGGCGGCGACGACGGCTGGGGATGTGGCAACAGCGACATTGGATGCGGCGTTGTTGAGGAAGGAGAGGAAGCCAGTGGAGGCGGAAGGCTCTTGCTCGTCGAGGAAGAGGTCCTCGGGAACTCTAAAGGCGCCGTGAGCAAAGACAACTGCAACACCGATGGCAAGAGCGGAGATGAGGACGGATCCGACGGATGTGAGGAAGACGACGAAGACGGAGAGGGCGATGAGGCCCCAGAGGGTCTGGGTGTCGGAGTATGTGCGGCCGAAGATGACGAGAGGCTGATCGGAGGGGCGGAAGAGGTAGAGGAAGAGCCAGGCGGCGAGGAGGCCGAGGAGGACGAAGAGGGAGAACGGGTGGGTGACGAGGGAGACGGCGACGGTGAGGGCGAGGACGGCGAGGTAGTTGACGCGGAAGTAGGAGTAGTTCTTACGGACGCGGACGGTGGCGTCGGAGAACGATTCCGGCTTGGAGAAGGCAGATCGGTCGAGGAGCTCGGACCAGGGGCGGCGCTGGGCGAGGCCGTTGCGGCAGGTGTCGCAGATGTTGTTGATGAATGCGCGGAAGGCCGGGGTAGCGATCGGGGCCTGGGACTGAGCCGTCCCTCCGCCGGCGGCAGTGGCTGTTGCGGTTGTGGATACCGGGAGGATCGGCGGGGCTGTCGGAGTCGACATTTTACGTTGTGGTGTCGGTGGATCTGGTTTTCTGTCTCGGATCTCTCTGATAACTTTTTGGAGGGATTTGTGGAAAATATTTAGGGGGTTTGGTTAAATAAGGGGGGGGACTTGTGAGGTGGAAGGTTGAAAGTTTGAAGAGAAGGAAAGTGGATGGAAATACGAGTTTATACGGTTCAACTTGCGTCGTCGTTACGTTTCGCCGACGGAAAGTAAACGACGGAAACCAGGTGAAAAATATTTTGACTATCCCATTGGTGAAAGGTGGTTTTCTTCTTCTTACCGTTTAATGTTTACTTCCAGGGTCTCAAGCTCAACCGCGTAAATCATTTGGAAAGGTTACCCTCCAGATTCTTCCCATCAAATCCACGAATTCGGATTCTTCAAATTTGATCCAACGGTTAAAATTATTATAATTTTTAAAAGAGATTTCAGTTTTTAGTTGTTTAATCAAATTTTAAGAGCCCTAATTGATAGATTTGTTAAAAGGGATTCGGACCAAATCTTTTGACCCAAAAAAACTGCGTAAATTGTCCCAATCGTCAGTCTATTTTGTTGTTTTTATTTACTTACTTACCGTTATTATTATTTTAATCGAGTTGATAGTTAATTGTTAGAAGAAAAAAGAATTGCTTTCCACCATTGCTATAGAACATCATTTAATAACGATAAGATATATATTCGATTTCAACCCAAATGTTGATATGTAATTTCGTAACTCAATTGATTAAAAACATCCACCTTGTATTTAAGCAGACGCCAAGTATTGGGCGTGTTAAAGGATCTAGGTGAGAGGGGGATCGGTCTCGGGTGGACCAGAGAGAGCTACGCTAGTTATAGGATGTTTTTCTCCATAAAAACATCTAAGATCCGTACGGTTTCATCTCTCCCACTATCGCTTATATAAGAAAAATAAGTATATACAGGTTGTCATATTGATGAATTTTATTAAACCACATTAAGTGCACCATATAAAAAGTTGTCACATTAATTTTGTAAGACAATATTTTCAAAAGCATTTGACATCGTGCAATGTAAGTAATTGTTAATTTGTTAGGCGATGTTGACCACCAAGGGGAGGGAGGAGGTTGTGGTGCCACTTTCTCACAACTCGCATGATAAACGCACATGAGTTTGTGTAAAACAAACGAAAGAACAATCCTAACTAATACAATTACATATGCCAACCAATGCAATTTAGCTACACAGATTTTCAACTCAAGGCTCCAAACACGACATTTAACAATTCCGCAAATTAACCACGGTGAAAAATTCACAAAGTATAAACGCAGTTATGCAAACACCAAACGGATGAACATAACACCCTGATTGCCAACTACAGGTTCCATAACATCATTGATCACCACCAGCTCAAAACAACTTCCGCCAATCGAAGAATACAACAAGCCTTTGATAGTTCCATTAGGTTCTACTTAAGCACGCATACGGAAAATGACAATAAACTAGTCTATGATTTCAAAGTACTTCGATAACATGAAATCACCACTTACATATAAAGCTGTCTGAAAGTTCATGGCGAATTTAAGACATTGTTCAAATGGTAACACGTACTCTAAAAGGTAGACCCGTTCCACCCAAAGTTGGAACCCTGCAGAATAGCAGACATCGGAATCATTAAATGTATCAACAAGTGGAATAAATGGCTACTAAACATGAGTTTGATTCTTGAGAAAGGCCAACAGGAGCAATGCTTAGGGTTTTAAACAGTAGAGATTTATTTACATGATCTAGTTCTGGTGTAAAGCATGCAAACACTGTGCATATTCTTGACTCTGATGGGCCTAAACAAGCAGGAAGAATGCAATGAGAAGAAGCACATGCAGATACCCCTTTCTATGGAAAATTAAAAAGGCGAGATGGTGGCTTGCCTTGGTGTCATAGAACTTGAGAAAAAATCGTGACTTGGGCACAGACAACTTTGTCTCGAGAATTGCAGCAATTCCAGCACTCAACTTCTTGTTCACATCAGGATTAAGGCCGCCAATGGAGACCAACTCCCCATAAGCAGCTGGCTCCTCAGTCCCGCCAAAAGATATGGGTACTGATCCCTTCAGAACAATCATCACATACTGCATATCAACACACACGAACACAGTTTACATATGTGTTCGACACAATCACCATCAACCAAAGAGTAAAAAGTTTAACCCCAGTAAGTCACTATGAACCTCGCATCCAATATTAGTAGAACAATAGCTTTTTTATCATCTAATTTAGGAATAAAACGACATTGAAGTTATCATCAATAAGGCATGCCTATGAGGCTAAAAGTTGAAGGGAGGTAATTACCTTTTTCTCCTCCTACACGCCCTGCTTATTTACAGCGTTTCGATTGAACAAATTAAAGGATAATCAATGGACACAAATAACCAGGTTGTGCAGAGGAGAAAAGTGGTGTCCGAAAATCATTCTCCTAACTCTGTAATTGTCCTCGTCCATGACTAACAGTTTGGGAGTGATTACGGGCAGGCCAAAATCACTTCTAGAGTGTTCAGCAAAATTTAAAAGTTCTTAAGATAAGTGATTACAGGCAGGCCTAAACCCCAAGATTATTCGACGTTAGCGCAAAATGAAAAAAGAACTTTTCTTTCTATTCTAATTGAGGGGCAGGAGAAAGGATCTTGCATCCATCTCGAGTTGCTCTCTTATCCGAGCAACTCGTTCTATTCTCTCTGTGGTCGGGTAGGTGAAGCGTCTAGCTTATTGGGTCTAGTCAAATCGCTGAAAAGGCATTGGTGATTCTCCAATTTTGTGAAACAATCCCTAACAACTACATTATCTCCAAAACAGAACAAAACAAAATAAAACCAAAAAAATAAAATAAAATCCACAATCTCTAACAGATTCAACTTACTGAGTATTATTTACCCTTTCTCCGAGTGTTCAAGTTATACATCCTACAAGTAGAGAAATTACTCAGTCATCCCCCAAAATTCTGAACAAAATCTTGCAAATTACCAAAAACATTCATCCTATTTCTGTTTTAGAAAATTTAGCGTTAATTCAGCAGAAATAAATAAACGTAAATTTGAAAAAGCAACACATAAATACATAAAATTTCCAATTTGGGACAAAAATTCTAAAGTATGTAAATGTGTGTGCTCGAGAGAGAGTGGGAGAAAGTCGTACAGCCTCGGGTTTGCCGATGATCTTGGCGACGGTGGAGGTGGCTTCGGAGAGGACGGCGGAGGTGTCGACGCCGTCCAGGTTCACGTTAGCTGAAATGTTCAGGCACGGCATCGTTTCGTCTTCCCGGAGTCACTCACACTCTTTGGCTGTTTTCTGGAAATGCGTTGGTAAGTAAACCCTTTTGTTTTATGTGTGAGAGAAAAATATCAGTGTAAACATCACACACTTTTCAACTACCCAAAATGCCCTTATGGGCCTGGCCTAATGTTTTCACTCTGGGCCCATTCCAGTACTTGCATTTCTGGGCTGAGAAGCGGGTCCGAAACGCGACGAGAGTAAGGGCTCCAAAATCTAAGGCCCTCTCTAGCATCCTCCTTTCCTCTTTTTTTTTTTTTTTTTTTTTTTATTTTTAAACAAACGATATAATCTATACTAGGAAGATAGGTTGGGATTAGTCTCACAATGAACTAGTAATAATGTGGTTCAAATTCATTTTTGGCGAGAATCGAATCTAAGATCTTTCACTTACAAGTTGATGAATATCAGTAGATTGTAGTACTAAGTGGTCTTTAGTATCCTTCTTATATTCAATTTTTAGTTAAAATAACAATGAATGTATCTAAATTATTGGTATTCAGTTTTAAAATAAAATTTTAGATTCTAGAAGGATACCAAACATACCTTAAAGGTTTCTGCTCGATATTCGTTTTTTTTTTTGTCAAACAATAGATTTTGTTAGATTAACCTTCAACAGGGTTTGAACTCACGTCGTCATACAAGAACTCAATACATTTCTACCATTGTGGTAAAGAGCCACTTGCGCTCAATATTTGTTTACGAAGAGTGACTTTGGGTTAAGATTCGTCCCAATGGCCCGACACATCCACGAGTGAATATTCCGGACCTTGCTAGCTCAAAGAGATAAAAATGGACAAAGTGAAAAAAGCATTAACACAAAATCAATAAGCAATCGATGAAGTTGTCCAAGATCTTTCAAAAACTAATACAAAACTTTCATGATTTAGCATGAAATACTTTCAGCACTCTCCCTTACGTATGGTGTCTGTTGAATTGAATATATGGAGAAGTTCTAGCGTTTGAAATTATCACACTTCAAAATCATTCTAAAATTCAAGGTGTGAGATTAAGAGGAACAAAAAGTAGAAGGTGATAGTTTAAGAGTGTAAATTATTAACAAAAAAGAGTCAGACAAAAGAAAATTTAAACTCATTAAATCAAATCTCCAGAAACTACCAATGAAACTTTAAAATTCCAAATAAAGGACTTCTTGTTGTATTAAAAACTCAGAAAACGACATGTACCTAAAATTCATCAAACATAGCTCATTTGTCCAATGAATGTAAAAATTTCCAGATTCATAGCAAACATACACGACTTACTTGTATCAAAGTTTTACACGATTTTGAGTTCCAGGAGTACAGAAAACTGAAGTCTAAAATAAAGATGCTTAAGTTTTTTAGACTTTTCGAACCAAATGTCAGTCGCCTATTGTATTTAATTTCATTCACATGTGATTTGTATACCATCTCTTGGTGTACAATTTGACATGTTAGTTTGTCACAAGCGATATGTGAATGGTCGGTGATAAATGAGAGGACACAACCCTCCTCATAGAGTGGAAAACTACTACTCCCTAAAATCTGCATATGGGTGGGAATCAAAATTCCCTTTCCCTCTTTCATCTATGGTTCCACCATTTGGATGTCGTATGGGACTACTTCTTTTTGAAGTATTTTGGAACAAAATGCTTTTGGTATAAACTCATTCAAAAATTTATTAAAATTCAAGCGCAAGTGCTTTTTGAAAAAAGCAATTGGGAGCACATTCTAGATGTGCTTTTCGGAAGGTGCTTCTACGATGCAAAATTATTTTTAAGTTTTTCTGCAAACAGAATTAGAATATTATTTATTGTACCATATATTGGATCTCACTTATATAAAAGGGGAGAAAAAACTTGTTTTATAGAAGGATACTTCACCCTCACTGTAGGAGGATGACAAAACCCTAGCTAGTACCAAATCTCTATGTACAATGTAACCCTCATTTTACATAGTGAAAACCGGGCTTACACCAATGTGGACGTAGCCCCAACTTTAGGTAAACCACGATATATCGTTGTGTTCTTGTGTATGTGATTTACAGTCGAATTTATGTTGATTCAAGATTGCATCAATATTTTTAATTAACATAAAACATTTCTAATCATTCTAAAAGTAATCCTAAACAAATTGGAACTCTTCTATAACCATTGGATTTGAGATCAAAACCAAATTCGGGTTTTGTGTCTATGATTTATTGGAGAACCCTCATCTATATGGTCCCCCTATGAAAAGAAATTGAAATTGGCCTATTGCGTACATGACATGAAAAAAAGTAAGGTTAAGCATCATTCCAACTTGGTCAAATTCATCCAAATTATTACATGACTGGAAAAATAAATGGAGACATGGCCTCTCCTTTCTGTGTCCCAACTTCACTATCCTTTATTCCTTTCACAAGAAAATAATTGGAATTGTACATAAATTCATGATTCATCTGTCGAGTTTACGCACCACAAGTTCACACCGTACATAAAAACAACAGATCGATCAGATTAGCCACTCCTTTATTTTGTTGGAGAACAACATTAGAAATTTTCATTTATAGTTTAGATCCTGTAGCAGTGCTTACATCAACAACTTTAAGGAAAAATCGAGTTTTTGGGATCGAAAGCTTGGACTCAAAAATCGTGCCGAGAGTGGCGATCAGTAGCCTCTTCACTGCCGTGGTAATGCCGCCCATTGCTACTAACTCCCCATATGCTGCCGGTATAGTAGTACTCTTGCCAAACGATATGGGCACCGATCCCTTAAGTAAGACCATCACAAACTGTGCAAGCAAAGAGAAGTTCAACAATTAAACATACAGAGGGTTCAAGAAATGCTAAGTACAGTCGTCCACGTGCGAGTGAATAACTCCTAATCATTATTGATGCAATATAGAGTCCACATGGCCGAGACTGAACCACTCGCACGTGGACGACTCGAGTACAACCCTAGTTAAGATTAGTGGTTGCGAGTCAAATTAGGCATATATGTGTAAGCAGTACTGATTATTGAGTAAAGTTCTAAAGATCCGGAAAGAAGGTAGTGGGATTCCAACCAAATGGACAGCTACTCCAGTGCTTTATATTATGTCAACAGACAGCAACTGGCCTATAAAATTTTAAACCCTAATCTCCATGTAAACTAGAGACCCTTCAATCACTGCCACAGACAGTTTCCTGCCCCCGAAAATAAATAAATAAATAAACTAGGAAAAATAAAAAATCACCAGCAGAGTGAACATATATAGTTCAGCAGCCCTTGAACAGAGCCAAGGCAGGAGAAAGACTTACTTACATTCGGGAAAATTATTACGACGACATCCACAATCAGTAAGTAATACATCATATCATCAGCAAAGTTACACGCGTGAAAGTAAATTATTGGCTTGGGATACTCAAACAGAGACTTTTGAGGTGTAGATCGCTTCTCATTTCTGAACCATCAAAACTCCCCTTATTCCTTCAGATTTGGACATGGCATCCCCATCTGCTTGAGTTGACTTTCCAACTTGGCAGATCAACGAACACAGCCGAGAAATTACCATTTTACACAGATGATATTTTGAAGCTGATGAATCAAAAATATTATAAATATATATTTAAAATACCCAACCCAGATCAAATCCCACTGTTGATCGACCAAAAGCTAGTTTAGTGGGTTTTTTTTTTTTTAGACTCCAGAAATAATTAATTACTTAGGCCAGTCAAACATTACCTATTTTGTGTTGCAAACAAAAGTCAAACCTATCGTTCCCTACATGACGATATAGCAACTGCGATTAAACTAACAAATGGTGCAAACTGTTGATGCCCCATCTCCAACATCGGTTGTGTTTTTTTTCTCTGTGTGCGAGAGAGAGAGAGAGAGAGAGAGAGAGAGAGAGAGACAGAGCTTACGTCTTCGGGCTTTCCGGTAATGTCAGAGATGGCTTTGGTGGCTTCGGAAAAGATGGAACCAGTGTCGACTCCGTCAAGGGTGACGTTTGTGGAGATGTAAAGGCAAGGCATGTTTATCTTCCGATCTTCCTTCTTTTGGAATTTGAGTTTTAACCTCCAAAACCAAAACTTGTTTGTGAATTTGTGGGTGGAAATAAATAAGGGACTAAAGTTTGAGATGTGGGATTAGAACGAGACAGCTGCTCTTTTGAAAAACAAGCCCACCGGAATCTTGGCCTGGATATTTATCTCTTTGATAATGTTGGATAGACTAAATTTTTAAATCAAATTTGTAAATCAAATGATGTAGTGATTGATAATTAAATTATTAATTAAATGTTAATTCTTATTTGTGACACGTCATTTGATTTGTAAATTTAATTTAAAATTTACGTCTCTTAGCATTATCCTTATCTCTACATATCAAATGAGAAGGAGAAAGTGAAGTTTTCAAAATACTATAAAATACCCTCCAATAATCTCTATTAATTAATGAAATCATTTTTGTCAACAAAAAGAGGGTGAAAAAAAACTTAGTCTTCTATCACACAAAAAAATGGGCAGTAATATAATTTCACAGGTCCAAATTTTACTGTTTTTTTATTGAAGCTTCACCTAAAGGTGATGTTAAAATACCTCTAATATTAAAAAAAAAATTAGAAAACAAAAACCTCCCACTCCCCCCACTCTCTCTCTCTCTCTCCCCCTCCCTCTCTCCTTCTCATTTTCTAAAAATATGTGTTTATACACACAAAAATGTGTAGCCAAATGCTAGTTAGAGATTTAAAATACTACATTTAATTAGTGAGAGACAAAATAGTAAATTTAGAACATTTTGAATGAAATTAAAATCTTAAACAAAATAAATAATTTAAAAAAAACCAAGTTTCCGGTGTCATGGCGTTGCTTCATTTTTTTTAACAAAAATATCTCCTAAAAAACATAATTAAATATAAAAAATCAAAATACGACACACATATATGTGTGACAAGAGGCTAAATATAGCAATAATCTTTTAATCATCCATTTTTCAAAGTTATTCATCTTCCATAAATTCAAAGTTAGTGTTAAGGTTGTTGGAATGAGCTTGAAGGGGAAATGAATGTTAAAATATTAAAAAAAAAAAGGTAATACTAAATAGATTAAATTTGTACATAAAATTTGTAAATAAAATGATGTATGAGTAATAAAAATGAACACGTTTATCAACACATATATCATAATGCAATCATCAACTTCCATATCGTTTAATTTACAAAATTTTGTTTATAAATTTAATCTCCTTAACATTACAATTTTTAATAGTTTAACATACATTTCCCTTTAAAGCTAGTTTCGATAAACCTACCACCAACTTCGAATTTGTGGAAGACGAGTAAGTTTTAACGAGTTGAAATAGGCAGAAGCGCAGCTAGAAGGTTAGCCCATCTTGTGAAGCTTTCAATATGCTTTTATTGTCTCACTTTAGTAGAGAAGAATAATGAACAACTACTCAAATAAAATTGTAATTTTACATATTTTAAATCAATATTCAAGCGCACATCGTGGGGAATTAATTATTCTTCCTCTGGTTTTGATTTTTTTATTAAAAAAATATGTAACTAGACTTAAAACTTAAATTTTAAATTTTAAAAAGACAACAGCTACACCTGAATTGCATATTTTATTTATGTTGTGACAGCCCGTTCCGAAAATTTTAAAACGTACGCGTGAAAAGATGATTTTGCCCCTAGTGTGAATTTTCGTTGTGTGGTTGTTTTTGAGATTGGTGTGGCTGGTTGTGGACCACACACAATTCCACACACTCACCCTCACCATTTTCTGCCCTGCACCCCCCTGTCCCGAGCCCTCTCTCTCCCATTTTCCCCCTCCATGTGTACGGACACACTCCAAAACCCTTGTAATCTTCACAGATCAAACAAACAAAGTACATATCCATGCTCGTGAGGTCCGTAGGAGTTCAACCATACCCATTTCAGGTAAGGATACCTTCGTTTTCACGTCGAACTCGGGATACCCGATTTTTGGCACTGTTCATGCACACGTAAATTCTTATGTTTTTGGGAATTTCAAGCTTGTAGGAAGCTTGGTGAGGTCCTTGGGAGGCTCGGGGTGGTTCGTTTAAAGGTTTTGGACGTCGAGATCACGAGTTTCGAGGTTTACCGGAGTTGGGGGTATTTTCCCGGCGAGATTTCGTGGATTTTAGCACTTGAAAGTGGTATGATTTTGTTCCTCTCGTTGTAAGCTTCAATTTGGTACCAATTTTGTGAAATTTGGTTGAAAAACGAAGAAGATAGGACGATTTAAATATTTCCCGATTTTCTGGCGCCGGCGACGGCACAGGAGCCTCGCCGGAGAAGACGACGGAATATTCCGTCAGTTTGGACAGAATATTCCTAACGCCGTTGACGGAATTCGTTAAAGTTAACGGAATATTCCTGACGGCATTAACTGACGCCGTCAGCTTGCCAAGCATGTGCATGCGCGTGGCCGTGCCTTGGCCGGTGCGTGCGGCGGTGAAAATTTTTTCTAAAAATATGGGGATGTTCCTGAGGTTGATTAGATCACGTTGGTGTATTCATACACCCCATTTGAGCATTGTATGAGAAGTTATTTCATAAGGTTGGTTATGTGCTTTAAAATTAACGTTTTTATAGTTGTTTCGCATATAGGTAATGCTTACCCCGAGGACGAGCGTGGTCACTCGAGGCAAGGGGGTTACGACCCTTTCACATACCAGTGAGTAGGCTTTTGGTTTTCCGTATATACCTATATACTTATACTTTTCCCAGAAATTGATTTAGAACGTTTATTCGTTAATATGTCATGCCTATAGTTTGCCGTTGTTTATGCATTGTTAATTGTGTTTATATATATATACATATATGTATGTATGTATGTATGTATGTTTGGTGCTGCGAACGCACAGGTAAGTGTCAAGTGAGTTGTGATTTATGTTTACATTCAGTAGTGATTTGAGATGCATAGAGAGCTCATAACCTGCACCCCCGGTGTTAGTGCTCTCGCCCGTAGTTGGGCACAGTCCTTCACGTGATGTTCACCTCCCGCACCACACGCTCATCTTGGATCCAAGTTAGGTGCACAGTCCTGTCGTACAGACCACTTTAGGTGGTTCCGACTCGTAGGTGACCCGCGATTATTCGCCCAGCCTTCACGTGATCGTAGCACTTGAACGTATATATATATTACACCCAGGCTTGTCGTACAGACCACTTTAGGTGGTTCCGACTCGTGTGCAGGTCTAGCTAGTGAGATGGAGATTTGTGCTCTAGATTCAGCCGTACAGGTCATGTTAGGTGACTCTGGCTGACAGATTATATGATATTGAGGCGATATTACCTGAGCACTTGCATCTTACTCTGAGGTTTTGGCATAGCATATTCCTGAGCATGACTTATATATATATATATTCTATTTTCTGGAAAGTATACAGGTTTTACGGTGAGGGGTTAGAACTTATTTATTAAATGGTTTTCGAAAAGCTTTGTTTTTGCCCACTCACGCTTTTGTTTTGCGCCCCTCCAGGTTCTAGTTGGCTAGCACGTTTGGTGGCTTCCCTGAGGATTTTCCCGGCATATCTGACAGACGCTCACCAGTGTAGGACCACCTTCGGGTGTGCTTTTGTTGTGTCGTTTTCTCACGGACTGCATTAGGCTTTCATGCTCTGAACTTAGTGTTCACACTTAGGCTTGCACTTGTTCGTTATTACCTTGTGTAAAGCTAGTTTTTATTTATTCGTACTATTTATATTATTATTTTATTAGCTTCCGCACTGTGCTAATTTTCACGCATTCCATTTTACCTCCTACACACTTTTTTAATTTAGCGAAGATGGTGAAACTATCAAAATTCCTATACTACCCTCACTTTGATAGGGAAGAACATTGAACAACTACCCAAACAAAATAGGTACATAATGGTAATTCTACACGTTTTAAATGAATTTTCGAACTCACTTTGTGAGTGGTTAATTATTCTTTCTTTATTTTTGAATTTCTTTAATTAAAAAATATGTAATTAGATCTAAAACAAATATAAAACTTATTTTTAAACTAAAAAAAAAAAAAAAAAAAAAAAACCAATTGCCAAAGGGTTATCATTTATATATGTAATTGGGAAATTTGGAGGGGTTCTACTTTTTTGGACCCGAATTGTGTAGTATCCCTTTGTATTTATCTAAATACTTGAAAAGAGCAAATAATTAATAAAAATTTGAAAAGGTATGTCGGAGGTAAAATGAAGTGTGTGAAATTATCATTCTATTATTAATAGTGCATAACTCGCCAATGTGTGACATCCCGTCCCGGGATTTTTAAAAACGTACTAGTGAAATGACATTTTAGCCCCTAGTTCGTTTCGTTATTTGGTTTTGGTTATTTTGTGTGGTGTTGGCAAGCTGAGGGCCACACACACACACTGTCTCACTGTCTTCCTCTGTCTCTCTCTCTCTCTCTGTGAGTTCCCCGAGCCCTATTCCCTTTCCTCCTCTTCGAAAACGTACGGACAAACCCACAATCACCCTAAACACTAACAGATCGAGGGAACCAAGGACATATTTAAGCTCGTGGGGTCGAGGGGAACACAACCGTAGCAATTTCAGGTGAGAAACATTTAGTTTTCACGTCGTTTCGAAGTGGTCCGAATTGTGTACTGTTCATGCAAAGTTTGTACATTAAGTTTTTGGGTTTTCTGAGCTTGTAGATGTGTTGGTGAGGTCCCAAGGAGCCTCGGAGTGCTTCGTTGGACAAAATTGGACGTCGGGATCGTCCTGTTCTAAGTTGGCCGGTTTTGGAGAAATTGCACAGGTGACACGTACCCAGAGGACGAGCGTGCACACGCGAGACAGGGGGGCTACGACCCTTCTACATACCAGTGAGTGGGCTTTTGTTTTCCGTATATACCTATATACATTTATATTCCCAGAAATTGAATTAAAAAGGGTTATTTGCCTTGTGCCATGCACTTTATTATTTATCGTTTATGCATCTTTGCATGCATTATTTGTGGCATACATATACATATGCATATGTCATATATATTTATATGTGGGTGCTGTGGAGGCATAGGTAAGTGTCAGGTAAGCGTTAATTAACGATTGCATTACATAGTGTTTAGAGATGCTTAGAGAGCTCATAACCTGCACCCCCGGTGTTAGTGCTCCCGCCCAGAGTAGGGCACAGTCCTTCACGTGTTGTTCACCTCCCGCACCATACGCTCAGCTTGGATCCAAGCTAGGTGCATAGGCCTGTCGTACAGACCACTTTAGGTGGTTCCGACTCGTAGGTGACCCGCGATTATTCGCACAGCCTTCACGTGATCGTAGCACTAGAGCGTATATATGTATTACACCCAGGCCTGTCGTACAGACCACATAGAGTGGTTCCGACTCGTGGGCAGGTTCAGTTATTGAGTTTGAGATTGAGCTCTATATGCAGCCGTACAGGTCACGTTAGGTGACTCCGGCTGCCAGATGTTATGTTATTGATATGATTCATACCTGAGCACATACATTTCATTACGAGGTTTTGATCTGGCATATCTTGAGCATGATTGGCATACCCTTGAGCATGTTGGGCATATCTATACATACGTACATATGTTTATTTTCTGGGAAGTATACAGGTTTTACGGTGAGGGGTTAGAATGTATTTTATGAAATGGTTTTCAAAGAGCTTTGTTTTTGCCCACTCACGCTTTTGTTTTGCGCCCCTCCAGGTTCTAGTTGCTTAGCCGTTGCGGTGGTTTCCCTTGAGAGCTTTCCGGCGTTCTGACAGACACTCCACATTGTAGGGTCGCCTTCGGGCGTACTACTGTTGTCGTTTTATTTGGACTGCTATAGACCTGCTCTGAATTTGTATCGCACTAACTAGCACTTATTCTAGTACTTGTATGCTAGTTTTTAATTATTCGTACTTTTATATTACTACTTATTAGCTTCCGCACGTGCACATGGCTACGTCACCTTTGTGTGACGGCCAGCACGCTCCGATCTCGGTCGGGGTGTGTCAAATGCACATGAGACTTAAAACTCATATTAATTACAATGCTCGACTACTCAAGAATGATAAAAAATGAGGATCGAATTCCTCCAAAACATTTCGTAACCAATTTACATAATTTTGTGCTTATGATAAAAAAATGTTAATATAATAGGTGACTTTGTAAATCTCTGCAAAAAAATCAATAAAAAATAACATCGTTTAGTCATCGAATTGTATAAAAAAAAGACTTAAGTAAAAACATTACGAACCATCTATATATTTGCTATATTTAATCGACTCAACGACCTTAATTTTAAGGGAACTTTAACGAAAAGCCAATACAATCTTTGTTGAATATAAGTCCCACATCCGGAATTAAGAAAATAGTATAGAATATGTAAGTGTATGGATTCACTCCTAATAATACCGAGATATTTTTGTAAAAAAACCCAGTACCTAACAATAGGTGAATTTCAGTAACTTAAATTGGAATATTATCGGTATAGTTAAGAGTAAGCTAATAACCCGCCTCTCTGAATATTTGATAACCTTACCCACCGGACTAACCACCAACCTCCATCGCCGTTTGTCGTCCTCTCTTCGTACACAGTACACTTAAAACAATGTAAATGAATGTCTTTGACAAATTGAGTTTTTCCCCAAGTTTGCCCACATTGAATATACATCATTTATAGCAAGTGGTCATTTACCACAGTGATAGAAATGTGTTGAGCCCTTACATGACGGCATGAGTTTAAACCTCGCAGGTGGTTAATGTGACATCCCGTCCCGGAAATATCGAAAATGTACATGTGAAATGACATTTTTACCCCTAGTTCATTTCGTTTACGCTTAGTGGCTGTTTTGGGTTGTGTTGGCATGTGTTGGGCCACACACACACCCTCTCACTCTCACTGTCTCTCTGTCTCTCTGTCTTTTTCCCTGTCTCTTTCCCGTGCTCCCTTTCCTATCCCTTTCAAACACATACGTACGGACACACCAAGAACCCATCAAATCTTTGCAGATTGAGGGAACTAAACCCATATTCGAGCTCGTGAGGTTGAGAGGAGCACAATCGTACCATTTTCAGGTAAGAACTCCGACGTTTTCACGTCGATTTCACAAGGTCCAACTTGAGTACTATTTATGCAAAAATAATTTAGCACGTTTTTGTGATTTTGAAGCTCGTAGGTGACTTGGTGAGGTCCCAATGAGCCTCAGAGTGCTTCGTTTGAAGAGTTTTGACGTCGGAATCACTGTGTTCGAAGTTGGCCGGAGTTGGGAGGTTTGGACAGGTATGATCGAGTAGCTTTTGACCCTCAAATGTAGTATATTTATGTTCTCCTAGTTCTAGGCGTCATTTTGGTACAAGAATCGTGAAAAATGGATGAAAAACGAGAGAGAAATCAAGGTTTAAAGTTTTTCCAGTTTTCCGGCGCCGGCGACGGCACCGGAGGTTCGCCGGGGAAGGAGACGGAATATTCCGTCAAGTCTGACGGAATATTCCTGACGCCGTTGACGGAATCCGTTAGAACTAACGGAATATTCCTCACGGCGTCAGTTGACATCGTCAGCGTGCCAGGCACGTGCCTGCGCGTGGCCGGCGTGTGGGGGCGCGTGCGGCGGAGAAATTTTTTTCTAAAAATATGGGTGTGATCCTGAGGTTGTGTAGAGCACGTTGGTATATTCATTTGTCCAATTTGAGCAATGTATGAGAAGTTATTACGAGAAGTTGGTTATGTGCTTTAAAATTAACGTTTTTGTAGTTGTTTCGCGTATAGGTGATACGTATCCCGAGGACGAGCGTGGTCACTCGAGGCAGGGGGGCTACGACCCTTCCACTTACCAGTGAGTGGGCTTTTGGTTTTCCGTATATACCTATATACTATATTTTCCCAGAAATTGAATTAATGTTTATTAGTTTATGCCATGCATTACATTATCGTTATTCATGCATCGTTGGTCATGTTAGTAGTTGCATATATATATATACATATCCGTATTGGGTGCTGTGGACGCACAGGTAAGTGCCAGGTAAGTGTTATTCATATTTACATTCAGTAGTAGTTTGAGATGCTTAGAGAGCTCATAACCTGCACCCCCGGTGTTAGTGCTCCCGCCCAGAGTAAGGCACAGTCCTTCACGTGATGTTCACCTCCCGCACCACACGCTCAGCTTGGATCCAAGTTAGGTGCACAGTCCTGTCGTACAGACCAAATTAGGTGGTTCCGACTCGTAGGTGACCCGCGATTATTCGCACAGCCTTCACGTGATCGTAGCACTAGAGCGTATATATATGTTACACCCAGGCCTGTCGTACAGACCACTTTAGGTAGTTCCGACTCGTGGGCAGGTTCAGTTATTGAGTTTGAGATTTGAGCTCTATATGCAGCCGTACAGGTCACGTTAGGTGACTCCGGCTGCCAGATTATATGTTATTGATATGAGTTATACCTAAGCACTTGCATTTCATTATGAGGGTTCGACATGGCATATCCTTGAGCATGTTTGGCATATTTATACCTACGTATATATGTTTATTTTCTGGGAAGTATACAGGTTTTACGGCGAGGGGTTAGAAAGTATTTTACTAAATGGTTTTAGAAAAGATTTGTTTTTGCCCACTCACGCTTTTGTTTTGCGCCCCTCCAGGTTCTAGTTGCTTAGCAGGTTCGGTGGTTTCCCAGAGGGTTCTCCCGGCTTTTCTGACAGACACTCACCAGCGTAGGGTCTCCTTCGGGTGTACTTTTGTCGCATCTTTTCTTTTGGACTGCTGTAGACTTGCTCTGAACTTGTGTCTCACTTACGCTAGCACTTGTTTTAGTACTTTGTATGCTAGTTTTTAAATTATTCGTACTTTTATATTTCTATTTCATTAGCTTCCGCACGTGCACATGGTTACGTCACCTCCGTGTGACGGCCAGCACGCCCTGATCTCGGTCAGGGTGTGTCAGTTAATCTAACATCTCATCTATTGTTTGACAAAAAAATAGGTTTTTATCACAAATTGTCTCTGAAATTGACCAACTCCATCAAGATGATCCATGAAATTGAAAATCAATCAATGCAGCCCCTAAAAATGGGTGTTACAAATCAATGTGGTCATTATGTCACAATTCCATAAAAAAATTCTATTATGTGCTAACGTGGCACATAAGTGAGTCCTACAAATCTAATTAAATATTACCAAGTGAAACTAAAAATTTGTAAATAATTAAAATTTTATTTATATATAATTAATAACTTAAAAAAAATAAAAATGAAAAAACTCGGTTGAGTTGGGCGAGTCCGGCGAGTCGGGATTGAGTCTGGGTGGGACAAACTTGGTTGAGGATGGTGAGTTGTCAGCGAGTTCCGATGATGAAATAAAAGAAAAGATGAATGCATCCTCTTCTTCCCCTCCCCAATTCAAAACCTTCATCGCCTTTTAAAGCTTTCGGGATTTCAGAAATCCTTCACACTGCGGATAGATTTTCGCTACTAAAGTCCACCACAAGATCAACCCCGAATTTGGTTGGTTGGTTAAACAGTTAACATCAGCATCGCCTTATCTTGGGATTCAGCTCCGGTGGCTTCCATTTCTTCGCCACAACCGTCGCCTTAAGTTTTCGATTATACAAAAATAAAAATAGTTGCTTTAATATTTAAATATTTTTAATTTTAAGTGATACTATTAATTACATTTGTGAGGTTCAGTTATGTGTCACGTTATTATATAACAAAAATTTTGACGGAATAATCATATTGATTTGTAACATTCATTTCCAGGGACTACATAAATTTATTTTCAATTTCAAATACCATCTTGATGTGGTAGGTTAATTTTAGAAACCATTCGTGATAAAAACCTAAAAAAATATACATCATATATACAACTATGGAATTT
Organism: Pyrus communis; assembly: GCF_041283825.1. Classification (NCBI taxonomy): domain Eukaryota; kingdom Viridiplantae; phylum Streptophyta; class Magnoliopsida; order Rosales; family Rosaceae; genus Pyrus; species Pyrus communis. Next base: position 5,538,131 of record NC_142576.1, on the reverse strand, counting down.
CTAGAACACGAATCTTGTATCTCCCCTCTCCCCGCCGCCGTTGGCCTCGCCGGCAGCCCCCCAAAGTGAACTAACACATTCCCAACGAGTGAGCAACACGACTTTCTCTCTCGGTTGGTATGGCCTAGAATTAATAGCTATAACAGATTTTATAGTGGAATTTCACCAATAAAATTCAACCCATTAGCAAGTAATTTGCTTGGGAATCAGAACTTCTTTTCAGCATCAAATTCCCAAAGCCAAAGGAGAGAGACAAAGAGAGATTTATGAATCGAAAATGGATGTGGTGGTGGAATTGGAGATGTATGCAATAACTTATGAATATCATGCACGTTTGTCTTTCATGGAACTTCTTTAACTGTTAGATCCATATCGTCCAGGGGAATGAATCCTATAAGCCTTATATATATATTCTTATATCTACCTAGCACGAGGTTTTTTGGAAGCTCACTGGCTTTGGATTTCGTAGGAACTTCAAAGTTAAGCGAGTTCGCGCAAGAGCAATCCAGGATGGGTGACCCACTGGGAAATTCTTGTGTGTATTCCTAGAAACAAAACCGTGAGGGCGTGGTCGGGGCTCAAATCGAACAATATCGTGCTAGTTGGAGTCAAGCCCGGGTTGTGGTGGGGGCCCGGGCCAGGATGTGACATTAACAGAAGTCGAACTTAAAACTTTTAACTTACAAATACAAAATAATAACATTAAACTGTAATGTTCGATACACCGTCCTTATATTAACATGTGTTAATGAGTAATGACCCATAAAAATGAACTAATAAGAGCATTTTCAAACAAGATGTCAAAAAATCCACAAATATATTTTTTGTAATTAATAAATTCTTTTCATAATTTTTATATTTATCTTTTGTTTCAAAATACTAATTACAACTATAAAAAGTAAATAATGTAATAAGTAATAGTTTAAATTTGACATATCGGTTGGAGAACAAAATTTATAAAAAGATCAATATGCCACATAAGCCTTCAAATCAAAGTTTCCTTTGAAGATGGTCTAATTAATCTCCTTTTATGCTAGTAACTAAAACAGTTCAAACCCTTGGAAACTTTGATTCATCGCAAATTAATGAATCGGGCCAGAAAAACTAGGCCAAATATCTTAAGAATCATAGTCTTTGCGGGCCAAATATTTAAGAATCGTAGTCTTTGTGGTCAAACCGCGCTCTTACTTTGACGTTTCTAATGAAAAAGTTGTTAATTAAAGTTTCGTGGTAAATTACGTTAGCAATTCAGTCCAAATTCAAACTTATGTTATTATTCTCATTAAAGAAAAAAAAAACATGTGAGCCTCATGTAGAGAGGTTAAAGTCGTCTTTTCAAACTAAATCAAGAAACCTAAAAGTATCTGTCCTAAGATTTGGTATAACTTAGAGTTCGACTGCAATTGGATTAGAGGAAAGATAGGCTTGAGATTTGAAGGAAGTCAAATGGTGAATGCAAACTGTCGGAAGGTGATTGCAACAAAATGAAGCTTTGACCCACTTCCAAATGATAATGTTATCATAGTTTAGAAAACCAGAAGCAGAATAAAAACGTGTTGAGATTAGTCAACATCTTGTTTGTGTTCAAGCGGCCAAGCTTGACATTTCTTCAAGAGAAGAGAGGGCGTATAGGGAATAACATCAGCCCCAACAGATTTAACAGAAGATTAAAACTTTGCTCGATCCGCATTTTCTAGGCACTTAGGGAGCAGACTTGTTTTAGATGACGATTTTTATTAACAGCCTTTTTCATTACAAGTGTCACAATAAAAGTACGGTGTCACCACGAAAACTACGAAAAAATTTGGCCCAAAAACTACGATCATTTTTTCCCTTCCCCTAAGCAATCTAAGTGTGTGTGTGTATATATTTTTTTAACTTTTTTTTTTTTGGGACAAATGTGACTTCAATAACAACCCAACAACTATACAGAATAAGAGGCTCAATTACAATTCCAGCACAAAATAAAAATAAGGCCTCCAAGCAAAACAAAGTCCAAACAGAGAATTGGGCCCAAACAGGAAAACCAAAAAAAGACAACAAACCGCAGTAACCTGCACCAGTTAACACCAAATGTAAATATATAACAGTAAGGATAATAATGGCATAGTAATTGACTCATTTACTCCTTCTCACTGTTTCGACCTAATTCATTGTTTTCAAGCCGCTCATATTTTAGTAATGGATAATACTAGGAAGACCAAAATTTTAAATCAAATTTGCATCCAAATGATATGTCACCAATAACAAATAAGCACGTTAATCCGATACTTGAGTGATATCCAATTATCAACAACCACCTCATTTGGTTTTACAAAATTTGATTTCCTTAGCATTACTCTTTAATAATTTACCCAGTTTCTATTTTTCTAAAGTATCGTCTAATATTTTCTGTATATACCTCTATTACACATTAATGACAGATTAATTATTCTCTCTATGTACTCAAAAAAAAAAAAACAAAACAAAAAAAAGCTCTCTATGCATCTCCTTCTTGAAGCAGCAACATACTTTTGGCATCTAGGTCAAACTCTAATTAGAATAATTTAGGAGCGGCCGTATAAAATTATAAACGCAGAAATGGTCTGAGTGGAGATGTTGACTAAAATGATTGGTCCATGATTGGGGATATAAAAACACTATTTAGTTATGAAAATGACCAAATGAACAATTACGAAGAGATCAAGTCATGCTTTGAACGATTTAGAGGCTTCGAGTATTTGTTCACGACGTCGTATGTCTTTCTTTCTTTTTTTTTTCTTTTTTTTTTTACACTAAATGATATTATCTACATTAACAGAGTGAGCGAGTAGGTTAAGTTTCACAATGAGCTAATAATAATATGATTTAAATTCGCATTTAACGAAAATTGAAACTAAGATGTCTCATTTACAATTAAAAAAAAATATCACTACATTATAGTATTAAGTGGCAAGACACTATATGTTTTAAACATCAACATATGCACTTGTTTTTAAGGATTGAATACAACGAGGTTGCTCGGTCGATCTTCTTATTCTTGCATGTGTTTCAATGAAATGTAATACATATATTAAAACATGATTTTCACGTTCATCAATTCACGATTAGTATGGAGAGTTGTATTTCTTTCTATTGGAAGACTATAAATTAATTCAAAAGGACGTGTATACTTTTTATGCAGAAGCTTGAATCTCAACACGTTCCTACAAACACAAACAACTGTTCTGACCCTCCATGCATGTCTAGAACCTCGCAGGTTGTCGGGTTGGCTATGGTATGTCGAGTTGCCCCTTGGTTTTCGCCTCTCAATACCTAGAGCCGAAAATGATAGCTCTAAAGACCTAACTAGAATATTTGAACTGTGGAAAAACTTGTGTTTCTTCTATGTTTTCTCTCTTCCCCAAAGCCTCCTTATATAGTGGTTGGGAAGAATGTACAAAGACTGAAAGGCCCATGAAAATCCCAAGTATATTCTAATATGAATATCTCTTGATTTTCATCTAATTATCACATAGATAATTAGGAGGTTAATATCCTCATGTGGGCGGAATATCCTTTGATATTTATTTATCCTATAAGATAAATCCTACATCTCCCACTCACCCACATAGGGTGTGGCATAGTCTCAATCAGCACACTTAGTTCACATCCATTCTTGTCTATCTCCTCATATAGGAAATGGGACGCGCGACCTCGTGAGAAAGAATGTACATAACCAGGAGCACTGCCATTAAGCTATCACTAAACTAACAACAGTGCATCACTCGGAGGTTCATCGCTTTATGCCTCAGATTGTTCGTCACACACCAGACTTGACATTCTTTATCCCTTGTTATGAAATAAAAAGTAATGTCATGTCTCACAAGTATCATGCATCCATGTCTTATGTTTGATAACAAATATCAAAAGACGCCGCGCAACTAATGAATCACATGACATGATGTTATCTTCGAACTGTCTTCCTTAAGCTTTCATGTTAGTCTAATTTGATTTAACTGCTTGCCTAGACACGCCTCTTGGGACAGTAGCTAACTTGACCGTCTTAGATAAACGTGTTAAAGTAACGATCATTAAACCTCATCTTTCTAACGTAGACTTTAGTTCAAAGAGCATAAGGGTGGAATTGTATAGATTCCTTGTGGTTCACACGGTGATTGAAACAGGGATGAATTCATCACTTATACTATTAGGCGGTTATAGCACATACAGTATGATTTATATGCTATGGTGTATCCTCATTTCAATTAGTGTGTCACATGTCCATTGGACATACACCATACGGAACTTAGTCTAGTCGCTACACAAGCCTAACTTGAGTCTTCTAGCCCAGTCGCCTTCTCGGCGCCTACCTAGATACTCATATCCGGCTTTACAAGCTTCAACATGAAACAAATCTCATGTTCGACTTCTGTTAAGTCTCATCTTAAACATTTCTAAGGCAACATTTACCTTCTACATATTGGTACGTTTAACATGCACGTGTCAGGTCTCGTAGCCCAATGCATTGAGGACACAAATGCCTCATCCTAATCGTTATCTCAATGCCAGGGCAAATCGTTCGTGTGAAAAACGGATTCTAGCTTGGTAACACTCATAAAGATGTGTAAACAATCATTTCAAAAATAAATAAATATGAAATGAAAAACTTTAATGCCTTTTTATTCAATAATAATGTCAAACACAAAGAAAAACACATCAAACCCTACATAAACCCATATTCTTTACATGAGTCAGAAATGAGTTTCTAATTATGGGTTTAGTCATGGGATCAACGAGCATATTGCTGGTCGAGATATGTTTCAACACTACTTCACCCTTGGCAACCTTGTTCCTAAAGAAATGATATCGTGTATCTATGTGCTTAGATTTGCCATGATAATTAGTGTTACACCCGCCCCTGCTTATAAATGTGATTCTGTATTTCTCCCTAAAAATTTATAGAATTATCACTTTAGTCCTTATTTCTCCACCCAATCAAGATCTGGAAAAGAGATTTGTTCCTATCCCTAAGCTGCCAAGTGGCAGTACCCCAACACACCTCTCTTTTCTCTTTCTGTCCCCTACCCGCCGTGACCCCTTCTCTTTCTTTCTCTTTCTCTTTTTCTTTTTTCTCTCTTTCTCTGCACTCTTTCTTCCCTTTCTCGAAACTCTCTCGTCTCTCCCTCTCCTACACCGTGACCATGCACTCGCACCCATAGCTGCATCTGCTCGGGGAGATCATCATCATTATCGCCATCAAACCTCATTTTTCTCTCCCTTGCTCTCGTCACCGTGAGGACGTAAGAACCGAGAACTCTTCGGTGAGTTTCCTTTGTTTTTCCGGTTTGGTAAGCTTTGTTTTTTCCCTCTATCCGTGTTAGTTGTTGCCTGGATTTGTTTTACTGAGTTTGAGCTCGTTATTTCCAAGGTTTTAGAATGAGATCGGCACGGGTGAAGGCACACCCATCTCCGGCGAGTTTCATGGTTGTCGAGGAGTTTTCTGACCACCACAGGTCGTTTTACGGCGAACCAAAGGTATAAAAATACTTCTCTTGTCTAGTGCTTCATTTTGATACCTAGATCGGGGTCTAGAGTGCACGTTTACAGTTGGCCAGAATTGTAGAAGCTCCGGCATTCTCCTCCAGTTCGCACCAAGCCCTTCAGGCCGTTTCTCCACCCACGGGCCTTAGGCCTGTGTTGGTTTCAGCCCAAAACCCTAACCCTTTTCCTTTTTATTTTTATTTAATTTCTTTAAGACCCAAAGGCCTTAGGGCCATGTTAGCAAACCTTATTTGGGCCTTGGGCCCGTGTGGTTTAAGCCCTAAACCAGCCCACCTAAAATCTAAACCCATTTTCCTAACCCAAACCCTAGGGCCCAAACCCGAATTCCAATACCCAAACCCTAAACCGGGTTGACTCTGACGGGTTGGCCCATGACCCGTTGACCGTTGACTGGGTCAACGGTCAGGGTTGACTTTTGACTTTGACCAGTCAACGATCAACGTTGACTTTGACCTCAGGGTTGACTTTTTAGGTTTTCGTGCGGAACCCTTCCTAGGCTAATTTTGACGTCCTGAACCCGTTTCGGATGTCTGTTTTCCAAAATTCAATCGTTTGAGTAGAGTTTGACTGAAGGTACCATTTGTGTGAATAGGTACGATTCATAACAGTGATTCTGTTATTCCTGTTTGGTACGGCTTGCACCAACGGTGTACAGTGAGTGAACCCCTTCTAAAAATGCATGTTTTAATGGTAGAAATGCATACATGGAAAAACATGATTTCATAATTATGTTTTGAAACGCTTTGAGATAACATGCTTACTGAGGCTATTTTGAATTGTTACTATTTTTCCTATAACCCATGTTCTTATAGAATATCCGATGGATGACGATATGATATTTAGAACATGTTTAGAACACTTCTTTATAGTATAGATGATAGATGACCTTATACTATGAAGTTATTTTTCAATGTATATATGTTCACTGGTTTTGTACTTACCTAGTGGTCCTCTTCGCTACGGGACATAGGGATAGATCCGGTCCGTCCCGGGCGACGGTTTGGTGTTGGTATAGGGCCTGAAGTGTGTTTCCTCTGGCTATTTAGCACAGGGACGAGGAGCCGGCATGGGGCCTGTAGTGTGTTTTCCTCTGACTGTCTGCTCAGAGACGGGGAGCCGGCATGGGGCCTGAAGAGTTATTGGACATTCACTAGTGATTATTATTTATACAAATTACGATTTGAGACATTGCATGGCATGCTAGATTTTGGAAAACCTATGTTTATCATAATATTTGTGTTTTCATAAAACCTGGGGGTTAGTACGTTGATAACTGTTTTACTAAATATATATATATATATATTAACTTGGTCCACTCATGTTTGTTTTGCGCCCCCTTCAGGACCTATGAACGAGGAATACAATCTGAGCTACGAGGCATTCCCCTACCAGTGATATTGTGCTATACTCACTCTGCTTCAACATCTATTGTAATAACACTTCTCTATCTTAGTTTCTGCTTGTACTCTGTAATAGACTTATGCTCTGGATGTGTTATGTATTTTTCCTAATTTCAATACTTAGTAGTTGAACTTTTATTTTGTGTAATTAGCCCCTATTGCATGCTTTAGCTTATTTCTCTGCTTTTGTTTAAATTAAATGGTTTTCGTCACCCTTCGGGTGTCGGCCAGCACGTGACCATCTCGATGTCCCCAGGACCTCGGGGTCGAGGCGTGTCACTTAGGAGCTTTAGTGTATGCTAAGGCCGAAGTACTATCATAGTAGACAAGTACAACTTCTTGAGCATAAGCCGTAACTGTCATATGTCGTAGAAACCTCCTAAGCTAAATAGCTTCTTGAACAGCTGATCCAAGGGCAACATATTTTGACTTCATTGTGGACAGAGCAATACAAGTTTGCTTCTTGCTACACCAAGAAATAATTCCTATCAACTTCAAATCCTCTCATTGGTAACATAAGGCTAAATCTTTTGTTCCTTGCAGGTATCTCATAATCCTCTTGATGACTTGCCAGTGAGCTTGTCCAAGATTACTTTGATAGCGGCTTACCATGCCCACGACATGGCAAATGTCCGAACACATGCAAAGCATCGCGTACATCACATTTCTTACTGCAGAGGCATATAAGACATTTGCCATTTGTTCTTTCTCTTTCTTAGTCTTTGGACACTTTTCTAAGGACAATATCGCACCTCTTTCCATAGGAGTGTCTGGGGGTTTGGAGTTCTCCATCTTAAATCGTTCAAGTACTTTCTTAATGTAAGTCTCTGGAGATAAACTTAGAAGTTTCCTTGAGCAATCTCTTGTGATCTTAACTCTAAGCACATAATGTGCTTCACCCTTATATGTCATCTCAAAATGGGATGACAAACCACGCTTTCATGGTTTCTATAGAGGTTTTGTCATTTCATGCTCTTAGAATATCGTCAACATATAGAGAAAGTATGAGAATACTTTTCCTAGATTTCTTAAGATACACATAGTGGTCTTCCTCAATCATCTCAAAACCAAATGAAGCAATTGAATTATGGAATCTAATGTTCCACTATCTAGATGCTTGCTTGAGGCCATATATAGAACGTTTTAGGTAGCAAACTTTGCGCTCTTGTCCCTTGGCCTCGAAGCTTAGAGGTTGATCCATGTAGATCTCTACATCTAGTTCTCCATTGAGAATGTTGTCTTAACATCCATTTGTTAAAGTTCCAAATCTAGTTTAGCAGCAATAGCTAAAATGAGGCGAATAGAGGCAAACCTCACCACAGGGGAGAATGTCTCTTCATAGTCTACACCCAGTTGCTGAGTGTATCATTTCGCCACAAGACGTGCCTTATATTTTTCAATTGAACCATCCGCCTTGCATTTGATTTTTAAAACCCACTTGTTTCCAATGGTTTTACACCCAGGCAAAAGGTCAATTAACTTCCAAACAGTATTTTTGTCTATGGAGCTCATCTCTTCCTCTATTGCAATTATCCACTTTTCTTTGGCCGTTGAAGACAACGCTTCTTTGTAAGAAGAAGGTTCGTCTTCCTATGAAGGTATGCAAATGTAGGCCTCCCCATCAATCTCAAAATGACGTTTGGGAATATGGCCTCTCTTGCTTCTTCGAATTGTGTGACCTTGAATTTCAAATGGTATGCTCCCATCATTGGGCGTATTCTCTTAAGTGTTTATGGACACATTACTCCCACTGGGTTGTGTACTCCCACTCGGATCACGTCCTCATACGTCATATTCAGCGACCATCGGATTGGAAATTAATTCCCTTCCCTTGCTTAAAGATGTTACGAGTTCTTCATCTTTCTCCAACTCATGAAGATCAGGGTTTTTGACAATATCACCAAGTTTTGGGAAGCCACTCTCTATGAATTCCACATCATGTGAATCAATCTTGGTTCGCCCTCCATCTGGGTGTTCACCATACATCACATAACCTTTCGAGTTTTCACAATATCTTATAAAGATATGTTTATTTGCTCTAAGATCCAACTTTTCAAACTTATGTGATTAATTATGAACAAATCCAACACAACCCTATGGACGCAAATTACCCATATTGGGTTTTACATCATTCCAAAGTTCGTATAGGGTTGAGGATACCGTCTTTGAAGGCATACGGTTAAGTATATACTTTGCAGTCAATAATGCATCACCCCATAAATATATGGGGAGATTTGAAATAAATCTTATTTAAAACATTATTATGTTTTAAGCTTATCCATTTTTCATGCAACATCCAATTGAGTGCACAATGATTAAGGTTTTTAGACCATGGGCTCAACATGTGGGCCTCCATAAGTGTGGCCAGGTCAAATCCGGAAAGGGTGGCAGCGTGATGCTTTTAAAAACCGAACCTCTTTAACACCCAAAGTGTCTCTTTAAAAAAAATTTCTAGACACCACATCAAATAAGAGGTGACCATTAGTGAACCCCAAACTAATTTCATTAATTTTTTTTTATTAATTAGGTAATCTTTTTTTTTTAAAATATTCACCTAAAGAATATTCCCTTCTAATTTAAAATGCTCAATCAACATGAGCAAATTTGATCGACATTATCTTTTTTTGATTTTCCTAAAATCTTGGCATGTGTTGGATATTTTTTTAAGGTTAATCAAGAACGTTTCCTTAGTTTTAGTAAATAAAAAACGTCTCTAATACCAAACCTAAATATACACTTACGTAGGTTAGTGAACCACAATGATTCACTTGCTAGCCGTATCCCAAAAACACGGCCCACGCACCACCCAAAGCCGCGGTGCAAAATTAATTAATTAATTTTAATATTTTTAATAATTAATTTAATATTGCACGAACCCACTCGCCGTGGGTGGGCGTGACACACACGCGCCACCTTCAGGCGGTCCGATGCTGTTCTTTTGACCTCCGTTGGATTGAACTCCCTAAGATGAATCCAACAGTGTAGCTAACATCCACGAAAGCCTAGCGTTGTACTCGTACTTGCTTAGGCTGAGAGTGGAAGAGATGAACCACTGTTCATCATCTTCTTAAAAAAAAATAAAAATAAAATAAAAAAACTGAAATTTCCAAATTTTTTACTCTTGCGAGGCCTGTTTAAAGAGACCATAACTTAGCAAATATACATTTGTTTTATGTGTATTTTATGTCGTTAGAAATATCAGATTACCATCTACAATTAAGTCTTCTTTGGTGAATTCCAAAAACAACTCTAACCACATAAAAAAAGGGTTGCAAAAACCTTGAAAAAATTCATTTTTCATGCTATTACGAAACTAGGGTTTCAATTATCTCTCTAACCACTTGGTTTTTCTTTGCCAAATTTTAAGCATAGTCTCATATGAATGTAAAGAACATAATCAAAGCGTTAAAACCCAGAAAAAAATAAGCATGGCAAAAATGAAAATTTTGAAGACAAGCATTCATGGCATATTCATAAATATCTCATGCTTTCAAGGTTTTCATACATGGCATATTCATATATATATCTCATGCTTTCATGCGAGGAGTGTGTGAGTGGCTCTGATACCACTGTTAGAAGACTATAAATTAATTCGAAAGGACCTATGTACCTTTTATGCGAAAGCTTGAATCTCAATCCTACAAACACGAACAACTGCTATGACCCTCCGTGCACGTCTAGAACCTCGCAGGTCGTCTGGTTGGCTACGATATGTCGAGTTACCCCTTGTTTTTCACCTCCCAAGACCTAGAGCCGAAAGTGATAGCTCTAAAGACCTAACTAGAATATTTGAACTATGGAAAAGCTTGTGTTTCTTCTGTGTTTTCTCTCTTCACCAAAGTCTCCTTATATAGTGGTTGGAAAGAGTGTACAAAACTGAAAAGCCCATGAAAATCCCAAGTATATTCTAGATAATTTTAATAACTTGAATATCTCTTGATTTTCATCTAATTATCACAGAGATAATTAGGAGGTTAATATCCTCATGTGGGTGGAATATCTCTTGATTTTCATCTAATTATCACATAGATAATTAGGAGGTTAATTGTAACATCCCACATCGCCCAGAGGAGTGGATCCTGTAAGCTTTATATGTATATTCTCATCTCTACCTAGCACGAGGCCTTTTGGGAGTTCACTGGCTTCGGGTTTCGTAAACATCCCACATCGCCCAGGGGAGTGAATCCTATAAGTTTTATATGTATATTCCCATCTCTACCTAGCACGAGGCCTTTTGGGAGCTCACTGGCTTCGAGTTCCGTAGGAACTCCGAAGTTAAGCGAGTTCGCGCGAGAGCAATCCCAAGATGGGTGACCCACTATGAAGTTCTTGTGTGAATTCTCAGAAACAAAACCGTGAGGGCGTGGTCGGGGCTCAAAGCAGACAATATCATGCTACAGTGGAGTCGTTCGGGTTGTGGTGGGGGCCCGAACCGGGATATGATATTGTGGGTGGAATATCCTTTGATATTTATTTATCCCATAAGATAAATCCTACACTTTCTTTGACACGAATTAATACGAGAAGAGGAATAGTAAGACATACAATATTATATGCAGAAGTAAATACTTTTAATAACTTGAATTGTTGACTTTTTACTTAACACGAATCAAGGAACTTAGGAATTAAAAAAAAATAGTAAGGGTAATAAACTATATCAACTGGTCACCCCAAGGTGATCCTCATTTCTGATTTCAAGGTATTAATTAAATTACAGAAATTCACACATTTTTCAGTTTTTATATGCTTAATAAACGCAGAGAAAATTAGAAACTGAAATGATTACAAAATCCAAATTTTAATAACACATGGAACTCAAAAATCACAAAAATTCATTTTTAATTTAGTACGTGTGTAAGCATGGCGTGTTTAAGAACAATTCAGAAAATAAATAATAACAGAATTTGGAGAAAGAAAAAATAAGTTCGCGTTGAGAATGTGGGATTGATATTTAATCTCTCCACCAACTTAGAGAGAAAGATAGAGAGAGAGTTCAACATGATTCATGCAGGTAATGAAATATGAGCAATTCACCCAATTAATAATTATGCATGTCATTGTATTTAATTAGAAATTTAAGAGATTTTAACATAATTATAAACTCACATGGAGCCTATGGATTTTAAATGATTCACGCACACTTACACGAATTGTAAAAGAATTTGATAGAATCTTATGTTACGGAGTTTAATGATTTTGGTGGGAGTCTTATGAATTTTAATTAATTCATTTTAAACTCGTCAACTCCACACACATGGCCAACTCAATAAATCATGACTATATTTGGCTGCAGTGGTTTAACCAAGTCTCAGTTCTGAATAAGAGTGTTATTCAACAATTATAATAAAGAACATATTGGTTACGAACGATCCTTGCTGCTTGTTTTTCTTCGTCATTCCTTTCCAGCAATTGAGTGTTACTTTCTTATTTTTCCCATCTCTAATATTATTTCATAAAATGTAAAGAATGTGTTCTACAGAGGAGAAAGTATAGTATATAGACCTCTGTGCGTAGAAGATGAGACTGCTCGTATTTACAGAGAAATCATGCTGAAATCTTGAGGGGATGCATGATTTGTGAGGGCCTTTGATATTTATACCTCACACCCTAGAGTCCATCAAAATTCCTCTAATTCATTGAATTCCACAAATTCACTGACTTTTTCAATATCCCCAGAGTTTAAAAGACACTTTCAAAGTTTAGATTGAATACCACCACACTTGGATTGAATCCTTAAGATTCTGATTTGAATTCCACTTGCGTTTAAAAGACTCATTTAAAATCATAGTTAGATACACATGAATTTATAAATCCTTTAGAATCTAGCAGAATTCTTTTCCAATACACCCCCTTATATAATATGATCAACATCTTCATTAATTGATTTTTTTTTGTTATGGTCATTTAATAACAATTTAGTTTTTAGTTTTTAGTTTTTAATTTTAATTTTTTTTGTTAAATTGAATTTTGAAACTTATTTGGTAACTAATTACAATTTTCTTATTTCCATTTTTTTTTTTTTTGGGAGCTTGAAAACTCAAAGTAGTTACCATGAAAACTAAAATCTAATATTTGGCTTCCTTTAGTTTTTAAAATCATTCATATTAGTTTGGATGAATGTGGTGTCCCCTAACATACAAGTTTGAATCCTTCTTCAGACAATTTAGATTAGTTGAAAATCCAACGTAATTATGACAAGTTTAAAATTAAATATTGTTTATAAAAAACGTAGTATAGATCAATATTTATTCTAGGAAAAAAAAAAAAAAACAACTAGTGGAGTTTAGAGCGTTTATCCCCCGCATCTGCATAAGTTCAATTTTCTCTTTTTTTTTTTTTTTTTTTTTCCCAAAAACTTTTCTCTACCTTAATATTAACTTTATACAATAAAAAATAAAAATAAAAAAAAAAACCCCAGAGGGCAATGGTAGTAAAGCCCACCCATAGTTTAGGAGCTGGCCCATCTTACTTGAGTTATGGACCTCAAACAATTAGTGCACCCTTTTATAGATTCATGAACCGGCCCAAGTCGATCCTTAAATAGTGCACCCTTTTATGGATTCTACAGTAGTTGGCCCTATACATGAGTTGTAACCCTCAGGATGCTACTTTGACATCTAGGACTACTAATTTCATGTGTTTTAATTTTTTTTCACATGATATTATTATTTGTGTGTGACGTCAAAGTGGCATTCCAAGAGTATATGTAAGTCCCCATTCTATTGGTCAAATCGCTTCTTGTTTTTCTTTTCGAAAGCGATTCATGCAACACTAAAAACACATTTGATGGACCACAAGACTTTCATGTCTAAGTTAACACCTCTGAACATTGCACGATCAGGTCGAAAAAGCAGCCGCGGACATGAAACACCTTTTACCGATGGTCACCGTGGCCATTTCCCGCCAATCTTACCCCTCGTAGTAGTATTCGACCTACCATTTTATACTACTGTCAAAATTACCCACAAAAGTTGTGCATACTGATGGGAACTGGAAACATTGTAAAATGAAACTTACCGTCTCTGCTATGTTTTCATCGTCTTTCATCCCCCCGATTACATACATGGTATCTTCGACAATAGCAGCTGCTGGATATCCCCTGGGGAAATACATTGGTTCAGCCGGCATCCATGACCCAAGCCGTGGATCAAAACTTTCCACGCTCTGGACCAGTGAATCTCCATCAAAGCCTCCCAGAACATATCTGCAAAAGTGAAAAAACAAGTTAAACACCAAAATTGAACAAAATAAAACGGAAACTTGTCAGGTTTTAAATTTAAAAGGTGGATCTGATCAGATCACACCAACCAAAAATCTAATGCCTGTATATTTTCTTAAGGCCTTGTTTGGTGTCAATGATTGGATTGCATTGGAGAACTCCATAGACTCGATGTACATGAAATGAAGAAACGGATTTCAACTTCAAATTTTTGTCGAAGTTAAGGGTAGAACATGATGGAAACTAATTCATTCCAATCCCAGCAAAACTGGTAAGATTGGGAGGGATAAGTTTCCCCCGAGACTAATCCCATCCCATCCTTTGATGTCGATTTAATATAGTGAGTTAGCTAATTGATGTAGAACCAGGTAACCAGAAATTAGGGTTTAACATACATTTATTCTGCATCACTAATCCAACTGAATCTTGACAGCAAGTAATGCCTTAAGTGATTTGGGCAACCGGGCAATAGTACAGTGGAGCAACCATGGACTATCTTGTGCAGAGATTGTTAGACAAATAAGGAATATGATTGAAGTCCTTGTGTAATTGTATATAATATTATTATTATTGGAAGAATAAGCCGTCCTACAGCCGTCAAGCCGTCCTACCTTGTCCTACCTACACACTAGCCGTCCTACAGCCGTCAAGCCGTCCTACAGCCGTCCTATAGCCGTCAAGTCGTCCTACAGCCGTCAAGCCGTCCTACAGTCGTCAAGCCGTCCTACCTTGTCCTACCTACACACTAGGACGGCTACCTTGTCCTCTACAGCCGTCCTACCTACACACTAGGACGGCTACCTTGTCCTACCTACACACTTGTATCATGTATATATATCCTTGTAATCTTGTAGAGAAACATAATGAAAAAATAAGCATTCTCTTCCATTTGCATTCTCTTCCATAAGCATTCTCTTCCATTTGCATTCTCTTCCATTTTTCTACATTCACGTATCAATAACAAATATATTTTTTAGCCTACATACCTTTTTCTACATGGTATACAGAGCAGGTTTATAACCCTAGCCCTAATTTTTTTTTTCGGCAGCTTTCTCTGCCGTTCCCATGGCTGTTCGTGGCCCGTCCCGTCCCTCCTTTGCTCGTCCTCCCCTCCACTGCACCTACTGCAATTTTGATTATCATACCCGAGACACCTGCCATAAACTTCATGGCTATCCCGTTGCCCATCCCCTCCATGGCCAACCGTGGCGACCACCGCGCCGTGCCACTGCTTCCAGTTCTTCCCGCAGTCATGCACCTTCCAGTCCTCCCTGGCAGCCACGGTTTTCTGCTTCCCGGCCTCATAATTTCACCCAAGCCCATCACGTGCAAGGCACCCAGGCCCCCGCCTCCTCTTCTACTCCAGTGACCCACCAAGTGCACGGGGCCCAGCCCACTTTGCATGACTTGCAGCTTGCCATGCCTGACCTCTCTGCCGAGCAGCACTCCCGTGTTCTAGCTGCTCTACGTGACACCACCACCCCTCCTCAGGCCAATGCCGTGCTCACTACTGATTTTGCCCAAGGTTTGTTACCTGTCACCTCTCGTCATGGTCAATGGATTCTTGACAGTGGTGCTACGGATCATATTACTTCTTCCGCTTCATGTTTGGTTAATCGCTCTCCTTCACATTTGCCGCCTGTTTCTTTGCCTAGTGGTGCTTCTGCTCCCATTACTTTTACCGGCACTCTTCCTTTAAATTCATCAGTTACTTTGAAGGATGTTTTATGTGTCCCTAATTTCCGAGTGGACCTTTTATCGGTTGGTAAACTTACAGATGGATTATCGTGTTCCATAACCTTCTTTCCTTCTTGGTGTGTTTTGCAGGACTTGGTTTCGAAGGCGATGATTGGTGTGGGTAAGCGACGTGGCGATCTGTATTACCTTGTGGCCCTTACCTCTTCTCTCCCCACCCGTCAACCTCTCTGCAACATCATTACCATCCCCTCCTCCCTCTGGCATAGGCGTCTTGGTCACCCCTCCTCCACTCGTTTGCAAGCTTTAGCATCTAGTTCTCTTAATTGCACTTTTGATTCTAGTCATATTTGTGATGTTTGTCCGTTGGCAAAACAAACTCGTCAACCTTTTCTTTTGAGTTCAATTTCATCCACTTTCCCTTTTGCTTTAATTCATTGTGAT
This sequence comes from Pyrus communis, assembly GCF_041283825.1. Taxonomy (NCBI): domain Eukaryota; kingdom Viridiplantae; phylum Streptophyta; class Magnoliopsida; order Rosales; family Rosaceae; genus Pyrus; species Pyrus communis. The sequence goes on along the minus strand of NC_142576.1, from coordinate 5,521,850 downwards.
ATTTGGGGCCCGAATCGTCAATCCTCTTCTCTTTCTGGTGCTCATTATTTCTTAACCATTGTGGATGATTTTTCTCGCTTTACGTGGGTCTTCCTCATGAAACATAAATCCGACACTCAACAATTAATTAAGGATTTTTTTGCTTATGTCACTACCCAATTCCGCACTACCATCCAATGCATTCGTACTGACAATGGTGGTGAATTTTTATCTCTTCGTAGTTTTTTCTCTGATCATGGGGTGCTTTTACAAACTTCTTGTGTTTATACCCCCCAACAAAATGGCGTTGTTGAAAGAAAACATCGTCATCTTCTTGAAACCGCTCGCGCCCTTCGTTTTCAATCCCATCTTCCTATCAAGTTTTGGGGGGAATGTGTTCTTACCGCTACTTATCTCATCAATCGTCTCCCTACCCGTCTTCTCCATCATAAATCCCCATTTGAGGTTCTCTTTTCGAAAACCCCATCTTATGACCACTTCCGCGTCTTTGGTTGTCTGGCATATGCCACCTCTGTCATTCCCACCACCAAATTTTCCCCTCGGGCTCATCGTTGCATTTTTCTCGGTTATCCTCATGGACAAAAGGCCTATACCCTTTACGATCTCGACAATCACCGCATTTTCACTAGTCGAGACGTCATCTTTCATGAAACTACTTTCCCTTATGCCGTTTCTCACCCTCCTATCCCATCCTCTTCGCCTACCCTACCCATCCCACCCCCTCTGGACTTTACATATAACCCACCCCTTCCTGCCCCGACGCCTCACCCTCCTCCACCTTCCTCCCCTTCCACGCCTCCCACAGATTCCCTTGCTGCCCCATTACCCGTTCTTCCCCATGCCCCTGCCCTCTCGGTATCCCCTCCTTCCCCCCCCCCCCGCTACTTCCTTACCTTTCACCCTTTTACCCACGGACATCCCTACCCCCCCACTACCTACCAATCCTCCCCTTCCCCGCACCTCTTCCCGTGCCCATAAACCTCCACCCTATTTAAAAGACTACGTTTGCTCGCAGGTGATTCTGCCATCCCACCCATCTTCGACTTCGCAACCCGGTTCTACACAAGGTACGCGATATCCACTTTGTAATTTTCTCTCTTATCACCGTTACTCTCCCAGGCATTTTTCTTACATTAACTCTGTCAGTCGGACTGTGGAGCCTTCCTCCTTTGCCGAGGCTGCCACTGACCCCAATTGGCAACGTGCTATGACTGAGGAGCTTCAAGCTTTACATGCTAATGATACTTGGACTTTAACTTCCTTGCCCCCTGGCAAAATTCCCATTGGTTGTAAGTGGGTGTACAAACTCAAGCACAATTCCGATGGCTCTATTGACCGCTACAAAGCTCGTTTGGTTGCTAAAGGCTTTACTCGGGCTGAAGGTATTGATTATCATGACACTTTTTCTCCTACTGCTAAGATGATTACGGTGCGTTGTCTTCTTGCTCTTGCTGCTAGTCAGTCTTGGTCTCTTCATCAGCTTGATGTTAATAATGCTTTCTTACATGGTGACTTACATGAAGAAATCTATATGTCTCCTCCTCCTGGTCTTCGGCGACAGGGGGAGAATCTTGTGTGTCGCCTTCACAAGTCACTTTATGGTCTTAAGCAGGCTTCTCGCCAATGGTTTGCCAAATTCACTAGTGCCATCATTTCTGCCGGTTTTCAACAATCCAAAGCTGACTATTCATTGTTCACTAAAAAGTCTGGTATTTCTTTCACAGCTTTGCTCATTTATGTGGATGATATTGTGATTACAGGCAATGATGCTAGTGCCATTAATTCTCTGAAGTCTTTTCTCCGTGATCATTTTCGGATAAAAGACCTTGGTGATTTAAAATATTTTTTGGGTATTGAGGTTTCTCGTTCCAAACAAGGGATTTATATTTCTCAACGCAAGTATGCATTAGAGATTCTCAAGGACTATGGTTTTTTGGGAGCACGACCCATTGCTTTTCCTATGGATGACACAAAATTATCTGATAAAGGAGAACTTCTCAAGGATCCTGAAAAGTATCGACGATTAGTAGGTCGGTTAATATATCTCACTATCACTCGGCCGGATATCACCTATTCTGTGCATGTTCTAAGCCGTTTTATGCACGAGCCAAGGATATCTCATATGGATGCTGCGCTTCGTATTGTTCGTTATTTGAAGGCTACTCCAGGTCAAGGTTTATTATTTCGTTCTGACAACCAGACCAAGTTAACTGCGTTTTGTGATTCTGATTGGGCAGGTTGCCCTATCACTCGCCGTTCGACTACTGGGTATTGTGTATTCTTGGGCGGTTCTTTGATTTCTTGGCGGACGAAACGACAGAAAACCGTTTCGCTCTCTTCAGCAGAGGCGGAATATAGGGCCATGGCAGGTGCTTGTTGCGAGATAGTTTGGCTTCGTTTTTTGTTGAAGGATTTGAACATTCCTTTGGATGGTCCTTCCATTTTATTTTGTGATAATCAAGCAGCGTTACATATAGCTGCCAATCCTGTTTTTCATGAACGAACTCGTCACATTGAGATGGATTGTCACTTTATACGAGATAAGATTGTAGATGGCACAATAGAGACCAAGCATGTGGGTACGGCACAACAGTTGGCAGACTTGTTTACCAAACCTCTTGGGAAAGAAAAGTTTTCGAGTATGTTACGCAAGTTGGGAGTTCTTGACATCCACTCTCCAACTTGAGGGGGAGTGTTAGACAAATAAGGAATATGATTGGAGTCCTTGTGTAATTGTATATAATATTATTATTGGAAGAATAAGCCGTCCTACAGCCGTCAAGCCGTCCTACCTTGTCCTACCTACACACTAGCCGTCCTACAGCCGTCCTATAGCCGTCAAGTCGTCCTACAGCCGTCAAGCCGTCCTACAGTCGTCAAGCCGTCCTACCTTGTCCTACCTACACACTAGGACGGCTACCTTGTCCTCTACAGCCGTCCTACCTACACACTAGGACGGCTACCTTGTCCTACCTACACACTTGTATCATGTATATATATCCTTGTAATCTTGTAGAGAAACATAATGAAAAAATAAGCATTCTCTTCCATTTGCATTCTCTTCCATAAGCATTCTCTTCCATTTTTCTACATTCACGTATCAATAACAAATATATTTTTTAGCCTACATACCTTTTTCTACAGAGATGGTCAACAAAAGAAGTGATTTATGTCTAACTTTATGACAAGTTCTCAATCGAAAACGAATGTCTTATCAGATCAAGCAAAGGCGGAAAAATTCATTACCTGTCTAAGTTCATGACAAGTTCTCATGTCAAATTATCTGCATGAGTTATGCATTTAGCGGAATATACATGTCTAAGTTGTCTGAGATGCTGATTGAAACAAGTCAAAGAAATGTACTTACATTTTTTCATTAAGAACAACCGATGAATCGCAGCTTCTTTTCGAATGCATAGAGGCAATTTTGGTCCAACTGCGTTCTCTGGGGTCAGAATCTATCAACAGAGCTGAGATGCAAACATTTCAAGTCAACCATCGATATAGGAAAACTAAACAATAGAAAGGAGGTTCAATATCTTACTTCAAATAACTATTCCCATCATATCCACCGGTGGCATAAAGCACACCTTTGAGTTCTACCGCAGCAAGAGCCATACGCTGGAACAACAAAAGAAGCGCAAATCAAGGGCCACGAGGTAAACTTTTTGAACAAGAAAAACACATCATAGGGAAAGCGACTAAATATATATTACCTTTTGTAACATTGACTGTGTACGGATCCATCGTCCCACGGCTAAATCAAGCATCTCAACATCTGCAAAGCAATCAACTCTGTTCCCATCACCCATTGCAAAAAATTTGTTGTTTGTCGTAGCTGCAGCTAAGCTACCCTTTTTCTCTCTCAGAGAAGGGCACCGCTGTTAGGATTTTGGCTCGTCAAATATGTCCTAGTTGGTTTAGGATTGTTTTAGGAAACGTAGAAGTATACCAATTCTTGTCCTAGAGGGATTAGGAAAGAATTTCAGTTTCCTTATTCAATTTAGGTTTGGATTTCTAGAAGTCTATTTGGATTTCTAGAAGTCTATTTGGATTTGGATAAGTGTTATTTCCTAATCCACTTGGAAATAGGAATTCAATCAGCTTGGGACATGTAAGCCAACCCTATGTCCTATAAATAGGGTGCAGGAAGGCTGATTTTTACAGAGAAAGAAAACATCCAGACAACCAAGAGTTTTGAGATTAGTTCTAGAGTTTGCAAAAGTTCTGTAATCTCTATTATTAATCAAAGGAGCGGTGAGAGAAATCACAACTGGACGTAGACAAAAGTTCTTCCGAACCAGTATAATTCTTATGTGTTTCTAAGTTTTCTAATATTTGCTAGTTTAGTCTATTGTCGTTGGTTACATTAAAGAACAAGCTCTAGTGTGCGGGTTTTTCAACATTTGGTATCAAGAGCTAGGATCAAGGTGTTCTACGATGTCAAAAGGGAAGATGAATGCGGATCAAGTACCTGCGTTAAAGCCCTTTGACGGCAAGGATGACTTCACAGACTGGCAAAGGATGATGAAGAACGTACTGATGCAACAGGATTTGGATGATGTACTCAATGGTGAGAAGCCGGAAAACATGACATAGGCAGCATGGACTAAGGTTCTCTAGAAGGCCAAGAGTTTTATCGAGATCCATCTCACAAGATCAGTTCGGTCACACATCACCGAAAAGATGACTGCCTAGGAAGCATGGGAAAAGTTGGAGAATGTTTATATGGGGAAAACCGTGTCCAATAAACTTTTTCTAACGGATGAACTATTCAGGCTTTGACTAGAAAAAAAGAAAGATATAGGCACAAAAGCACTAATCTATTATTTAAAAAACCAAAAAGATTATATCTTGTTTAAAACAAAAATCATCGAAACAATGTATCACCCTAGAACCCTAAGAATTTCATGGAACTCTGCAACAAATAAAAAAATAAAAAAATAAAAAAGGCAAAAGCTTTTCTTCTTGATCAAACCAGATGATTCAGATAACCAGTACATTTAGCTATTTTCGTGTAAAAAATAAATACAGAGACAGAAAACAATCAGAGAGAGAGGAGAGAGAGTACCGTACAGTGAGTGTTTGACAAGGGTTGAAGGTGGACGAAGGGACTTGCCGAGAAAGGGAACGCCAGATCGCAAAAATAAACCAACTTCAGCTCTTACTTACCTATTTTGGCAATAAAACATACTTGCATTCTTCCAATAGATGATATTTCCAAATAAAAATCATTTCAATGTAGATCAATTAGTCATTCAAATGTATAGAACAAATAATCCATGTATGTACATTTGTTAAAAAACACAATGATAGAATTTGTGCACACGTATCAAACTGTGACAACTAAACTTTGTATGTGCGCTACCACTTTGATTTTATTTTTTTAACAATTAGTGTTCAAGATTATGAATTTAAAGCCTCTCAATAGAGTGAGTTTGAGTACCGCTAGACTAAACGATTATGTACTTTATTAGATGAATTGTCTCAAATATAATAACAACGTATTAAATAAGGCTAAATTTCTTCAATCTTTTCTTCATCTAACATTATTCTTTTCTTTTTTTCTTTCCAAAAGTGAGAAATAAAATTGGGCAATGTCACATGAGTGATCTTGTCGTCTTTAACTTACAGTGTGATTGTGAATAATAAAAAGTAAAAGGACTGATGGATTAAATTCAAGTTGTTCAAAAATTTTTAATTTTCCGGTGAACTTGTCGTTTTTAACTTATTGCTAATTGCGAAAACTAAATTTTCTTTTTTAGGCCATTCAATCAAAGGGTAAAAATTGATCAAAACAAAATAATAAAATATAAATAAAAAGAACTTATGAAAACCACAAAACCAAAAAGCAAAAGAACCATTAGGCCTTAAAGAGTCCAAAAAGATAATGGCTTGAAGTGAGGCTCAATGGGTTAGAGTTGGTCTGTCCTAAAATATCATTAAAATAATTTGGTCTAAAATACAAACGTTTCATTCTAAGTAGTCAAATAAAATTTGCATTAGGAAATGTGATAATTTTCACACTCTGTATTTATCTGTTTGTGCTCACATTATTTTATTTATATAATAAGCATAAATGAAGTGCAAACAGATAAAATTTAAGTGTAAAAATCTACGTTGAAACTTGTTATGGTCTTATAGTAACAACTAGTGGTTTCAGTGATGACTGCTCAATGGTAGACTTACAACAAACTAGTGTTAATTTAAACTATAACTGTGAGTGGTATATACTACAAACAGAAACAACCATTACTTGAGTCTTCAGAGTACAGAATGAGATCGATCAACTTGATTATACAACATTAGATTAGATAGAGCAGGAGAGTTCTTGAGTTTTATCCGACATATATTCATAATTGAAAACTGTAAATAAAAGAAAAAAAGAACGTACACATTGGTACTTACAAACTCAAAGGTTAAGAGAAACAAGCAGCACAAACTAAAGCAAAACGAATTAAAGCATGATACAATCAAACAAGGCAGTCCCAAGACAAGCCAAGTGAGCTGCCAAAACAAAACACAACTCAAAATCAAATCAAGACACAGCAGAAGAAACTTGGAGATAGATGGGAAATATAGCAGACCCAGCCTCCTTGAACATGAGAAATCTTTTGCCAATCTTCGTCGATTTCGCACTAGATTCCCCTCTTCAATTGAGGACAATCCTTTATTTTAACTTCGAGAGGATGCATCCCTTCGGGTAGAGAAACCAATTTTGGACACTCGCAAAGGTCAAGTATTCTAAGGGATGTGAAACTTGTCAACCACTCAGGTAATGCATCCAAGTTTTCACAATCCCAAATACACAAGACTCGTAGGGTGTTAGCAGCTCCCTGCAACCATTCAGGCAATGCCACCATCCTTGGTACTCCAGTAATAAGCAAACTTCGGAGCCTCAATGGAATTAGTTGGTAGTTTCCGTTCGCCAAATCAAGCTGCTCACAATTGCCAATAATTAGAGTGTGTAATGCGCCAAGATAACTCATATCACGTGGCAAAGAGGTTAGATTACCACAATCCCCAATAGAAAGATGCCGAAGTGATTTCATGCATCCCACTCCATTGTCTGGAAAACTTGTTTGCTTTGTAGTTATCTCAAGCCACCTAAGGCTGATCAACTTGCTTATATCTCTAGGCAATTCTTCAAGATTCACACATCCCTCAACACGTAGAATTTTCAAGCTTTGCAACTTACAAACTGCATCAGGGAGTTTCCTGATTCTTTCATTTCCACTTAAATCCAGGTCTCTCAGATGCTTCAAGGAAACAATGGAACTTGGAAAAGCTTCAAATGTTGTATCTCTTAGAAGAAGCGTCCGCAAATACTTGAATCTTGAAAAGCAAGTCTGAAGGAAGGATTCATTGATATCTGTACTTTCCGCAATTATAGATCGCAACCTGTTCCGCTTATGCAAGATTGATGAAACATTTTGTTCAGGTTCCCAAAATGACCAATGTCTAACATTTTCAGAGATTTCTTTGGTGCCTTCAAAGTCTACTACAAAGCACTCATCTTGTGCAACTGATCGTACGAGGTCATGGATAAGGTCATGCATATCAAATTTGCAGTATAGACTAAAATCTTCAACATTTTGAAAGAACGACCTCTCCCATAACTCTTTAAAATATAGCTCACCAATATCTTCCAACTCCAGATTCCCATGATCATGAGATTCAAGGATTCCATTTACCATCCAAAATTTGATCAATAGCCTGCTATCATGCCACTCGTGTGTCCTTGGAAGAAGTGAACAATAAGCAAGACATCTTTTCAAATGGGGAGGCAAATGAGTATAACTGAGTCTCAAAGCAGGTAAAACGTGAGCAACTCCCTCTCTTTCTAATTCCCATATTGCAGAATCCCGTATCATTTTCCATTCCCGCTCATCAGTCTTTGAGTAAAGTTGACATCCTAAAATTTTCACCGCTAAGGGGACCCCTCCACACTTTCCCACAATATCTTTTCCAATTTCAAAGAGGTTTGGATGTTCTCTCTCTTCTCCTCCTTTAAATGCACATTTCACAAACAAGGACATGCAATCCTCTTCCGAGAGATTTTGCAAATTAATGTTTGTCGGAACTGTTCCCATGATGGAAGCAACTGAAACATTACGGGTTGTCACTAAAATCTTACTTCCTAATTTGGCCCCCTCTACCAACAAATCTCTCAACTCACCCCATTTATATGCATCTTCGTTCCACACATCATCTAACACAAGTAAAAAATTCTTATCCTTCAAAGCATCTCGTAGTTTTTCTTGCAACTGATTCAGAGACAATTTCTCACTAATTTTTGTACCCAATACAGAACTAAGAATCTCTTTTGTCAATCTAGCAATATCAAAATCTAGTGACACATACTGCCAAATCCTCAATTCAAAATTCTTAATGACTCTTGTATCATTGTACACCAACTGGGCAAGTGTAGTCTTGCCTAAACCTCCCATTCCAACTACAGGAATAATGGAGACATGATCGTCACCTTGCTCAATCAAACAGTTTACTATCGCTTCTTTCTGAAGCCCTCTACCAACAACCTCCGAAGCACGGACGAAAGAGTGTGTCTCTCTCGCCTTGATCACGTACTTCAGATTGCTATCATGGTCATCACAGTAACCTTTACTATGACTAGTGAGAGAATCAAAGATAAACTTATTGGCTTTAAGCTCTTCTAACCTCTCCCATAACTCTTGGATTTCATGAGCTACCCTCAAACGGAATGCAACAGCATTAGACCGGGAGAAGAAACGACGTACCTTTCTACATGTACCATGAAATTTTTGCACCACTTGCTTTCGCAGGGCTTCACACTCAAACTCATCCAACACATCCTCGGCATCAAGAAACACATTTTTAACTTGTCTGAGCCAACTGCGTAGCTGCTTGTTATTTGCTTGCTTCTCTTCAGCATCCAAGAGCACATCTCTGATGGTGGACATGGTGCGCTCAAGCTTTCTCAGATCGGATTGAACCGCCCATGCCAAGCAAATCTCGTCGTAAGCAAGGGAGCCTAGCTTCTCCGTGAGTCTGACTGCCAAATCAAAGGCAAGTTCAGCCATTTAAGCTGAGTACAATGATGGTGGTTCGTAGTGAAGGTATGGATATATACAAATTGATTGTGAATATGCGTTTAAATAGCCGACGGTGAGGGTTCTACAGTAAAGAAAGATTACTCGAGGTGTAGGGTGGGTGGCATAGGACAATCATCAGAGATTTAGAAAGATTTTAAAAGATTTCCCGTCGACGTCGAGGGGGTTGCCAATAAAGAAGACTACTCGAGCCGTATTATATAATAATTTGGAAGACATCCTTGACGTGTGCATGGAGAAAACTTATTCCCATAACATTTCTGAGAGATTGGAATGTTGATTTCCCATTTATCTAATCCATTAAAAGGACAACGGATTGGAATCTATCGAACGCAGTTAAACGGGCGTGTAAACTGCGGAATCAAGCAAGAGATGAATGATTAAAAACATATTCTTGAGAATAAATAAAGACGAGAAAACCCATTCATCCAATCTAGGGTTTAGGAACTTGGAGCACAAGCTAGTGTCAAAAAAAAAAAAAAAGAATAAAAGATGAACCATATTTTTTTAAATTTGGAATTAATAGTACATTTTTTCTAAATTATTATTATTAAGAGAAATGAGAGAATTCGAAACTATTACAATAATTTAAAAAATGGAAAGTTTCAAACTCGGAACTTTGGGTGGTAACCCAACACCCTATTCAGATGATTCAGATAACTATTGTGTTTAGTATCTCTTTCCTTGTAAAAAATAAATACAGAGAAAACTACTCTGAGTCTTTGACAAGGGAAGTGACCTTGCCGAGAAAGTGAATGCAAGAGGGCGAAAGCTTCACCCCCTTAGTCGCTTGCTTTAATTTCTAGACTTTGATTTGATAAATTAAAGAATAATCGCGAGGCAAAAATAAGAGGAAGAGTGTAACAAGAAAAACAAAAGTGTGAAAATCATAGCAAATTATTTTTCATTCACAGGTTAGTATATGCTCACACTTTTTTCCTTCCAAATGTAGAAAAGTATTTTTCATTCACAAGTTGTGTATGCTGACACTTTTTTCCAACTATTGTTTATGAATTTGAACCATAGCCTCTCCAATTGAGTGAATTAAGCTTGAGTTCTACTAGATCAGATGATCATGTGTTAATGTCACATTCTGGTCCGAGCTCCCATCACATATCGGGCTCGACTCCACCGTAACACGATATTGTCTTCTTTAGGCCCCAACCACGCCCTCATGGTTTTGTTTCTAGAAACTCACACGTGAACTTCTTAGTGGGTCACCCATCATGGGTTTGCTCTTGTCCGCTACTTGCTTAACTTCGGAGTTTCGATGGAACCCGAAGCCAGTGAGCTCCCAAAAAGCTTCGTGCTAGGTAGAGATGGGAATATACATATAAGACTTACAAGATCGACTCCCCTAGAAGATGTGGGATATTACATCTAATACAATATAATCAAGCAAAATAATTTCCGCACCTATTTTTAACTTTTAAATTAAATAATTCAAAAGAAAATAAAAATGTAAATATAATATATATATATATATATATATAAGGTAAACAAAAGGCAATGTGAAAATCAGTTTTCATTAAATATCATAGGGAAATGACTTGGAACTCCCTATTTAGCCCTTTATATTGAATAAAAAACAAAAGAAAGTCGAAGTATAAAAACATGGCGAGAGTGCAAGCGGACATGACTGGAAAAAATTGTTGAGCATGCGAATCCCACATCTAAAATTAAAGAACTCTGCAAAGGCTTGAAAATAGTTGATTCACTCTTCCTTTGCCAATTGATTGCAACGAGGCACCTCAACTTCCTAAAAAAATCACTATCCTTTCTTACGATCAAAAGAAAAGATGATTTCTTCTCGTAAGTAAAAACATTCACAAAACAGATCAATGTACCATTTAGGCACTTATAGAAGAGATTATACGCACCCCAGAAAAAGGTTATGGTAGATTAGTACTAGCTTAATTTGATAATACAAACTATATAATTGTCAGTGGCATATACAATCAACCATGCCTCCATGCCTTCATTCTCCAGCTTCTCTACCCTTGCCTCCCATGTCATGTACCACATACAACTTCTAAGGTATGGACTCCGATTCAACCTTCATACCAAACTTTTAACTGCTGAATTTCAAGCTCCACCTTCTTCTGAAATACCGGAACAGAAATCCAAAGTCACAAGAGGAATAAGATCAATGAAGTCGATTACACAGCATTGACTAATTTCACAGTTTAATCTGCCTTTTTTGTTGTAGCAAAAAATGCAACTCTCAGTTTTTGTTTATTCGTTAATTGAGTTATCTTAATCGGCTTAAAGACCAATGCAGCAGGAACGCCAAAACTCACAGTAAGAAGACAATTAAAACCAGAACTGTTATCGACAAGAGTATGCTCCCGACGATTTCTCCGTACAACAGTTAAACGCAGTCATTCAAACAAAACTTTCATCAGGTCTGGACCAGGGATCCTGTCCGGCAACCTCTTATTTTGCAGATTGAGGAAGAAGCTAATATGAAAGCATAAACCGGGACTTCAATACTCATTTAGTATTATGAATTTTTACTTAGGTACCAATGCAGTGCCACTGATGAGCAAATGCATTCTTAACTTGCTATTTAATGTTGGTTAGATGACTCCGCAGAAGAAGAAAAGCAGAGAAACCGAAATATAGTGAATGTTTAACAAACATAGCATGTGTTACTTACCAGCTTGTGCTCCAATAAACCGATCTTCACAGATTGTTCTTTCTTAGAAGCCTTGAGCTCCTCCACCTCTTCAATCAACTGATGCCAACATAATAATACATAAGAGTGGTTGTAATTAAAACAAAAAAACAACAAGGATACCTAACATTAATTGGATTTATGATTTACAAACTACTAAAATGTTCATCTACCTTGGTTATGATTGGATTCTCAGAGAAGGATCGGGAACTCTCTCTGCTCTTCTGCTCAAATGAGGAGCGAGAACTCTCTGGCCTCTTCTCATCTAAACCCAACGGTGCCATTGACTCCTCAGTGTCCTCCCAGGTCATTTCATTTGAGACAGCACTATCGTCAACATTTCCAGAGAAAGACATGTCTTGACATTCACCGTTAAGATCATATTGAAGAGCCAACTCTTTCAGTTTTCCGTATACCCATTCCTGCTCCACTTGTTCAGCCTCTTTCACATCATATTGGGAATTCAATGCATTATATCTTCCAAATAAAATTGGGGCATCCCAATTCGGACATGAATCACTCAAATGCTCAGTCTCCGAGGTAAGTGGTTCAAGCCATTCAGGTTCCTCTATTGTGTCATGTGAAGTAAAAGCCGGACATTTCTCTTTTGTGTCATGTGAAAGAGAAGCCGGAGGTTGTTCTTTTGTATCATGTGAGGGAGGAGCTGGAAAACAAGCTTTTCTCCAATTCAGCGTACCTTGTGGCACAGAAGTACTTGGAGCAACATTTACAGATGATGACTTAGGTATCTGTGGTACGGGATTACTTGGAGCAACTTTTACAGATGCAAACTTAGATGTCAGCTTGCTTGTTTGCGAGTGATCAAGCTCAAACCAGAAATGACTCTCGGTGTAGTAGTTGTCGGCAATGATGTCTTTATACTCGCTTTCAAGCAGTGGTCGGCATTGCATCCGCGTATGGAACTTAACCTTAAACGTAGGAAACAAAATATATCAGCACAAAAGCCTCATCCTGACTAACTTGTTCTAAATTGCTAAAAGTGCTTTTTGACAACTAAAAGTATTGTGTTTGGCAGAAAAAGTTAAAAGTGCTTCTGGGGCATAGAAGTTTTAGAAAACACTTGGATTTTCAATAAAAATTTCAATGTGTTTCTAACTAACAAAATCACTTTTTATCAAAAGCTCTTATGAGCAAACATTCTTCCTACACAAGCAATCCCAAACAAGCCCTTGTTTACCTACGATATAACTCAGGACAATCACAACGATTTTGAGAAACTATTTATTTTGTACCTGCGCAGGATACTGCGTTCTCTCTGAACCATCAGTGCTCCATCCGTATGGATTGATATTCATTTGCCCAAGGCCAGTAGCCTCAAAAATTCCATGTAGCTTCCTATCGGAATAGTTGAAGAGAAAAAGTGGCAAGCCACGAGTAATGTTCTTCACATACATATAGTGTGCAGCTGGTAAGCCTGGAAGAATGTTGAACATAACTCATGAGTGCATTGACCCGAAACTAAACTAAAACATGAAATGAGCACTAGTATTGCACGAAAGCAACAGACAAAGTTCATCATTTGCAGAAAGTTGTGTGCTTAATAAACTGGCTACACTGTTTTCAGGCTCGCGAAAAGGGAATTTACGTGAAGCTGGCAATGCACTTGCAACACAGATAAGGAAAAACGAATTGGCGCATATTCACTACACAACTGGCTTAAACCAAATTAAAAACCGAAAACAGGAAATGCAGAAGTTAGGAACAAACAAGTAGTAAAGCTAAGAACACTGACCAAATAGTTGTTTAGATAGACATTCGTCAATTGTGAATCTCGTGGCACCGAAGATGACTCCACCAAGGCTATTCCGCCGCAAATTCCTCATGGATGCAGAGTAGGGTGCCATGTCTTGAGAGGAAGATAAAGTAAAGGTCTGTGTCTTCCTGCCAGCCCCCATTTTCGATACAAAGGTCGAAATTATAACGCAAACCTGAAAAAGAAATAAAGATCATGTGCTACATACAGAATCATTTGTGACAAAATACAGTCTACCACCAAATGAATGAAATAGGACTGGGAGGGGGGAATACTCAGAGGTTCCAAGACCTGCATAGACATGAAATTGAAGAAAGGAAAGTGGTTAGGGTTTAACCCGAAACTCTAAAGGCCGTAAGAATTCCGCCATCCAAATACATCAGAAATCAGCCAAAATTTCCAAATGAGTACAGTTATAACGATACTTAAAAGATTATAAACATGGTTGTAGAGAACAAAGAAAAAATGAATGATCAAACGCCATTTTTGAAACACAAAATAGCTTCACAAATTTCAGAACCAGAAGAAGAAGAAAAAACGCCATTTTTGAAAACTCCATCCTCAAAATAACACCTTTTCAGAAGAAATCCCGAAAAATATGCACTACCCATATTTTTATTTACTTCATTAACCCAAAAAGCTGTTACCTTTTAACAAAACCAAGTTCTTGAAAACAGTTTCTAATATAAGAACCCCAAGAATCCCTGAAAACTCTGCAACTAGCCAAAAATTCAAGCTCGTCATCTCGATCAAACCGAGTAACTCAGAGAACCCAAAAACATTCTACCTTTTTGATCAAACAAGCACGTCAAAACAGTGTATTGAGTAAGAATCCTAAGAATCCATGGAAATGTGGAGCTACTACCCTACAATCAACAAGCTCATCGTCTTGATTAAAAACCCGTATGATTCAGAGAGGCAGTACACTCAGTATCTCTACCTTTCCAGAACATTAATTGAGAACTTAAGAGAGAGAGAGAGGGGGGAGAGAGAGTGATTACCGTACCCTTGAGTCTCTGCCAATGGTTTTATGAGAAATGATGAATCTTTCTGCGGGAAACGGATACGAGAAGCGCGAAATGGGACGAGATTGATCCGTCAGTTCATCCTACGGCTCCTATAATCTTATAGTTCATAAAGAACGAACCATAATTGAGAGTCAGCTGTGCTACGTACACACCCGGGCGCACTTTAGTGGGAGGCCCCAAATATGGAAACTCACGAATTGGGTATGTGAAACATTTTTTCTTTGTGAAAAACACACTTTAATTATGTTTGGACTGTTTTTTGGGTGCGTTTGACTCTTTTTTTTTTTTTTTTTTTTCAAATGTTCACACTTATTTTTACTTTTTTTATACATCTCTTATTAATGTATGTCTTTTGATTTCTTTAATTTAGTTGATCTAACAACTACAAATTAAAAGATTGTGTAGGAAGTAAAAAGAAATATGTCGATAGCACACCTCTTTTTTTTTTTTTGGCCCAAAATATGAGGCATCCCACATTCTAAAGGGCAGAATTAAATTTCATTAGGGTTTGGAAGACGAAAGACATTTCAATCTACTTCTCATCACGGTCAAACTAATGGTACACGTGCTCACAAACCTTTCAACCAAATAATCATTTGTGCTTTTGTCAGGTTTCGTGTCTCAAACACAAGACAAGAGAGCAAACTTGACTTGAAATTCTACCACATTTAACTAGACCACTTGTCATAATTTATTTAATTATGTTCATCAATTATGTTAAAATATTTAATTTGATGGTAAAAACTAAAATAAAAAGTATGCAAGAGAGATTGGCAAGTGAATGTCCACTAATTTTCTTTTCTTTGGAAAATTAAAATATTTACAAAAACACTTGCTAAATTGACTGAAAAAAAATAAATTACAAATTTGAATGGTTAACATATCATTAATTTAAATTGTGAGTATGACCAGTTCATTAATTTAAATAGTAAATTGATCAATTTTGTAAGATTTTTCAAAATATTTTTATAACGGATCAAACTTCCTATGTTTAATATTGTTTTCTTATTCGTGTGAGTCAAACATAAGACATTTTTCAATCAAGTGGAAATTCAGTGCGCTACTAATCACTTGCATTGTACTAATCCTTTACAATATGTGTTGAGAGGTGCTACTTAGAAAAATTATCATGCACTTCTCTAAATGGTTATGTAAATGTATTAAATTTAAATAGAGGAATAACATTATTAAATTTAAATTGAGGAATAACATTCACATGTGATCCATGTGGGGCCAAAAGTCTGATGGTGAGCATTAAAATTTTGTGAAACAAGGAAAAGAAAATAAAAGGGAAAGCTATTGACCAAAAAAGAAAAAGAAAGGGAAAACGGGATGAAATTCTGAGTTTGTACTTTGATGTAGGCCATAAATGGTTTTCGTAGTTATAAGGTATTGAGAAGATAGTATGTGTGGTAAAAAAATTAAATTTAAACTCATGTGGTGACATCTGTTAGAATTTATGCTCACAATTAAAGTTTTCCGTCATTCTTTTGTAAATAGTCTATCCATGAGTCTCACGAGTGAGGTTAAGATAGTCATTTCATCCATTCCATTCATTGCTCATAACCAAAACTCTCATTCACAGGTGCTCCCTATTCCGAAGCAATGAAACCGTGAATTGAAGTCGAATCTGATTATGACCACGGGAACCATTCCGATTGGGCCATAGTTGGAGAAACTATTGGCCAAAAAAGAAAAGAAAAGAAAAGGGAAAGTTGGGATGATATTCTGAGTTTGGATTTTGATATATAACTATTATAATAAATTAAAATATTGAAAGTTGTGCGTCTAAAGTATGAGAAATTTTTACATTGTTATAGTGGTGTTATTTATTAATGAAATCAATATAAGTTTTTGCTTACATATCTTTAACTCATTAGCAAGATGTCACGTGTCAGTTTACTCGTGTCGTATAAGTCATTCTTTTAAAATAACCAAATTCAAGTTTCATGTAACTTTACATTGCCTATGATGACAGTAGATACTACTAAGCTGTCAGTCTCTACTTAGTCTCCATCACCGTCGTAGGCGTTGGGTAATGCTCTTTTAAGTTAGAAGTTAGGGAAATTAACCTAAATGAGGATTTTACACATTTTGATTCTTCAAAAAAAAAAAAATAATAAATAAAACAAAGAATTTATACATTTCACGTTCAAAACTCTCATATTTTTTAAATTATTGTAATAATTTTGTTAATAATAATAAATTAAAAAACACGCACACACATCGATCAAATATTGACAACAATATTAATTATTGACGAAATAATCGATAAAATCCCCAAACAATTGAGATTTGTATTTCCATCATTTCATCCAATTTTTCAAGAGTATCATTCACCCTAAATACTCATGATAAGAAATCGACTCTCGCATTTCTTATTTTCCAATTTTACCTGTTATGGAAAACCAACATAAAAATGCAGTTTCATCTTGTGCTATATGTTTTCCATCTCATCGAAGATTAATTCGCATTGTTGTTGCCTGGGCAATTTTCTCTATGTTTGGGTGGGTCCTGGACTCATATACTCCAACATGGATCATCGATATACTTCTTGGGCCCAGTCCAATGTTTCTCACCTGGGCTGGAATCACAAATATTCCTTATAGGCCCTGTTAAAACCAAGCTTGTATCTTTTGGATCATACCTTTCTTGATTTTTTTTTTCTCTTCAAATGCGGTATTTTAAACTCCACGTAAGAGAGAAGGCGCACTATCTTGATCATCTGGTCTAACTTACCCTCAAATTGTGTAAAAAAATGTGCTCATTTACAACTTTTTCTCCGATTTTTTTCAAGTGCCTACAAACACTCAATATTGACAAATATTTAACTGTTAAATTTGATTCAAAGGGCTAAAGTGTGTGACCGAGAACTCTTAGATCAAATCCGACGGTCAAATATGCATTGGCCATGATTGTCCGTATGTATTCCTTTGCTTTCTTTTCTTCACTTTATCCATTATTTTCTTACTGGGTGCCTGTATTTGTTCAGTTTCTGGTTGTGAAGTTTGGTCAAATCAAAATTCAATGGCTATGTGAGGGAGGAATCGGAGTGTATGAAATTGGGAGTGAGACAAAGAGTCTGGGAGAGTGGCAGGGTTACATCTATGTCAATCCACTCAATCGGTCCAATCAGTCAGTCACTGAATTTTTTTTAAGGTCCAGTCCATCTTTACATTTTTATTTACCAAATAAAGCAACACACTGATAGCGCAAACTTTTTGTGATCACTTATTTTTATTTCTCGTACATTCGTATACTTATTTTTATTTCTCGTACATTCGTATACTTATTTATTTTTGCAGTAGTTGGAGTGAATAAGTAGAAGGTGATTCAGTAAGACAAAACAAAATCGGTGTATAAAAAACAGCGTGCAAAAATTACTATTCATTCAGAAATTACAGTTCAGAGTTGCTATTATATCTTTCGCAATCCTTTTTCATTTGGGAATTTTTTGTGTGGTTGATAATTGGAATGCATAAATCAAGGCAAACTTGAGGACAAAAACTATGAAAGAAGTATGACATAGGAAAACATTTTTCTTCAATAATGCGTAACATTGAATCGTGTGTAAATATATGATTGAGAATGAAAATAACAGATCGAAGAGTTAAGAAAATTAAATTTAGTAGTTATGACATCCGTAGTATTGAACAAAATCAAGAAATTGTAAAGGTAAATGGACCAATTTTCAGCAACGGTTTCATACGGAAAGAGGCCAAGAACTCTCCAAGTTTAGCATTGGGTACGAAAAGGGTTTGAAATTCTGTCCACCAAGCCTTGACTATTAACCCCCATGGTCCCATTATAATGTCCAACTTTATCATTTGGTACTATAACTTGGAGGCAGATTGTCTGTCTTTCTGTTTGGATATTCTTTCTATCTCCTTCTATTTTGAATGGTCACGATTAAATCACGTCAACATTTTATATTGATTTTCTTATAGAAATAATAAGACAAAAAGCAATAAGAATATAAAATGTTGACGTGGTTTAATCGTTACCGCACAAATATGAGGGGATGAAAAAAACAATCTTCCATTTGTATATATCCACTATGTTTCGACAAACATAATTCAAAGAGCAATGATAGGCTAAGTCTGTCTCGCCCGTTATTTAACTCTGGTAGTTGATACATGTGAAGTATATTTAAAGATTTTTTTTCTTTTTTAAAAAATAAATCAGTTAGTGGATTCGTTAAATCAGCCCATTTTTTCGAAGATCAAGAAAACTCACAGTTTATATGAAAGGTTTTTTAACGTCACTAATTATATGTAATTATATTTTATCTTTTTTATCATATAATTGATCATTTAAAATATAAATATATGATTATATACAACGATAAAACAGACTTTTTCCGAAAACAGAGCATACAGGTTTGGGTTTGGGCGTGTTTGAAGAAGGATGAAGGCTAGGGTTCAGACGGCTGACATCAACAGTTTATAGACCTCCATTATTGAAACTTATAAATTGAAATGAAAAATACTTTTTTTAATAATTAATGCCAATGCTACAAGAGTATGGCTATCATGAAATCCACATATATCCACAGCAAATCGGGCATGCCCCAGTTGGTGTAAAAAACACTGCCCCCCAATATTTCACCAAAACGAAACCTCCTTGGTTTGAGACTCCCTGCAACTCTGCAAAAACCCTATTACTTTTATAGCAAGTTTTAGTTCAATGGGTCACCACAAATATTAAAATTTAAAATAAAAAAAAACAATTTGGCCCAATTAGAGTATTGATCCATTCAAAATTCGAGATGATTTATTATTCAATTTGCCGCAACGTGAGTTTTTTAGGTGGTATTATTTAAACATATTTTTTTAATTTACGATTGTCAGATCAAATAAATTAAATAGAATTAACGGATAAAAATTAATAAAAAATGTGTTGAAGGTAAACTCTCATATCTCATTTACCTTTTTAAGCTTTTTAGTTTTGATTCTGAGACCTACTCTTATCCCAACTTGCTTTAAACTTTGGGCCAAAATGAGTTTTAAACCAAAACTCATTTTTGGGACAAATTGAGATCATAATTCCCCCTAAGTCAATGGGTGCTCATCATATATGTGTATTTTTATATATATATTTATAAATTCATTGAATCAAACCGCTAAGACCTAACATAATTAAATTCAATGGTAAAAAAAAAATTAACAGTCCAAATTTAAATCCAATGACTAAAATAAATTAAAAAAATTCTTTAATGTGTTTATACTTTCATAGTGTTCCACGAGTTATCGTGTTGGTTTAGTGATTTTTTAATATTTATCAAAATCTAAATATTTTTAGGTTAAATGTTCATAAAATTTAATTAGAATAGTCTATATAATTTTTTTTTTTAATTATTTAAATAACAAAGGATCCTAAATTCATTATTTTATAATCTCAGATTAAAAATTTGGCCGGATAAGAACTTAAATTTCCTACCTTAGAAGTTTTAAATTTTAATCCAAAAGTTAGATATGGTCTAAACGGGGCGTTTGTTTGCCCTCACTGAGTGGGACTAGATTAGACTGAACTAGGTGTTAGTGTAGTGTCATGTTTGTTAGAGGAAGGGACTAGCTTTAATGGGATTAAACCTCACTCGCCTCGACTATGGGGCTTGCTAGATAGTCTTAGCGAGACCCCTCGAATACCACCGGATTGCTAAGACCCTTATTTTCTCTCACATTGTCCCACTCGACTCCTTGCTGGACCATCCCAGGACCACCGCCGCGTCCTCATAAATCACAGCATCCTCTGCCACTTTCTCTTCTTAGTTGCTCCGTGTGTCGTCTCTCCCTGCTTCGCCGCTCTCATTTACTTCTTCCTCACTACCTCACACATCAAAAAACCCAAAACATCCAACCCCAGAATTCGAAACAAAAAACAGAAATTTTTTTTACAAAATCGTTGTGCCTCTGAAACCCAATCGCTCTATAGCCGCACATCAGTCATTCCAGCGCCTCCAAAATCCAAATCGCTCCATGGGCTCTGTTGATTGTATGATTTATTCGTTTTGCTTGGCTGTGGGAGGATAAACTTTTGTCGATGACGACTGGAATGAGCACCAATACTTTATGTACTAAGAGGGAGAAAGAGGAAGTGAAGATTTGAGAGAAAGTGAAGAGGGGGAGGTGTGTCTCTACAAAATTGTGAGAGAGAGAAAGGAAAGGGGTTTCAGGAAGGGTATCTGTTATCTTCTAGAAAGCAATGGCAGAAGCACGATTAAAAAAAATGTAATGGCAGAAGATATTTTTATAATATAATAGTTATTTTGTTATTTTTAAAATTTGAAAGTGAATTAAAATAATAATAAAATATTATGGGTCTTAAAAATATTTTAGTCTGTAGTTTAGTCCGACAACGCACCAAACGCTTCACTAAGACCTGATTTGGTACTGAGGTGATTCTGAAAAAAACTGGTATAAAAAAAAAGCCGGGAGCTGTTTTTGTGTTTGGTAAACATTCAGCTTCAGCTTTTTCTCACAGTTTTGGGTGAAAAAAAGCCAAAAACAATAAGCTGTAAAATCCAGCTTTGAAAAACCGGCTATTTTTCACATCCGTTTTACATAAAAGTTTACCAAACACTATAATACTGTTTTTTTTTTCAAAAGCACTTTTGCAAAAAAGTTTACCAAACACTCTGCTGCTTTATTTCACAGCTGCTTATTCTCACAGCACAGCAGAAGCAGCTTTTTTTTCAAAGCACAACAATACCCAACCAGCCCTAAGCTAGTCCAGCTTAGTCTAGTCTAAGCCAGTACAACTTAGTCTTTGTATCTATTTCAGTCTGAGATACTTCGTAACAAACGTACCGTAATGGTATGTTATCCAAAACTATCAGCGTTAAAGATACATTAGACGTTAGTTTACGTTGAAATAAATTCATGATAAGTATTCACAACTTTTCAGTTCAGGAACCGACTAAATTTCAAAGATCCATGTTCCGGTTTTGTCTTTACTTTTAACATTTAATCAAGAAAACCCAAAACCTCATCTGCAAAATCAGAAATATCTGAATCTTTGGGTGGTAATGGGCTTCCTTTCCTCTGAGAAACCCATGAGGGAGGAACTGCCAAAATTGAAAGATAGGTGGTAAAATGTGTCCACTTATTCAAAAGGTTTCTACTTTACTTGCTTTTGTTTCTTTCTTTTTCTTTGTCTAACGCTGCACCGTGTCGCTCTGCAGTACTGTATTAGCTGTAGCCCCTTCATATACTAATGTTCATATACAAATGTTGGATTGGAATTTGGAGAGAGTTAAAAAATCATAATATCTTTGGAAGAAAAATAGAATTTTGGTGGGATTGAGCGGATTTGTGGTTTAATTTCCTGTGATTAATCTGATGTTCTTTTCAGGTGTGGCAGGCTGTTATGTTTTGTTTTTGGATTAAAAGCATGTTTAAACTTCTAGTGGCCGCATTTCACATGCAAATCACTTTATTTGTTGTTATGTTATGTCATGTTTTTTAATTCAATTTCTTTGCTTAATTTCACAAATTAGGAGAAGTTCTTATTTACGATCGGTGGTATATAATCCTCTGCCATAAAAATTTGGGTCACAGGTTGTGCTCGGTAACTCAATAGAACAAGTTGAAGTATCGTCTGTGTGCAGTATAAATTCTATTGGTCATGTGTTATAATTTCTCACTAGTTCGAAGTAAAAATAATGAGAATAAAGAGTTACTTTACACCCTCGTAGTTTAGGTTCAACAACAATTTGAACGTCATTAAATGATCAATTTTGATAGAGAAATAGACAGTTGGCAGAAACGTAAAAATGCATCTCAAGACCTAATTTGGAGGACTCGAATGCAACTCGAACTATAGTTCAAGACCATTAATGTAAGTAATCCTAAAAGAGGTGATAATTAAAGGGTTTATTAATCAAGTGGGGTGGCAGCACAAGTCAAAAGTGATTTGGCTCACCCCCGGAAAAGTAGAAAAGAATGATTTACTTTGATCATTTTTTTAATTAAACATTAGCTTTCACGGTTTTCAAACTAATTTAATGTCAATAAACTCTAGTTTATCCTTAAAAAATCTGTACGTTTAATATGTCCAGATGAGATTTTTTAAGGTTTAAATGTTGGGAGCATTTTTAATCATCATCATAAACTATAATGTATGCTCACCATATACCCAATTAATTGACCCATGTTATTTCACTTAATCTTGGTTAATTTTTTTTTCAGAAATAAAAAACTAACATTTAATATGAAAGTTAACTGAAGTTAGGTAAAAGGACATGCGTTAATTGATTAGGTGTATAGTGAGTCAATTAAGGACATTTCCATCTAATTTTTGTAAAAAAAATTATAAATTATAAATTATAAATTATAATAAATTTATTTATTTGATTTAAAATATTTAAAAATGAAATAAATTTAAAAATTATTCTTCTCCCAACTTCCCGACCCTCTCCCTAACATTAAAAGAAAAATTATTCCCCTTCCACATAAAATATAATTGGTTGATTTGAAAAAATAATTTCTAACTAAATATATTATAAAATTGGTATAACAAGTCGTGTTCACGACACATTGAAAATTTTCGTCAATCGCAGGCCTGGGTTGTTTTTTAAAGCACATATATGGATAGTGCCATATGGTTCATAGTTTTTAGGATAATACTTCATATCATCATTGCTATAAGCATGTATTTTGTATAGATAATGCTACAATTCAAAGAACTAGCTGATCCACATAAGAGTTAGTGTATACATTTGTCTCTACTTCTACTATTTTACACAGAAAATTATCTTTGTTAATTTGATATTCTCCTTAAATCTACCTATTGTGTAAACAAAATGCTCGATAAAATGTCTTAAATAAGTTGAGGTAAGATAGGTAGCAAATGACAACTAGGGAAAAACATTGTGCATTATTTATGTCTAATACATGGATAATCGGTGAAGTTGAAACACTTTTATTGTTGTGCTCAACACATAGATAATCTGCTTTGATATTATGGACGAAATTAATAATTAATCCTAAAACCAATTGGCAATAAAAAATGATTGAACTCCTTATGAGTTCTCAGTACGAGTTTCACACTCTTAACACATAATAATTTAAATAAAATTTTTTGAATCCACCACTACCAAATTGGGATATCCCATCTGAGACTAACTTTTGAAGTACGGAGCATGATTTTCAATGATTTAGAGCTTGGGTTGGTAAAATGATGGATGGGTCCTAATCCCATGGTTTATTGCTAAACAACCATATGCCTAAGGATAATAGGATTCAATATTTTACTGTATATGGTGTTGCATTTTTATTCATACGTCCTATATTTGAAATTTCATTTTCTACTAAATTACGGTAGCAATTTTGAATTATTTCCGTCTTCTTAATAACAATAAAATAAAAAATCAGATCCCAAAAATTTCTCAGTAACCTCCTTGTCTGTTAGGTTATATTTTTCCTCAAATCCTATGCAAATTATTCGGTGTTTCTTTAAAAGTGGGACCGAAAGGTCATTGCCCAATTCTTTTCAAAGTCTGTGGTCTTTGCCTTCACATTTTCAGGCTTACTAGTGGTAAAGGGGCAACCTGCAAAACATAGCTCACATGCTTACATTTTGCATGACATCATCTGTATATAAAGTGAATAGACAAAAAAATAAATATTCTTAATTTTAAAACTTTTTTTCTCTAATTAACTTTTAAAATAAAACAATTTATTTTAAAACATTCAAATTAACAGAATAAATTATTCATGTAGTCGCCATTTCTTCTTGGAGAAAGCTTGGTTGCTGAAAAAATCAGCAGCAGCTCTTGTTACCAGCGAATCACGAATGAACACATGTCCAAGTTGTGATTAAAAAATTAATTACTTAGACACGTGTCCACTCGTGATCTGCTAGCATCAAGAGTTGCTGCTGATTTTTCAGCAACCAAGCTCCGTCCTTTCTTCTTTTGCTTTCGTTTTTAATAAAAAAATTTTATACAAAAATAAAATGAATAAAAATTACAACACAGAGGATTTTTACTGTTCGATTTCTTATAATAAATCTTCATGGTTTAAATTTTTAAAATTAATATTTATTGTTCATTTATCAGGCAATTCAATAGTTTTGAATTATTAGGATTTAGGAAGAAAAATTTTGAATTAGCTATGAATTATTGAAGAAAAATTTCTCAAAACATACGCAAATATCTTTCCGTAAAGGGACATGATTAACTTGATGAGCATGATTTTAGGGAGAAATTGATCCTTGTCAAGGAACGAACAAGTGTGCTTTGCAGCTTTGAGGCGTGGGAACGCGATTGGGCCCACAGAAGACTGATAAGAAAAAGAGCTAAACCAAATAGGCCCACTGCCCCAACTCCTCACTATGGGCCCCACCTTCCTACGCAACGATCCCGTGCCCTCTTCCCCCCTCCCCCGGATGAAATCCTTCAATTATTATGACGCTTTTTTTACTCGGCTCACCCCCTCCTCGGCTCGGCTTTGTTCCCTCGAAAACCTAAACCGCCACCTCAAGGTATCGTTTGGTACAGGACGGAACGGAATGTGACGGGACGGGACGGGACATGATAGGTCGGAACGGAACGGAACGGGAGCAAAGATGCCCTCGGATGGAAACAAGGAGGAAGAAGAAAGAGACGGAGAGGTTATAATTTTGTGTTCCACAGATGTGGAACGACTCGTTCCAAGGGGTGAGGTGGAACGAAAATTCACCCAAAACTAGTCCCGTGGAACAGCTCGTTCCACCGTTTTAGGCACACCAAACGTGAGACAGAACGCCTTGTCCCACTCTGTTCCGTCCCGTCCCACGTACCAAACGGTACCCAACGGCACGTGCAACCCACACCATTCAAATTTTGCCACTGCTGCAAGTACACCCCAACTCTATTTCCCAAGCCGCTTTTAAAACTTCAAACCCAAAACCGCGGCTCCTTCAACAAATCTCTCTCTCTCTCTCTCTCTCTCTCTCTCTCTCTCGCTCTTCCAATCTCTGTCTTTCTCTCTCTAGACTCTCTATCTCCTCAAATCCCTGTCTTTTTCTCTTTTGTCCGCTTCTGTCTCACCCCCTCGTTCTATCTAATAACACTCCAGAAGAACCTCTGAGCTCCCAGATAATCGAAACCAGACCTCCTCCTCTGGTACCGCAAACCCAGAACACCCAGTAACTCCAGCTGCATTTCCTCATTTGGGTATCTCTCAAAACCCCAAAATGGACCAGAAAACCCCTCTGCAAGCCCTCCCGGAAGCCTCCCCAAAACCCAGCAAGAAAAGCTTCGTCACGTCCCTAATGTCCCCCCGCACCCCCTCCTTCCATGAAGACACCTACTTCGTCTCCAACCTCAAATCCTCCGAAAAGAAATCCCTCCAAGAACTCAAAGACAAGCTCGCCGCCTCGGACTCCTCCTCCGCCACCATGTGGGGCATTCCCCTTCTGGGAAACGACGAAAAGGCCGACGTCGTCCTCCTTAAGTTCCTCCGCGCCAGGGACTTCCGCGTCCCCGACACTTTCACCATGCTAACCAAATGCCTGGCGTGGCGGAAGGATTTCGGCGCCGACGGCGTCGTGGAGGAGGACTTGGGGTTCAAGGAGCTGGAGGGGGTGGTGGCGTACATGCACGGATTCGACAAACAGGGGCACCCTGTTTGCTACAACGACTATGGAGTTTTTAAAGATAAGGAAATGTATGAGAGGACTTTCGGGGACGATGAGAAGCTGAAGAAGTTTCTGAGGTGGAGAGTGCAGGTTCTTGAGAGGGGGATCAATGCCCTGCACTTTAAGCCAGGTGGGATCAATTCGCTAATTCAGGTCACTGATCTGAAGGACATGCCTAAAAGGGAGCTCAGGGTTGCTTCCAACCAGATCCTCTCTCTGTTTCAGGACAACTATCCTGAAA
Source organism: Pyrus communis (assembly GCF_041283825.1). Classification (NCBI taxonomy): domain Eukaryota; kingdom Viridiplantae; phylum Streptophyta; class Magnoliopsida; order Rosales; family Rosaceae; genus Pyrus; species Pyrus communis. Next base: position 5,495,416 of record NC_142576.1, on the reverse strand, counting down.
TGGTTGCAAGAAAGGTAATTTGATTAATGTCTTAATTGTTTTCTACTGGGTTTTTTATTTGGCTTGGTGGACTGTAGTTTTGGAGGTAATTCTCAATTTACTTGCTAACTTAATTGTTCAAAATTTTAATTGATTTTTTGTGGGGTTTTGGTTTGATTTACTGGGATGTAATTTTTTGAGGTAATTCTGATGTGGGTTTTACTTGCTTCCTCAATTAATGTAACAATTTTAATTGATTTCTTGTGTGTTTGTAGTTTGATCTATTGGGATGTATGTAATTCTGATGTGGGTTTTCGATTTGAATTGGGCTGTAGTTTTTGAGCTAATTGGGGGTTTTCTTCCAGATTTTCATCAATGTGCCGTGGTACTTCAGTGTTTTGTATTCGATGTTCAGCCCATTTCTGACTCAGAGAACAAAGAGCAAGTTTGTGATGGCCAAGGAAGGAAATGTTGCAGAAACACTATACAAGTGAGTCCCCTTGTCATCGAACCCTTTTCTGCGAAGGCGTTATTGTTTCTGAACCGGTTTTTTATTCCTCCGCCAGTTTTCCATTTGTGTTTGGGGTTTTGAAACAGTTTCTTCTCTTCTGTACTCTGTACAATTAGTGGCTACTCACTAGAAATAGGTGTTTGTTGTTCTGAAACAGGTTCATAAGGCCCGAGGATGTTCCGGTTCAGTACGGAGGCCTGAGTCGACCGAGTGATGCGCAAAACGGCCCCCCCAAACCAGCTTCCGAGTTCACTGTCAAAGGAGGAGAGAAAGTGAACATACAGATTGAGGGGATTGAGGTTCATAAATCTTCTGCATTATTGTTACAACCCTTCATTTTAAGCTCTATAAATTAGCGATTTAAACGCGATTAATGTTTGTTAATTTTTTGTATGTTGGTGTTGAAATTGATTAGGCTGATGCAACAATCACATGGGACATAGTAGTGGGAGGGTGGGACTTGGAGTACACTGCAGAGTTCGTGCCTAGTGCAGAAGGCAGCTACACTATCCAAGTGGAGACGCCAAGAAAAGTGATGCCCTCTGAAGAAGCAATCCACAGCTCCTTTACTCCTAGTGAAGCAGGCAAGATGGTTTTCTCAGTTGACAACTCTGCCTCCCGCCGGAAAAAAGTAGCTGCCTATCGCTACATTGTCTGCAAATCTGCTCCCGTCTAGAGCCAACTTCACAACTAGGAGGGGGCATAATTTGTTATAAACTCGTAGTAAGGTTTTTGCTTTTGCATTTTGCTTTCTATGTCCATTTTCGAGGGGTTTAGGTTGTGAACCCTGTTTTTAGTCTGCTTGAGAGTACTAGTATTGTAATCTATAAAAAGGATGGCATGATATATATCGTTTAATATAGAGGAAAACATATCTATTGACTTTGGTTTGATACCACTCTCATTTCTTATTAGTGCGTTTGGGCGAGTGGCTTTAAGGTTCCACGGAACTTGAGCTAAATTCGCCGCAGCTAGAACTGAATGCGGGAAGTATGGAAAAACATCTCGTAATGTATTCAACCAGAAAATAGGTGGTAGCTCTGTATATCTTTTATTTTTATTTTTATGGCGGTATCATTCCCAGATCAATCATGCAACAACTATTGCTTTATTTCATAGGAATCTCCATTCACCTTTCTTTTTATATTTCTGGCCTGGCCAATCAGTCTTTGTAACTTTTAGTTACAAGCGATCAAGAAGATCCTATCCAAAAGGCTGAGTCGACTTTTTACTGTCAAGTTTTAAAGAGATCTTTTGGGACCAAATACGAGCTGATTTGATCGGTCGAAAGAGAGATTTTCTCTGCAGTTTGAATGCGAACTGCAAAGATTATGATAGTAAGGAGTCGGCTCAGCCTTTCCTAACCCTTCCAAAAGCCTGAGTCGACTTCTTACCATCGTAATCTTTGAGTCGACTTCTTACCATCGTAATCTCTAAAGAGCCACTAAAATAACTAGATAAAGTTACTTAAAATTGCCTATATGCAAATTATTGGAGAGAACTTTCAAATGAAAGATTGATAGGTGTCTTCTTGGAAGTCCCTTATTTAGTGTGTTTGCGGTGCGTTTGTAATGTTCGAGTTGCGGCTTTCTAGGCCTTGAGTTGGTAATGCTCTTGTATATTTTAAAAAAACCGAGTCAAAAGTTTCATGAGAACTTTAAAGTCGTTCGTTCAAACACAGCATTAAGTGTGTCTACCTGCATCGAAGAAGATAACATTTTTTTTGGGGTCTTTGGGTAATGGTAAGGAGGAGGAGAGATTCTTAAATATAACTTGAAAGTTTTCTCAAAGGCAATAAAAATGTGTAAACGCAAATACATCTGGGAGAACTTTCAAATGATGCATTGAAAAATTGTGTGATGAGAGAAATAGAAAGACGACTTTTCACTTGCATCCAAGTTTTTCTTGGAAGGAAGAGCTTTTGCTGGTGTGCAGCTGGTTGATTTGCCTAATGGCTCCAAATAATAGTCACTGCTGAATTATCATATATGTCTGGGAAGCTTGAAACTTGAAAGAGACGGATTAATGGTGACAATATTTGCTTTGATTTGCTGTCGCTTGTTGTACAAGATATGGGCGGAGGAGGAGTGTTGGGACTAACAAAAGATAGCAGAAGTGTGGATGATAGATATTGATCACACTCTGGGGGCCCCTGGGTTTGTTGCCTGGGCCTCTAGAATCTGCATTGGGTTTTCGGAGGTTTGCCAAGGAAAATTATATCTTTCGAGTTAAGAGATAAACAAACATATACATCTTATTGCACTGATTGAAAGCGTTTGTAGTGATTGAGTAATATATTATCATGTAAATATGTTTAGATTCACAATCTAATAAGAAAACATTTCGACATATGTAAATATAAGCTGATGCTGATCAAGTTCATCAACTAATAGTCCTTGTAAAGAAAGGGTAATGGTAATGCTAAATAATATTTTCTAAATTACAAAATTGTAAGATACAATAACAGAAGAATGTGTCTATGTATTTCTCTATTAATAGGTGTACTCGTCTTACTATCTCGTAACAAAAAAATACTTATGTTGTCAAACTAGAATTGTGTTCGCAATCGAGAAGGCGATAACAAGCACAAAAACATTCGAACTAGAAACTTGGCTGAATCCATACATGTGGTGATTCCAAATAAGGAACCGAGCAGATGTACTGGATGGTTATATCTTTCAAATTGGTATATATAGCTCTAAACTTGGCACTCGTCACCACTACAATTCGAAAGTACATACAATTGGCTTGAATTGAGAGCAGTCCTACACTTCAATAGAGAACGAAGAACTATTGAATCTCAAGAACATGGTATTATTCCCTAAGTTTTTTACCTTTCTAATGTACAAGATTTTAAGATAAGACAACCAATTTGACGAAAGAAAATGTCTTATATATTCTTCCGCTGTCAGACTATTGAAACAACGTATACTTATGTTGTTAAACTATATTCACGTTGACAATTTGATGAGCATATAAGGATACATAGCAACAAGAAAAAAAAGAAAACCACTACTAGCAACAAAAGGGCAAAGCATGACTCCCGAAAAACACAACAAATCACCAAAAATAAAAATAAAAAATCAATATATCGTCATCTACTAGAGGTTATTATCCCAAATTTTTAGTAGTGGTCCATAGAAGATGGAAAAATCAAGCAATATAAGGAAGTGTGTTCTAATGCTTATTAACCACATTCATGGATCACTACTAAAAATTTGGGTCAATGGTCACAAATTCATTCGCTATAGTATGCTTATCATCCTAAATTTTTAGTAGTGATCCTTGAATATGGTTAATAAGTATTAGAACACGCTTCCTTATATTGTTTGATTTTTACATCTTCCATACTGAGGTCTCAGCACGACAATGATTAGTACGTCATTTTGTGAAGTAGATGCGATTGGCTTCACATCCAGATAGTCTGAAGCCTCAACAGAGAATGAAGAAGAACATTCACCCAAGTTGTTGACCTCAGCGTTTGAAATTCTGTAAGATATCACCACCATGGCATTGGCACCTTGAAAACCCAACACCTTCGTCGCCGAACACTCCAGGTTTCACCTAGGAACAATCTCTGTCTCCTGATCTCCAAAATCTTAACATCGAACTTAAATTAAAAGCCAGGAGTACGTAATCAGACGTCCAAGATGGGCTTGATGATAAGACAGATTCGTTTAATGGTAGTCGAATACATCACAATTAATATGTGGAAGTTTTATTTGTGCACGGCTTAAAGGATGCAACAGCGTAGTTCCTGTTTCTTTATCCAGTTTTGATAAAGTCAGCAACCATCCAAGGGAAGAACTAAAACGCCTTCTCTGATCGACTTCTGGGAGACAAGGTTCGTAACATAAGCAATGGAAAGTGCCTCGATCAACTGGTAAAGTTGTTTTTCGTCGCGAATGATCTCCTACTCGTGGCTAGCTAGGTTTTTGTTTCTTGGGTAGGATTTTTATTTAGGTATTTCAATTTTCAATCCACATGTTTATCTGGGTAAATAACACCAAACGACGTGTGACCGTGGCACCAAACAAAGCTTCAAGGTAGAAGCCAACTTCGTATATTTCATATATTTTATATATCAGTATTCCTCGTTGAAATTGCACTTCTAACTTCATGGTTAGACAAATATCTACATGTACTCTTTTCTCCTAGCCAATTCTAAAAGCAGAATTTGTGGCTGCACTTTTTCTTTCGAATTTGGCAGGAAGCTGAAATTGTACCTTCCGAGAGATGTTCGATACATATTGTTGGTTGCTAATCCTTAACCACTGTCGCAAATGGCTCGATTTAAGGCCTCATCGCTGAAGCTAATTAATCAATGAGCTTCAACCTCTTCGTAATCCTTTGATGTTTTCCTCCGACTCAAACCATTAGAAAATTGAGGAAGCTTCAACATGGTATTTACTCTGTCAACACCTTTAATGGCTTTCCACTCTTCCTTTGCGTCTTGTGAGACATTACAGTTCAACACGGTATCCTTCTCATCCTCCATCATCTTGCTGTTGATCTCGGATGCAGGGCCTCCCTGATCGCTTGCAACATTCGATCTTTTGCTATAGTAAGAAAGGGAAAGCTCAGAGTCATTTCCTTTGCCTACACGGCTCGCATGGGAATCGGATTGTGTTAATGAAGAAGCCGGTTGGTCCTTCAGGAACAAGCATATAACTGCACAATCATCAATTTTCGATTGGGGGAACTTTCGTTTCCAAGCTCTAACTGCACGCTTTACTAGTAATTCTGCTGCCATGGATCGCTTCCTTGCTGATGCAACTATCTTTACCACATCACTGTTTGTTAAAGCATCCCAAATCTGCGCAATGCACAACATCAATATCTTAATGCAGCTCGATACTGTTAAGAGTCGCCAAATATATTCGACTTAAATGAAACTCTATCACATTACTCCGTAAATAAATTTCATGACCGTGTAGACCAAAAAATGAATTTTATGAAGCAAAACACCAAACCCATTGGAGGAAAAAAATCAAACACTAAGAGAAGAACTGAACCCTACAAAGCAAAAGAACATAACCGTATGAAGCTAAAAACTAAACCCTACGAAACAAAAAACCGATCCCTACGAAGCAAAATCCAGACCCAATGAAGCAAAAAAAGGAACCCTATGAAGCGAAAAACAAATCCTTAATTGAAGGGATATTAAGTACTAGAGGGAAGCTTATAAGTAAAACCAAATTTTTTCTGCACTCGCTTCCCAAATAGTAATTAGAATATTAGTAAAACATTTTTTTTTTTGTTTTCTTACCCCATCAGTTGCCAAGACCACAAATTCATCATCGCTTGATATCTTCCTGTAGAAAACTTCCGGACTTGAGGTTAGACCGTAATCTTTGACACAGAAATCCCCGAAAGCTCTTGCCATTGCAAGACCAGGGCAGTCTTCATCCGGCATCCATAATCTAAACACTTGTGGTTCTCCCTCCACTGATAAAATCCTGCCTTTGCATTTCATAATTCTCTCAGCTTCACCTAAGTTTCACCAGTTGGAAAAAATACAAGAAAATCAATCAGGCCCAAAACTTGATCGTCATCATCATGCAATTCTTAAGGAAAATATTAAGTGAAGTGGCTTCCGCACTCCTCTTTCTCCGCTTGTACACCCCTCTTCCTTTATGACCTTTGGATTATTGAATAATTCAAAAGAGAACCAAGGGAACGGAAATATACAGAAGTGAGGAGAAGGAGAGAAAGTTGTGCGGAATCCGTTTCCAAAAATTTGGAGCAGAAGTACTAAACATACTTGGAGTATCAGGTTTCAAATCAACTGTGAGCTGGACAGGAACGATTTGGTTTTTCTCTCCTGATCTAGTTCCAAGAACTGCACGAGAATCGCCTAAGTTGGCAATCACCAAATGATCACCCTGAAAACCAAACAGCACAAAATTAAAACAAACATCAAATTTTATTGAATTCCTATCTCTAAAATTTGATTGCAAATAAACGTTGTACCTGTTTAACTACAGTTACAGCTGTTGAACCACTGCAGAAGCTATCAATGGTGTTATCGAGGCTCAGTTCTTCATCCATTTCCTTGAATGATTTAACGAAACTGGCTTCCCATGACGGAAGAGAGAGATCGCTACTGGCTTTCCTATCGTGACTTTTACCGTTGTTTGCATTGAGCTCGCTTCCGGCAACATTGATGTCGCTGAATATGCCGGTGTTGAGCTGGTAAATTTTGATGACTTCGGAGAGCTTTGAGGGTAAATTGTCACGTACACATCTTGCAACTTTGTGACCGTCGGGGCCATGACCATCAAACACACCGCAGAAGTGCATGCCTTTCTCAGTAAAGTCCTACAAAATTCAATGACATAAAATAATATATCAAGGGAAGCTGAAGTGCACATTGAAGAATTCATGGATATAATAGCAATTGAACATGATAAAGAAACTTGGAAATCGGAAAGAACAAGTTTTGCTAGGGGTTCAAGAAGATTTGACATACATTGTGAAGAAACAAAATAAACGTAAACATTATCGGCATGTTTACTTACTTGGAATGAGCAGGTTTTGGTATCAAGAAAATCATGAATATAGAGGGAGAAGGGAATTGAACGGAAACAACTACCCTCTCCCAAATTACTCGATCAAATTCCTAGTTTTTTCATGTGTTAGATGACATATTATAATGTGGAGCCGCATATTTTTTGAGTTTCGTATAAATACAATCAAAGTTAGGAGTTAGAATGATTCCAAGTCAAAATAATTAATATTCGTTCCGAGTAACTAAATATACCAATGTACATCATAAGATTAGAAAACATAGCAGAAATTAATCACCACAAATGAGAAAAAAAAAAAAAAAAAAAAAAAAAAAAAACCAACAAATTGAAAAGAGACAAATTGACTAATCGTACCTCCCAAACTGTCATTGCATCTTGATTGATCCCTTTTCTTCCTTGCTGGGTGTACATGGATATGTTCCTAGAACACCCTTCCAACCTTATGCGTGCCCCATCGTCCCCACACCTTACACTATCCTCTTCCTTATCAGCCTCGGAATACTCATTCCGATTGGCCATACGATCATCCTCCATGTACCCTCCTCCATGCAATTTCTCCTTGCTACAACAAGCTCCCATGTCTCTCTAGAAATTAAACCAAACCTCCCACAAACGAAAGGACCCACCAAAAACCGATCCAAACCCAAAAGACAAAAGTGGGTGAAGAGGCAAAGGAGGGGAAGAGAATTGAAAGGTGATGGTGGTTTTAGGGACTTTTGTATCTGTGGGAAAATTGAAATTGATTGATATATTTCTCAAAAGACGAAATGTAAATCGTCGATATTGGAATAAGCATGCAACGAGTCAATCACGATTTCAGGGTCGTTCGGTTGAGGAGCATGAAGAGCACAACACACAAAATTTTAAGAATTTTAAAATGTCGTGTGTTGTTGTTGTTGGAGGTTTTGCATATTGTGGAGGAGGGTGTTATGTTCTCTGAAATCTCGACGTGCTAATCTCAAGAAATTGTTACACAAAAATCACACTAACACCCTTTTTCTTTGCTAACTAAATTTTGCATCTCCCAAATGTCTTTAGCTAATCAAAGTACATAAACCATAATTAGGTAGAAAATCTTCCCTATATCGTAGTTGGTCAACTAATTAAATCCTATTTAAGGTGCATGCACAATAATATTTAGATTTGTACGTGTTTTAGTCAAAGAAGAACGTATTGCATTGCAATCCCAAATTCGTAAGATTCAAATATTTTGCTTGGATTTAGAACTAAAAGTGATCCGATTATCTTAACAAATCTTTTCACCAGCCATTAGATGAAAATCCGATGGTTATAGTCCATTCCCCTAACATTTTAGAGTAGATATTTGTTTAACTAATCAAAACTAAATTCGTTTTATTTTGGTGGTAAACTGCAAGAAATCTTCCTTTTTAATCACGCGTGCAACGCTCCATTCATCTCGTAGCATTACAACAGTATAAAATTGGGATTAAACAGATTGTTCCTTGACTTGGTCAATCAGATGGTTCGAACCATATAATAATTAGTTTAGCTTACGACCATCCTATTCAAAAGATATTCGTAAATGTAACAAATCTATAGTTATATACTTGATTAGCAACAAACACTATATCATGTAAATGTTTAGTCTTCACAACTCTAGTAGTACGTATCTCGACTTACAAGTGTGTCTCATTTTCTTTGTCGGGACTAAAGGGGCTCAAGCCAATAGCTTCCGCCTTGACAGGACGGTGTGAAGGAACCTCCTAGCTTTGCGCGACCAACTGATTAGACTTCCTCTTGTAACAAGTACAATCCATTTTTAGCCTTGCCGAAGCCGCCATGGCCCAATCATGTATAGTTTGTACCAAGGGTGAAACTCACCATTAAAATATGCGTTTGGGTCATAACCATTAAATATGGGAATATTTTTCTTCACCACCTTTAAGTAATGGTGATGCTTACCTTCCATTGATTGTCGTTAGATGAGTTTAAATCTCGAGATCTGTGTAATGAATAAATACAAATCACAAAATTTAAACTCATCCAATGATTATAAATATAATGATGAGCGAAACTCTATCCTGATGAGTCACTTGTCTTGAAGTTCAGGACAACGTGGGCTGGTCATTTGGCAGGCTCACAACTCTATCCTGATGAAGCAAAACATGTGCTGAATTCCCAATTCCATGTGCACTACCATTTCAGAAACAAATTGCTGGCAATTGCAAAATTGAACAAAAAATTATCAACCTCAAGTCGATGACTCAATGATTGGTTGAAATAAGTAAATATCTGGTCTGATCAAACTTCCTATTTTAAGGCTCAATTTCTAGTCCTTCGTGGGAAAACAATTTATATGAAATAAATTTATCGTCACTTGAAATCATACGTTAATATATTAGACTAGAACGTCACAAAAGTAACGTACCCATTACATATAAATCATTCTCCCTCTTGCAACCAAGCAGTACCATGCATTTAGAAGCTTTGGTAGTTGGAGAGGGCCTCATGTTGGCTGTTAACAGGGGTTATTAAAACCTTATTCCCGCAAGCGATTCTCACCAAATTGTCTTAGTTTTGCAAGAGCAATCCCTCAACCTCTCGCTGGTTGGCCCTACTGTTGAGGATGCAAAGGCTTTGCTAGACCGGATCAATGGAGTTTTCACCACCCATATCCACCGCCAAGCGAATGAAGCAGCGCACCGCCTTCTCAACTCATCACTTCTTTATAATGATTTTTGTTCTTGGTTTGGATTCAATACATCACTTCTTTATAATGATTTTCGTTCTTGGTTTGATGAACCTCCTGATCTCTTAACATATCTTTTACATGAGGAGGGTCTCTCTTTTGCGTGACTCGTCTCTTTCATGCATTCCAAAAGAAAAAAAAAATTGTGGGATGACACCTATTACCTATAGCGACATTTCACAATTCCAAAAGGAGCCGCAAACCCCATGGATTTATCCCTAGAGGTGGATTGTCTACCCTTTCATTTCCATACTCTTTTCATGTTCTTCTGGTTGTGTGGTCACGGTTAAGCCACGTCAACATTTTATATTTCTATTACTTTTTGTTTTATTATTTTTATAAAAAATTAATATAAAATATTAATGTAGCTTGACAGTGATCACACATCACATGAAATCATAAAAAAAGTATAGAAATTGGAGGGCAGACAATCCACCACCTTTAGCCTTTACTTGTTGGTCAAGAGGTCCTATTGTAATGATTCTGTTTCCAAATACTTTGAAACTTAACAAACAAACTATTTACTTTTTAAAAAGGAAACAAATATCATTTAGTAATTGACATTTATGGTCCACAATACTTCACACTTTGAATCATCTCAAAACCAATTTGCAAACTTTCATAAAATTACCCAAAAATGCTTTTGACACGTTATCACATCTTCTGTCCAACCATTTTCAGAGTAAAATTCTGTTCCCTCTTATTTACATTCTCTTTCTTTTCATTTTCTCACATTTTATCTTTTGTCTTATTATTTTAATAAAAAAATCAAGAATTAAATGTCAAAATGATCTCTGTATTTTAATCATAGGGTCAATTTAGTTCATGTGTTTTCAATTTGACCAATTTGATCCTTGTGTTTATCTCTGTTAACCAATTTAAAACATTTTCATGTAATTTTTGTAAAAAAAAAATTATAAATTATTATAAACTTATAATTTATTTGATTTAAAATATTTAAAGTGAAATAAAATTAAAATTTAAAAGAAAAATTATTCACCTCCTAACTCTCTGACCTTTTCTCTAACATTATCCCTTCTCTTTTCTATGTCACAACCCTAATCATTTTTCAGATTGAAAGTTTTATTTCTCATTGATCCGTATTTTTCTGTAAAGAGAAAACGTAATTATTTCTCATATAATTTTTCTTATGAATTTTTTAAAAGAAATTGAATAAAATGTCCTTAATTGACTAATAGAGACAAACACAATAACTAAATTAGTCAAATCGAAAACATGGAGACCAAATTGACCATATGGCTATAAAATAAGGGCCATTTTGACATTTAAACCAAAAATCAATTAGATATTAACATAACTTAATCATAACCGTTCAAAAAACGAGTGAGAGGAAAGAGAGATTAGGAGAAGAAAAATTCCTCTTCCACTATTTTTGGGGAGCCGAATGAACTTTCCTGCAATGTAGACGATAGCGTGATGGTCACAACGAAAAGTTGAAATGCAATAGTTCCCTAAGGCAAATAATGTTAGCTAAATACCACTGTGCTGGTATCTCGAGAGACAATCATTCATCAGTATTCCAAAACAATCACGCATCGTGCCGGAAAATTAAAATGCAATAGTACCAGAGTGCAAACTAAATCAATACAAGAAAATGAAATCTTCATTTAAAAAAAAAAAAAAATTATTTCAGCTGCAATTCTAAAAACAAACGAATTCTAAGGTTATTCCTTTTTCCTTTGCAAAACAAAATTACAAAAAAGAAAGAAAAAGCCTGCTAGAATCAAAGAACCTGCAACAATGTTACCACCATTGATGAACAAGAACTCCACTTTGTCTCAGTGAAGCAAACAGGTCCAAACACTGACCGTAACTCTTCTCATACTTCGAACTCCTCTCGCCGGGGCAACACCTCTGCCACCGATTGTAATGGCACTCGAGAAAAACCTCGTCGATCAAACAGATTGCCCCTGTCTCGAAAAGCCTCGGAATCAAATCAAATTCCGTCCCTTCCACATCCATCTTCATCACCACAAAATCCTTTTCCGAAAAGGTGTTCTTCAACCAATTTGCGAAATCAAACCCCTGAATCCGATCCACCTCTCCGTTAAACCCGCCATTGGCTGGATTCGCCGGCTGGATCCTCCCCATTCCTCTCCCTTTATCCTTCACCTTCTCACCCGGGTCGCCATTGATCTCGAAGGACAACGTCTCGTTCCTCACCCAAGCTGCGTAAGGCAGCAAGGTGACCCCCTTCTTCAACTTGTACTGGTCATGAAAAGTCTTATCGGCTTCAATGGCGAAAACTTCGAAAGTCTTGTTCTGTTTCGGGTACTGCTTCTTGAACCAGCTGCCAATGCTGGAGCCATAGCTCCGAGCTCCGACATCCACGTAAGCATACCGCCTCTTGAAGCTTATATCCGCCATTGTTGGGAGGTACTTCACGTTCTGTATGTTCTTCTTCAGAGTAATCCACGGCTTCAACGGCTCTATTTCAATCAAAGGCTCGGCCCTTCTGATGAGCTCCATCTTATGCCCAGGAACCGAGCACTTATTACCAGCACTGCCACCAGGGTTCTCGACCCTGTGACCGAAACCCTCACTCTCGCCGCAATCCTTCCTCAAAACCATCTCGCGAATCTTCGGCATCGACGAATCGAAGCCGTCGATGTCGCGCGAAGTCACGAGCTTGCTGCAATTGAACAATTCAATAAACGAATGGAAGCTGTAAGTGTCTCTCGCGCCTACGTGGACCACCGCAAACCCTTCGGGCTTCAGCGTCCGCACGATCTCAGCGGCGAAATCCGCCGGCTTTGGTGACTTCTCGAGCCGTCCGCCGGCGGAGAAAACAAAGTCAAAGCTGTTGTCAGCGAACGGCAAACGGTGCGCTTCGCCGGGAATTACCAAAGGCCTCGACGCTTTCTTGAAAACACCGATCGCGCCCTTGACGCCGGACTCTCTCAGGGCGTAGACGTCGTGCCCGGCGGGGGTCTCGACGCAGAGCGACTTGGCTTTCCGGGAGAGGAAGCCCTGAGACATGAGATCCTGGAACACGGCGGAGTAGAAATGGACGGCCTTGATCCAGTCCTTGCTGGTGTAGAGATCGGGCTTCGTGGACCCCGCCAAAATCGACGGAACGGCTTCATTTCTTACAGCGATGGCCGTACCGCCAGTATTCGCTATAACGAAGTTGAGATTTTCCGGGAGAGAGAAGAAGCAGAAGTCCCCGAGCTCGCACGACTCGCCGGTGACGGTGACGACGTAGGCGAAGCGACAGAGCACGATCAAAACGCCGAACAAAAACAACCGTACAAAAACGTTCTTCAGTAGGCCTGGCTTTCCTGCTGCGGCGGCGCCGGGTTCCATCTCTGCAAAAGATAAACCTTTTTCTCTACAAAAAATTGGGATAAAAAAAAAAAAAAGAATATTTTTCTATCTGTTTTCGGAATCGAAATCTAAAAATAAATTGAATTTGTATAAATTTAAAGAAATCGTATTGGGGGTTTTGGTTTAGCGGGAGCAGAATCGGGAGGAGGTGTGGTTGCCGCCGATGAGGGCTGGTGGTTTTAAGAGGGAGTTACAGATCTTGGAGATGTGAGGCGAAGGAGAAGCCATGGCTGGTAAAAACTTTATTTCTGTTTCGGCATGCTCTCTCTCTCTCTCTCTCTGAAACTGGGAAAACTGAAAAAGACTACGTAAGACTGTTAGAGAAGAAGGTGTAGAGAGAGATAAAGGGGGTAGAGAATGACGCGGTCGCTCTCGCAAGTTTGGTGACCGGGAGAGCCGGTTTGGCACGCGTGAGAAGAAGATGCGAGAATGGCGTTATATTCCCAATAATATAAAGTGGGGCTTTACGATGGCGCTTGCTGAAACTTGAAATGACGACATTGCCATGCCGGCTTGCACAGTTGCACGTTGAATTGAGAAAACGGCTTTACCCGGTCCCGAATTACTCTCCAAATTGCAGTATTAGGTGGAAAACCTAATTAAATTGTTACAGCTTATTTTGTACTTTTAGTTAAGAGTGTTGTTATTGTCTCGTTCCTTCTTAACTTTTCCCTAACGACTCAATTCGTGTGACAGTTCCTCCCTCACTTTTTGTTTAGGAAATAGTTCACTCGCTTTTTGTTAAAGGGTGATTGTTGCGTTAGTTGATTTAGAAGGAATACAAAATGAGTAAACAAAAAATGGTATCAGATGATTGAGTAGATAAGGTTGGATAGATTTTTTACTGTGTTCAAAACACGAGTTGGTACACTACGTGTTATTATACAAGTGATGTGATATTTGTATTAAAAATTAACAACTTAAGAAATAAACTTTCCACCAATTATATAATTACACGTGGTGTACTACTCAAGTATTCCAAGCACAATGAAAAATTTCTCGTAAGGTTGATAGAAATACATTAAATATATATATATATATATATTTATATAGCTCCATGCATTAATGAGTATCTTCCTTAATTCTAAGCTAAGGATGTGATAAATAATCAAAATCATGTACACGTGGCAGATTGGAACTTGGGGGAAATGCTGCATGTAATTACAATAAATGGATTTCTCGTTAAGTGAGTTGATTATATATAAATCCATGATTACTTACTCCCAGAGCAATTAACAATGTGTTAACTTATAAAAAAAGAAAAGTAAGTATGTTAAGAATCTTATGACTTATGTCTTATGTCAGCAAGTTGATGCAGTGTCAAATAAGATCATAGACCCCCATTTTGGCTTTTTACTTATTTGGACTACGGGGAGTTCTTTTTTTTTTTTTTTTTTAATATCTACGAGTCAGAAGAAAGTAAACATTAGGATAATTTGACGAGCAAATTTTGAAGATCGTTTTGTGTATAAAGAAACAAACATTATAATAATAGTTCAACAATCAAACCTTTATGTATAGTTCAACCGTCTAATCCTTGTCACTCACCTTTATTTTTTTTCTGTCCAGTATTTTGTGTTTTGGTATTGCCTTCTCCTCTTTGTTAACATAACATCGAGTCATCTACCTTCCTTGTAAAATAAAACTTAAAAATATTCCAAGGGCATGAATAAAATTTTGCCTTATCAAGGGGTATTAATTTACATAAACAAACCTCAATGTTCTCATAATTACCGGATAAGCCGGTCACCGCATCCCCACAAAGCTTGTTGGGGGCACTACACACGGGTAGCATACCATGCTTACGGTGGGTGCACAAAACACCGCACTAGCCGTTGTTGTGTACTTTTTCTACTTTCGTGAATGTCCTTTTCCTGTCGATGTTAATAAGTCATGCAAAAATTGATATGCTTAACTTATTAGAATTGAGAAATAAGTGATGTTTGTGTCATTTACATGTCATATTTATTATCTTAATAAGTTTTTAATGTAACTTGTTAACAATTCGATTTATTAACAAATTCTTAACGAGTGACCATAATAGTTTTGCTTACTTGTTAGACATCAAAAGCAGAAGGAACAACTGTAGCGCTGACACAAGAATATAACAACTCAACTCGTTGAGTTTACCCAAAATTTGCTATTTTCGTTTTGTTTTGCGTTGAGTTGATTAGTGGTGCAAGAACTTGTCAGGTTTTTCAGTCTAAGAGGCTCTATCCATTATGTAATTCGAACCATACTCGAGGCTTTGTTTGCCTCGCCGGGTCCATAAGCGTTTTTTATCTTGCAATCTGGATTAGTGGATTGGGGTAGGACCGTCTCCGAAGCATACCCATCCTCCGGATCCTTCTTCATTATAGTCTGAGTTGGCATCCTAGCTTCCCTGGTGCTGGTAACCGGCAACTTTAAAGTCGTCTGGAACGACGAACTCCGCTTGTCATTCTGAAAAATAGGATGTATAGAAGTTCTCCAGAAACAAGCAGAAAAAAATGAAGAAGAAGAAGCAGGATTGAAGAAGAAGAAGAAGAAGAATTGAAGAAGAAGTTTGAAGAAGAAGAGGAAGCAGAAGCAAAACTGAAGAGATGAAAGAAGAAGAAGGATCCGGAGAGGATCCTCCCTAGTGGATTGACCGAGCCAATAAAAATGTTTGTAGCCCTTGTGTTGGGGTTTGTAGTTTGCACATGTATGAGGTTGGGTGATATCAAAATATAGATATAAATGGGAGTCTGTAAGTTTTATTATCGTGAATCATAGGGAATGAGCTAGGTTTTGCATGTCAGTACATTTTTTTTAATGCAAACAATATTATTCTAAACTACTATAAGGGGAGAAGCAATATTTGAACCCCACACAGAAACGTTTGAAGAAGAAAATTGTAATTATCAAGACAATCCATCATTTTTTTTGTATGTCAGTTAAATTGAAACAACATCCACAACAATACCTATGACTGGAGGAGCAATATTTGATCCTCGTTGGAGTGTTTGGAAAAAAGAAGTAGTCCTAATTACCAAGACAATATGTTATTTTTTTTATATGTCAAATAGCTTAGAACGACGTCCACAACAATACTTATGCCGGGAGGAGTGATATTTGAACCCCATGCAAAAGTGTTTGAAGAAGGAATCCTAATTACTAAGACAGTCCACCTATTTTTTTATTTTTTTATTTTTATTTTTTTATGTCAATTAGCTTGAAAAAACGTCCACAACGAAAGGAGCAATATTTAAACTCCACGCGAAAGCGTTTGAAAGAAAAAGTTCTAATTACTAAGACAATCTACTATTTTTGTCAAATAGGTTGAACAACGTCCGCAGCAATACTAATGCCACATCAGCTCCAATACGTTAGGTGTAGTGGTTATACGACACGTAGTTTGGTAGACAATCAGCTGGGAGATGAGGCCTTTATGAATATGAGCTGGCAACGGTGTGGAAGGTGTATTAGGGATGACGATCTGGATACTCTTTGTGGGATCCTAGGGATCTTCACATTACGATCGTTTATTGTATATCGTGTGATCAGTTTTTGTAAAGTGTTATTTGTGTTTAAATTTAAATAAATAAATTCAAAATGATTTCTGACTACACGATGTACGATAAACAGTTAAGATGTAAGGATCCTTAAAATCTTCACAATTTGAATCCAAATGGGATCCAAATCCGGGTATTAGTGATACGTGTAGGACATGGGTGGTCAGGATGTTTCCACGGCAACGGTGATGGCGTAGATAGGAAGTTTGGTGAACCGTGTAAGTTGTGGGTCATGCAAGAAAAAAAGAGCCCAAAAGAGCAAAAGAGTGAGAGGAGACCTACATGTCGTATTAAGTGCAGTGTAGCCAACGCCGGAATCAACGCCCTCACTGACTCGTCGTTTCCCCACACCCCATCTAACTTCTATTATTTCCTTTGTTTTGGTTGACAACCCTTCTATCAAGTTATGATTGTAGCAACTGTAATTTCATGGAACTTTTTTAGCATGCTCAAAGGTGCTCTATACATTGTAATTCAGTTTTTGTTTATGAATTTTAGAACGTAGAGGAGGAGTTTGGTAAGGCCACATAATGGACAATCTAATTTGGTATCGAATTCACCATTCGCGAGATTCAAACCTATGACCTTTCACTTTCAAGTGAAGCGGAATACTATAAGACCGTAATACTGAGTGGTTGACATAAAATATTATGAAGTTTAATAAAATTTTCAATAATTTTGTTGTTTGGGACATTAATTCGCGTAATGAATTTTGTGTCTTGTAAGGAATTGTAATCTTTTAGTTTAACCGACTAATTATATAGGGAATTATTATTAACACTCCAAAAATCTCATTCTACACTCCAAACTTTCTATATTAGGAAATAAAAATACGCTTGTGAGGAGTGTAGAATGAAAATTTTGAAATACCAATAACACTTCTCATTATATATTGATCTAGTTATACTTCTCAGTCTAATATAAGAAAAAAAAATTCTCCGACGAATCTGCACTACTCACTCTTTTATGTTGGACCAAGTATAGTCGTTTCATTTTATTTTATTTAAAATAAGTTGTAGAGTTATCATCAAGTTTGACCCAAAAAGCTAAACAATTATTAACATCCATGCTAAAGTTAGCATTGGAGAAGGTACGTATATTTTATGTGCCCTTTTCAAATTGTAACTCATCATTCGCTATTTCTTTCCTTTATTTTCATATAAGTAGGTAGATTATATTCATAAACAACCTTCCAAATATGACAATTTGATTCAACATTAAATTAAATATTTACATCACATAAACAAACCACTGAGTAATATATCATTTTAGTTTTCGCAAGTGTAGTTGCTATGCTTGTTTGGTGCTAGTTTCAAATTGAACTCGATAATTCATTTTGACCCGTTATTTATTAAATTGAGATTATTTTTGTCATTTTGACCTTATTTGATAGATATTTTTCATAAAATGATCAAAATGATTGATGATGGACAAGCACAGAGACCACTCTTATCGATTTCAAATCTCAAGAGCTAGAGTAAAGAGTTATGTCGATCTCATGAACTATTTTGATCAAAATACCTGTAATATATGCTTTTAAAAGTAGAGGAAACTAATTTTTCATTTGTGGGATCAAAAGAGATAAGATTTCTTAATGCATAATTCAATTTTACTTTTTTAAGTTGGACACAATATCTTTATTTTCCCTTTCTAACATATTTTTAACGTAGCCATTAAGTATTTCAGTTTAGTGGTATTATTCTCCATTTGGAAGTGAGAGGTCTTAGGTTCGAATTTCGTGGATGGTGAATTCGATATCAAATTAATTAGACTGTCCATTGTATGGCTGAATTGAAATCCTCCTCCCCTGAATGTAAAAATATCGATGTACTCAAAAAAAAAAAAAAAAAAAAAAATAAACGTAACAAATCATCCAATCCAACGTGATCATAACAGCAAACCAGTCCTTATTGTTTCCACATTTACCTTCCATTGAATTTAATTCATTTTTTGTACTCGAAAACATGGCTGAGGAATCAATATTGTGGCTGAGATGGAGGACCCCATGCATGTGAACATTTTCAGAACCATTTGAGGATGCATCAGTGGCTGATCCAGGATTTCAAGATAGGGGTCCCAAGATAAAAGTTCCAAAATATATATATTAGACTAGTTAATTTGCATCAGTGACGGATTCAGGATTTCAAGATCGGGGGGGTCCTAAGATAAAAGTTCAAAAAAAAAAAATATTAGACTAGTTGATTTGGTTCCATGTCATGATCATTTTTTTGTTAAATTTGGTTCATTGAATAATCGAAATTAATCAACCACATTAAGTGATCCAGTGGTAAGGACACGGATTTTGGCTCCCAAAATAGAAAAAATAGGGAGGTCCAGGGTTCAAGGCTCCAAGCTAGTGAGTCTGCTTGACTGTGGGCAGGGGAAAGCTGAAATGCCTCTGTGAGTCTTTCAGGCCCCTAAAAGGGGTAGATAACCATGATTTGCCACTAGTTGTCCCGCTTTTTTAAATAATAATCAAAATCAAAATCAAAATTAATCTCAAATGTAATAAAACCAACAAATTCTTCTCAGCAACATAACGCATCAATTAATGACTCTACAAAGATGAAATTTGTTAATGTAACATATATATTACAATTGGGAGTTGAGACTAAAGTCTAGTATTAAAAAACTTAAATGAATTTGGAAGAAATAAAATTAGGCAGCTAGAGGTGGTGGAACGGCAAATGGTGCTGTGGGATGGGGTAACTTCAGTTTAAAGTTAGGAGGTTGTGACGAATGGGGGTTGGGAGTTCTTAAATATAATTTGGGAATACTGGAAAGGACCGGGGTTCTTGGGCTCTATATAAAAAACAGAGATATTTTAGTTTTTAAATCTTTTATAATTACCTGGCTAAAAAACGCTATCGTTTCGGCTAGGTCTTTTAAAACAAAAATTAGAAACCTCTTTTTCTTCGTTATAAGCACTGTTGCATGCACATCTATGAAGGCAACAAGCATTTCCACTGCACTTGTCCAAATTGTTGAAGGATCCTGAAGTTCAATCACAAATGTTTCTTTGGACTTCCAGATGATCCTGGGTCTCTAAATGGATCCGCCCATGGATGCATGTAGAAGTAAACTTCACATTTACCCATCGATCCGAAACATTTGTACGTTTTCCTTGTTCGGTTATGCATTTGTACGTTACTCGATCGTTTTTGTTGTTTTGCAGCAGTTGGGACTCGTCTCGTGATACTGTACCGTTAAACTTGGCCATGCATGCAGTTTTGTATCTAGCAATATGAAATCTTGAGCGGTTACTATTCTCAAAAGGAGAAAGTTCCAAGGTGGCGATTCTCACATCCTTTATTTTTGAGATGATGATTCTCTCCTTTCCTTTCTTCTCAAATTTTCTTCTTCTTTCTCTCTCTATTTTTTTCTTCTTTCTTTCTCTACAAAGATAAAACCTTGAGCGTTGAAACAACAATGGAGGAATGAAAAGGGAAAAAAAAGGAGAAATAATCATTGTCCTTACTTTTGTGCTTTACTTATATGTGGGGTCCTCTTTTGTATATAGAAATTCTATATAAATCAACGAAAGAAAAGACCCTAAATCAATTAAAGAAAAACCCTAATCATCAACTGAAGATAAATTCTAAAGGATTTTTAGTCAAAATGGTTCATGATGTTGACATAATTTCTCACTTTGTTCCCTGACAATGAACATTGATAGAAGTGGTCATTGAATTTGTCTACTAAAAATCATTTTTGTCATTTCGTGAAAAATTTGTCAATATTCTCGTTAAGTGGAGGGGTTAGTTTGACAAAAATATCGTTAAAAAAGAGGTCACTTGGTCGTTCACATAACAATATGATGAAGATATCCATAGGTCAAGACAAGAATAGATTGATGTAACATAAGTGGTCGCCTTCATAAGGGTAAGGTTTCAGCGCTAAAAGATTACGCCCCCATATCTCTATCTCTTTACCCGGAGCCCTCCCATTCATATATTGGTGCGAAAAAGCCGCCTTCTTTTTTTTATTAGTTGGAAATTTGTCAGTCGAGCTAGTAACCGTTTCCTGTAAGTGAGATGAACTTAGAAGGGATTTGCATTCTCCTTTCCGCTTCTACAATCGGGAACAAGTTTGAGGTCAACTGTACTCTAATAGGTTTTAACTGCTTGGGCAACGCTCATCCTTTGTTTAAGGAATTGCTTCTTTTAATAGTATCTTTCTCCTTTGCTCGTGTATCCCTTCTCATTCTTTTCATTCCAGTAAAAAGTCTTATACGGTCTGGCCTCCACTAAAGGACAAAAATAATTTACGATGTACAAACTCAGAAACCACTTCTATCGATTTTTATTTTTAGGTACAAAATAAAGAATTATGTCAATCTCAGATATCATTTTGGGTAAAAAGCCAACTCTAAATAATCAACTATGGTTGTGATCCTTCGCAGGCTTTCGTGTTTACATATCCGACATTCTACGAAAATTGTAACTTATAGATTGGCCAAGTTAAAGTTATATTTAGGACATGAGTCCTTTCAGTTTGTCAAATTGTAAGGACAACATGAAAACACATAGAACATGTAATTTGGTCGCTTGAGTGGCCGGTGATTGATGCGGATGCTTTTGTCCAGACTGCCAAGTGCATCTGTATGAATAATGATCAATTGGAATTCCTTTCAGCCACTTTCAGGTGTGTGGATGAGATGTCTATGACTACAAATGAGTCGGTCTCTGGATGCCAGTGGCCCTGAGCCTTGGATTAGCATTAGAAGGTTTTGGATGCTGTCAACAGGGCACAACAACACAAGGGCCCCGGGTTTACTAGCAGCCACCCCCTTGACAGCACACCCAGTAACATGCACATGTATGCTATGGCTGGTCGGTCAAGTGTGTGAGTGACTTTCGACTGTTAATGCATGTGGTAATTATGTTGACGTTAGCAAAATCCACAATTTTGATATCTTTCTCGTGCATATATAAGACATAATCCATACAATTTATAGTAAGATATTAATCCTAAGATTACAATCGATCAATGCCTCATTAAAAATCTCCTGAGGGTTTGTAATCTTTTCGAGAAATCGTATGGATTCAGTCTTATTTAAACGACCTACCCTGGACCCTGGCCCTTATTTAAACAAAGTAGCACATCGCATGAGTCTAAGTCAACATGATTGGACTTAGCCTAGTAACGCTATATTGGGCTTTATACATTGTTATTATTAACCTAAGGCCCTCAACGGGTTCCAAATAATTTTATTTATTTATAGACAATAGATACTAAATCATGGAGAGAGGAAGAGTTTAAACCTGAGACATGGTGGAAGACCCTATTCACCAAAGGCAATCCATCACTTGCATTTCTGTTTGATTAGAAAAGTTTAGGTCAAGCGTCCGCCCATGTTATCCATGTGAAGTGACCTGCTTTTATTACAAAACATACTCGTACAGATGACACGATCACATACACCCGACACAATATGTTCTCCATTGTTATACTACACAATTATGCAAAATATAAGTGGAAAATGACTGTATTCTAGAAGATAATCGCAATCACATGTGAACATGCCGTTTTCTTCTTTTTTCTTTGCGTGGTCTTTCCTTTGGTCGGATGGAAGAGCTGAATATGTCAACACATGATGCGCTTACCAATTCCTTTGGTGCTGCTGCGCTCTACTTTCCGCCTTATACTATAATACTTTACACATTGACCACCATAATACTTCGGATTAAAACTTGTAGTTAGATGTCACATTTTAGTTACAGCGTGCAATTTCATTGAACAAATCAACATTAATGTTCATCTAATAGGAATTGAAAACTAAGACTTCACTAATTAAAGATTGCACCTTTTAATTGTTCAACTACGATTGTTTATCACAAGCATTTTGATATTTATGCATATTTTTCTCGCCTTCTAATCTTTCTTTTTAGTCAATCGTGTTTCACGTATGCATACAAGAAATGAGCAATAACTACCCCATATAGTGACTATTTAGTTATTGTTGTTGTCATAACAATGATGTTGTCAATGAGAAATATGTGATAAAAAGCCAAAAACAAGGTAATAGCAACAGAGTACTAATGCATCAAAATATAGTTTAACATCATTGTTATCCAGCAACATAAAACAAATAGCCACTATATGTGGTTACTCTTGCTCACTTTTCTTGCAGTGATGTTTAAACGCATTCTCGAGCCTCCGTGAAAGATGAATGACTAATTGTGATCAAAATAAGTTGAGTTCGGGTTTCAAATAAATTTGATATACTTATAAAACCTCATTACGCACATAGGGTTTCAAATAAATTTGTTATCCATGTTATACCCTAAACTCTAGGATTCTCTCTCCTCCTAGTCTCTCTCCTCTTTTCTCCTCTACTATTTGAACGGTTACGATTAAATCACATCAACATTTTGTATTAATTTTTTAATAGCTAGAAGAAGACAAAAACAATATATGAGAGGAGAGAAGATAAAAGCATGAGAATACGAGGAGAAAAAATCCTACTCCATTGGTCACATAGTAATATTTCACATGCATCAATGATAAAGGTGCTCACTGTCTGTCCTAATCTTGATTTCTACAAAAACAATGATCATCGATCTAGGAATCATCTGGAATCATTGGCCTGCAGTCACCAAGGAAGTTAGTTAGTTAGTTACAATCGATCAGCAGTGCACCAACCAACTATATAAGTGCACCACTCACCCAATCACTCTCTGCCACGTCACCCCATTTGCAAATTTTATCCTAATCACACACGCATTCAATGGTTCACTGAGGCGTGAGCGCAGTGGTTCCACGCGGCATGCCAGACCGCCACAAAACGCTGACTTGTCACTATAAAATCACCCGGCAAAACTCCCTTCCTTCCTCCAGTTCCAATTCATTCCCCAGCAGAATCAATGACCAATCAAGACGACACACCCCCGATGCAGGAAGAACGGCCAGCCGGATCACCGCCGCCAGTTGTTCCCACGGCTCCACCGATTAATGATGTGGAGAACCAGACCCCGTCCCACGCCAGGACTACTGGGACGGGGATTGGGGTCGGGGGGATCCTGCGGCGGTGGAAGAGGGAGGACTTGTTGAGGAGAGGCTCTCTGGCTCTGAGGGGACTTGCTTTGGTTTTTTCATTGCTGGCCTTCATCATCATGGTCAGCAACAAGCACGGCCACGGGAACAATTTCGACGAATATGAAGAATACAGGTGAGGGATCAAATTCGGTGATTATTTGTTAATCTGAATATCTGTTGTAATTAATAAATATTAAATTATTTTATATGATTTAATTTGATAGGTATGTGTTGGCTATAGCTATTCTGGCGACGTTGTACACAGTGCTGCAATCATTCAGACATGCACGCGAGCTTTCCACCGGCGGAGAAATGTCTCAGCGACGGACGTCGGCGTTGGCTGACTTCATCGGCGATCAGGTAATTTGTTTATTAATATCCTTCATTTTTCTAAACAATTGTAGAATTTTATGATGAATACGCGTAAGCTTCCAATAATGACAATAAAGTACTAAAGAAAAGAAGGTTCTCCTAAAAGTCCGACTATTTTAGTCAAACACTCTTGCGAGTAGCATAACTTTTTATTTCGGTTCCTAAGATTTAAAGTTGATAAAAGTGGTTCCTAAGTAATACAATATTAATTATTTTGGTCATTCCGTAAAAAATTTCCGTTAAATAAGACTAAGGTGACAAAAGTACCCTCAGTTTTTGTCAAATCACAACGGCCTATTGTTTTGTTTATTAAATTGAGGGTACTTTGTCATTTTTAGTCTTTATTTAATAGAAATTTTTCACAAGATAACCAAAATGATTGACGGTGGATAAACTCAGAGATCGCTTCTATTGATTTCAAATCTCAGAGACCAAAATAAAGAATTATATCAATCTCATAAACTATTTTAGCTAAAATTGACAATGAAATTGGTAAAGGGACCATGACTTTTCGTATGAGTGCCAACCACCACTTAACAAAACTAGAAATGCAAATGAAACAATTGACAAAAATTTGATTTGTGAGTTGATGGTGTGCTGCAGATTATGGCCTATTTACTGATATCGTCGTCATCGTCGGCGATTCCGTTAACGAATAGAATGAGAGAATATCAAAACAACCTATTCACAGACGCTGCAGCATCCGCCATTAGCATGGCCTTTCTTGCTTTTGTTGCTCTTGCACTATCGGCTCTAATTTCCAGTTACAAATTATCGACTCAATCTTACATCTAATAGTTTATTACGAGCTTTATTTCATATTTGTAACAAAATGTGTTGTAATTAGGTATACATTAATTCCTCTGCTTATTGGAGTTCAGTGTTCATATTTGGTTTTGAGGTGATTACCACATTCATTTTAGATTAGGGATTATAATGTGAATAATATGATGAGATATGTATCTTGTTTTACACGAGTATAAAGGCATATACTTATTGTTGATTGATTGTGGGTTGAATGCTCGTATTCTAACGATATGTATGTTGAACAATAGATTGGCTTTCTTTATTAAGAACTGAAGTTTCTAAAGTCACTTTACAATGGGATGTGCCTATGTAGGGTTGTATCCACTCTGGCTTTCTATCTCCGAAGCAGCCGGATTCGGAAATTTGAACCACTCAATTTAAATCATATTGTCCTCATTAGCCCCATCCCATTGGCCCATCGTACATAAAACAAAATCTTTACAAACAGTTCGGATCTCTCTCTCTCTCTCTCTCTTTAATGGCTTGGATTTCCAGATTTAATTACTCCGAACAGAGATTCTTAACTCCCCAAATGCAAAGATTCATTCATTTGTAAGAGTGACATAATCAACCACGTACTAATGAATTTTGTGACATGATTAACCATGTACTAACGAATCTTTTCTTTAGAGTGAGGCTGAGAGATTGTACAAAATTATGACTTCTAAAACTCTAAAAAGTTGGACTTGGAATCGTCAGGCTTTGTTGTTATATTTTGTAGATATTAAAGAGTTCTTGAAAAGCCTATTACCGAAAAACAGAAACAATTTAGTCTTTTCGTTATTCAGGTAGCCCATTAGGATTGGATTGGCTTTTTCTTTAAGTACTTTTGGAACTTAAACAAATCCTAATTCATGTCATTCAACTTGTTACTTCTCTTCAGCCAGCTTAAACTTCTTATCGCAACATGGAGCAAAAAGAATATACAAATGCAATACTACCAGTCTTTACATAATTACTATTTAGGAACTATACGACAAACTGTGTTGTCCTCTGCTTCCTTGGCCCCGAAGACACATCCTCGTGTAACATCATTTCGGATTTCAGAAGTCAGAAAATCCATGACTTCCCGCACTCTGCAACATTTTGAGAGTGTACGATTGGTTTTCAGTGGTTGCTGGCTGCGTTCTGTTCTGAAGAGAGTTGAGGTAGCTCAAATTAGAATGGTTAGGTAATGCCAAGGGCCTCACAGCCATGGACACATTGTTGCTGTTATTATCGGCAGCAGGTCTACTTGCATTGCTATAATTCCCGCTGCCTCGCGCTGCCGGAACATCGTGGTTGTGCTTCCCTTCGTACGTGGTGATCACCGCCCTTGTGTCCTGCGATGCTCTCTCCACATGTTTCCTCACTGGACAACCTACGGACGTGCATTTGTAGTAGCTCCTGAAGATTGGAAAGCAATTGAAAATGTTAATTAGCAGCTAATTTCAAAAGGGGTTCCTTGTAGTTAAACACATTTATAGGGTTTCTACCTTGGATTTGGATTTCCCTTCACTACTTTCTGTCCATATTTCCTCCACCTATACCCGTCATCCAGAATATCGATTTCGCTCGTTGTCTGCACTACAATTCTCGGTTCTTTCACAATTCTACCGCCAGAAGATGCATATGACTGATCATTTGCATTGTCTCCCTTCCTGCAAAATGATAAATAAGTCAAACAAAATTGAATTTTATAAAAAAAAAAAAATTCTATGAACACATACAAAATTGGCAAATCCAGTCAGAAATTTGTATGAGCTTACCATCTTTTCGCCTCAGGTTCGTTTTCATCTTCAGCTACTACTGAATTACTTATTGGAGAGTTCTGTTCAAACTCATCCTCTCCAATTGAGGTAGAAGAATCCTCCTGTAGTGAGACGGACTCAACTTTCGGATTGGACAACGTCGGAACGGATTGATCAGAGATTCCATAGAAAGAACCCTGAATCGAGTTAGAGCTTGATCTTCTTGTAGACTGGGGCTTATGATGGTTGTGATTACCCTTGTACACAATTTGAGTAATCTGTCCATCCAATGATCTCTCAACCTTCTTCTTTGTGGGGCAATTCGGAAACGTGCACTTGTAATAACTCCGCGGATTTTCGCTACCCTTCACTTGTTTCTGCCCATACTTCCTCCAATTGAACCCATCATCCGATTTTTGTTCTCGAGCATATTGCGAAGATTGATTAGAATGCAAGTAATCCGACTTTGGAGCACCATTAAGTCCATTACTCTGCGTATTCGCTTCGATTGGCTCGAATTCGGACTTCACTCCCGCCTTCTCAGCATTAAAATCCCATGCTTGCCTTTCTCTTTTGAATGGTTCTTCCTGTTCAGACAAAAACGATCATTAAGCTACTAATATCGCCTAATCCTCTATGTTATCGCGGTTAAAAAAATAAAAAGAAAAAAGAAAAAGCTTCCAACTTTAATTAACTAGTAAAAATAAGCGAAGAGCTCTTACCACTGAAACCATGCTAGAAGAAGATTGAAGATTAGTAGCAGGCCTCGATTCGGGTTGGAACGAGAAATCGGAGAACATTTTCGGCTCCCCTCTATCCTTAATTCCTTGCTGGGTGTCTTTAGTATCATTCATCCAATCGAAAACCTGACTCGAAAAAGCTCCTGTTGTTGGAGATTCAAGATTCTGCAGAAGAAGAAGAAGAAAAAAAAAACCAAAAAACCCATCAATAAACACACAAAAAAGAACATAAAAAACCCATAAAAAATTTAAAATCGTATAAAATTTATATATCTTACATATGAGGAGGAGAGGAACATGGGTGAGCTGAGAAAATCGGCGGGACTAAAAGCCGGCGTGGAAGCCAAGTACGAAGAAGGGGAAACAGGGGGAGGAGAGAGAGGCAGAGAAGGAGGCTGGAGTGACTTGAACTTGGGGATATCAGTCCCGTTTCTGTCCGTGAACCGGATCGGATTAGAAGAATAGTCCGAGAATAGTCCCCCCCAATTAGTCCTGTCCAGTCCAATCCCGCTGTTCTCCATGTTGCTTGTGAGGAGGTGAGTGAAGGAAGAAGTCATGTTTTTTGCTTCTGGATTTGAGAGGAAAATGAGAGGAATGAGGATAGCAATTTAAAGGGTTGAATGCAAGTGACATCTGTAGGAAAGAGAGAGGAGAGAGAGAGAGAGAAAGAGGGTATTTTGGTCACTTTGGGATGTTTCTGGGAAGCTCAGTGAAAAGTTTGACCGTGGAAAAATGGAAGACGAAGTCTGGTCAAATCTTGTGGGTTTGACTTGACTGCGCAGAGTGCTAACGTAAGAGTGGGTGGCGGCTCTTAATGCATAAGCTAGGATGACAATTTGGGAATAAGATTCTTTCCGGATTCTATTTCTAGAGCTTCCGATGATTACTTAATTTTATCAGTTTATTGTATATTATGCAATTAATTTTTGTTAGGCACTATTTATATTCAATTTAAATTTTAAAATTTAAAATAATTTTTAACTGCACGATATACAATAAACAGACATGATTGATTGATCTCTGAATCCCCACAAAGAGAATCCGAAGAAGATCTTTGTCCGACAATTTAATCCGTCAAATTTGGTAATGGACACAAACGGTTTGGTTTTAGGATTAAATTTTGGTTGCTTCACGGTTATGGGTGGTTGCTCATTATGCACAAGTTCCTCCTCCGATGCGATTAGATATGGCGGCTTCGCCACCCTGTGCGCTCCAATCCGGCAACTGCCACCTTAACTTGTGAAAGTTGCGGAGCTTGGTTGAACGATGAAGTTGCCAGTGGCCTTGGTTTGAGTATCACAATCCTCCACAGAGATGAGCTAATATTGTGGTTCCATTCTCAAAGTAGTTGTAGCCATTTTGTTGCCTGATCTAGCAAGTGTTGTGGTCATGATTTTGAGATGGTTGCATGTGGTTGTCGCCCGTGTGTGATGAGTTATGTAGTATCATCTTTCATAGATGATTTTATGTGGTCTTACTATTCTGCAATGATTTTATGTAGCCTCGCTCTTGAATGATCATCAGTTTGTTCACTTTATATTTGTTGTGTCTATCATTTTTGTGACAAAACTTTACTGGCGGCGTTTGTGCGTATGTGCTTGAGGTATCCATACAGAGATTTTACTCCAATTGTTTAATTGTGTAGGTTCATTCTAGATCATTTACTCGGTCACTAGAGCTATGTAAATTGACACTTGTGTATTTGTTTATGTTCATCAGTGAATACAACTCTATCGTTTCTTATAAAAATAGTAACAACATGTTTCTTTTTAAGATTAGGAACCAAAGAAAAAAAATAAAGACTAATGTGGACCAAGCATTAAAATTAAAGGGGAAAATTGGTAATGAACTCTTATTATAATATTTTGCTTGCAACCCTTGACACCCCAATATTCCAACATAGAGATTTTATATTTGTCTTCTTTGGTTCATTTTTTTAATTTTGCACTTTTCTTTGCTAATTGACAGTATCACCAAGTTAAGCTTTGATTATTGCTTCATTTTTTAATGATTGTTTAGGTCAAGCAAAACATGAAATAAATAGAGTGTTGCTATACCTACTTTATTATCCCATTTCTTCACTCAGTTCGTAATAAAAATAATAATGACATATTTATGTTTATAAAAAACGACTTTTAAACCTCTATTTATAAATTCATTATAGGACAATACTTGAGTAATTACTAACGAGGCATTTTTAAAAATCCCTTAAACATGCAACCAAACACCTACTCCCTCTTTCGAACTCGGTTAAATTCATGCAACTCACCATTTTCTCCCTCGTCCTTCGTCTACACCAACCACACCTTCCATCGTCCTTTTTCACCACCGACGTCGCTGCAAAAGTCGATTATAAAACATAGAGCCATATTTTAAAGTCAAATTCGCAGCGGATTTCATCTCTAACAATCTCACTAAGAAAGTGGAGTTGATGGTTGGAGAAAAGATTAAGGTAGTGTTAACGGAGGAGAGAAGTTGGAGGAGGGTGGATTTGGGGGTTGCCGGAGAAGAGAGCGACTGGTGATGTTGCTAGATCTCAATGGTGGAGGGTGGATTGGGGGTGAACGCTGGAGAAATGAGGGACTCGGGGTAGGTCGCTGAAGGAGTCGGGGTGGGGTCGCCGGAGAATATTGTAATATTTAATATTCATTCTTCCGAAAATTTAAAAAGGAATTTAGATATACCATTTCAATTTTTTAACTTTTTAGGATGGGCGAGATTATAATAATGTAGGTGAGAAGTAAGACAACATGGTGGGTCTAGCATCACTCAATAAATAAAATGTAAGTTCAAATTAAATACCAATATTATAAAAAATAAAAAAAATTTGAACAATGTGGTAGGATAAGTGGTAATCATGTAATTATTTTGAATTATAGTAGCATTTGTAGAATTTTTTTAGTTAATTTTTTATTGGAATGTAAACTAGAAACATGATATATTAGCTAAAAGTTTTCTTATAGTAAACTAAAAACGAGGTACTTTAGCTAAAAAAAATTGGGAAATTTTATTTGAACTCATATAACCTTTTTCTACACCCAACTTACTCTCTACACCTATATTATTTTTAATAAAAGAATTAGTATCTCTTTAAGCCCAATTTTATACCTAAATTACCCTCACAAACCCAATTTAAAATGTGAATTTATCTTTACACCCATTTAAAAAAACAAAATCCCAATTGAATAATTTAGTGAAGTTTTTACTTGTTTATGAATCTTCCATATGCTTTCTTGATATCCATGTCCCCATGATTATATTTGCATAAACATAAAGTACATGCTTTCATACGTCTAGACTTAAAACATCATAGAAAATAAACTAATAATAACTTTTCTTTCTATGCAGATATTGTGATATGCGGTAGTTATGCGGGAATGCTAGGGGTATCAACGAAGCTACCATAGGTATAGAGAATGGTGATGGACAGTTTGTGTGTCCCGTAGCGGTGGAGGATGAGCTTGCTAAGCTCTACTGTGGAGATGATGTGTTATACTTAAAGGTGCCTTATCGTCGAGAACACTAACCTCCTTCTCAAGCTAGGAAACCACTTTTTTCTGTTGAAATATTCAACCAAGAACAGAGTCTTAAGTCCAAGGTGAGGCTTCACCACCACCTACATAGAAATCCAAACCCCCCAAACTCATCTTCTCAACTTTCAGTGTTGATGGCCGTAAATTGAAACTCAAAAACCCATCTTCTCAACTCTATAAAAATAGAAATCAAACGGAAAAAAAAAAAAAGATAAAATAAAAAAGCATTTCAACATAGGATCAACGTAGGGTTTTAGCCAACATAGGCTAAACATTACATGATGGTAAGGTTTAATTTGGGTGTGGATTTATTGATAAATTTCATTTTGTTATTAATGTCATCTTGTACTTAATAGTAATCATGTAATAAGGTAAAAAAGACAATTCACATTTAATAGGGGGTGTAGTCAATTTGGATTTCATAGGAATTTAAAAGATTTTTTTAAGTGAAAGATTTCAAAGAATTGTAGAATCCTTACAACTTTCAAATGGATTTTGATTAAGATTTAAAATGATTCTTATGGACTTTGATTAAAGATTTGAATGGATTTTGAGAGACTCTCTTGCCATTTTAAAATTTATTTTTAAATAAAAAATAAGATTAAACTTGAAAGTGAATGAAGAACTGTGCCCAGTTCTCCCAACTAGGTTGTCACATCCCCGCCCGGGGCGGATCACTTCTCTGGCCCGCTCCACCACCGTAGCACGATATTATTCACTTTGGGCTTACCATTCCCTCACACTTTTGTTTTTGGGAACTCACAAGCAACTTCCCAGTGGGTCACCCATCATGGGATTGCTCTAACCCCCTTCTCGCTTAACTTCGGAGTTCCTATGGAACCCGAGGCCAGTGAGCTCCCAAAAGGCCTCGTGCTAGGTATAGATGAGAATATACATATAAGGATCACTCCCCTGGGTAATGTGGGATGTCACAATCCACCCCCCTTAGGGGCCCGACGTCCTCGTCGGCACACATGCGACCAGGGTTAGGCTCTGATACCAATTTGTCACATCCCGGCCCGGGGCGGATCACTTCCCGAGCCTGCTCCACCACCGTAGCACGATATTGTTCGCTTTGGGCTTACCATTCCCTCACGGTTTTGTTTTTGGAAAGTCACGAGCAACTTCCCAGTGGGTCACCCATCATGGGATTGCTCTAGCCCCCTTCTCGCTTAACTTCGGAGTTCCTACGGAACCCGAAGCTAGTGAGCTCCCAAAAGGCCTCGTGCTAGGTAGAGATGAGAATATACATATAAGGATCACTCTCCTGGGCGATGTGGGATGTCACATAGGTAACCCCTATCCTCCATGTCCATGGTCCTACACGGCAAAAACCTTCCACCATAATCATTCATTCATGAAAGCGCTTTTGGCTTTTGAATTTTTCTAAAAAGTGATTCCTCTTATTCGAGAGAGAGGGAGAGGAATGGATGCTACAAAGGTAGGAAAAATGAAGGAGTCCATCAGCAAATGCGAGAGAGAAGAATGGATGTTGCAAAGGTTGGAAAAATGGAGTCCAACAAATGAAACTCAAACCCTTTAATTATCCACACCCCTTCTCTTGCCTTCTTCCAGTCCTATCTCCAAAGGTATGATCAACTTTGCTATCTTTTGTATACAATGGAATATTGATTGTATATTGAGAGGATGGGGTGGGTGGCTGAGACGTTAGAAGGAAGGAAGGATGGGTTTCTCAGAAAAAATAGAGATTGAGAAGGAAAGTTGGAGTTGCAATGTGGGGAGAGAGAAAGAAAGTGAGAGGTTGAAAAGAAATCCTAGGGGTGGAAGTAGGATTTTTCTATGCTTACCATTCCTTCTTAAATCCTACAAAATCTCTTATTGAAGAAAATCTTTCAAAATCTATGAATTTTTGAATACATATAGATTTGCATGGACTCTATAAAAATCCTTTAAAATCCTAGTTGACGACATCAGGATTCTAAAGTCTTTTAAAATCCTTTAATTGATTACCCCTGTATTTGAATGGATTCTTTTAAAATATTGTAAAATCCTAATTGACTACACCAAGGTTCTAAAGTCTTTTAAAATCCCTCTAAATCTTTATTTGACTACACCCCTCCTAAAGTTTAAGTTGAGTGTAGAAAGATGTTATATGGGTTGGAATAAAATTTCCAACTTAGAATTGGCAATTAAATTTAACCGTAGAATCACTGCTACAAATATAATTAATAGGCGCCAGTTGAGCCAAAAGGGTTTCGTAGTGTAGTGGTTAGCACTCTGGACTTTGAATCCAGCGACCTGGGTTCGAATCCCGGCGAGACCTTTTATTTTTTGTGACAGCTACATTTAGCCATTGATTAGGCTCGTTGAGATTGTCCAGGTGGCATAGAAATAAAGAATTATTTGGTCATGAGAATCCATATAGGAAACATTTCAAGCCAAAGAGAAATGAACATAAAAAGGAAATGTGAGGAAAAGTAAGAGCATTACTTTTTACTTTTCATATATGTACTCATCATATGATGCATGTGTATGCATGCAGAGATATATATAAATATTTTAACTTGAAGAAATTCACAATCTCTTTTAATCCATGTTGATTATGCACCAAAACAGTAACGAAACCAAACTTATACTATTTACAACATACGTTTTTTGGCATTTCTACTTTTCCACTCTTCATCTTTAACCATATGTGGGTCATCTCCACATTGTTACACCAATAAGGATAATATTTAGGGCAACATTATGCATATTCCTTTTTGTACAAAGGCCATCTCATCTCTCAAGTTCATGTCCAAAATAACATCACAAGAACCAAAACGCATCATTTAATAAAGTATAATTACATGACTAACTAGAAACGAAAAAAGCAGTATACATGGAGCAAGTCGAGAACTCTGCCTCCTTTACAACGCAGATACTTCAAGAAAAAAACTTCTCAAATAAGCAAACGATTATAGAGAACATTTTCTTTTTATGTAGTTCGCTAGAAACCCACTAACAAATAATCTGTTGGTCCTCCTATAACCAATGCGAGCCTTCTTTCCTCCCACCTTAGAGCCTATTTGCTCAGTGCAATTTTGGGAAAAGGGTTCGCAGTTTTTGATCAAAAGTTGTTTTATCCCAAGCTTTTGGAGCAATCTCATTTGTTTGTTAGCCACTTGAAGCTAAACTCAAGCTGAAATTTGTAATATTTTCAATCTTCAATTTATTTTTTTTACTAGGATTTTTTATAGTTGATTATATGATATGGTCACTGATACTTATTTGAAACTGATGTCCGAAATGTCAATACAATAAATGTTGGAGAGCGCCGATTATAATGAAGATTTGAGCATGTTGATTCAAGAACAAAGTGGCAACCTAAAACAAGAGAAGAACTAAACATATAAAGAGTGGGTTGGTGTCACCCACTATGGAATGTTCATTCAATGTTGTCGAGCGCTTGTTCGAGGCGTTCGCGCAATTGAGGTTCACAAAATACAACAACAAAGTCTTTGTGACTAGAAAAGAGAGTGAACATGTGTAAGCACTACAATGATATCCTAAAGGCTCATTGATTTCCACCTAAATATCACCTCTACAAAAGAAGACAACCCTTCACTTACCTAGTTAATCTGCATCTGTTACCCTAGACATTTGTCACATGACCCTTTAATCCCTTTTTCTAACTAACACATGTCGTGTTCTTTGTCTAACATCACACTGGTCCCTTCTAAACTCAAACATTCCCTACTCTTTACTCAGAAGAATTTTCCAACATTCCAAATAATTTTCTACTCTTCACTGGCCCCCTTGTATACTCGAACATTCCCTACTCTTTACTTGCACGAATTCTCCAACATCCCAAATAATTCCGTACTCTTTACTTGCAAGAATTCCCTCATCTATTGAATAATTTTTCTAAATGTACTAAAAAAGATCAAATTTAGTTTACTCCAACATCCCAAAATAACAAGATGATACCCAAATAATAAGGTATAGAGAATATAATACAATCATACAAATAATTCTAAGTCTCAATTCATACTTTTCTTGCGACTCCTTCCTCATGTGATTCAAATGATTGGTATTTTTAAGGTAAAAATAAGGGGAACGTTTACTAACCACTTTCATACAGCAATCTCATAAATCAAACTCATCCGAAGTCATGCTCCAAATATCACAATAACCAAACTCATTAGTTGATAAAGTACATGAGTTACTAGGAAAATGAACATTTAATGTAGCATCCAAACCATCCATTCATTAAACCTTTTCGACGGATTTAGTAAGATTGATGCCATAGTCTACAGCTTACATAGCAAAGCCCTTGTGTCAAGGTTTCACAACTTCGAAAAACTTACATCCAGTAAGCTGTGACAAATAAAAGAAAAAATCAGTACTATACATCAAGCAACACGAGGACTTTGCTTTCTTCACAAGAGTCTGAAAATACTTAAAACATCTCAGCCGAAACAATAGTGGGGAAAACTCATTGCATGATATCTTCTAATTGTATTTTCCAACACTGAGGGTCCAATTCAGCCTGTCAATAATACAAACTGAAGTCAAGTACAATCAACAGACAAATATTATGAGTTCTCTAGCAGGGATATTGGATCGAAAGCACAAATCTGAGTGCAACGAACATGTAAGTTGATTATTGTTTGTTATCGAATCACAAATTTTTTTCAGTTATGTCCTAGATCTTTAATGACATCAGACTAAACAAATTTTCTGGAAAGTTAGCATCTTCGTAGCTTTGATGATTAAAAAGTAAAAGCACTTACCCTGAAGAACTTATTTCTCCACTGAAATACACAACCACGCGCTTCTAAATGTTCGAAAAGAGCTTGGGGTAGCAATGACTTGAAGGTTGCTTGGAGCTTGACTTTAGTTAGCCCCCCGCAGGCCAATAAGGCAGCTGCCAGTCCACTAGGGCTCAAGCCCTCCAAGTGCAAGATGGTTAAGCTCTGTAGGCAACTGATACTGGCTAAGGATAACAGCCCCACATCTGTAACTGAGGTATATGACAAATTAATCTGCAAGACAATAGGAACGGTCCGGTCAAATACAAGTGTGTCTATCAAACTGTACGCTCACATGAAAGCGAGAAATGAGAGAGCGTACTTGTCTAAGGTTCTGAGCAAAGTGAGCAAGCAGGATCATCCCAGCATCATCAATATTTGAACACTTCTTTACATCCAGCTTGGTCAGTTGCTTGCATCCCACAGCAATTGCTGCTAGACCCAGAGATGTGATAAGAGGACATCCTCGACTTTCAACAGCATTCAGACTTGAGCATTTTGACAACGAGATTAACGAACTATCAGTAATGTCTTTGCAATAGGCTATGTTAATAACCTCAAGTCCAGGACAACCTCTAGCAATAGCTGATATGCCTGAATCTGAAATTCCTGTGCACCTAAAGAAAATAAACACATTCAGATTAATTCCTTGTTCTGTCAGTCCATGAATAGATGTTTACGCAAACAAATATTTGGCACCAACACAGAAGATCTTGTAGAGAAGTTCGGATTTGTTTCCTATATGAATTAGTTAGACTTTTGACGACATAGATTAGCATGCTTTGAAATCAACGAGACCTTAGATTAAGCATTCAGTAGTTTCTCTGGCAGACTGTATAACATTGTTGCACTTGCATGACCTACACGTTTCTGTGCACAAGGGGAAAATGAAGGGATAAAAACAAATTACAACAAAGGTTCAACTGTTCAAGGATCACAAGTTACACACCTGTATAGATCGAGCTCTACTAGTTTCGAACAGCGCATGCCAATGTTCACAATGCCGTCATCAGTTATGTTCAGGCAAATTCCTATTTTTAAGCTGGAGAGGTCGGAACATCTAGAAATGGACTTCAGACCTGCACATAGAAGGTACAAAAATAAGCAATTAAAACAGAAGTTCTTTATTACACTGAGGTTGAGCGAGGGAAAAACCTTCGTCGTCGACTTCATTATCTGTTATGTCAATCTCCTCAAGAGTTTGGCATCTCTGTCCAATGAGGACAAATGCTTCTCGAGGAACCAGGGTACATGACTCCATCCTAAGAGAAGTGAGTGCGGTACATGATTCTGACATCTGGGCAATAGAAGCATAAGTTATCTTTCGGCAGCATGTGATGTCTAGCTTCCGCAGATTCTTGTGCTTTTTCAAAATAGAGGAGAGACCCTCATCAGTCACCCCCACACATTTACTTAAGCTCAGCTCCCTTAAAGAAATGCACCAGTTTCCGATGTCTTTTAGTCCAGCATAGGTAACCAGGCAACCATCTAATTTAATTGACTGCAACATCGGAAGCTTTCGCAAGCTATCAGCAAGAGCAAGAGTCACCTGACCACCAGTGCCACCACAGTGCAACGTATGAGTTGAGAAATCACACTATTAACTATTAAACAGACTTGACAAAAGTCAATACTTACAGGAGAGCCATATGACAATACGAGTTGCTCTAAACATCCGTCACTACCGCTCGTTAGGGCCGACAACCCAACATGACTAATGTTCTGACAGCTAGATATGTCAAGTTTCTGTCAAAGGTAATAACAGCATGTGTCAAAATTTGTCAAAACAGAAATGTTAACTCTGACGAGTAACTAGCACGAATTGTCTATTACCCTGAATAGCATCAAATTTAAATATCGTCCCAATAAAAGAATCTCGAGTAATCAGAAGAAATATAATGAAAGAGTCAAAGTTTTCGACTTTTTAATTGCACATATGACAACCCAAATCTAATCCTTCGGATGTTATGTTAAATAGAAGCAGCTAATCATATCAATATGTGATTAAAACAAGACGCTAAGAAAACAGGCAATCTCGAACCGAACCAGCTAAGCATAGGATCTACCTTAAGCGACTTGCACCCATGTTTGAAGGCCGAAAGGCTATCATCATCGATACTGAAGCATCCTTCTAGAACCAAATCTTCAAGATATTGTAACTCGAAGATCGACGGCAAGCATTTATCTGTAATCTGCAGCAAATCATGAACAAACGTATCACTATGCAGCCATTGAAAATCATTAAATTTGACAAAGACAATCCAAAAGCAGGGTGCTTTTCAAAATAAAACAACATTAAATAAATAAATAAAAAGCAACCATTTACCATTAACGGTATAAAGCTAAAAACATAAACTTAAATCAGTAAAAACAAGAATTTACCGGCAAGTAAGAAAGATCCAAACTTCGAAGATCTTTACACTTTACAGCAAGCAATCCGACCCCCAAGTCGCTAACACGGAGGCACCATTTCAAATTAATTAATCTCAGCTTTCTGCAACCAACTGCGATACACCCAACACCCATATCCGTAATCATCTTGCACCTCCCCATCCACAGCCTCTCTAAGTTCTTCGCCTCCCCCAGAGCCGCCGCGGCGGAGTCTCTGAGCTCGGTGGCGTTCGACAGGTCGATCTCCACCAGATTCTTGCAATTTGCAGCCAAACTGAGCAATCCAATTCCCGAGAAGCAATTCGACCGCGAAAGATCGATCGATCGGAGGCTGGACCTGCAAGCATTTGAGATGGCGACAAGGGAAGCGTCCCGGACTCGCGAGCAGAGCGTGAGATCGACGTGGGAGGCATTTGGGTAGCGGTGGAGGACTTTCGGGAGGTGGTCGGAGCGTAAAGGCTTGAGCTTTTTGCGGTGCTTGGATTCTGCGGCGTGGAAGGACTTGCAGACCAAAGAGAAGGACTTTTTGTCAATTGGGTTTTTTTCGAGGAAATCGAGGATTATGAATATGATTTCATCGGACAGAACTTGGAAGACGTTGTTGTCGTTGTTGGTGTTGTTGGGTCGAATGGTCTTTTGCCTCTTCATGGTCTGAGATTTTTTTCTGCGATTTGGATGAAGAAATGGGAGTTGATTTATAGGTGGAAGAAGGTGGAGAATAATGGTGTTTTGGGAAGTAACCGTCGGGCAGATAGACTCTGGTTTTCGGTTTTTGGGTAGGTTGTGGGCAGAAGAGAGAGAGAGAGAGAGTTGATGATGGGGGAGTGAAGATGAAGGAGAAACGAATTTTACAATAATGGCCTTGTGCTGGGTACCTTCTATCATTGCTTGTTTCCATCTGCAATGACTATTTTATCCTTTCTTTCCCAGACTATCTAAGAGACCCCATTGACTTTAAACTAAATCCAATCAATTGGATCTTCTTATTTGTGAGAAATTTAACTTTTAAACTATAGAATTACATGATCATTTCCTTTAGGTAGCGATTCTTGAACTTAATTTTTCTTCCCATGTAATCCTTTTCTGTTTTTGTGGGCATATTTTTTGCAGAATATTTTTATAAGCAGTTAGATTAAATAATTAAACGAGAATTTATTAACACATAAAGAGAAAGGGGTAATAATAAACATCACTATCCTTGTGGCTTTATACTTGAATGTACACATTTCATAAATTTTTATATGAAAAATGACCAGATTTTGAAACTCCTTACGTGTTTTTTTTCTAAATTTAAATTGAATAAATCAAAGAAAAATTAAGTAACTGAGTTAAAGAAACGGGCAAAGTGTGAAAATCACTTTGAAAAAAGGCCAACGAAAATGGCAAATTGGTAAAAATGAGAAGCATCAAAGATGGGGTAGTGTGGTCATTTAAGATGGGAATGGAGACTCCGTACGGGGAAGGACGGGAAAGGACGGTAGTAATTGGCGAAAGTAGGGGAGGGCACGTTTGGTATTGAAAAAGTCGTTTTCTTATCGCAAAGTGGCTTTATTTGGTGGAGGACATATGTGAGGAAGGACAGATGCAAGTGCAGACAGTACGAACAACCTGACACAAACAAATATAAAATAATAATTAAAAAATAAATTAAAAATGATTTTTTTAAAAAAATAACAAAATTGGAATAAAGATATTCGGAGCAGATATGGCCGTACTTATATAGTTGCAATTACGTAGTACCAGCCTTACTCAGATAAGAACGGATGGACAGCAAAAACGAAAATAAATTAAAGTTTATATATAATTGAAAAAGGAGCTTTTCTCAGATATTGGTCAGGAAGGTTGTGACTCATGCAGGGCTATTTGGGTTATCATCTTCCACTTGCTTGGTACTTCGTATTCCGAATTGCCCTCTTTGTTTTAGGATATTACCGTCCTGCCATCCTTCGAGGTAGGTGCGGATGGAAATTGGGACCAAGGTGATCTCATGATCACTCAGAGTTCAAGAAATATATATGTAAAGGTCTTTTAAAGGTCCTCCGAATGTTAAGTGTGGGTCCATTTTGTGTTTACCAAGTGTTTGATGTAATGTTTGCTAGACATATCTCGACATATTGAGTTGACAACACTTGACAAATTCTCTCTATATCACTCATCAATTGCTTTGGCATATGTCGATATTTGTTGACATGTGTATAATGTGGTTTGGTTAACGACAACAAGCCCACCCAATGTTCGACGAAATAACTGTAAATAAACGAATTTTTTTTTCTAGATCGGGTCACTACTTCTAGGTGACCCGTTGGCTTTTTACATGTAAAAAACTACAGCAATTCCTGATGCAATGACTCAAAATCATTCATTCTCTTTATCATCGTTAACAATTATTTGAAAAAATATTATTTATTTTAATCATTTATTCATATATATATATATATGTGCCGGATAAACCTTCGACTATGATTACAAGTAACAATTTATGGTAAAATGTCAATTAATTTTATTATTAAAAAAGTAAATAAAACTTTCAAAATGCAATGTTTAACAACGATGACGATAAAGAGAATAAAAGTTTTGATCACGGGATGTGTACTCTGGATTTAATTTTTTTTGTGGCAAGGGAAATGGTTCAAAAGCTAAGTATTGATAAGGAACGATGTGACTCATGCGGCGCTATGTGGGGCTATCATCATCTTACAACCTGTACGATACCTTATGTTCTCAAAACACCCCTCTGTTTTTCTGATATTACAATCATGCCATTCTTTCAGGTATCGTTTGGTATGCAGACAGGACGGGATGGAACAGAATGGGATGGGACGGGACAGGACAGAACGGAACGGAGCGGGAGCAAAGATACCCTCGGATGGAAATAAGGAGGAAGAAGAAGGAGACGGAGAGGTTATAATTTTGTGTTCCACGGATGTAGAACGAGTCGTTCCAGGGGGTGAGGTGGAACGAAAATTCACTCAAAACTCGTCCCGTGAAACAGCTCGTTCCACCCGTTTTAGGCACACCAAACGTGGGACGGAACGCCTTGTCCCACTCTGTTCCGTTCCGTCTCACGTACCAAACGGTACCCCAGGGAATTCTTCCATTTTGGGTGGCGATTTGCAGCTGATCAGGTCTTCAATTCCTGATCGATTCCATATTTTATTCGGATCATATCTTGAAAGAACTCTGGTATGATCTGAGGAAAGTATTTAAGAAAAAAAGCAAAGATAAATTCAAGGTGTAGTGGAGCAGGAAAAAAGTGTGTGAATAAATAAAGAAATAATACAGAATATTATTGTATGCTCTTATTTTAGGATGATTCAGTGTAGCTAAACCTAATAACCCATCCATGTGTTGGTTGAGCTGGCCACAACATAAAATTTTCAATCCATTTGTTTATATTCTTGCCTTTAGATTTTGTGAATATGAAAGTTGGTAAAAGGCATCTCAAGAGTATTAGTAGTTTCGCAAGTGATAGATTGCCCAAGTAATTAGGAACTTTCTTTTTAACTCACTGCATTTCATATTCAAACATTTCTCCTCTTTATACTAGTTTATGAGCTTATTTCTTGAAAAGCGAAATTGTTACTTCACTCAAAAAACATTAGGTAGTTTTTTGAAGAAAAAAGCTCAATTTTTTAATGTTATTTTTATGGAATAAGGAAAATGTGAATCTATATATATATATATATATATATATATATATAGGGGAAGATAAAAATGGTGAAGTTTTCATAATCTCAAAATTATATTTCTCTCTTAGGAAAAAAAAAAAAATTTACAAAAACGAAAACCACTCTATGAGTAGGACTGTGAGTGATTAGTAAGTTAAAAATTGAAAATTAAAAATTAAAATGATGTTTATCAATCTTTAATGTGTATGCCATGAAGAACCCTAGAGAGTCAGAAACCAGAGGCAGGGCCTCTTTTTTTTTTTTTTTTTTTTTTTTTTGAAAAACGGACCATTTTTTGTTTTTTGGTTAACACCAGAGGCAGGACGTTAGTGACGTGATGAGTGCATGGTTCGTACACGAAATGATTATCGTGCGTGGCAAATGGTGGTTGACAATGTTGTTATCATTATCAATCACTTCCCATTAGCACACCATAATAATTAATCTGCATTTATGCGTAGCAGTTGTGTCTCATCTAGGTATGTGTCTCTTTCCCCACCAGAAGCAAAACAAGCTCAACTTGAATTAAAGAAGGGGAACTTACTTTCATAAAAAATGATTTGGGCTAAGTTTATTTTAATTAAAAATTATACTATAATTTTATTTAATAAAAAATAATTAAATTTTAATGAAAAATCCTTAAATTTTAATAAAAAGAACCAAAAACTTAAATTTTAATGAAAATAACACAATTAAAATAAAATAAACCTAACACACGGGATCTGTGCACTGAATACTATTTATGAAACTAAATACTATTTTATGAAACTAAATGGTACTATACTATTTATTGGTCTAATTTCATAAATAGTGCCTAGTTTTTTGTCCACTTTCATAAATAATGTCTAGTTCTTGGTCAAGTTTCGTAAATATTGCCTAATTATTGGATCCAGTTTTATAAATAATGTATGGTAATTGGTACAATTTTATATATAGTGTGTCCTTCTTGGTCGGTTTCATAAATAGTGTCTAATTATTGGCCCACTTTCATAAATAATGTCTGATTCTTGATTATGTTTCATAAATATTCTCCAGTTCTTGCTCCAATTTCATAAATAGTATATGGTTCAGTTTCATAAAAGGTTTTCACCTATTGGTTTGGTTTTAGAAATAATGTCTAATTCTTGCTTTCATTTCATGAATAGTGTCTACTTATTTGTGAAGTTTTATGAATAGTGTTTAATTCTTGGTTCAGTTTCATAAGGTTTGAAACTTAGATCCTTTTTGGTCCTGTAAAAGCACACATTAAGCCGAAAATGATGAACCCAGAAGTGACTATTTAGATCAAAACCTCAAGAAGATTATGTTCTCAGTGTAATCAAACATGTTTTGATTCAGATTTTTGACAAAATGTAAACAATGTTGATAGGAATCAACTTTATTTTCATTCTTATTTTACATTTAAAAATCTGTTTTCAATTAACAAATTAAAATTTCGTCACATTTTTTACATACCTACAATAGTAAATGTAGCTCTTCTTCCAATTTCTTGAGCTTGGGTGTCATCTTGGAGAAATTTTTCCTTGTGCCTATAACACAAATAGTATACCAAGTGTTATTATGTAAGTGGTGGAAAATTTTATTTTTTAATTTTTTAACACAAGAATCTCACAACTTGTATAGAGTGTACCATCCCGTGTTCCGAGCACATGGAAAAGTTTCTTATCATCATAACTACTATTGGGAAACAACATCACAAAAATAAAACTGGAGAATGTAATTATATTTGAAGTATTTTTCTTATTCTAAGCAAAAGAAAAAATTAAAAAAAAAGAAAGAAATCTATTAATGACAATGGGAGAAAAAAGTGGAGTGTGGAAGGGAAAAGGGGTACATGCCCCAGTGCAAGTTGGGTTTTTTATTTTTATTTTTTTAATTATTATCTTGTTCTTATTATTAAATAAAGTTAGTATGCGGTTTTTTATTAAAATGTAAAGATTTGAAGTTATTTTCATTAGTTTTCTTTTAAACAAAATGATACTC
The DNA here is from genome assembly GCF_041283825.1 of Pyrus communis. Taxonomy (NCBI): domain Eukaryota; kingdom Viridiplantae; phylum Streptophyta; class Magnoliopsida; order Rosales; family Rosaceae; genus Pyrus; species Pyrus communis. Next base: position 5,451,789 of record NC_142576.1, on the reverse strand, counting down.
ACTAATTAAGAAGAATAATAGATAGATAATCTCAACTGTCTATTTTCTAGCTCAGCTTTAAACATTATTTATGTAAAAAATTAACTACATACGAAATTATTTTGTGATTTGACAGTTAACTAGACCGACCTGTAAAATTTATCTTAGATACAATACCTTTTAAAAAAAATCTTATTATTAAGGAGAGGAAAAGAGTTCAAAACTATTACAATAATTTAAGGTATTACCATCTTTGTGTGTGGAGGTGAGATGAAAGACAAAAAGAAAAGAAGGTTGAGAATGGTGGCTGCATTACATTTGGGTATTATCCAGGGTCGGCCCTCACAATTATCCAATACATAGGTTAAAGGATTTCTATATAGTTTGGATTGTGAAATTGAGGATATATGTATATAAAAGATAATATAATATTTACGAGGTTTGGCTTTGGTCAATGTGCCTATGTCATCGGGGCATCAATAGTACTTTATTTTCATTATTTGAAATAATACAAGGATAAAATAACTCTCATTATTTTCTCTCATCTCTCTGCATGACTCACTGATATTTTCTCCTACATATCTCTTCTTTATGTTATCTCTTTCTTTTCCTTTTTTTTTTTTCCTTTCTTCCGTATGTTTCTCTTTACTGTTTGTCATACATTGCATGTTTTTTATATAGAACACTTACCACGCAAAAGTCTACAATGTCAAATATTGAATGTTGAAATTCTATACACCCAAATTGTAAATACCAAGCTTCTTCGACTTCCATCCTTCCATTTCACATGTTTGTTTATATGGGCATTCACACCTTCATTTGCAACAGTTTGGTTAATTTTTGACATGATTGATTTTCAAGAGGTGGCTTCAAAATGAACGAATTCAATCACCAAACAAAATGCAGTTGCGTAAAAAATAAATAAGGAGGTCCAAACAAGAAAACTACTAGCATCTCCGCTTAAAATATGCAAATTTACATACTTTTATACATTCAGCAACGAAAGAATCCTTATTTAATTAGCTGTCCTAGAGCAAACGTCCTTTTTAGCTTCTCTTTGCAAGTTTTTAACATTGATTTTGCTGGTTAAATATATAATTATGTCACTTTCCATGCTATGCTAACATTGAATATATGAAAGTCAAGCTTTTCCGCGGATTTGAATAGATACTCCTTTTCTTCGAGAAAGAATACGGCCATTTGGTACCACAATGTATGACCAAGTCAACACTCTCAAAAGTATACAATTTGCCAAGCAACCAAACCCACTTTCTATAATCTTAATCTTCTTAAAAAAAAAAAGAAAAAAAAATCGTAGTACGGTAGCAAGGTACCTTCTCCACGTCGATCTGTACCTCTGTGATAAAGTCAGTCAGAGGCTTAGGTCACGGTTTGAATTGCAGACAAAGTTGCTTTCAGTATACACACAGTATTACAGTATTAGTTTATCTGGGTCGCGGATTCATTAGGGTAGCAAGGTACCTTCTCCACCAGCACCAAGCTAAAATATGGAGTTCAAATCTCCCCAAATATTTCACCAGTATTTGAGAATGGAAAGTAAGCAAACAACTGGAACAAGCATTTCCAAATTAATTAACATATCATTGTCTAAATTATTAGAAAATTTTGATGTACCTGCTTGTACTTTGGCTAGACTTGGATACTACCTACTACTTATGCGCAAGGACGGAGCCACCTTGGGCAGGTGGGCGGATGACCCACTCAATTTTTTATTTATTTATTTTATTTATGTATTTTTTGTGTGGAAATCAATGTATATGCTTGTGACATTAATAAAATGTCTTACTAGTTTATTTGCTTGTGATATTTGTATTAACTCTTCTATGTTATTGCCAACGTTGAAAAAGGACAGAGCCACCTTGGGCAGACTTGGATACTACCTACTTACATGCAAGGACGGAGCCACGCCTTGGGCAGGTGGATGGATGACCCACTCAGTTTTTTTTTTTTTTTTTTGGGAAAACGATGTATATACTTGTGACATTAGTAAAGTGTATTACTAGTTTATTTGCTTGTGATATTACCATTAACTTTTCTATGTTATTGACAACATTGAAAAAGGATTTTCGATTATGAAATTTCTGAAGAATCGATTAATAAATCGGATAGGAGATCACTAAATGAATAACAACATGGTAATTTTAATAGATATATATATATATATATATATATTTGATGGTATTAGTAATGAAGTTGTCATGCATCACTTTCAAAACATGAAAACGCGTCGAGAGATATTGTAATATGTTGTATGAAAAATCTTATGGATTAATATATAAATATTTGGTTAAGTAAAATTTTTTTAGTTTTTTTAATTTGTAACTTTGTTATTTGAGAATGCCTCCATCTATATAGATCTCCGGCTTCATCCATGCTTATGCAGTGTGTGTGTGTGTATTATATATCAATATTTCAGAGAAATAGGTTATCATATTTAAGTCTAACACATGAAGAGTTTATAATGATTTTGTGATGGACTCAATAAAGAAATTGTCATCTATTTCTTCCTTCAAAATAGCTTCAATACTGTGATTAATCTTATCCAAGCTAATCATTTATAACAAATGAGACCATAGTGTTTTCATCTTGCATTTGATTACCTACTAGCCCATTAATCCAGTATAATAAAGGAATAATTACAAAAAGCGTCGGTGTCCATTAGAGATCAACTGTTCACAATTAAAAGTTGGTAGAGTACGTATGCAATGTCAAAGACCACGTCATTTAATTGCTTGGGAAATTTTGATGTCGAATACATCTGATGAGCCACATTAAGGGCTATCCTGGGCTATAGTCCTATAGTCCAGATGATTTTTGGTAGAAAATAAAACTTTTCATGTAATTTTTATTGATTTTCGAATGTAGCCCATCATATATTTAGTCACTGATTTAAATTCTCTCGATTTAATTATATAATACAGTTTATAAACCATATATTTTTCTCACATCTTTTTTCTCAAGTTAGCTGATACTGTAAAAAATATAGTATCAAGTTTCTTTGCTTATAAAGATTTAAATCTTTAAGCTAGCCACTTGATGAAAATTTTCTAACTCCACCATTGGTCGAATAAGTTAAATACTTCCAAGGAAGAGGCTGGATCCTTCCCTGTTAACCATGTTGTGAAAACAAAGAAAAAAAAAAATATAAGTTACGTGAGCAATTCAGATTAAATATACTAAATTATAACTTCATATGTAAATTGTTATCCAAAAACGTGGAGGTAATCGAATTACCAAATAACTAAAACATGCATGTATATGTTCATCATGCTTTAAGAAAAGTCTGCTTTTCACCCTTCGTATCAGATGATTGAAATGGTTTTATGCGTTTGGGTTAACTTTTAGTCAAGCCCACCCATTTTCTTCGACGTTTGAAGCCTCAGGGAAAAACTTTCAGTCGGTCATCTGCACTCGATGTGCTTTGTTTATTTTCTTCTCTTACTTTCTTTGTCGAAGTTACGTTGCATGTTCTCGTTCTTGTCCCACAGAGCCCACACCCTCTTTACTTTTTCAAGTCTTCAGAAATTTCTGGTACGCTCCTCTTCGAGATTCTCTCATGCATGCAACAAATTTTTAGTTCGTCCAATAAATGCTTCCTACGTGTTTCAAAAATACTTTATCCATCCGATAGACGATTCACAAGTGGTAAAACTCCTCGTCCTCCTTGAGAAGAGTCAAACTGTACGGCCAAACGCCTGCATTTCCAAGTTTTGACTAATACTATGACAACCAGCTACTGCAAATTTATGCTGACTAGATATTCAAAACCTAAAAAGATGGACTAAGCTGAATGGAATTTCTGCCCAACAAAATGAGATCTAACTTACCAATTTGCCCTTTTGAGCATTATCCTGTGGCATTTCAGTATAATATTGGCTCCAGGAGTTTGGTATGGCAATGGGAAATTTGGAATTAATAAAAAAATCGTGGTCGAACGAATCCTTCACCACAGTTTTTTCGAATTCTCTCTTCTGTTGTTTACAATCTTTGATTAATTATTTGTATGTCCATCGAGAATTTTTTTTATTAATTTCTTTTTTTCTAATAGATTTTTCTTAACCATTGTATTGTTATGAACAATTCTAAATGCATCAAATAATAAATTAAAAATTTTGATTCGGTCGTATGAATCAATTCTTACTTATAAGTTGAGGATTTAGGGGTTAAATGTGGACTTAGCTACAAGCCTACAACACAACTAGAATTTGGATTTGAGTCGTATAGTTTTCAAAATGTACCATTAAAATTCATTTCACATGCATAATGATAAAAAATAAAAATAAAATCCCTTTTTTAAAGTACGTGTAGAAAATGGTCATTTCACCATTTCCATTACAAGTATGGGAAAATCTTAGGTATGATTGGGAATTTATTTTTATGTTAGTGTTGTTTTGTGACTTGATCAAGTAATGAGCGAATACTCAAATAAAGAAGAATACTCAAATAATGTTGTAATCAATATGTGGATGGCCCACATGAATAGTTTGTTACTATTCATCCAAAGAAAAATCAGATGGATTATTATTCATATGATGAAAAACGGATGGGTTACTATTCATGTACAGTATTTCACTATTCATTTGAGGAAAGTTTGTAAAGTGAATAGTGTTGCTATAGTAATCTTTTGCCTATAAGATGAGAGCATACAGAGGAAGGAAGAAAAGAGAAGAAGAAGAAAGAGATAGGAGAAAAACATACATAGGAAAGAAAGAGGAGTTATGGAGGAAAGGAAGAGAAGAGGAAGGAAGAGAGATGCGGAAGAAATTACCAATGAGCCTTGCTAGAGAGAAAAGAGAAAATAGTGAGAGTTATTTTGTACTCCTATTATTTCAAATAATGAAATAAAGTATTATTGTTGCCTCGAGGACATAGGCACATTTACCGAACCTCGTAAATATTGTGTCTTATTTACTTTATTCCATTGTACATATACTGTTGATTTTACAACATGTTATCAGCACTAGAAACTCTCGTGTCAGTAGAAAGCACAACGCCATAAATTCGGTGAAGCACTACCTACTTCTCACCTCTGTCGGCTGGAATCTCACAGATAAGAAAATCTTTTAATTTCATCTTCATATCTCTATATGACTAATTTTCTTAAAGTAAATATATATTTGGTTATATAACTATTATCATTGGTAGAAAATCTGACAGCCATATAAACAGTCTCTGAACTCCAACTTGCTGACCTCGGATTGAGATATTTCGTTCTTGAAAGTTGTTTGTCCTCCCAATACCTATAACATATCAAATTTTCAGAAACTTCCAACAGTGCGATCGTCGCTGATGTCTGAAACACCAACCCAGTTTCCAATTCCGTAGAAAACTGGATAATCATCTTATGAGTACCGAAAATCCGTTTTTTAGTAGCTCAGATCGAAATTTTTTCTTCATGAAAGTTGTTCGATATCCTCATATCCATATCATACTAAAATTTGAGTCAAATCTAACGGTTTGATATTCTCATAAGTTGCAGGCACTACTCTTGACTCCAAAACTTATGGGAACCGTATCAATTTTTTCGAAACTCACCGGAGGAGAAACACCAATTGAGACTTATAGTTACTATTACTTCTTAAATAACTAAAAAGACTTAGAGTTGTGAAAATTAAAAAAATATATATAAAAAATAAAAGGGATGAAACAAAAGAAAGTGACAGACAAAGAAAAAGAAAAAGTAAAAGATGAGGACTTAATCATTGCTTTTTCTGTTTTGACATATTTATGTGAATGATGTTAGTTTAAAGCCCTATCACAAGTTCTATTTATTTATAGTGGGTGGAATTATTACCATTTGCTTTAAGCTTTGATAATTATATGGTGCTGAATCAAAGTCCTTATCACAAGCTTTATTTACTTAAAAGCAATTTATTTACTATAGCTGGAATTACTGCTTATTACTTTAATTTATTTAATGTACTACATTTTATGATGAGTATATAAAAAGACTCGAAGTTCCTTGATCAAATTAGAACCTGACGTTTCTTGATCCTCATCATATAAAATGATTGGACCTAAAGTTCCACCATTAAAAAAGATCAAAGATCAGACTTGAAGTTCCTTGATCATCATTATATAAAAAGGATTGGACTCAAAGTTCCTTGATCAAATCAAAACCTGAAGTTTTTGAATTAATTGAGAGAACATCAGTTCCTCAATTAAATTAAAGTAACAGCCATAAGCATCTCAGTCCACAGACTATTAAATGAGGGTCAGAAGCCCCTTAATTCATGTAAATGAGGACCATGAGTTCCTCAATCCATGTACATATTAAGTATAAGCATGAGTTCCAAAAAATATGAACCTAAAATGATGTCGATATTGGGAATAAATTTTGAGTCCATATGAATTATGTTTTGACTTTAAGTTCAAAATATGAATAATTTTAAGAACTTGAAGTTCTAACATTTTGTATAGACATATTTTATATGTGATATGAGTTAATTATCGCAATTTCTGCTATACTTGAATTTCTTCCTTTTGGGAATAAGGAAATGGTGAACTTGATTTTGTGACCATCGACATCTTACACAAGAGATATTTTCATGAATTCATAATGCCCGAGAATTCATGTGGAAGCATATTATATTAGAAAACATCTTTGCTTAAAGGCTCAATGATTCATATTAATGGAACCAGAAGTTTCCATAGTTTCCTATATCTAACAAACTGAACTAGAAGTTTCAGACATGTATATATATACATGTGCATACACATGAGTTACAACTACAAAAACAAACAAATGGGGTCTTCACAAATAGGGGTGGGCATAAAAACCGCCAAACCGCAAAACCGCATCGAACCGTAAGAAAAAAAATCGAAAAAAACCGTGTTGACCGGAAAAGTCAACTTTGAGTGAAAAACCGAACCGAACCGTTCAAACCGGTTCCGGTTCCGTTTTCGAATGACCAAGAACCGGCCGAACCGAACCGAACCGTTTTATTAATAATAAATAAATAAATAAATTATATACACACACACATGTCATGGTATAGTAGGTTGAAAAATAGGTTGAAATTTTGTGTACAGGAGCTGCTGCTTCTTGCTTGCTCTCTGAAGTCTGAAAACTTGCAATTTGTTTCATCATTTTTTTGTTTGTTGACTGATTGACCAGTGCATATGTATTTTAGTTGTCTCTTTTTGTTGACTTGGTGCCACTACCAAAGACATTTGCATTAAAAAAGATGTGTTGTATGCAACTTTATGTAATCAGTTTTAGAAGATGTATTTGAATGAATAATGATTTAGTGTTCAAATAATTTATTATTAGGAACCGTAAACCGGCAAGAACCGAATCGGAACCGGTGTAGACCGAACCGTAATGTTCTAGTCATAAATTTAAGTGGAACCGCACCGAATCGAACCGTTAATATATTTCGGTTCCGGTTCCAATTTAGGGGTGGAACCGCACCGAACCGCACCGTGCCCACCCCTATTCACAAAGGTTGCTCATGTGAAGCCTCAGTACTTCGCAGCACCTCAGAAGGAGGAGGCATTAGAGATTGATCATGTGACGCCCCAGTAATTGGCAAAACACCAGAAGGGGAAGACATCAGTTGCCTTCAGAATCTAGCCACGAATCTCTGGATGTCACTTTGAATCTGACTTTCGGATTCTTGCAGCTGGTCGAGCTTTCTTTTCATACTCGTCGAGTAAATATTTGCAAGTTTGCGCAACTTTTTATTCTTGTACTTGAGCCCTCTAACCTCTTGTCTAAGACTTGCCATCTCAGCCATTAATGTTTTGACTTGGCGAGTTTGAGTAAGTAAGTGTTGGCCCATATTGGATACAAAACCCACACACTGAACACTAAAAGCTAAAAAGTCTTGAACGGCCAATTCATCAGACCTATTTGAAAGTATTCTTTTGTCTCTGGGAGTGAGAAAGTTCCTAACTACTACTGTAGCCGTTATATCATCCCTCGTCATAGAGTCTTTAACCGTAAGATGGCCATTAGAAGATAAAAAAGGCGGGCGTCGCATATTATTCTGACGCGGCTCGTGTGTATTTTCTCCAAGACTCAAACCTAAACAAAGGTTGGATGGGCAAGCCATTTTCAGAAATGATGAAAGAAAAGGGTTGGATAGAGTGAAATCTCATAAATACAACAAGGATAATTTTCACATGCGGGCAACTTTCAAAGCGTGCATTTTGAATACAATTGATACCTCTATAAAAGAAGAGGCAACATAGCCACTTATTCAAAAATCGAAGAGAAACCGCTCTCCGAATTTCAAAAGCTGGATTTTCTTGAATAAAGTTTGTCAACATATCTCAACTTTCTGGATATCAATGACAACTCTATCAAAATATCTCTGGCAAAGTTAAAATGCGAAAAGTTCACTATTACAACTACACCACTATTACACTACTATTTCCAACAAGCGTGGGTGACAAGGCCACATCCGCACCACTATCTACTATTGGGAAATCCCTACATATACCGACCTTCATCCTCTATGGCAAAGAACACATCCAAAATGCCTAACTCATATTCCTTGCCAAGAATGCATCTACAATCAAACCTCTCCACATATTCAGTCTTCCTTATCTCGAATACCTATTCAACCAAGTCTCTCAAAATGCCAAACTCATTTTCTTAGCAAGAAACCCCTTTCGATCGAAAAGGTTTACACTAACATCAAAATCTTATACTTTTTCCTTCAAGAGCAAAAGTATCTCATATTATTAGGGTCGAGAGCAAGAGTATCTTATATCATGCTCTTTCCCTATCTTTTCCTTTACCCTTACTCTTACCTGCAAGGCAAAGAGAAAGAAATCAATCAGTCGGAACCTGAAATCAAACTTCTGATCAGGAACCGACTGCCTGGAACCTTTCCTGATTGCTTACCTTGCATTGCTCTCAAGTAGTCATCTTCAATTGTTGTTGAAGCTCGATCTCAAGTCACCAACATCATAAAATAATTGGTACGTTGTTGACTCTTTACACTAAAGCTGCCAAGCATGGATGAGTCACCAAGAAGTGATGAACCATCCAAGGGTAAAGATTGCGCACCACCTCTTCTGGGCAAGAGATTGAAGTAGAATGATCAATGATGACTCTATGGAAATCCAAAGGGAGAAAATTGGTGGTTGATTGAGTGAATAGAAGACCAAAGTTCAATAATGGGAATCCTACTCACAGCCCCAACAAACTCTACCAGTTTATATCATTCACATAATGTACAAAAGGGTAATGAAAATTACTAATTGATTACAAGTTACAGAGACGCCGCACAGATTAAAGTCTCAGTCAGACTATCCATAAACTTGGCACTACTATACTGTTGCATGCTTGAAGCATGACAGTCGCCGTATGGATTCAAGTTCCAAAATGGGTAATCCATGGACACGGCAATTTTAATATATTTTATGCCTAAAGCATGACAGTCGCCGTATGGATTCAAGTTCCCAAATAGGTAATCCATGGACACAACAGTTTTAATATATTTTATGCCTGAAGCATGATCGATGTGTAAGTTCCAATGATTCAACTCCCCAGAAGTATAGATTAAAAATCCAAGCTCTATAACGCTCTAGAGGAGGTTATGATCCAAATTCTCAAACAATTCATCTAATAAGAGATGACTGTCCTAAAAGAGACAATGTAAAGCTGCTGAAGAGGAAATGATATCTAAAGTAATGAAATACTTGTAAATATGCATGTGCATGCACATGAGAATTATGGGATCATAAATTGATGATTACCAATGTTAATTTTGGTTTTCAGTAGCTACTAAATTCATCAATGAGTTGTGTTGATATTGAACCACGTTTTTTTTGTTCGTTGACAAAAAGAAAAATTATTGGCCAAAATAGAGAAAGACAATTCCATTACCATTTATTAAGAACGTGAAAAAATGGACCTATAGTACAAATCGCCAAATGATGTTGAACCCAGAAGGTTACATATGGGCATTTGTAATACATTAAACTACACACAACATGATATGACACAAGGTTCCTAGTTGAAACCTGAAATTGTGATATACTCCTGTAAACATGATTTCTCATTGTGAGACTTGTTCATTTAAATGGAGAATTATATATTCCACGAAGTTTTATGAAATACCTTAAGCATATCTCCACAAGTAAATCCCTCAAGTATACATGGAAGCAAGTTGCTTTGTATAAATTCCAAAGGAGAATATGTCATGAAGTGTAGAAAATCCCTAAAGGATTCAGACTGCTTGAAGAAAGCCCTTGAAAGGTAAATCATAAATTATGTACTCAATACCAATAGATGTTATAAATTGCCTTAGTGAGTACTATCTTTATAATGTTGTTACAACATACTACATCTCTTACATGAGTTGATAATATTAGAATGGGACTCCTAAAGAGTTTAGAAAATGTTGTTACAACATACTACATCTTTTACATGAGTTGATAATATTAGAATGGGACTCCTGAAGAGTTTAGAAAGATTATAAAGCGTTGAAAGGAATATTGTCTCGAGCTCCATATCGAACAATATGCCAACATAAATCTTATCCAAAATGTTTATGGTATTTAAAAAAAAAATTATATGGATTGAAGATTATGGGTTGAATACTCAAATGATTAACCAATATTTAGACACTAAGAAAGATCATTCATTCTCGTGAAGGAAATGATGAATTGATATTTGGTCCAGAAGTACCATATCTTAGTGAGGTATGTGTCTTACTGTATTTAGTACAATACACTGAATCAGATGTTACATTTCTTGTGAAGCATAATACCAACATATGGTATTAGAATGAAGTAAGGTTTATCTTTTGATAACTCCAGGAAATTATAGACATGTGATTGTTCTATTCCAAAGAACTCACCAATAGCCATGGTCTTATTGGGCAAGCAAAAATATGAATATCTCTCTAGCTTGCATACAAATCGCTCTCAGAAATTATTTGTATTTACATATGGAAATAAATTGATCCTACAACGATCAAGGAAGCAACATTCATTGCCACAACTTATTATCTCTCAGAAATATAGGAGTTTGGTTAAAACCTATGGCCATTAAAATTTGGAGCGCATGTGAACCACTTTCAGAAGCAAACACTCCAACTATCATGAATGGTATCAAATTATAGCAACATAGTAATCAGTAAGATTAAAGAATTTGAAATCAGAGGGAGATACTCATCAGGGGGAGCATCCAAAATTGACGTATGGCCATCCAATGGGGAGTGTTGTAATATAATATGTGGATGACACACATGAATAGTTCGTTACTATTCGTCCAAAGAAAAATCAGATGGATTATTATTCATATGAAGAAAAACGGATGGGTTACTAAGAAATAAAGAGGAGTTATGGAGGAAAGGAAGAGAAGAGAAAAGAAGAGAGATGCGAAAGAAATTACTAGTAAGTCAGGCTATAGAGAAAAGAGAAAATAATGAGAGTTATTTTGTACTCCTATTATTTCAGATAATGAAAGAAAGTACCATTGCTGCCCCGATGACGTAGGCACACTTGGCGAACCTCGTAAATATTGTGTCTTATTTACTTTATTCCACTGCACACATACTGTCAATTTTACAACAAATAAAGAAATATTTCGCTACAAGATAAATCTCTCCACAAATAGGAAATACTAAGAAAGTACTACTGCTACCTTGAGGACGTAGGCACCCTTGACGAACCTCGTAAATATTGTGTCTTATTTACTTTATTCCACTGCACACATACCGTCGATTTTATCACAAATAAAGAAATATTTCGCTACAAGATAAAATCTCTCCACAAATAAGAAATACTCATCATCACTCCTAAAAAGCATCCACAAAAAATACTGGATTCAATTGATATTTGACTTTCTACACATTCCTAATTTTAGCAGCAACAGAAATTTTTTCAAGATAATTTCCTTTTTTTATTTCATACAACAATACTTGAGGAAAAGGAATTTGAGCTTACTCACACAATGAGCCCATCATAATAAGATATCAATATATGAGTTGAACATGAGAAAAATAATTAAACCGTAATACTAATGACAAATGCTATATACATGCATGATAAAGGCCCAACTTTAAAAGTTTTATATGAACAGCAAATTGGAGACCCAACTATACACTTGCAGATTGTGATGATGTTGTAAAACATTTAAAAATGGCATATAACTTCTCAAAGTGAATGAGGTGCTTTCTGATGCGGTAGAGGTGCAGAGTATAGAGCAATGCAGCCAATGTCACCACACCAAAAGACAGCAAAGTCAACTTCCAAAAATCCTGAAAAATAACAATGCAGTTAAACAAACACCCAAATGGGTTTCATTAATAACTTAATTAAATATTTTAGAAACTTAGAAAGTTTCTGAAGTGAGAAATATAAAAAATTAGTGTCACACAAAGTCACCAAACTATGGATTCTGGGGTTGAACATGGGGATTGAACACATGAACTGGACTATTTTGGTCTTTAGGTGCAAAACAAAAATGGAAGCTGTTCAAAACTAGATGAAGTTGACCATTAGGCTTTTGGCCTATACTCTATAGCTTGACTATTATACGAATGATGTTTGGGTCAATCGAACTAGGGATGCAACTCAAGAGAAACTTAGATGCAGCTGATCGTATATTTTCTTGTGCCTATTATTATTATGTTGTGTATATCGCTCGTCACTTGACACGATCACATGAGAAGAGAGTAGACACAAAGTGATATACTTCCGATTGAACGTTATTTTTTTTCTGTAGTACTTTGTGGGTTAGGTAGTTTGTAAGGTCGACCTAACTCTAATTCATACTTCACAATTTGAGTTTGAACTTACTTTTCAATTTCTGACAGGTTAAAAGCCGAGTAGGGTTTTGTGACCTTTGTTGGATTTGGGTTGACCTTACCTGAGTTGCACCCTACCTAGAATCATCAAGCCATAAAGTAAAATATGATTACCTGTGGATTAGAGACGATTATTCCCATGACATAACCCATCAGATCCATAATTGACTGAAGGGAGTTTTGAACACCTCCCACTACACATCGATCCGATTCAGGAACTCGATCCTGTCCAACATATGGATACATCTAAATGTCAAGGCATCAAAGAAATGCTGAAAACACTTTCATCACAAATCATAAAAAAACCTATAAGATTATTAGTTTAGTTTAAATTAATATTGTTTTACTTTACCTGCATTTGTTGGATTACCGCTAAATCAAACATCCACAATCCAAGCCTAGAAGCAGCCACTCCTGCCATCAGCATATATGCTGATAAGTTGCTATTAGATATCCAAATTGAAGCAACACACAGTAGGAGGAAGGTCCACTGCATTAAGAAATAAATATGAAAAAAGATTAGAATCTGAAATTGTGATCACTCGAAAATAAGTCCGGTCTAGTCAAATTTAACTGAAATTGTCCAGTTCAGACCGATCCATCAAAGGAGCCCCAAAGTTTTTACCTGAGACCAGATCGACCAAAGTCCGGTTCTGAGTTTTAGAATATGAGATTGCACTATAGGGTACAGAATTGTTGCAGCAATTCCAATTGCAGCACTGATTCCACGTGCTATCCCAATGACATATGCAGGTATGCCTTCCCATTCAAGTGTAGCTGTCATCAATGTCCCAAAGCTGGAATAAGAGATTCAATTGGTAAGAGACTTACTCACAAATCACAACGTTAGAATAAAATATATGCACAAATAGAACCGGTTTTAAGTTTTTAATCAAAAAGTTTAGGCGAACTAAATGACTAAATTTCAAGTGCAACCAAAAAAGAATATGGATGTTCTTTTCTAACTTCAAGGATTAAGGACTATTTGGAAGAGGTTTATGTCTTAACTGTATCCCTACTAATCCCCTAAAAAATGGTGGGACTCCTAGGAACTAGTTTAAACATCAATCTTTATACGAAGAGTCCGTCTTAATCCTACAAATTAGAAGATAACATCATATATTCTTCCAATACTGCACTTGAAATCAAGTCGTTTATCTCGTCTAATCATGTCCGACATATCAAACATGGCCTAAACCATAGTTTATATACGGTTTATTGTCCATTTAGTATCCTTTTGGTTCTATTTTTGATTAAAAGTTTGCAACCAGTTCTATTTATAGCCAAAGCCACGACACGAAAGTTAAGATAAAAAGAAATTAGTATCGGTAGGGTTTTTACCTAAGCACAGTAAAAAATAACAGAGACAGAGCAACACCAGGGAGCACAACATCTTGCTGCAAATACACTCTCCATGCAGCCACATAAGGGATCCTTGAGACCATTTCAGTTACTCTCTTAATCCAGCTTACCTCGGCCGGTTCCAAATCGTTTTTATCATGAGAAAGCAAGCTGCTTGTCTCCTGACCATCAGTAGACACATCACTTCTTGAAGGCATTGATATCTTCCGTTGGCTGCTTTCGCCTAGAGCCGGAATCCCCTTGTATACAGACATGAAAAGCCAGTATTCCAACCAGATAGTTGTAGTGTTCCAGAGTGCTAAGGTTAAAGCAGAAGCCTTTAGGGACACAAAGCTGATAATGAAGCCAGTTAGCACAGGAGCACATAGCTTGCAGAAGAGATCGATACGCCGAAGGACCGAGTTCATTTTTGTCAGTATTTCTGGATTAGAATGGCTTTCCGATATCACCACCACCCTGCAGAAAGAGCAGTTGATATATGATATGCACAACAAATCTGGGCTAAGGATAAACAAGGACTTATCTTTGACAGACCAAAAAAACCTCATCCTAGAACTTACTTCTATTAAAAGTTAAACATGGCCTGTTTGGGATCTTATTTTGGAAGGGCTAAAGGTGTGTTTTCAAGCTACAAAAGTTTATGACTGTATTTGTCAAACAAAGTTAAAAATGCTTAAGGATCATAGAAGCGCTTTTACAGAACCACTTGTCAAGTGCTTCATCAAGAAGCACTTTCAAGTATTTTTTTTTCTTTTCAAAAGTCACTTGAATTTTTAACAAATATTTCAGCATGTTTCTAATAAGTGCACTTTTAACATAAGCGTGTTGTGCGCATAAATTCGTCATTGTATTCATACTAATTCTCATTGTTTACACCTTTGCTTTACTCTTTTATATATGTTTTACATTCTATTTGTGTTTTGTAGGTTGTAACAAGCAAAGAGTGAAAATGAGCTAAAAAGAAAGTATGGAGACTAAAAAAGCTTTTACAATCCTACGCAGTTAGCACTATTTGTGCAAATCAACGGAGTTCGCGGAATAAATTGTACCAACTTGGAAAGAACCAGGAGATGAGCCATACACACTTGTAAAGCTACGAACGTCTATTTTCTATAGAATTTACGGTCGTGAATATCATTTTTGAAGAGGGCGTTGTGGCAGTTTCAGTAAATGAAAGTCGGGCTGCACGCGAATTCAAAGTTTTCTACAACTGGGCATATTAGAGGGTTAAAATTTCTATTTACGGTTGGGAGGAGCCAAAAGTCTGGAAGAAAACAAATGAGAATGCTTGTTTTATATAGGGTAATGCTAGAGAGACCAAATTTTTTTAACCAAATTTGCAAACAAATGATGTGGTTATAGATGATTGAATAAAATGTCGATTAATGTATTTTTTCTTATTAGTGCCACATAATTTAGTTTGCAATTTGGTTTAAAAATTGACACGTGTCATTTTACTTAATCTTGGTTAAATTTTTTTTTTCAAAATTAATAAAGTAACATTTAATATGAAAGTTAATTAGAGTTATGTGAAAAGACATGTGTGAATTGATCAAGTGTAAGATAATCATATACTATAATTATGATGATGAAAAAAATGCTCGTAAAATTAGTTTTCCTAACGAAACCTTAAAACTCATTAGGTGAGAAAAGATAGGGAGGCTATTCTTGGCCTTTGGCTGTTACAAATGAAAGGGGACATATTATCCCTGATCAGAGCAGCGTGGAAAACAAAAGAAAAAAGAAAAGAAATAAAAATGAGAGCAGCCACCAAACAGAGGAGGCAGCAGCAGCGGGGAAAACAATAATTAAAATAGAAAATTCAGTGCCAGCCGCACCAACTGATCATTAGAAATGTCTTAGTCAAGTTTTTTTTTTTAAGTTTTCGATTATGCTTTTGTTATAAACGAATTTGATGATGTTTATTGATAATTTCAGATTATATTTCACTTTTTACGTGTATTTGTTATGCTTGATCACCATAATTATTTCTTATATTGAGTTTGTTACATAGACAAATTTAGATGATCGAGTCTTGTGCCTATGCCAAGCGACGAAAGAACTATTGCAAAGTTCTTGGAGTTAAGTAGCATGAAAAACTGAAATAGATACTGTGTTCTGGGCTTTGTGTCTTATGTCAATTCAATTGTATTATACTTTCTCGAGATGCAACTTAGCATATAACATTATAAATGCTTCGAGAATGGTAAGAGTTAGAGTAGAAACCATGCCTTATTCGTTACTTAGGATAATCAATATATAGTTTAAAGAATAAATATCATGTCTTTAGGTTGACAAACACGAATATCTCAATCTGTTTTATAGCATTGTGCATGTCATTGCTTTACGAAGGTAGTTAGTAGTGAATACTGAAACCCTAACTCGTCTTCTCATTGTTTCAAATATTCCAAATCTGTTTGCATTTGATTATTTTTGTTTTATTCTATTTTGTTTATTACCAGTTTCAAATAATCTTCAATATATTCTATCAAATCTCTTGTGTGCATCTTTGTTAGTTTTTGTGAACAAATTAATTTAAACTCTTAGGAATCATAATCTAGATACATATTAGTGCAATCTTGTGGGAATGATCTTGTACTTGCTTTCTAGACTAGGTGTTCTTATGTATTTGCAAGTTTAAAACGCATAATTAGTAGCTTATATTTAGATTGTTAATATTCATGAGAAAGCTTAATATTTAGATTGTTAATCTCAGAGCAGCCTCGTTCTAATGAAAGTCTGAGCAATTAATTTGAGAATTTACCAGTCTCTTTCAACTAAGATGGTGCCAGCGAGAGTAGAAGTAACTCCAACAGCTCCTGCGACGTTGGTTAATATTACTAGCATGATGAACGCATGAAAATTTGTGCGGTTTAAATCAGAGTAGACCAGTAATGCCATCACAGTGCCTCCAGCAATAATAGAAGAGAGATTTTGTGTTACCAACCAAAGCCGGAGAACCTGTTCACAGAAGTGAAAGATGTGTATAATTATGTAACAATTTTTTTGTCTCCCTTTTTCTTCTAACAATTCACATATATAAGCTTGCTTATACCTTTATATATGTAAATCTATCCACCCAGTGTCCAACTAAGGGTCCGAAAAGCGCGGTGGAGGCTGATTCCACCGCTCCATAGATAGCAGCAAAGAGTAGGGAGTCGGGCCAAATGCTTATCATGTATAAACCAACAGAAAATTCCCACACCCTGCAGAAAACAGAAGAAAATTCAATTTTCAATAGAAATTAAAGTTTGATCAAAATCCAACCTGCCCACTCATTTGTTCCTTTTTAGAGATTTCAAGTGATGTCACTAATCAACATGTTCATAATCTTCAAATTAGTTTCTGATATTTAATTTACTCTTTTTTTTTTTATTCTTTCTAGCACTTGATGTAGTTTCATAAAACTTTCAGCAGCAAAGTAAGAAAAACAAATTATTAATTTCAACGCATCATTTAACGTAATTAAGAAAGTTCACAATAAATTTAAGCAAAAACTCAATCCAAAAATATAAAAAAAATACACATGAAAACTAGCAAATTAACCTGGTGCCCCATCTGGATAAAAAGTGGCCAAAGTAGAGATATCTGATTAGATGAGGAGGAACTCCATCATCTTTTGGATTAGGAGGCTGTTCTTGCACTCGGGATAAAAGGGGCTCTCTCACTTCCTCCATTTCAGATCAAAACACCAGACGTGCAGAAGAGCGAGCGAGGGTTTATTGTTACGTGGTGCAAAACTGAAACACTGCAGCTATCAATACAACAATGATAGATGTTCATGCTGACTTGAGGATGCGAATCTCTCTAGCTACGTGGTTTCGATCTACTCGGAAAAAAATAGAAAATTGGGTCTCAATCCAGTGCGTCTACGCCTCAGAAAAACCTAGCTGCTGAACAGACAGTCACATTTGATTTGATCACGTGATCGCGATGCTACCAACCCTTTCTTCCTGAACTTTCCAACAATAAAAATCCAAATACTAAAAGCATCTACTTTTTCTATAGCCTATTGGCCTCATACGTAACTAAAGTGGATGAAATTGTACTATAAAAGTTGACTTGATAGGTTGCATACTCAATTATGTTATGAAAATGTTTGTCACTCATATGGATTAGGCAAGCCAAGTAAGCAGAATTATATTTTAATATTGTATTTTATCTATAATATCTACTTAATTTTACATTTTAGTTTTGGCATCCGAAACTTGATTTTCTAATGTTATTGTAGTCAACATTGCCTACTTTGGGAGAGTGGCTAAAATTTGTAAACTCAATTGTATATACCAAAGCTAGTTTTGCTTACGTGGCTCATCAAAATGGATTTGCATACTCAATTGTCATCGGAGATGCTCTAATATGATAGAAGGATTAGTTTTTAGATCATATTATGTAACAGTAGTTCATATGTTCAAACAATCGTTACGTTATATTAGTGATTCTTACGTACATGACGCTTTACATAATAGTAAAATCGAAACCTTCGATGGGTGGATTTCTACAAAACATTAGATTAATCAGATGAAAAGTCGCATCTTTGTTATAGGCCAATGTGTCTGCCACCCTTCCATGCCCTTGTGATTCAACTCTAATATGCTTTATATCTAATTATCATATGGTAATTATATTAAATACATGAAAGTGTTATAGCAAATTCAAGCAATGTTCCAATCCTTGGCCTTCAAATACTGTTAACAACTAGGATATTTAATCATAGTATATACTTTGCAATATTAAATTAAACAAATTAAAAGGTGTGGTCCAATATTTTGGTGGATATGATGTTGGTTTTTACTCATGTGTCTCAAGTTCGAAACTTCTCACTCCCCTAAATTATTGTAATCATTTTGAACTCTTCCCTCTTCTCTTAATAATAATAAAATTAAAAAAAAAAGGAAAAAAGAAAAAAAAAGTTAAAGGTGCACAGGGTAGCTGATACAAATGGACAGAGTTGTAATACAAATATTAAGGGGGAAACTTTTGTGAGAAAGGTTTATATTAACTCATCCGTTGAGTTGGATACTTAAATCATAAATATAGACATTTTTCAATTGGCAGTTACGTAAAACTTTTGACTTTTTGCAAGTAATTATATTTTAATGATTAAATAAAGAGAACTGTTATTAGCATTCCAAAAATCTCATCCTACACTCTTCACAATTGTATTTTTTTCTTCTTCTAATTATAGAAAATTTGAAGTGTAAAATGAGATTTTTAAAGTATCAATAATAATTCGCTAAATAAATATATTTTCCTGTCAGTCAGCAGTGTCATGCTTGAAAAATACCACTTGCAAGTCTCAACGGCAACCTCGCTGGCATGTCCCATGTTGTTTTTGCTTTCTTAATTTTAAGAGTATCTTAAGTTGGAAAATACTCACTCTTCACATGTAAAGTGTTTTTATTCTTGACAGATTAAATCATAAGCCGGCAGTGACACACGTACGGATGACTTAATAAAAATGTAGAAGTGCAACCACACAATACTACGGTTTTGTAATACTCTTTTTCACTTGCAAGTGAGAGGTTTTAGGTTCGAACCTCGTAGATGACGAATTCGATACTAAATTAGGTTGCTCATTGTGTGACTTAGCCAAACTCCCCCTCTTAATGTAAATATCGTTGTACTAAAAAAATGTAAAAGTGCAAAAGAAAATCAATGTTCTTTTAATTTTGTTCATATTATGATATGCTTGCTACTTGGAATGAGTTGGAAACGTTTTCTAAATGAGTTTGCTCATTACATGACATTTGTGTTTTGACACGGGGGAATTGAAATTATTCTAAATCCTAACTTTGCTTACATTTACTAACACCTGTGAAATGGAAAATGTTGCGCTCCACATTACTACGAAACTATCCATGATCGAAGTATTAAAACTAGAAAAGGAACTAAACTAATTAGCAAAAGTACGCGATCTCATTTTCATTCATTCATTTTTCTATGAGTAATGAAGGAGAAAAACTTCTCATATATCACAATTATAATTTAATTAGGAAAGTGTTATTGGCACTCTAAAAATCTCATTCTACACTCCTCACAAATGCATTTTTCTTTCCAAATATAGAAAGTTTGGAGTATAGAATAAGATTTTTGGAGTGCCAATAATAATTCCTTTTAATTAACTAGTTTTTCTTAATTATTAGTTTATTAATGAACTAAATTTAAAAATCTGATTAATTCAAATGATGTGGTTGTCCACATCAAATATAATCTAAAATGATATAAAAATGTGGTACAAAAACATAATATGAATAACATTTCATGACTTTTCCGAAGCAAGATTTATGCCCAAGTAAACATGTGAGTATTGTGTTCCGAGCCATGATGTCCATGAATCCCTCTGAATATGTACCTGTTTGGCCCAATTAATCTATTAACCTACATTTGGGTTGAGATGAACTGCAAGTGTAAGGTCAAAACCTGTGTGGATTATGTTGTTGTAAACATAAGATAGTGCTATCTACATACTTATTTTTTTTTTCAAACAATTTGCTCAATTTTCAACCATCAAATCAAATGAATTGAAGGAAGTAAATGTCCAAAAGTTATCAAGAATGTGTGGAAGATAAAAATAGGTGTGTCATAGCACAACCTTATTGCAATTCTACATAATCTAAATTAGTTAATAACAAAATTTTCTTTGTCAATAAAAAAAAAGGTAGAAGTTAGAAGGATCAAATTAACCGTGTCAGCAGAACTTTAAAAAACAATAACCGAAGTAGACGTCATTGACAATATAGTAAACTAAACACAATTTTTTTTCCACAGACGCAATACGAATGCGGGGAAGGCAGGATTTGAGAGCATTTGAATCAGTCAAATTAACCGTGTCAGCAGAACTTTGAAAAACAATAACCGAAGTAAACGTTATTGACAATATAGTAAACTAAACACAATTTTTTTTTCACAGACGCAATACGAATGCGGGGAAGGCAGGATTTGAGAGCATTTGAATCAGTCAAATTATTGCATGATTTATCACTTGATGGAGTTTTTCATGTTCCAAAGTTTCGTGTTAATTTATTGTGTGTGAGTAAATTAACACGAGCTACCGTGATGCAAAACTATTAATTTATTGAGCTGAGTGTTTGTTTTTACGTGGTGCAAAACCTAACACTGCAGCCATCGATACAATATTAACGCTTGTTTTGATTTATATATTCAGAGAGAATAGAAAATTGGATCTCAATACAGTACGTTTAACGCCTCAGAAAACGGTAGCTGCTAAACTCGTACTTGACCGTGACCGCGATGCTGCCCTCCACTTTTGCCCTAACTTACCAACAATTAAAATCCAAATGGTAAAAGCATCTCCAATGGTATAGTCCACAGGGGATTAAAATAGATAAAATTATACTATAAAAGTTTACGTGACATATTGCTTACTCAATTGTTTTATAAAAATAAAAATGTTGTTTAAATGGATTAGGCAAACCAAGTTGGCAGAATTAACCACCACGATGTGGCCCAGTAGTTGGGGACAAATTCTAAGATATTTCATACAACACGTTTTGATTTCGATTCCTGGTGCTAGTGAATCACATGATGGTGGCCAGGAGGAGGCTAAAATACCTTTGTGAGTCTTCATGGTCTCTGTAATGGTTGACTGCCGTGGCAAAGCCACTAGTTAGTCTCCTTTAAGAAGAAAAAAATAGGCATAGTTATATCTTAATATTTTATTTTATCTATAACGTCTACTTTTACTTGGGAGTCTTAATGAAACACTCCTGGTACTGTTCACTTTTTAAAGTTAAAAACAAATTCTAAGATCATATTTCATACAACACGTTTTGATTTCGATTCCTGGTGCTAGTGAATCACATGATGGTGGCCAGGAGGAGGCTAAAATACCTTTGTGAGTCTTCCTGGTCTCTGTAATGGTTGACTGCCGTGGCAAAGCCACTAGTTAGTCTCCTTTAAGAAGAAAAAAATAGGCATAGTTATATCTTAATATTTTATTTTATCTATAACGTCTACTTTTACTTGGAAGTCTTAATGAAACACTCCTGGTACTGTTCACTTTTTAAAGTTAAAAACGTTAAGGACATTTTAACTTTAAAAAGTCACTCATGATATTATTCACTTACAACACCTTTTTGTTATTTTGGTTAAAACCCAAAGTTTCAAGCTCTTTTCGTCAATTTTCCTCTTTTACATTTTAGTTTTGGCATGCGGAGCCTAATTTGCCTACTTATGTTATTGTAGTCAACATTGCTTACACTAGGCAAAATTTGTAAATTCAATTGCCTGTACCGTGGAAGCTAGTTTTACTTAAATGGCTCATCAAATGAATTTGCATACTCCATTGCCATTAGAGATGCTCTAATATAATACAAGAATTAGATTTTTAGACCATATTATGTGACAAAAGATCACATGCTAAAACAACCGTTATAATATACTAATGATTCTTATGTACATGACTCGTTACGTAATAGTAAAATTGAAACCCTTCAGCGGGTGGATTTTATAAGGAACGCATATGTTAGATGATACATACAAATTAGATAAATTGAGCAAAATTAAGAGAATTAGAATCCTGCACATGCAATTCTACAGACATAAGATTAATTAGATGAAAAGTCAGATCTTCATGAAAAGTATTGAGTAAATTATAATGCTAAAAATACTTTTAGCAAAAACAGATGGGATTAGGATAGTTAATATGAAAGTTTCATTAATTGATACTGTTCACATGTCTTCAATGAAAAAAACACTTTTTAGAAGCATGTATAGAACTGCTTTTGTTTTCTACTATTTTGAAATCATAATTTTGAAAGAAAAAAAAAACATTTCTTTTTCTCCTTTACCAAAAGCAATTAAGGCCTCAACTTAAAGGGAAAAAAAAACTGCTTTAAAAAATCAGCTAGGATTAGTCATAAGTATATACTTTGCAACGTTTATTTAAATTTGCACACAGAAGCAATGCTGCAATCCTTAGCCTTCAAGCAATGTTAACAACTATGATTAGTCATTAGTATATACTTTGCAACATTTAATTAAACAAATTAAGAGGTCGAAGGTGCATGGCAGCTATAAAAATGGACAAAGTTGTGATACAAAAATTAAAGGGGAAAAAATCATTGAAAAATGTTTATATTAACTCATCTGTTATTTTTATTTATTTTTTTATTAACTCATCTGTTGAGCTAGATGCTTATGCTTAATCATAAATATATATACATTTTTCAATTGGCGGTTACCTAAAACTTTTGTATTTATGCGAGTAATCAGCTTTCAATGATTAAATAAATACATGTATCAGTCAATCAGCTATGTCAGGTTTGTAAAATACCGAGGCAGATTGTCTGCCCTTCTGTTTGGGTGTCCTTTCCATCCCCTCCTATTTTGTGCGGTTAGGAGGACAGACAATCTGCCTCTGTAAATTACCACTTGCAAGTCTCAAGTTCTCAACAGCAACCTCGCCAGCAAGTCCCATGCATTTGTTTACCTTTCTTAATATCAAGAGTATTTTAAGTCGGAGAATACCCGGCTCCTCACATGGAAGGTGTTATTATTCTTGCACAAATCAAATCACAAGGTGACCATTGACAGACGTCAAGATGACTTGTTAAAATTGTAAAAGCGCAAAAGGAAATCGATGTTCTTTTAAATTTTATTCGCGTCTCCCTTATTTGGAATGAGTTGGAAGTTGTTTCTTTTAAATTTTATTTGTCTCACTTATTTAAAATGAGTTGGAAGCTATTTCTAAATGAGTCTCTTAACTTTGCTTACATTTACTAGTACATGGAAAATGAAATAAGCTTTTTAGTGGCAGAATAATTATCATAAAACAGTCGCTAAAAATATGCACGACCTCTTTAATGATAAAAAATCGTTGGTCTTCACCAAAAAAGCTTCAGCGGCCATTTTATTTATATATATTTTATTTTGTAAAGTTTAATAAGCGTATGCATAGCATCTGTACAATTGCTTGTAAGTAACAACTCAAACTTTAGAGATGAAAGTGCATTTAACAAATAATTGTTTTCCCATGAAAATAAAGGTTTGGATACATTGATAGGTCCAGGAAAAACAAAAACAAAGATGAGGGAAGAAAGTACGAAACTTGTTACAGGCACATCCATGGCGGGCGAGGGTCAGCACGACTCCAAGCACAGCCTACGACATCCTACCACAAGAAGCAAAGACACTAGAGATCAGTTTAGCCGGATATGCGCAATTGACGACAGAAGACATCAATTATCTGGCAAAGCATACAGTTACGATATCTATTTACCACATCATCCTCCACAAACTTTGGCTAAGCAAATCATTCAAATCTTCTAATAATTCTGAGACCACACCTCGACTTCTCAGCATTATGTATCGTAAAATTACTTCCGATTCAGTTTCATAAACGTTCTCATGGGGAAAATGAACGAACAGCCCTTAGAAATGCACAGTGATGAATCTATGCTATGTTTTTGTATGAGAAACAAACGTTGGACTTTCTATCAGTAAAATGAGAGATCCAACGATGGGTTGAAATTTTCTGGTAGACAGCTGACATGTCAATCCACACACACACAGATATTAGCAACTTTCTCTTCTTCAGAATTCAAGTTGACCAGATTGCCGCAAATATTTTAACAGAGGCGTATACAATGAAGACTCGAAAAACCAAACCCAGTACAAATATTATGTCAACAATAAGGGCTTTTCAAAGAACAATGCTATATACACTCCTAGTTTTGTCATCCTGCACTGGTTCCGTGAGTTGTGAAGATGATAAAATATTGATTTCGGAGTACAAAATGAACCGATAGTGAGACTTTTTCAACCAGTCAAGAAAATTATTACCAAATACTGAGATCTTGGGGGTGCTGTATACCACTCAAGATTGATTGTTTTAATCTTAACAAACGATGAATCAGGAAGGATGTAGAAATGAAAGGATGCAAAGGGTTAATCATGAAGGACAACGGAAAAGAAATATGTGTTTCTCCCTCCTCTTACATTGGTGATGGGAAGGAAAGTAAGGGGGGAGGGAAAAATAAACTCCAAAAGACTCAACAAAGAAGATGCAAATTCTAAGCTTGAAAACCGATGTGAAACAAAAAACATTTTGTATGCATCTCATAAATGAAGGAAAACAAATACAAATGAGCTATGGAAGTCAATCAACAAATACTAAGTATCAAGTAAGATCAATTACATACATACACATAGTAGACGTCTTCCAACCATACGAATGTTCATAGGATTACAAATTTTGAAACTCACATACGGGATCACACTCGTTGTTCACTATTTTTGCAGACTCGAATTATTCTAAATATTGAACGATAAAGTAAAACAAGTACAAAAGGGGCAAGAACAAAAGCAATACCAGCTCAAAATTTGATCGGGCGTAAAGGCTAACTTAGTCGTGCTAAGAATCACACTTCAGTTCATCTGAATCTGAATCACTTGCATTATAACCTGCCACAGACACAGAAGACCAAACAGAGGCAAAGCTAATAAGGCAAGGATGATTAGCACAATGATGACGATAACAGAAATTGCAAAGACAGAAGTCAAACCGGGCTGCTTATCACCAACTTTCCAAGCTGAAGATCGCGTCCTCGACGCTCTTGTAATCCATACTCTTCCCTGTAAAATTGTGAAAACCGAAAAGCATTAGCACAAATAAGAATCATAACCAGAGCTCTAATTAAGTACTGATCCTAACATTTAACTCTACAATTTGTAGTGCTAAACACAAAGCTTGCAACTTTAGCCAATAAAATTGATCAAAAAACAAGTTCAGCCACTTACTGTAAACTAATTAGGATTAGAACACGAAAACAAGATCAGAAAACAAAAAGCTCAGAACTTGAACCCTAAAACCCAAAACCCACATTAAAAAAACCCAGAAATCAAACCAAACCCAGAAAGGCAATTACCATGTGGGCATCTCTGGCGACGCCATAGCCGTTGTAATACATCTGGCCCACCAAAACCTGCATGTTAATATCGCCGGCTTTGGCCTCCTTAAGCGTGTCCTTGAACCACCGCTTTATGCAGTCCGACACGACGGCGGAGAGCGGCACGCGGTGTTCGCTGCTGCTGCTGTTCGCGTTCACTGAGCTGCTTTCAGACTCCATCTCCTTCCCCTTCGACAACCGCGGCCGCTTCGACAATTTCTGCGTTGTCGGCGAGGTGGGCCTCGTTTGCTTTGGGGGAGAGGTCACTAGACCCTGCGACGTCGTTTTGGCGACTTGGTACAGCCTGGCGGTGGAGGGAAGCGACTTTCCCATATTATTAAATTGCAAACAAAAAGACTTGAAATTTCTGAATTAAAAAAAATACTGCAAGAGATTCGAAAACGAAAACAGATTTTTGAAGATCGGGGATTTTTGGGTTTTTTGAATTTTTAGCTTACCTTTTGTGTTGTTAAAGTGGAAAAATCAGATTCGAAAACAGTTTTTAAGAAGTGGGGAGCGGAAACTACGAGGCAGGTATTTTTTTAGGGGACACGGCGATTCATGACTGCTTGGAACTGAGCGTGGGTGTTAAGGTACGAGGGAGGACTGAGGAGAGAGAAAGTGGCGGCCCGGTTAAATCGCTGCCATGTCCAGGGGCCGTACGACGTCGAGTTGGCGGTGGATGTTGGTGGCGGACGTGGTGATCTTGTGTGCTGAAGACTTCGTTTGAGTTTTGATCTCTCTATTTTTTTGGATTACTTTTTTACTTTTAAATATAAAAATGGCGCTAATTGACAAGACTACTTTGTAATATTTATCAGCATCGCCATGAAAACGCATGCTAAATTGCAATATCAGCAGCTTTTCCATGTCATTGTGGGCCCTCAGCCACCAGTTTCCACAAAGCTTATGTATTCCATGACGTGTGTGGTGAGTGACGACATCGAAATGTCTAGTCATTCATGCAATTGAATAGTAGTAATCCCACAACATGAGTTTGTGCTTTTATGTGCGTGAATGACTGTATGTCGTTGATATTAATGAATTTGATTGTGTATTTGATTCAAAGCGAAGTTGATTAAATGCTAAGTGAGTTTGACTGTTGGAGGCAATCATGCAAGTGGACCTTAGGAGGCTCAAATGACCATTGGCCGCTAAAATTAGTCAGTTTGAATGGTGACTGTTGATGAAAGTGAAACTTGCAAAGGCAAGTTCTGAACTAGCATCCGAAGCTAGGCGCTAGTTTGGTTTGTATTGTTGTCGTTGCTTGGATTAGAGAGAAGGAAGGGCTTACACCAAAACTTGGTTGATCTGATCTTGTATGCTGGGAAGGAAGAGTCGATAAAGAGAGCTTCAGATGAATCTTTAGGCCTGGTTTGGTACTAAGGTGATTCTGAAAAAAGCTGGTATCAAAAAAAGTTGTGAGCTATTTTTGAGTTTGGTAAACATTCAGCTTCAGCTTTTTTTCACAGTTTTGGGTGAAAAAAAACCAAAAACAAGAAGCTGCAAAACCCAGCTTTGAAAAACTGGCTTTTTTTCACATCTGTTTTACATAAAAGTTTACCAAATACTATAGTACTGCTTTTTTTTTTTTTTTCAAAAGCACTTTTACAAAAAAGTTTACCAAACACTCTGCTGCTTTATTTCACATCTGCTTATTCTCACAGTATAGCAGAAGCAGTTTTTTTTCAAAACACAGCAATATCAAACCAGCCCTTAATCTCATCTCTAGAGGCAGTATCTTTCTCTATGCCCATGATCCAAGTAGACCTTACTAGGCTCGAGTGACTGCTGATGGTTGATGCTAGTGAGTTTGATGGTCAGTTATTGATGTAGGTAGAACTTATTTAGCACGCACGAGTTATTGCTAGGCGTTCATAATAGTAAGTTCATTGTCTAACCGTTGTTCGTTGATACAAATGTTACTCACTAGGTAGGATTGATGCTACCATTGCTTATCCAAATATCACAATTGGATAAATCCGATATCTCTCTGCCCAGTTAGTGTGCTTATTGGAGTTCTAACTTGTCATATATCTATGGGATTATTGGCACCATCCCATTTGGCCCATTCTTTTTCTTGCAAGCATCGTTTGTATATCAACAGAACGGATAAGAAAGCCTCCTCAAATGTTGTCATCAAAGGGATTGCTATGAAAAAATGGTATTAATTATTGGTAACATGAACATGAACCATCAATGATACGACGAAATCGGTTATTGTCCCCAACGATGATCTCTCACCCTGTAATCTTCGAGACGAGCTTTATCGCTTCATGACAATTGCGGCACACGCGAGAGCTTCTTATATTTTGAAGAAGTTTTATAGACGTCAAATTTGATATTTGGATATTTTTGCATCAATGATCTAGTCAATCATGAATAATTGGTTATGTGATCGTAGAAATGGAAAGGTTTTCATGAGGCTAATCTTGAGCCGCCATCCACACGAGAACTTCTTATATTTTGAAGTAGTTTTATAGAGGTCAAATTTGGTATTTAGATATTTTTGCATCAATGATCTAGTCAATCATGAATAATTGGTTATGCGATCGTAGAAATGGAAAGGTTTTCATGAGGCTAATCTTGAGCTGCCATCCAAGCACGAATACCTTCGTTTAAGACAATATTTTTGGTGTAAAAAGTCTCAAATTCAGGATCTTCCACTGCATGGATTTCTTGAGAAACGAAGTCAAAGGCACGTAGGTTCATGAGAGATTCATCATATATCAAAACAAAACATTTCATCATAAAGTAAAGAATTTTTTTTCTAAATATTTGATATTTTGATAGAACGGGAGTTCTTTCGTCTCGAAATCTGACCACTATTAATTTGAAGAGGGCTCTTTCTTATTTTATATTCTTTCTAAATTCAAGGACTAACCGCTGTACTGAATCTCACAAGCCAATTGTCTTGAACATTGTCTTTGCATAAACTTTCACCCTAATTAGAGGGAGAATATTGAACACAAACATATCCCCGGTCGGAGGGGACATCCTAATATTACACAAGAAGGTGAAGAAAAAAATCATTTCCCACGGAAAAGCTAGTTACAAAGCTCAAAGCGCTTGATCCTTCGCC
Source organism: Pyrus communis (assembly GCF_041283825.1). Taxonomy (NCBI): domain Eukaryota; kingdom Viridiplantae; phylum Streptophyta; class Magnoliopsida; order Rosales; family Rosaceae; genus Pyrus; species Pyrus communis. The sequence continues at coordinate 5,422,663 of NC_142576.1, read as the reverse complement.
CTTTGGCCCAACCCACCTGCTTGTCTCAAAAGGGGGCACCTTCTTTCAAGGAAATAGGGTAGCAAATCATCTGCTATTTAAGATTCCAATTCAAAGTTGGTAAGCTACTACCAAACCAGATTCTCACCTGCTTTAAGGTTCCACATTGACTCTCCAATCGGATATATCTTTTCGGCTTAGTCGTGCTCAAAACCATAATATGTTGATATACGTCGTAGATCCGGATGATTGATGGAAGAAGCACAAAACATATCCCAAACCTCTCGCTCCCATCGGTCGGCTTAGATAAAAAGTTACTCCAACAATTTCTTTGTCTTCAACGCCCTTTAATTTGCAGGAATTAGTCACTTCAACATTCTTCGATGGTTATACGAGTATCCAAAAAACGAACGAGATGGATGTTTGTTGTCCCAACCATTCTTGTTAGTCCCGATCTTGATAAGAAAAAGGGATAAATTATAACAAAGTTTTCGTGTGTTGATTCCTAGGAGTAGTGCTTCTTCCCCTATGCCCTCTATTGGTGGAGACCTAACCCATAGGTGTAACCTCCCGCTCAATACTCTAGAATCGACAATTGAAGCATCTGAGACTGCATTAATCCACCGGTTCAGGTACAAGATACTATCATTACTGCCTGGACAATTGGACATCCAACTCGTAATCGCAACAACCCAATTGCAAGAGCGAAGCTCTACCAACTGAGTTATATCCCCCCGAGCCAAGTGGAGCATGCATGAAGGAGTCAAATGCTTCTTCTATTCTTTTCCTTGGCGCAGCTGGGCCATCTTGGACTTGAACCAGAGACCTTGCCCATGAAGTAAATCATCACATCTACGGTCCAACCAATGTATTGACGGTGATTCTTAAATATCGCAGAACAGAATGTGATACGATGAGATAGAATCCAATAGAAACAAAGACACAAGGAACGGGTTATCTACTCTTAACAGTCAAAGCGAACCCTTTCATTCCAAATTAAAGAATTCGGAATGAATCAAATCTCCCTAGATAGGATTCGAACATACGACCAGTCAGTTAATATATTCAAGATAATTATGTGTTTACAAATTACTGTCTCAATTCATCCTATTTCATCAGATCCGGGATGTGATATGGTTCTGAAGGATGAATTGGATATGGACAGTTCCAATAAGATTTCATTCTTGAACAAAAATCCATTTTTTGATTTATTTCATCTATTCCATGGTTTTTTGCTAACAGGGCATTCTATGCCATCTTCATTCCCTTCCTTGCTTCGAGGAGCAAGTCAAATAGTCGAAGAAGGGAATGGGATATTTCCTATTCCCGGAATTAGCCATCCCCCCTTGTCTTGATTCTCGTCTTGTCCCTTCTTTGACCAGTGACAATTAACTTTTTTTTAAAACCTTTATAACAATTCCTTTTGAATTACTTTCTTAGAATTTTAAAAATTTTTGCTATTTTAATGTTTTGATTGGTTTGGATTGCGTTGTGCAATTCAATCTTCTTTTTATTGAGATTCCGATTTTATCTACACATTCTAATTATTTTATTTGGATTGCTAACTCAATGGTAGAGTACTCGACTTTTAAGTGCAGCTAGCATCTTTTAGACATTTGTATGAATAGGGTCCCATTCCAAATAACTAGAGATATGTAAAAAGCAGGTCCGATTACGCCTATTCCTAATCCTAAATGGAATGTAATGACGTAGGGATCCATATGTAAACATAGTACCTATTTAGATACGCTTGAATGATCCCTTCTCATAATTAGAATGTATATAATCCTATTCCTGTCTGGTCTGGTATGAAATGAGCTTGTAATCATATGACCACTTGGGACATAGAAGAGGAATAAAAGGAGCATTTCCGTAGCCAACTCGTGACGTTTTGCATATATCTTATCTGACAATGCGTGGGACTTGTCTCCAACAAGGAATTCGTGAACAACCCCATTTACTTCGATCCAACTGCAATCCGGGATTTTCTTCATCCCTTGCTGACTCGTTCGTGGACTGGTATCTGCTGCCCTCATCCCATTTATGACTTGCAGAGTAAATATTTGACAGGAGAACATAGTGTGCTGAGTTCCATGGTTCTAGCTCAATGATTTGTTTCAGTACAAGTTCAGCCAATTGTGTATTCCTATGTAGCCGGCGTCCACCATGCTCCCCAAACGCTGCAATTCGCATCCACTGACATACTTTTTAATTAACTCATAAGCTTCATTCAACAAACCTGTGCAGCCAAGACGCTCCACCATACATCCATAATGCTCAATTGTCGGAGTCAAGGAAAAGACACTCGTCGTGTTATTGATATACCTCCGACCCTCATCAACTAGACCGGCATGACAGCACACAGAAAGCACCCTCATCAAATTGCTAGCCAGTCCCCTAATTCTAGCGCTCCTAAACTTGCACAAGCAGAAAGAACGCCGACCATGGCATTGCAATCGCGTTTCAAATTCTCCTTCTGCATTTGAAAGAAGAGGTCTATTGCCTCTTTAGGAAGCCCATTTGATGCATACTCCTGAATCATGTTACCCCAAGAAACTGTATCCTTTCCGGGCATCCCATTGAACACACAACTTGCTTTCTCCATCCGGCACTTGGTACACATGTCTAGTAAAGAAGTAGCAACAAACACATTCCTCCCAATGCCAGTCTCCGTTATGTACCCATCTATCCACTACCCACTCCCTAAATCCCCTAACCTCCCACACGCAGAACCCGAACGAGGCTGAAACTATCAGGCCTCAAACCCATCTCCAACGACCCGCGACACTTCATATTGATAGAGTTGTTGATGGATTTGACCATGTAGATTGTAGAAAGTCTTTGGTCCATAAGCCATACGATACAATCGAGAGATTTTTCAGTATACATGATGCACAAAACAGTACACCCGTGTTTTAAGTTGAGACTTTAAAAAATAAACCCTAAAATAAATCTGATATTTTTGCAAGGAATAGAAACAGTAAATTTAATAATTTGTAGTCTTGAATAAGTTCCACACATCGACATTTATATGAACAACAAAACAATGGCCTCTAAAATATGATACATACAGATTATATAGGGATACATATATGCACCGTAAGAACCATTACATTGCACATAGGATTACAAAAATTTCATTCCCGCTACGCTACATAGTACATTTATATCACAACAATTTACACCTAACAAGATCTTAAAAATGAGTATATGTGGACATACATTGGAACTGCGATTGCACGCAGAGCTGTATCTGTCGTTCTTGTATAAAGCATTTTGCCTCAACTAGATTTCCGTGGATAGAGCTGAGCGACGTTTCAACAAATAGACTCTGAAGGGAGAGGAGAAGGAGGGGAGTATACTACAAGAATTTTGAGTAAGGAGAAAGGATACTCCAAACTACAGAAACGTACGCCGTTCTGTGGGAAAGAGAAGTGACCACCCAGTTCAAGCCAATAAACCCCTTTAAGTATCACTCCAACTATCATCATCGTCATCTTCATCACTTCCTGCATGTGCCTGTAACAAAATTCTTATTGTATTAATATATTAACGAACAAGGAAATACTAAGAGGGAGTGGGGGAGAGAGTAACCTGCCGAATTGCAATTGCTTTCTCTAAGATAGCAGCAACCCTCAAGTTGGTTGCCGGACCCTGAATGCTGGGTCTTGTCACCGTTGAAGATCTTGTCATCATTGCAGGCTTCAAGTTGAAGGACTAAGACAACAAAAATTGGTTCAGTCTTAAAATTTGAAAATAGAGAGCCCAAAATGGGGAAAAGGTGGGTGATGCAAAAGCAAGAAGCATAACAAAAAAAGACGGCTCTAACCTTAGTTCTTATCTGTTGCAGCATCGAATCTCTTTCATCTACCTTAGGTTCGACCTGAGGCCGAACTCGTTCAGTTACTTTTCTCAACTGCAAAATGTTAACATGTCAGAAAGGTATTTTGTAGAGCATAAATCTCATGAAGAGCATGTGCTGAAAGACACCATCATATGATTTTCATTTACCTTGCTTTGGCCATGAGCAGCAACAGCATCAATAAGGGGATTTCTAGGACGAGGGAGCTTAGTAACTGGAACTCCACTAGACCTTCCACCTTCATAGTCTGACATTACAGCAGAGTTATGGGATGACCACGCTATTTCTCCCTCTGATGTTGGCAAACTATGCTGAGGCTGCTCAACCATTGGTGGTGCTGTCACAGATGTGGAAAGAGGTTCTCCTAGTTCTGATTCTGAATTTTTCAGTGAATGTTGAAGTACCTTAGGCTCAATACCCGTCTCCGGAGTTACCTGCTGCACAGGCTGGATAATAGATCCATGAGAAGATTCAGGGTCATGTGTAAAAGTTATACATTCCGAGCTTGGTCCAGTGAATGGATTTGAACCAGTCTTAACTTTTTCTCCCTCTGAAGCTAAGTGATTACTTCCAGACCCATCATGCAATACCTCTGGTAACGATAAAAATGAGTTCGAGAATTGTGCCACCCCTAAATCAGGTAAATTGTACTGATGATTAGCATCGTTAACCACGGCTGGTAAATGCAATGAATACAGGGCAGGATGCACCACATTGCCCATTACTGGTTCAGAAACAAGTTGGAACTTCTCACCTTCTTCAGACGTGAGAGGCAAAAATGGGTTCTGGGGAGGCAGCACCTCGCTCTTTGGTGCTGGCATATCAAATTGAGCTTTCTCATCAGATTCCGGTGGCTGAATTGGCAGCAAAGAATCCTGACCAACTCCAACCAATTCTCTCTGTGAAAAAAGGGAAGCGTGTTGTTTTCCCATCCTCCATTGCATTGGTGGTAAAGGTGGCAATGGTGGCATGTCTTCCAGATTGACCACAGTAGCTTCAGGGGGCAGGACTGATCTAGGAAGGGTAAAATCTAATGATTCCAATGTTTGCTTCGTAACATCAAGTTCCTGGCCTGATGATTCTGGTAAGAACTCTGATGTTAAAGCTTGGCTTGGAAGATATTCAGGATGAGATTCCGGGGAAGCACCCCAGCATACTTCCTGATTGATGTGCTCCGTAGATGGTAACTGGTTGGGTTTCTCCAGATCCATGTGGTTTTGAGACCCTGCCTGTACAGATTGAAGACTTGATAAGATGATACTCGCTTGATCTTCTTCCGAACTTTCCACATCAAGCTCAGCAGATTGAACCTGCAGAGAACGTTTTAAGTCAGCTTCTGGCTGATCCCTTGCTCCATCTGTTGGCAAATCCTTGATATCAACTTGATTTGCTTGCAACTCCAATGAATTCTCCAAACTCGTTTCAGGCTCTGGGAGGTAGCAGGTAGGTGAAGACACAACTTCTGTATTTTCTAAAGATGCTGAGTCTATGGTAACATCACCAACAGCCAAACTGCTTTCAGGTAGTTCATCCAGAGAGAAATTATGACCATCATCAAATACTTTTGACCTGGAATGGTCATAAGTAGTTGATTCACTTGGGTTTGATTCTGCAGGGACATCACGCACAGCCAAACTGTTCTCAATCTGTTCATCCAGAGAGAAATTTTGACCATCATCAGATGCTTTTGGACTGGAATGGTCATGAGTAACTGTTTGACTTGAGTTAGATTCTGAATCTGGAGAAACATCTGTTTTACTTGCTTCCATTTGCACTTCTGAGTCTGTAGCAGATTCTGGAGAAACCTCATCCAGTTCAGATTCTTTGTCATGGAAATCCCCATATCCAGGAAGAGATGCATGCAAATTTATAAAACTCGTTGGTGAAGAAGAAATTGCATTTGGAGATGAATAGCTAACATCATTGACATCATTATCAGGTTGGGCAACAGCAGCAGAGGGCACAGCAACAGTTTCTACATTTAGTGTTTCAGGCACCACTTCATCTGAATCCACATGATCCTCATGGCCTGGGAAAGTTGGACAATTAGATGTTAGTTCCACAGAAACAATATCACCTCCTACATCAGCATCACTGGTGAATAATCGTAATTCCTCGTCATCCATGGCCCTAGATCTCTCTTCTACATTGAATTTTTCTTTATAATGTGGAACACCCGCTTCTTCTTTAACAGATTCGAGTTGGGGAAAGTCCTCGTCTAAATCAGATAATTGCTGCTCTATTAGGCCATGTGTCTGGGGAACATCCTGCTGCTCTGTTAGGCCATGTGTTTGTGAAGCATCCCGCTGCTCTGTTAGGCCATGTGTCTGTGAAGCATCCTGCTGCTCTGTTAGGCCACGTGTCTCTGGAGCATCCTGCTGCTCAGTTAGGACCTGTGCCTGCCAAGCATCCTGCTGATCTATTAGTCCATGTGTCTGTGGAGCATCCACTACAGGCTCTTCTGAGCTATGACTCCGTGCAGCATCCACCATAAACGGTACTACTTCAGAGTTGACTGCAGTTAGTGTAACAGGATCAGCAAATCTGGGATTTGTAACATCTCTATAATAAGGCAGTAATGTATTACCTGAAGATGTTTGTTCTTCTGGCAGAGCTGAGGAAAGCTGCTCTTCTGTTGATGAAATACTTAAATGTGGTGAATCAATCTTTCTCGCAAATCTTTCTAAAGAATCTTCATCGGCAAATTGTGTCTGAAGTATTTCATTCACAGCAATATTTCCACTTTGATCTTCAGAAGCAAGGGCTTCAACGTTTGATAAATGTGGCAAAGCATCAGAACTGACACATAAATCTTCTATATCTGATTCATCAACAGGATGGCTTGGTGAAGTATTTGGGGATTCATCGTTAGTCTGGGAGTTCGGGACAAAAGCCAGAGAATTATCCAGATTTGTCTCATTTTCATCAATGTCTAGTGATTTATAACCAACTTTAATTTCGTCAGAGGGGGTATCATCTAACACAGGTCCTGCTAATGATACCACTGGCGAGTTTGCTCCAGGGTCAGAGTGCTGTAGTGTAGGACTTGTATCCCTAACAAATGCACTGTAAGATGTATCTCCAGGATCAGGGTTTATGTCTTCCACAATGCATGCATTATGAGATAACGCATGCTCCTTTGTTGTGGCTGCTAGGGAATCCACGAATTCAGATTGCTGGTTGGACGACATCTCAAAAATCTCAGCTCCACAGGTTTCAGTGAAAGGGAATTCTTTAGCTGCTCCATTACACTCTGATGGTGAATTCTCAACCACATTGTTTGGATTATCAGAGTGCGAAAAACTGGCTGTATCTTTTTCAAATGAATTCTTCCCGTCATCTGTTGTAGAGGAGTTTCCAATTGATTGAGAGTCCGAAAATCGAGTTTGAAGCTCCAGTTGCTCCTCATCTGCATCAGAGTCTATCCCATATTTTTCCACATTCTGGAAGCGTAGATTGTTCTTAGGCTGAAATTCATTGTTAATTTCCATTTCTGATTCCATATTTGCAAAAGCATCCATGTAATTGTCCACCTCACTTGTCCTATCAACATAACTGGAGAGGGGGGACCCCTCCATACTGCCTTCAGTTTTATGTTCTCCACCAACTGCTAATTGCGTATCTGCTGCCACCTGATGAAGGTTGGAATAATTTTCTTTTGTCTCAACATCAGAGTTTGGATCAGACCCCTCTGGAATTTCTCTATCAAAAACCCCCCTATTAAAGCCATCCATGGATGGTTTTAATAAATCTTTATGGACATCAGGTGAAAAGCTAGCAATTTCCATTTCTGGGGACATTTCAGCAGGACTCACTGTAGTGATGTCAAGTATTCTAAGGTCTGGCTCACCACTATCATCTAAGGTCAATCTCAAGAGCGGTGGAGCAACAGAAGTTTCACAAATAAGTTTGCGTTCTGGTGAAAGAGTCTCCAGAAATGTTTTCATGTAACTTTTCCCAGTTTTTGAGTCAACTGCAGATCCATTCAAATGCCTTTTCTTCAATTTCACACGACGTACAGGATCACTGGAACAATTCTCAATACGCTCCTCCAGGAACAACTCATGCAGTCTGCATTGTTTGAAATATAATAAGTAGCCACTCATCCATCTGTTATTTAAACATGAACATTTACACTAGCGTGAATGAGAATAGTGCAATAATATGAAAAAAGAGCTCTTACTTGGCATTTGACTTGGCATGTGATGTCAGTGCAACTTCTGGGGTTTCTCCATTCCTCCAGTGGGATCCTTTCTTCTGCTACACATAAAAGACCACAGTAAATATTGTAATGACATAAGTTGTATTGTATAGTATAGCAATGACTTGCCAACAGAAAAAGGAGAACCTAATTTGCAAATTCTTAGTACAAAAAAAGTAACATTTCCCGGTTTCCACATAGGCCTGCATGCAGGCGCACGCTCCAAACAAAATTAGGAGATGCCTAACACATGCAGTCAGTCAGGAGGAGTGACATGAATAGAACTTAACCAAGGTGCATGCTTAAAATTTAAATCTCAAAGAGAAGAACTACACATTGATTGAGTGGCATCTATTTAAGTAATATCTTGCTCATACAGAACTAGGCCACACAAGACCATGGATAACAATCATGGTCGCTGCCCATGGGTGTCAGCGCTCCTCCCTGAGGAGCAATGCCATGTGTTTTTCCTTTTCTTTTCGTTTTATACCTTTTAAGTAATTTTGTGAGAGGTGAAATAGTAAATAAATTGCTAGGTAAAAAAGGTCCGTATGGCTGTTTGCAGAGAAAGATTTTAATGAGCATGATGTATATAATAACATGTATTACAATTACCTACATGACAGAAAACCTCATACAATTGTAACTATAGCAACTAAAGAATAAGCAGTTAATGAGAAATGATCATTCCATTGCAATACCTTCACTTTACGGGTTTTCTTTTCTCTCTGCATCTCCACTGTTATTGAAGATGCTGATTCGACTTTAAAGAATGACGGATCAGTGTACCGCTTCAAACATGCCCCAGCTCCAGCAACATCAAACCTGTTAGAATGGGATAAAGTGATAAACATAAAAATTTTAAATTTTCCAAAATCTTTGCATTTCAGTTTTTAGGTTAAAGTAGCATAAGTTAACACAAATTGGGTCATCATACTTGTCCAAAAGGAACAGCCGAGGAGGACCACGGCATTCTTCATAAGAATCCATTACAAAGCGAGGTAAGTCTCCACGGGTGATCATATTCTGTTCAGAACGCAGATTAGGATGCCAGTCAACCCCTGCAATAGAATTATGCACTTGCATAAATATGCCGTAATCAATGTCTATTAGCAACATGGTCAAAAGGAAATTACTTTTTACTAATGCATTAGATTTTTAAAGCTTTAAGCAGGTGCAAAACAAGTTACGAAGAAGAAATTACATAACATGTAGTCAAACCTGGGTTGGAAAAGAATGAAGAATGATTGGTTTGAGATAGAAGTGCCTTCTCAATTGAAGGAAAGTCTGCTTCAAGCTGTTGGACACGAACCACTAGACTGTGGCCTCGTGTAGCGGTTCCCATTACTTCCTCGTGCAAGTCATGAAATATTTCAGCAGCAAACCTATAAGTAAAAATTGGCAACTAAGTGCATTTCTCGTGAGTCCATTACCAACTAACTTAAAACCCAGCTACCAAATAAACTATTTAAAATGCCACCATAAAATTTCAGTTATGTGATACAGGCATATCAACCGGAAAGACCCAGATTACATATCAGCTGAAAAGGCTTTAAACATCATTTCTTGGACAAGGAAGTACTTATGTATCGATGCCCACCTTCGCAGTAACCAAATTAAATCCAAATTCCAGAACATTTGGATTTCAGTTTGATCCTACAACCAAAATTCATAATCCAATACATGGCAGACTCATTCCCGTAAAATATTCCCAATTACGCACACTTCAATCGCCCTAATCAAACGGTAATCTCCAATAATCGCATATTTAATCACCGGCATAGTTCAGTACTGGTGTCAAATAAGTCAACAAATTTCACTCGCTGTTAATCCAGTAATAAAGTCCAGATAAAGCATCGTAATTCTATCACCTCCAAGAGTCCAAATTTCAAACCCTAAAGTCTCAGCATTTCTGGTAAAAGCAACAATTTTCAACAATTCGAATAAAAAACCACTTAAAAAAAGTGAACAAAGATACTTACTCGGCAAGGTCGCCGAGCTGCCGCAAAACGCCGACAAGGCCGGCCATGGCCACGCCTTCCAGAAGAGCCTCTGGATCATCCCTATCGGCTGCTCCGTACAGTTCCGGATCGGCCAAGCCGTACTCGTTCCTTATCTGGTACCTCGTCAACGGCATTCTTCAGCTCTCCACTCCGATAAACCCTAATCTCCCCAACAGTGCAAATTGTATATGGTACCTCCGCTCTTCGATTTCACATTTCCAGAAGAGAGAGAGGGGAGAGAGAGGGAGAGAGAGTGTGTGTGAATGAATATGCGGTGGTCAGAGAGAGAGAGAGAGACAAACAGACGTGAGGGGAGTGAGAGAGACAGACGTGACGGAAAGAGTAGGGAGGGGAAGTAATTAAATGATTTGTTTTTTTATTTTTAACTGAGAATTTTGGAATGAAAGCACCGGTGAGACAGAGGGAGCTCGGCGCGCATCTCGCCGCTCATGACGCGCTCGCTGTAAAGGATCTTGGTATATAACTACACGCCTAATCTCGTAGATGGCGTTTTACTACAGTGATCAAAAATTAATTATGCACTCTTTAGTGCAAGTTTAATTTTCATCTGGATCCGTTTGGTGATCTTTAGAGATAAGATTGAATTGGTAGAGACATATAAGACATGATTTGTAACTCATATATAAGAATAGGTTAAGATAACTTACTTTATTCTAGATTCCTAACTCATCATGTTTAGTACTGTTCATCTCATATGTTAACACAACGAACAAGAAACTTGACTCAAGTTCATTTTAATTTATCATAACCTATCCCAACTAGCACACTAAACAAGCCTTCTATTCTCTTTTTATCATTTCGTATTTTATTACAAACAATAGTTTAAAAATGAGAAAATGAGTGCGAATAAATCATTTGTTATGTAGTAATTAGTATGTTTGTTTGTTTGGAGAGATTTGTCTCGTTTGTTTGGGTTGGAATCGCTTGCCTTGAAGACCATAACGTGTTGGTGCTTCCAATAATCCGAAGTTAAAAGGAGGGGTAAGTTGCTAATGATGAAACAATTGGCTTGGAAATTACTGTTTTAGTTTTTTGGGTGACTAGGCTGTTGAATATCTGATACTGAATATGAATCATTTTATATATCGATTAAGCTCATCCCATTGCTTCTCAAAGTGCTAAAAATGTTTGCTAACAATTGTAAACGCTTTCAATAACAACACTTCTAATATAAGTGATTATGAGAAGAAGAAAAATATTTGCTACGAAAATAGTTGCAAACGAGTCCTAAATCAAATTCTTATGATCACATCGAAATCATTTATGAGGTTACACCCGATTCAATTAACAAAGATTCACCAATATGATAGGCAATGACACAGTCATCAAATATAAATTGTATGATAATATAATAGGTATTTGTAATGAGTTCGATATTTAATTGTGATTAATTTTACTGTAGGGCATTAGTGCCTTATCACAATTGTAAATACTAAATACCCTATCGGAAATCTCAAAATAAACTTGTTTACTGTTTATAAGCACAGTGTAGTTCTAATTTTTCCTTGCTTAATTTATGTTATTTCCACTTTATTCATGCTTTTATATATATATATATATATATATCTCGTTTCATTCCATCGTGCTCTTTGTTATGTCGGTCTCTCGATTTCATCACACTCTGTCATCTCATTTGAATCTATTTGAATCCAAAATTCAAATAGATGATTGCATGTTGTTTTTATGAGTGTTGATTTTCGATTTGAACTCTGTTGATGGCTGTATATTATTTTTATTAGTGTTAATTTTTAATGTGAATTGTGTAGATGGCTGCATGTTGTGTTTTTATGAGTCTTTATTCGAATATGTTCTAATTTTGGCCCTAATGTGACAGAATTATACTGGGAACCGTTTAAATTTTGGTTTAGCGGTCCATTTTTTTTTCTTTAATTTTTTTGGTTCCTTTTTTAACAGTCTGAAATCTGAATGGGAATATGGAAGCTTCGTTGAGTCTTTTTTTTTTTTTTTTTTTAATTTTGATTTGGTTGAGGGAGAGTGAAAAGAAGAGAAAGGTTGGTGGAGAGCTAGTGGTTTTAGTGGGAGTAAAAGTCCAAAAGGGGTCTTTTTTTAAAGGTGTCTTTGCTTTCTGGTAACCATTTTTCAATGGGATATAGTTGTACTAGTGGTTGTTCCCTTTTGGTTTCTTAGGTTATGTTTTGCCCTTTTGATCCTCTTCTTGGGTCTTGCTCATTCACCTCTCATATGTTAAGCTTCAAGTATACAAGATTTTTTAGTATGTATCGGTGTATGATGTATGTTATATATTTAGATTTTTGGTAGTTGAATTCTTGTTTGTTGGATACTTGACTGCACATTGAACAATTCATTGCTATGATACATGCTATACATCAGAGCATATAATAAAATTTTCATATGTATAAAAGCTAGTTTTAGCTCCCCTTTTGCACTTCTAAAGGGGCAAGGCTGTAGTTACACCTAGGTTTGAAAAGATGCCTCCACTCTCTGCCAAGACACAAATTAAGTTGTACCCTCTCCAAAATGTAAGAAAAAAAGTGTAAATCTACCGCAAGTTTTAGCACTTCCACCCTAATGTTGTATTTACACCTCATTGATCTTCTTTTATTGAAGCATGAACAATGACAAACATGACTAAAGTCGATAATAACTTCTCGTTTATACATCAACATTTAGCATTGAAGATAAGTTATACCTTAAACCTATCTTTTTCTACATAATGAATTAGGTCCACTTCTATTGTCAATGTTTTTACTTTTCACTATAAAAACAATATATTCATATTTAGATGATGCAATGTCGGTAAATATTGCATAATTAACAACCATAGTACAGTAGGCGAGTAGGTATAGCTACAAACAATCATGTAAGCTTTGCTTAAAAGCCTTAAGTCATTAGTAGTGGGATGCATATGCTTTCAACTGTGTAGATAGTATATGGTGTGTTTGTGTAGCCGCGATTGAATTGATTTTCCACTTGCCGACAACTTCTCCAACGACTCTATCTGTATGGCCGACTTGTTTGTTAACGCTAAAAAGTACGCATAAGTGGGATATCATAATTTTTTAGGGTCAGAATAAGACAAATCGGAATATGAACCAAGTTTGGTCATGAACTCAACACCAAGTAATCATACTATTAAGAGTATGCAATATCTAGTTCTAGATGTTCTTTGGGATTTTCCTGGTTTAATATGAGTTTTATATCCTATAAGGACTATCTCCCAACTATTATAAATACGTCGTTCTAGGTTTATCTCTGGTAATACAATTATAACATACTCTATTCTCTTGCCTACCGCTTGAGTCTCATAAATTGTTTACTAACTTGACCCAGAGAGCCATTGCCCGATACCCCACCGGTACTAAGGTAATCTTGCAATCCTTTGTTGTTTTATAGATAGTCAAGCTTGTGTATCTCCTCCTCAGATAGTGGCATGCGAATTCGGTTCCAATAATATGCATTTTATAAACTGAAATTCCACCATTTTATTACACATAAAACTTTGTCAATCTTTTTTAAATAGGGTTAATTTTCATAAATACAATTGTGTTACATTAGTGGTTGTTGTTACAAGGTACTTGAGTCCTTCACCCACCATGCCTTATCTTATTTGTTACCTTACGTATGTCTCATTAGGGTAAACACTCTTCTTATTCATTTACGGGAAAATAACGTGACAACCACAAGTTTCCTTGTTAACCATTTGACTTGGACAACAAGTGTCCGTCTATAGCCATTCTATTTGGACAAAAGAGCAACGCTTGAATTCCATAACTATAAGTCCACAACCTTCTTTGAGTATATAAAAAAGGCCTGTACAAAGTTTAGCCCAAGGTTATGGGGGGCTTTTAGCCAAACTTTTCGAGCAAATCACTGGTCCAATCCATTTTTACCAGGGTTGATAGGTCCCATTTGTTTCTCTTTGTACTGATAAATGACCCACTTAACTCAGTGGTCACCCTCTCACTACCATTTTGAAGAGTTGCAGGGATATATGATTGCGCATTGTGAGCTAAAACATATTTTCAAGGAATTGAACAATGTTGCATATTAGCTAGCCAAATGGAGCTATAATTTAAACTTTGGTCTGTATAGTTTTGAGCTTCCCCCCAATAGCTTATGCAACATTTAACAGATGATCTTGTAGGAGCCCTCTAAGGGCCACTCTATTTATATTAATGATATGGTTTAGTTTTTTTTTTTTTTTTCCTTTTTGAGTACATCGATAATTTAAACTAAGGGGAGGGGGAGTTCGGTAAAGCCACACAATAAACAGCCTAATTTGGTATCGAATTCACCATCCACGAGATTCAAACCTAAGACTTCTCACATCCAAGTGAAGAAGAATACCACCAAACTGTAGGGCATGAGAGAGTTTCAGAGAAGTTTGAGTAGAATTTTAAAGAAGTGAAGCTTAGAATTAAGCACGGTAAGCTGAAATTCACTAGTTGCAAAATTCATCAGTCGCTTGGTTACCACGTTTATTTCAAAACTCTATGGATGGTCAAGTAAATAATTCTTTTCTTAAAAAGTTACTAAGTCATTCGTGGTAATTTTATACATGGGTATAAGAGGTTTTTTCTTTTAAATAAAATTGATGGGTGCCCATATATGAAATTTGGGTACGAAGAACCACTTTTACGATGTTTTTGTTGCATTGAACTATTTTAGATTGGATTAGCTTCAGAGACAAAGCTGAATTGATTTAAGAAGCATTTGATTCTGGATTAAATAATATAATCATAAAGTTTATTAGTTATCATGTTTCTTAGACCGACAAATATTTTATAATTAATTTATCTTTTTTTTTTTTTTTTTTCTAGAATCCTCTTCCTCTCTATCTGAACCTCTCCCTCTTTTCCTTCGCCCACTCTTTCCCCCTCTCCTTTTTTTTTTGTTTTTTGTTTTTTTTTCCCATTTCATCTTACATTACTCTGGTTTACTTCTTCTTCGAAGTTTGAAACTTTGAATTTGTTTTGTTTTCCTCAAAGGAAATGACCTGGCGCAGAAGCTGGAGCTGCGGGGTAGCAAATGGAGTTGAAATTGCAGTATAAGACTTGAGTTGGATTAGATCGAGAACAGATCCAGCTTCCAGTTTTTGTTCTCAGATCCTAAGTTCTTCAGGGGGAGTTCATTATCTATGTTTTCTGGGTACTGTTTCCAGTTCAATTGACAAAAATGGAGGAACCCATTTCCGCATATTAGGTGTTCCTCCGTGAAGCAAAGAGGGCAAATTTGGGTTGTGGGTTCGTCAGGTCTCATAAGAGGGAGAGAAGTCAATTTGAAGCAAATACAGGGTTGAGTTCGCGGGAAGAAGGAGATCGGCGTGAAGGCACGATTTGGTGACTGGTTCGTAGGACGATAGTGTTGGAGACGGGATTAGCAATCCCCTAGTTTTCGGGGGGTTCTCACTAAAGACCCCCTAGTGAAGGATTTAATCGACACGAGAGCGACTTAGTCTCATTAAATTCAATCATTGCTCGTACCAAATCCGGACTAGTAATCTTAACTAAGTCGGTCCAGTCTAATGAAGTTTAATGAGGGATAAAAACATGCCTTAGGGGAATTAAGTAGACTCAGCCCTGTTGATCTGATTTGGGCCTGACATCTACAAAATCCAGTAACCAGAGAAAAACATAAGCCTTAACAGAGGTTTTGGCTCTTCCCTCATGCTGCATGCACATGAAATCATCATAATATACAAAAAGGAACATTAATATAATGTTATTCTTAATATACAAATCATCATGTCCAAAGTAAACAAACAAAAAAACTCTGTGTATCTTTGTTTTATGGTTGGTCAATTTAATTATTATTTTATGGTTGGTCAATTTAATTATTAAAAAGTCGTATTAAAAAATAATAATATTCGGATGGAGTCATTGGTCCTCTTGCTCTTTTTGCCTTTTGGTTTATGGGAACGTATTCAAGCATGAATGGTGGTCCATTAGTTGCAAAAGTATATCATAGGAGCAATTACTCGTAAAGTATTTCTCCAAGTACCCACTAATCATGAACACTATACATAATGCATACTATTTCAAGATTTGATGAATTAATTATAAAAAGAAAAAGCATTAAATGATCACCGATGTTGGTCTTGTATATAAAAAACGCAGAGTTAGGGCCGGCCCTAAGAGAATGCAAATAATAGATCACCGACTTTGGTCTTGTATATAAAAATACAATGTTAAGGCCGGCCTGGCCTTGAAGAGAACGCAAATAAGAGATTACCAACTTTAGTTTTGTATATAAAAATACAGTGTCAGGGCCAACTCGACTTTAAAAAGAACCTTAGTAAAAGATGCTGCTCATATTTGGTGAAGAGTTGACAATAAAGAAGACAATGACCCATAGCTAGCATCTTATCTTGCTCTATTTATTTGCTAAAAAAGTATCCATAAATAAATGACGACCCACAACATAATCGTAATTAGGAATTAATTCATTTGCGAAATAGGGTTCGTTTAATTTCTTGCTTTGGCTGCAAAACACAACTCCTGGGAGTTTTCACTATAATATGTATCGGGAAATACATAATTAAAGAGGCCAAATCTTTAATCTCGATATTGCATGTAGGATATAGAAGAAACTAAATTTCATACACTCATTGCATGAAACACGTGAAACTGATGGTTTATATTTATAATTGTCGTTTCAACTTTTTATGGATCTTGAAGAGTAAACACAGACAAGAACACATAATTCATATTGGTTGGGTAAATGTGCCTCTCATCTCTTTGAGAGATTTCACTAGAAATCAAGAAAACCTCTTGTTTCAAATTTTGGATCTTATTCTCTTTCACATCCCACTCACACCACTCAAAGTACGTGTTTTCCTTGTAAGTCTCGTTTGTTTCTAAAACCTTGAAGTCCTAAAATTTCATATTGCAAATTGCCGCTTTCCCGCTCACACCACTCAAAGTACGTGTTTCCCTTGTAAGTCTCGTTTGTTTCTAAAACCCTAAAGTCCTAAAATTTCATATTGCAAATTGCCGATTTATCATACTTGTATGTAACACTATTGACGATCGTTACACTAAATAATCAATGATTGTCTCTTAAAAGTCAAGTCAAACACGAGAATGCAAGCCAATTTTTCAAAAATATTTATGGTAGTATTCACATATAATGTAGTAACTTCGAAATGTTTGCGTTCATTTCATGTAACTACCTAACTGGTGCACGAAAGTGTTTTTCATTCTTTTAATTTCGAATATCAATGTCCCTAACCACATAAATTAATGACTTTTTTACTTCAAATCGTCAAAAAAATCTCATGCACCTCAATATGGTAGCATATATAGAAGCCATCAGTCAGACTTGTAATTGGACCCGGAGCAATATAATTAAGTTCACGTATACAATGATATACAAGGTACGTACAAGGACATATTAAAGGTTAGTTTATCCAAATTAATTGAATACAAATTGAATCGATGACTATATTTTTTTTTTCTGGTCAGAATTGTTGACTTCTTTAGCTGCCGTCTTTGGTCATAAACTTGAGGCCCAATCACTTGTTACAATATGTCATCGGGACCACCACTTCTCAAATTAATATAGCAATCGGGGGTATTTGATTAAAAACCCAAGTTTCTAATGGAAGCAAGGTAAGCACTTTGACGTAAAAAATATCAAAGTAGAAGACGGATTTGCAGGACACGCGTGCAATGTCATGGTGATATTCATTGTCAATGAAGTAAAAATAAGTTTAAATTTCTGTTCACCGTCTTGTTTTAAAAATCCAAAATATATGTGTCAGTATACTCATGTCATGTAAGTTTGTTCTTTTGTAATAAGCAACAAAACCGAAATACAAGCTTATTGGTTCTCTTCTTTTGTTGCAACTTGCAACATTTGGTAGCTACATTACTGCATGGCATTATAATTTCAAATATTTTAAGGACTAAAAGTTCAAAACCCTAGAATACAGTCTGTATGGCATGGTTTTGTCTCTTCCCTCTTGGTATAAAAAAACAGGGAAGATATCCTCTCTGGATCTCTCCCACAAATTCTAAGGATTAAGAGATCCTGACCCTTCAAATTTGATTCAACAACTACAAACATGAGGCTATTCTAAAAATTATAATAATTGTTGCATTTGGATCAAATTTTAATGGTCCAAATCTTCGGATCCCTAAGATTTGGTGGGATCCGGAGGGGATCTCTTCCCTAAAAAACAGACCGAGTTCCAGAAAATAAACTTGCTTGACTCTGGTACTGATAGAATCTAAATCTTATTACCTTTCTTTTAGGAAATCTAAATCTTATTACTTAAGTCATGAAATCTTCTTTGGTTTAATTTAACTAAATTTTCTGTCCTTTTTGTACACAAAAACCATTAGTATTGCCTAAACTGGAATCAAAATCTTGTTACTTAAATCAGAAGATCTTATGCCGTTGTGTGTTTAACTTTAATTTATTAAACTGCAATCTTCATTTTCTCCCATTTAGTGGGCATCTAATCAATCCTAACTACTAGTTAATCATACGCCAGCGCAGGGAAACCCCACTGGTCCCTCTCGGTATCTCATCTGCCAGCTGAAACTATAGACAAATTCCCCAATTTTTCACCAGCTCTGGTTCATCTTCAATGCGAGTTCTCTTCTTTCAGCAAGCACATTCTTCCCTTAACGTTCACAAGGCAGAAAATTGTAACATAATAATGTAATTGGGACCAAATTTGCATTCAGAATGGAGATTGAAATTTTATATTAAGAATACAGTAGATATGCAGGTGCACATTCACCAAACGAGTACTATTAGTTGTTTGACATTGTTGACTAAATGTGTTAATTCACCTAACATTTCAAAATCTATTGACATTAGAACAAAAGATAGTCAAAGACCTTAACACTGGTTTGTTTTGCATCAAAAAATTAACAAGGGAAATATATGACCCGCAAATTATTATTTTTTTTAGCATGCACCTCCTGTTTATTATTGGTATTGTGAGATGTGTATGCGAAGAAAAAATCACTTCCCATAAGAATATCTCTTGTATATCAAACTATACATATTTACCCTTATCTATATTGAGTCTAGAATATTGGGCATCTGAAATTTTATGGCGTCTCTCACATCTTGTAATGTGAATTCATTTTTGAAGGTTTTTTTCTTATTGGCCCTTATATGCATTGAAATTAAACAAATATCTGAATTGAACGAAGATTCAAACCTGAAATTCTTTCAACATTAAGAAGAAAACCATCACTAGTGACCTAAAAAACTTGGCTATGTACATGAAAAGATACAAAAGATTACTTCATGAATATAGTATACGCATTGGGCCACTCATCAAGAAAAGTCCTTTATAATTGGCAGCTTAACTAGCTAGTAACTAGTAGTTGTAATATTTTATCTGCTGAGATTAATGCTTTCTTCGTTCATACAGATCTGCCGCCATGCTTAAATCCCAAATTAGGCCATCCACTCAAGGATTATTGACCACAATTTTGCTTTAAAATTGACAAAATCAGTCTCCAACCAAAAGGTTAAAAGGGAATTGGGCTAAATGAGTCATGCTAAATTTGGCTCCGGAATAGGCAACATGTAACCTCAAGATATGCTAAGTTTGACCCTAAAAAGAAATAAAATATGAAAAAAAATAACATATAGACCTGCATGGTTGACGATAAAAATTAACATTAAAGTAATCTTTAAAATATTAAATTTTAAAGAGTTAAAATACAACCAAAAATTACGTTTAGCCTTCAAGAATGAAAATGACCTGAAAGGCAAGGCCAAGGAATAGAGGTACAAAAGATGAGGTACATATGTATCTAAGTTATCTTGAAATAACACAAGCAGCCCTCTGTGGAACCCACTCACCTAATGCATGTGTATGTCTGTATGTCTGCCTATAAAACCCTTTCTTTCTTCACTCAACACCACATTCATCCTTGTTATAACTTAACCCCCCCCCCCCCCCCCCCCCCTCTCTTCTCTCTCTCTCTCTCTCTCTCTCTCTCTCTCTCTCTCTCTCTCTCTCTGTTTATAGAGTTGGTTGCCAAAGCATGCCTGCCCAAGTTATGCCAGAAAAAGCCCTTCATGGAATTCATGGATTGGGAAGGGACAACATTACTACTACTCCTCTCCCCAAAAGGTACTTTCTCCTCAATTCATTTTTTCAGTTGTTACTTGTTACTAAAATGTATAACCCAAAATGCACATACTTTCAGAACCTTTTTAATCCAATATTTTGCATGGAAAAACAATGCCAAATTGAAAAGAAAACAATTATATTCGTTGTTATTAAATTACTTTTTATATAAATAAAGTAGAGAATAAGCGATATTAACTTCTACGTCCTATCAATTTCTCAGGTTGGATGGAAAAGTTGCTATAGTGACAGGTGGTGCTAGAGGCATTGGAGAAGCAACCGTGGGGCTTTTTGCAAGGCATGGCGCCAAAGTAGTCATTGCTGACGTGGAGGATGCAGTTGGCACAGCCCTAGCAAATTCCCTGGGCCCTTCAGTAACCTTTGTTCACTGTGATGTTAGCTTGGAAGAAGACATGGAAAACCTAATTGAATCAACAATTTCCCGTTACGGGCAACTGGACATTATGTTCAACAATGCCGGGGTCCTCGGAAACCAATCGAAACACAAGAGTATCATGAACTTTGATGTCGACGAATTTGACCGCGTAATGCGGGTGAATGTTAGAGGAGCTGCATTGGGGATGAAGCATGCTGCAAGAGTGATGGTTGCTAGAGAAATCGGAGGGTGCATAATTTCAACTGCAAGTGTAGCCGGAGTAGCGGGCGGCCTGGGGCCACATGCTTACACAGCTTCAAAGCATGCCATTGTAGGGCTCACAAAGAACACAGCTTGTGAATTGGGAAGGTACGGAATTAGGGTAAACTGCATTTCTCCGTTTGGGGTTGCCACGTCAATGCTGGTCAATGCTTGGAGGATGAGTGGCGATGGTGATGATGAAGATGAAGAGGAATGTACGGATTTGGGGATGCCTTGTGAGCAAGAAGTGGAGAAAATGGAAGAGTTTGTGAGAGGGCTTGCCAATTTAAAAGGTCAAACTTTGAGGGCAAAAGACATAGCTGAGGCTGCTCTTTATCTTGCTAGTGATGAATCCAAGTACGTTAGTGGTCATAACTTGGTTGTGGATGGTGGAATTACCACTTCAAGAAATTGTGTTGGCTTGTAGCCTTTTTTCATTTTTGTTTTTTTCCATTTCATGGTGTGATTTTGTATATTCATAGACTAGGAAATGTTGGAATATGATTATGATAACATGATTTTCATAATATGTGTAATCATATGTGAAGGTACACCATAATATTGGTGTACTAATATACATATCATTGTAGTGAAATAAATAAATTAATTAATAAAGAAAATAATATAATTAAATTAATTAATTAATTCTAAAATGATTTGAATAATTGTATTTTAATGTGAAAAGTTATAACTTCCTCTGAAGAATACAACTCCTCCAGAAAGGTTATTTCCATCTCTATATATTTGTCAAATCCATTTATGTCAGATTCATTCAATTCTATACTCATTCTTTGTTCATATCTTTCACACCCATATTGTGATCGATAGTCTAAGCGACATTTGTTTCCGATCCTGTGAACTACCCAATTTCTATCATTGGTATTAGAGCCATGCTTTTCATGAATCAAAACAATTTGCCCAGTTTTCATCCAAGGACGTCTCGAACTACATTTGAGATTTCCTCTTCGTCAAGTAATGAATGCAACAACGTTCTTACTAAGTTTCAACTTGAGAAGAAATTAGGGAAGAGAACGTTGGTGGACATGGAAAATATTGAACTGATTTTGATCGAAAGTTCGAAATCAGCATTTGAGAATTTTCCTGCAGAATCCAAAACTCACAAAAATACCTAATCATTCGAACATTATAGCCTGTTCGAAATCCCATCCTATAACCTATTTGAACCCAGGCCTGAATTAACCCAACAATTCGAACTATTTTCCCCCACACCATTTCATTCGGCAGAGAACAAAACTCAATTTGTCATTGAACCATTTCAGCGTTCAAATTCACTAAGTTCACTCCCCGAATATAATTACCATTATCAGAATTTGAACGACTTACATTCAGGGGGTTTATTCAGTCCTATTAGAGCCTCAGAAAACCCATTACAGTCGGCATTCTGATTCGAAGTTGCTCTTAGATTACTGCAAATCCGAATTTGAACTTGTAACTTTCGGCTCGAAAAATAAGCCTTTCATGCCCTTTGCTTCCACCGTGGTCTCGCCTTCCGTCGTGGTCTCGCTACAACATCCCACCGACTCATAACACTCAGCAGCGTGGTCGTGTTCTCCCACCGTGGTCACGTCCTCCAGCCGCGATCTCGTGTTCTTGTGGTAATAAACCACACCGACAATACCGTTATCCTCCAAGAAGAATTGTCTCTGTCGTTAGAGATTATCCGCATGGCTGCGGAACAAAGTTTTTCCAGGGACAGTAGAGAGAGGAACCTGTTTTTTCCCAGACGAAGTGTTTCGAAAATAAAGAATAAGAAGAAGGGTATTGCTTTGAAAAGAAAAAAAAAAAGAGAACTTGCTTTTGGGGAGGCTTCACGTGGGAAACAAATTAAAAGGGTGTATTCAATTGGGATTTTAATTTTTTTTAATGAATTTAGGTGTATTTAATTAGGAATTTAAGTGATTCTTTAAATTTCAATGTGTATTCAATCAGAATTTTAAGATAGTTTATTAAAATCCTTAGAAATCCGAATGTATTCAATTAAAATCTTAAAGAAGTTTATAACATTCCAGGTGTATTCACTTAGAATTTGATTTTAAAGAATTTGACAAAGTTGAAGAATTAGAGGAGGCTTCATGGGGGAAAGCAAAGTGTTGGTGTCCATCAAAAAGTCAAAGAAGGAATCCCTCCATTATCAAAGATTCCTTGGTTCAAAGAACTAAGGGATTTTCTTTTAGTTCTGAGCACTATGATAGTGCACGTGAAGAACCAGGAGATAATAATAAAGATTATTGTCTATCAGAAAGTCAAATTCGTAGGTCCTTTGAGGTTGGGTCATCTTCAAGTAGGCCCAATTCGAGAAGCCACCTGCAACCTTTTCCAACAACCTTGGCTGTTCCTTTCAGTTCAAACTCAGGTTTTATTAACCCCGTTTACCCTAATAATTTTACTGATAAGTTTGATTTGTGGAATACTTCGAATAACAGTCACAAAGACCAAAAGTGGAAGCAAAGGTTTAATTTTAGGGATCCAAGAGTTAGAGTGCTCAATCATTTGGATCAATATAATACTCGTTACAATTTTATATATCTTGATTTGGCACAAAGAGAAATTTCAACTGCAAGAAATTTAAGGGGACCAAGGCCACTAAGAATTGAAAGAGAATCCATTAGACGAGAAAAGGCTGTTTTTGTGCACAAAAATAAAGAAAGAATTGATCACTTCTAGCCAAGTAGACAAGCAAGAAATCCACGAGCCTTCTATAAACGTGATCGCCTGAACAAGTATTCGTCTTTCACTGATTGGACAAAGCCTCTGTGAGTGTATGTGTTATCTGCTACTAAAAGTAATTTATTTTATTTTGTTTTTTAGTCTTTAATTGATTAAGAACATTTAGTATTTGTGGCTTGTAATAATTAAAAGTACACTAGTAGTATTTGTATTTGTTTTTGTGTTTAAGTTTGTATTAAGTATTGTGTTTGTTTTGTAATTTTCTGAGCTATGACAACTAAATCTTCCAAATCCGAAGTTTTTTAAAATAGAGAGGTTGAACAATGTTAATTATCGAATATGGATGAGAATGATCACTTATCTTTTAACCTATGACAAGCACATTATCAAGGAAGAGAGACCCCTTGGGCCCTCTCGAGTTTATAATAAATGGGTGGAAGATAATGAGTTGGCTAAGGCTACAATTCTCAATTACATGGAAGATAGATTAATACCTCTATATGAAGAATATGATTCGGCCAAAGAAATCATGGATGTACTTGAAAAGAAGTATGACCCTAAATCTCAAACGAACATTCAGTTATTGCTTGAGAAATACAATGGGACAAGAATGAAGGAAACTGATTCTATGTTCGATCATATTACTAAAACAGAAGTAATGACAAAAGACTTAGCCAATGTTGGCCATCCAGTTTCTGATAAAATGCAAGGTAGTGTTCTTCTTGGTAGCCTCCCAAATTCTTGGGAAAATCTAGTTACTTCCATGACTTATAAAGTTGATGGACATCAGATCTCCTCTTGGGTGGATTGGTTTCGTTCTATTCTTTCTAAGCATTTTGGGTCTAAGGAAGAGCATGCTATTTTGCTTTCTCATGTTGCATTTACCTGTTGGCATATTTGGAAAGCTCAGTGCCAATTTATGCTTAATCACTCTCCTATTAATCCTTCCCAGGTCCATCATGCCATTTCCGTTTTAGTTGCCGTGTACCTTGGTGTCACTGGTGCTCCCTCGCTTTCCAGGTCAGCTCGATCTTCGATGGTAGTTCCGACGGCTCGCTAGTCTTCCCCTTCATTTCCCTTCCTCCAAGTAAATGTGGATGCTAGCTGGTTTGCTTTAACTAGGCATGGTTTTTGTAGGGATTGTGATTAGGGGTCAGCGAGTAGAGTTTGTGGCTGTGGTAAGGTCTGAGGTACATGCTCATTCTACGGTTGCGGCTGAAGCTTTGGCTATTTTGCGTGGATGTCAGTTGGCTACGGATTTGGGCTACCGATGCATAATCCTTGAGTCTGATTCGAAGGTTTTGATTTCCTCTTTATCATCTTCTTTGGAAACTAGCAGGGGAGGCCTATCCTACTTTAACAGTTATTGAACAGGTTGGGGAGGCCTTTCAGGATTGTCGTTGATCTTGGGTTCCAAGGTCAGCCAATATGGCGTCGCATACTTTAGCGTCGTGTCGTAATATGGAGATGTACAATATCACTTGGGTCAGTAGGCCCCCATCTTTGTTAGTTCATGTACTAAATAAAGATGGCTTACCTTGTCCTCATTTATCTGTGGTTGGCAGTTGTAGGGGAGGCACTTGAACTTGGTTCTAGTGTCTTTATTTTTATCGCCTCACTGCTTTGCGTTTTGTTGCTTTCTAGCATGTTGGTTTTTTTATAGGCTTTTGTTGCACTTTTCTGGTTTATTTGCCCTGGTAATACAATTCCAGTTTCCAAAAAAAAAAAAAAAAAGCTGTCATGGTCATGGGTTTGACATCTAAATAAGAGCTGCACATTGACTCGTGAATGAATCAAATTCAAACAAAGCCATTGATTCTTGATGAAGAGCAATAGTAGGGAAAAAAAGACACCAATGGAAGACAGGAAAGTTTGACAAAATACAAGAAAATTGTGTGCACTAAAAATAATTAGCCCAAAGTTCGAGATCAAATGTTTGTTTAAAATTTTTTTGTCCCCCACAGTTTATATGAATCTATTTTCCATACGAAAATTTTCATACCTTTGTTACATGAGATGCGTGTGTTCTATTTATTATATTGTATGAGTAGAAAAACCTTTATATACTTATTACATGAGATGAACGTATTTTATGTAATTATACTATATGAGTGGCATATGATTGAGAAAGTGAAAATATTTAAATTGGTAAATAAAATATTTTCATTTCTCAACTGACAAGGCTATGGGCTTATTTAAAAGTATTTTTAAAATAGCTGAAAACATTTAAAGTAAAAATATTTATAAAACTAGTCATTAATAAAAATGCAAATACAAATGAATCCTGAAAAACTACATTTCAAGTATTTTTAGAATCTAAAAACTTTTTTTTTTTTTTTTTTTTTTTTTAAGAAGAAGAAGAAGTAAAACGCTCTCAGATATTTTGTTAGAGAATTATTATGTTATATATTATATGAGTAACAAATGCATATGACACGTCTATTTTGTTTACAAAGTAAACCATAAATGAAAGTCAATGAATGATAAAGGTCTTGATTCCTACTAAAATTAACAAAAGCTCTTCCATGATCCATGATCTTTTTATACACCTTCAAACTTTTGACGCTCAGCGGAATATACGTACAGCTTAATGGAGCATATCTTATCTGCACGTATCAAACATTTCAACAACAAAGAATGGCTCATAACTGGATGACAACGAATATGTTTGATGTTGCATTCAAACATGAATGTCTAATACGTTTTGATATCATGAAAAAAAAAAATGAAATTTTATCATAAATTTAATTAACGATATAAGAAGTCAATTACTGATAAGCACATAAAAAGTCGAATAAACTTCTGAATGAAACTTTTCTTTACATTCGCATAGTTGTCAACCTGGTACTAGAGAAAATTAAAATACCTAAGGGCCATTTTGAACAGCTCAATCAAACCCTAGAAATCAACATTGATCAAAAAATTAGATCGACTTGGAATTAAGCTGTCAATGTTCAAACATTACCGCATCCTTAGTTCTAAAACTTCTGTCTTCTTCCATTGTTCATGGATCCAGGACTAAATTAACACACAGTGGGTTTCCCACTTGTTTTTCTTAGACAAAAAAATCCTAGGTAATGGGGTGCAACCATTGTTATTACCCAGATGGCCAACAATTTAGTACAACTTGTAGAGTCATAGATTAATTATTTATTGTTGAAGTTTGAATGAAATTTCAACTCAAATGTAGGGTATTGTTTGAAATTTTGAATAGAAATTTCATTGTCCCACAATGATCATTTCTAAAAGATTTTCTCATTTTATAAGGTTTTGTCATTTATAGAAAGTAATTGAAGTGATATGCCTTGGATAATAAAATTAGGCTCACCTTTGGTGTTGGGCTTTGGTGTGACATCCCGTCCCGAAAATATCGGAAACGTGCTTAGGAAATGATCCTTTTACCCCTAGTTGGTTTTCGTATTATTGTTTTTGGTTACCTTGTGTGGTGTTGGCAAGCTTAGAGCCACACACACTGTCTCTCTCTGTCACTCTCCCTCTCCCTCTGTCTCTGTCCCGTGTCTCTCTCTCTCTCTCCCTTTCTTCTTCTTCTCCTCCCTTCGACGTACGGACAAACATCAAAAACACTCAAACCACCACAGATCGAAGGAACCAACTACACCATTCGACTCGTGAGGTCGAGACGAGCTCAGCCATACCATTTTCAGGTGAGAAACACTTCGTTTTCACGTCGTTTCATCAATGGCCGAATTGAGTACTGTTCATGCAAAGTTTATAAATTGAGTTTTTGGACTTTTAAAGCTTGTAGATGTGTTCGTGAAGTTCTAAGGAGCGTCGGAGTAGCTCGTTGGACAAATTTGGACGTCGGGAAGGCCTGGTTAGAAGTTGGCCGAACTTGGAGTTTTTGGACAGGTATAATCTCTTAGTTTTAGCCCTTAAAACTTGTTGGGTTATGTTCTACTAGTCTAGGGCTTTCATTTGGTCCAAGAATCACGAAAAACGGTTGAAAAATGAGCGAGAAAACCTAAGTTGCAGGTTTTCCCAGTTTCCGGCGCCGGCAACGTCGCCGGCGATCGAATGAAGAAGGCGACGGAATATTCCGTCAATTCTGACGGAATATTCCTAACGCCGTTAACGGATCCGGTTATATTTAACGGAATATTCCGTCAGTTTGACGGAATATTCCTGACGGCGTCTGTTGACACCGTCAGTGTGCCTGGCACGTGGCCGCGCGTGGGGGGCGCGTAGGTCCGTGCCTGTGCTGGCGCGTGGGGGCGCGTGTGGGGTCCAAAAATTTTTCTAAAAATATGGTTGTGATCCTGAGGTTGTGTAGAGCACGTGGGTATATTCATTTGTCCATTTTGAGCAATGTATGAGAAGTTATTACGAGAAACGGGTTATGTGCTTTAAAGTTAACGTTTTTATAGTTGTTTCGCATTTAGGTGACACGTACCCAGAGGACGAGCGTGCACACGCGAGACAGGGGGGCTACGACCCTTCTACATACCAGTGAGTGGGCTTTTGTTTTCCGTATATACCTATATACATATTAATTCCCAGAAATTAGTATAAATGCTTCGTTATATGCCATTTCTTTTATATAATTGGTGGTTATGCATGAGTAGTGGCATATACGTTTAACTACATATTCAAATATTGCATATGTTATATATATTTATATGTTGGTGCTGTGGAGGCATAGGTAAGTGCCAGGTAAGCGTTATTTAACGATTGCATTAAATAGTGGTTAGAGATGCTTAGAGAGCTCATAACCTGCACCCCCGGTGTTAGTGCTCCCGCCCAGAGTAGGGCACAGTCCTTCACGTGATGTTCACCTCCCGCACCACACGCTCAGCTTGGATCCAAGTTAGGTGCATAGGCCTGTCGTACAGACCACATTAGGTGGTTCCGACTCGTAGGTGACCCGCGATTATTCGCACAGTCTTCACGTGATCGTAGCACTAGAGCGTATGGATATGTTACACTCAGGCCTGTCGTACAGACCACTTAGGGTGGTTCCGACTCGTGGGCAGGTTTAGATATTGAGATTGAGATTTGAGCTCTAGATGCAGCCGTACAGGTCACGTTAGGTGACTCCGGCTGCCAGATGTTATGACGTTGATATGATTTATACCTGGGCACTTACATTCCTATTGTGGCTTTGGCATGACATATCTTGAGCATGATTGGCATACCCTTGAGCATGTTGTGCATGTTTATACATACGTACATATGTTTATTTTCTGGGAAGTATACAGGTTTTACGGCGAGGGGTTAGATTGTATTTTTGCTAAATGGTTTTCAAAGAGCTTTGTTTTTGCCCACTCACGCTTTTGTTTTGCGCCCCTCCAGGTTCTAGTTGCTTAGCCATTGCGGTGGTTTCCTTTGAGGGCTCTTCGGCGTTCTGACAGACACTCCATATTGTAGGGTCGCCTTCGGGCGTACTACTGTTGTCGTTTTATTTGGACTGCTATAGACCTGCTCTGAATTTGTATCGCACTTACTAGCACTTATATTAGCACCTTGTATGCTAGTTTTGAATTATTCGTACTTTTATATTACTACTTTATTAGCTTCCGCACGTGCACATGGCTACGTCACCTTCGTGTGACGGCCAGCACGCTCCGATCTCGGTCGGGGTGTGTCAGTTTGGTATCAGAGCCTAGGTTTGGCAGTCCTGTGTCCTTGTGAGTATTCTAATAATTTTGGTGTCTTCTGTCAGAACTATGCCGCCTCGTCGGGAACCCCGTCGCTCTTCTGAGCCTAGTTTCCCCGATATTACTCAGTTGGGGGAAGCTTTTGCTACAGCCCTTCAGGCAGTAATGCGCCCTCCCCAGAGGACTCATCTGGAGACTATGTACAATTTGAAGCTGGATAAGTTTAAGGGCAGTGAGGGACCCGAGAGCGCAGAGCGCTGGTTAGAACACATAGAGAAGACTTTCCGGGTGCTGCATAATCAGGGGAACTTGCCTATGGAGAGGTGGGTCGAGACGACCGCTTGGTTTCTAGATACGGAGTCGGCCGCTTGGTGGGAGCAGGAGCTTCGTAGGTTGACTCCGGATCAGAGGGTTGATTGGAATGTTTTTACGAGGTTGTTTAGGAGAAGGTATGTCCCCCCTGAGTACATCGACCGTAAGAAACAGGAGTTTTCCGAACTGAAACAGCGGAAGATGTCAGCGAATGAGTACTACCGTAAGTTTACGGACTTGTCCCGTTATCACCCTGATGTCGCTGGTAATCCGGCGGAGATGCTCCGTCTTTTCCGTCTGGGCACCAGGAAGAAGTGGCGTTCTATGGCGTCTACGGTCCACAGTGAGACTTACCGGGACTTCTATGAGATACTGTTGAGGATCGAGGATTCCGAGAATATGTCGAGCGATACTGATGAAGAGAAGGACGGCAACCAGAAGAAAGATGACAAAGGCAAAGGTCAGGCATCGCTCGGGCCCCGTCAGACTCAGAACTTCAAGAGAGGTGGAGCTAGTTCTAGTTCTTCGAGTGGTGGCTTCAGTGCCACTGGACAGGGTCGTGGAGGTAGATTTACTGGTGGCGCTAGAGGCCAGAGGCAGGGCGATGGTGGGCGAGGCAGAGCCCCAGTTTGTCGTAGGTGTAACAACCGGCATTTCGGCGAGTGTAGACGTGGTAGCAACGGGTGCTTCACATGTGGACAGGTGGGACATAGAGCGGCGAATTGTCCCCAGGGTCAGCAGCAGCAGAAACCACATCAGACCTTTATGCCACCGCCTGCACCACTCCAGCAGATCCAGGGTCCTAGTAGTTACGGCCAGACGGGTCGAGGTGGTGCTTACCACTATCAGGGTGATGCTGTCCCTTATGCTCCGGGGCAGTATCAGTACCCTCAGGATCCCTATTTCCAGGGTGGCTATCCCCAGTATTCGGGCGGCTATATGCCGTATCCTCCAGCCCCAGCGGGTGGTTCACAGTGGTATCAGGGAGGACAGTATCAGCAGGGGGAGATTGCCACTAGCAGTGCAGGATCTTCGAGACAGTCAGGCCAGCCCAGTCAGGGGCGTGGTGCTCAGGGACGCGGTGTTCAGGCGAGCAGAGGCCGCGGTGGGCGTCAGCATGGACAGGGGCGTCTTCACAATATTTCTCTGCAGGACGCTCAGAACAACCCAGACTTGATTATGGGTACGTTGAACATTCTTGGTTGTTTTGCTAGAGCCTTAATTGATTGTGGAGCTACACATTCCGTAATTTCTCATACGTTTGCTCAAGTGACGCAACCTCGCCCCACACCTCTAGGGTATGATTTAGAGTTTGTTATGCCTAGAGGAGAGAGTTGTGTCGTAGATTGTGTGTACCCAGGATGTCCAGTGATCGTAGAGGGAGTTGCTTTGTCAGCTGATCTTATCCCGTTAGATATTGTGGACTTTGACGTGATTCTGGGCACGGATTGGTTACACTTCTATCGTGCCAACATTGACTGTTACGGGAAGGTAGTTACGTTTCACCGACCTGGACTACCTGTGGTTACTTTCGTGGGTGAACAGAGTGGGGTGAGATATGGCGTTATTTCGGCGCTTCGAGCGAAAAAGTTGTTAACTAAGGGTTGTCAGGGGTATCTGGCTCATGTGATGCTGGATGAGGCTGTTACTAGCAGAGTGGAGGATGTGAGAGTGGTCAGACACTTCCCTGATGTATTCCCCGAGGATTTACCTGGTTTACCCCCAGATCGAGACGTAAAGTTCACCATTGAGTTGCTTCCAGGTACTAATCCTATTTCTTTAACTCCTTATCGTATGGCTCCCGCGGAGTTAAGGGAATTGAAAGTTCAGCTGCAGGAGTTAGTAGATAAGGGATTTATCCAGCCTAGTACTTCGCCTTGGGGCGCTCCAGTGTTGTTTGTGAGGAAGAAGGATGGAACTTTGAGGCTGTGCATCGACTACAGGCAACTTAATCGGGTGACGATTAAAAACCGTTATCCATTGCCTTGTATCGATGATTTGTTCGATCAGCTGAGAGGTGCTTGTGTGTTCTCTAAGATAGACTTGAGGTCTGGTTACTATCAGCTAAAGATCAGTAGGGATGATGTCCCTAAGACGGCGTTCAGGACTCGTTATGGTCATTACGAGTTTCTGGTTATGCCATTTGGGTTGACGAATGCACCAGCCGCCTTTATGGATTTGATGAACCGAGTATTCCAGCCTTACTTGGATAGATTTGTCATTGTCTTCATTGACGATATTCTGGTGTATTCTAAGTCGAAAGCGGAGCATGTTCGACATCTTACTTCGGTGTTGAAAAGGTTGAGGGAACACCAGTTATATGCTAAGTTTAGCAAGTGCCAGTTCTGGTTAGATCAAGTTGCATTCTTGGGGCACGTCATTTCTGCTCAGGGTATTTTGGTTGACCCTCAGAAGGTTGCAGCTGTGGAGAGTTGGGAACAGCCGCGAACCGTCACCGAGGTGAGAAGTTTCCTTGGTTTGGCAGGGTATTATCGGAGATTCGTTAAGGATTTTTCGGTGATTGCCTTACCACTGACGAGGTTAACGAGGAAGGATGTTAAATTTGAGTGGGATAATAGGTGTGAGCAGAGTTTCCAGCGGTTGAAGCATTGTCTCACTCATGCACCTGTTTTGGCACTCCCAGACGATAGTGGTGATTTCGAGGTTTACAGTGATGCTTCCTTAAATGGTTTGGGATGTGTATTGATGCAGCATGGTAGGGTGATTGCTTATGCTTCGCGGCAGTTGAAACCTCATGAGATGAATTACCCTACACATGACTTGGAGTTGGCTGCTATCATCTTTGCGTTGAAGTTGTGGAGACACTATCTTTACGGGGAAAAGTGCAGGATCTTTACAGATCACAAGAGTCTCCAGTATCTCTTTACTCAGAAAGAACTTAATCTTCGTCAGCGGAGGTGGTTGGAGTTGCTCAGCGATTACGATTGCACGATTGATTATCATCCTGGTCGTGCGAACGTAGTGGCTGATGCACTTAGCAGGAAGTCGCAGGGCCGTATTAACGCGTTGTACGCTAGTCGTGCTCCTCTTTTGGTGGACTTGCGTACTACGGGAGTAAGGCTAGAAGCCGAAGATCGAGATGTGGCATTACTTGCTAATTTTCAAGTTAGGCCGATACTTGTTGATCGGGTGCTTGAAGCCCAAGTAGCTGATCAGGAGACTCAAGAATTTATTCAAGCTCGAGATCAAGGAAAGAGGCAAGACCTCAGAGTTCGTGATTCAGATGGCATGTTGATGCTAGAAGGTAGAATGTTCGTGCCTAAGAGTGTGGAGTTGAAGAAAGAAATTCTCGATGAAGCACATATCTCGGCTTACGCTATGCATCCAGGAGCTACGAAAATGTATCATATCATTCGACCATTTTATTATTGGCCGGGTATGAAGAGGGAGATAGCCGAGTATGTGAGCAGATGTGCTGTTTGTCAGCAAGTTAAAGCAGAGAGAAAGAAGCCGTTTGGGTTGTTGCAGCCACTTCCCGTTCCGTAGTGGAAATGGGAAAATATCACCATGGATTTTGTGTACAAGCTCCCGCGTACACGTAATGGCTTTGACGGCATTTGGGTGATCGTTGATCGACTCACTAAGTCGGCTCATTTTATTCCGGTAAGAGAGAAGTATTCTTTGAGCCGTTTAGCGGAGTTGTTCATCTCGAAGGTTGTGAAGTACCACGGTGTCCCTGTGAGCATTATTTCGGATCGAGATCCACGATTTACATCGAAGTTTTGGGTAGCTTTCCAGGAAGCTTTGGGCACGAGATTACTTTATAGTACGGCATATCATCCACAGACCGACGGGCAGTCAGAGAGAACTATTCAGACCTTGGAGGATATGCTGCGAGCTTCGGTGTTGCAGTTTGGTGATGCTTGGCACCAGCGGTTAGATTTGATGGAATTCGCTTACAACAACAGTTTTCATTCAAGCATTGGCATGGCGCCATTTGAGGCCTTGTATGGCAGAGCTTGTCGCACACCGTTGTGTTGGTCAGAGGTTGGCGAGAGAGTTTTAGTAGGTCCAGAGATTGTTGAGGAGACTACTCAGAACGTTCAGGTGATCAAGTCTAACCTGAAAGCAACTCAAGACAGGCAGAAGAGTCTAGCGGATCGGCATGCTACGGACAAAGCATATGAGGTCGGAGATTGGGTATTTCTGAAGCTTTCACCGTGGAGAGGTGTTGTGCGGTTCGGAAAGAAAGGGAAGTTGAGCCCCAGGTACATCGGACCATACGTAATCACAGAACGAGTTGGTGAGGTAGCTTACAGGTTGGAGTTGCCTCCGGAGTTGGCTAGAGTGCATAATGTTT
The DNA here is from genome assembly GCF_041283825.1 of Pyrus communis. Lineage (NCBI taxonomy): Eukaryota > Viridiplantae > Streptophyta > Magnoliopsida > Rosales > Rosaceae > Pyrus > Pyrus communis. Next base: position 5,388,940 of record NC_142576.1, on the reverse strand, counting down.
TTCACGTGTCCATGCTCCGACACTATGTTGCTGATCCATCTCATGTGATACCTCCTCAACCGCTTGAGATTAACCCAGATTTGACGTACGATGAGGAACCGGTGACGATCATTGATTGGAAAGAGAAGGTTCTGAGAAGCAAGACAGTAAATTTAGTGAAAGTTCTGTGGAGGAATCATTCAGTTGAGGAAGCAACGTGGGAGACAGAAGATCGGATGAGGGATTTGTATCCTCGTTTGTTCTTTGACCACTAGGGGTTGTTATTTGGTTACTTGAATTTCGGGACGAAATTCTATTAAGGTGGGAAGGTTGTGACATCCCGTCCCGAAAATATCGGAAACGTGCTTAGGAAATGATCCTTTTACCCCTAGTTGGTTTTCGTATTATTGTTTTTGGTTACCTTGTGTGGTGTTGGCAAGCTTAGAGCCACACACACACACTGTCTCTCTCTGTCACTCTCCATCTCCCTCTGTCTCTGTCCCGTCTCTCTCTCTCTCCCTTTCTTCTTCTTCTCCTCCCTTCGACGTACGGACAAACATCAAAGCCACTCAAACCACCACAGATCGAAGGAACCAACTACACCATTCGACTCGTGAGGTCGAGACAAGCTCAGCCATACCATTTTCAGGTGAGAAACACTTCGTTTTCACGTCGTTTCATCAATGGCCGAATTGAGTACTGTTCATGCAAAGTTTATACATTGAGTTTTTGGACTTTTAAAGCTTGTAGATGTGTTCGTGAAGTTCTAAGGAGCGTCGGAGTAGCTCGTTGGACAAATTTGGACTTCGGGAAGGCCTGGTTCGAAGTTGGACGAACTTGGAGTTTTTGGACAGGTATAATCTCTTAGTTTTAGCCCTTAAAACTTGTTGGGTTATGTTCTACTAGTCTAGGGCTTTCATTTGGTCCAAGAATCACGAAAAACGGTTGAAAAATGAGCGAGAAAACCTAAGTTGCAGGTTTTCCCAGTTTCCGGCGCCGGCGACGTCGCCGGCGATCGAATGAAGAAGGCGACGGAATATTCCGTCAATTCTGACGGAATATTCCTAACGCCGTTAACGGATCCTGTTATATTTAACGGAATATTCCGTCAGTTTGACGGAATATTCCTGACGGCGTCTGTTGACACCGTCAGTGTGCCTGGCACGTGGCCGCGCGTGGGGGGCGCGTAGGTCCGTGCCTGTGCTGGCGCGTGGGGGCGCGTGTGGGGTCCAAAATTTTTTCTAAAAATATGGTTGTGATCCTGAGGTTGTGTAGAGCACGTGGGTATATTCATTTGTCCATTTTGAACAATGTATGAGAAGTTATTACGAGAAACGGGTTATGTGCTTTAAAGTTAACGTTTTTATAGTTGTTTCGCATTTAGGTGACACGTACCCAGAGGACGAGGGTGCACACGCGAGACAGGGGGGCTACGACCCTTCTACATACCAGTGAGTGGGCTTTTGTTTTCCGTATATACCTATATACATATTAATTCCCAGAAATTAGTATAAATGCTTCGTTATATGCCATTTCTTTTATATAATTGGTGGTTATGCATGAGTAGTGGCATATACGTTTAACTACATATTCAAATATTGCATATGTTATATATATTTATATGTTGGTGCTGTGGAGGCATAGGTAAGTGCCAGGTAAGCGTTATTTAACGATTGCATTAAATAGTGGTTAGAGATGCTTAGAGAGCTCATAACCTGCACCCCCGGTGTTAGTGCTCCCGCCCAGAGTAGGGCACAGTCCTTCACGTGATGTTCACCTCCCGCACCACACGCTCAGCTTGGATCCAAGTTAGGTGCATAGGCCTGTCGTACAGACCACATTAGGTGGTTCCGACTCGTAGGTGACCCGCGATTATTCGCACAGTCTTCACGTGATCGTAGCACTAGAGCGTATGGATATGTTACACCCAGGCCTGTCGTACAGACCACTTAGGGTGGTTCCGACTCGTGGGCAGGTTTAGATATTGAGATTGAGATTTGAGCTCTAGATGCAGCCGTACAGGTCACGTTAGGTGACTCCGGCTGCCAGATGTTATGACGTTGATATGATTTATACCTGGGCACTTACATTCCTATTGTGGCTTTGGCATGGCATATCTTGAGCATGATTGGCATACCCTTGAGCATGTTGTGCATGTTTATACATACGTACATATGTTTATTTTCTGGAAAGTATACAGGTTTTACGGCGAGGGGTTAGATTGTATTTTTGCTAAATGGTTTTCAAAGAGCTTTGTTTTTGCCCACTCACGCTTTTGTTTTGCGCCCCTCCAGGTTCTAGTTGCTTAGCCGTTGCGGTGGTTTCCTTTGAGGGCTCTTCGGCGTTCTGACAGACACTCCATATTGTAGGGTCGCCTTCGGGCGTACTACTGTTGTCGTTTTATTTGGACTGCTATAGACCTGCTCTGAATTTGTATCGCACTTACTAGCACTTATATTAGCACCTTGTATGCTAGTTTTGAATTATTCGTACTTTTATATTACTACTTTATTAGCTTCCGCACGTGCACATGGCTACGTCACCTTCGTGTGACGGCCAGCACGCTCCGATCTCGGTCGGGGTGTGTCATTTGGGATGTATTAATTAATTAATAATTAATATATAATTATCAAAAATGGGCCTTGGGATAGTGCGCTCTTGGACTTTGAAAATTAAATTCTTTAATTAATTATTTTTTAATTAATTTTGAATTTAATTAAATTATTTTTTATTTGAACAGACTCATCTTTTCAGATGAAGTCTAAAATAAAAAAAAACACAGAAAGCACAACACCCTTCTGAAGAGATGTCTCCCAACAGTCACATCCCATTTTCATACCAATTGCGAACAGGCATAATCCCACTATATATACATCCATCTGCATGGTATTTAGAACACAAAAAATATCAAATTCTTCTTCTACATTCCTAAACCTTCTTACTGAGAGAACCACACAGAAATTCGCCAGAAGTTAAGTTTTCCGGTTCTGGAATTCTAACTTGATCGTTGAATCCTAGTGAAGCAGACGTCCGTAGAACTACAAGCATTAAGTATGGACGAAATTTCTATTTCAAGGACATTACGGTACGCAAGTCTTGATCTTCAAGTTGTCTGTTTTATATTTTTGTTTTATTCATACTCTGTTAATTTTTCTACTCGCATTTATTATTTATTAGCATATATAATTATATCATAGATTGTTAACATATATCCAATATTTATGTGACCAGGGAATGCGCCTCTGGCATTCTGGAGTGGCAGGTCAAGTGGAAAGTACTAAATTACCAATGGTCTGTATAAAACTATATGCTAAAAATAATACACAAATTGATCCCACTACTGCCATAGTTCTTTTGTTTTGTTGTAGTCTCCTAGCCTTACTCCTTACCCAGCAAAATTATATTAGTTCTAGTTACTACTACTATTACTACTACAACTAATAATAATAATATAATATATTAGTCTCTAATTTAATCCAGTTCGATATGAATTAACGGGAGAAAATTAGACATACAAATTAAGAAGTAAACAATTTTTTTTTTCACTGGTGGAGAAAGTCTCTCAAGAGTTTTTAGAATGACAGTTAGAAAGTATCCCATACCAATTATACTCAAGAATGTGAGGGTTCCTGTAACAGCATTACGTACTGGCAACAGTTTTTGTTGGTAACTTTCACAAGATATTTAGAGCAATTTCACTCCTAACAAATAAGCTAGGCCAAAGTCTATTTTTTAAGCCAACCTCCCTAAAAATCCACTCCACCCCACCCAATAGGCGGCCCAAAGTCCACCCTAGCTTCTAGGCAGGGCCATAATGGACTGAGTGAGGAACCGGCCCATTTGACGTCAGCCACTGACTAAGTTTTTTTACCAGATGATGTGTGGGAAACACTTGTGCGTGGGTGCTTGTTGCCGATAGCTTGTAGAGTTGGCCCCTATGTTGCATGCGCACTAAGGCATCAGACTTGGGCCACATGGTGGGGCAATGGCCGTTGGATTTCTAACGGCTAGTTTCTGGACCGTTGGAACGGATTTCCAACAGTAAAAAAAAATTGAATTTGAAATCTAATGACTAGTGACGTGGTAAAATTTAGACTATTTGATTTCTAGATCAACGATCTAGGTTTTTCGGCCAAAAAACATTTTAAAAGAAGGTAGAAATCTTACTGTTGGCCAAGTGTTCACTTTTGGACTGTTGGATTTCAATCTTTTTGAAATCCAACGGTTCAGATTAATTACTTAATAAAAATTGTTAAAAATTTATTTAAAAATACATAAAATTTTGAAAAAATTGGGTATTTTATTTAAATTGGTTAATATTCTACTTAAAAATCTATTAAAAAAAATTGTATTGTCGAATAATAACATATGCGGTGACAAGATTGATTAAAAATTTTATCCAAAATTAAAAATAAAATTACTTATTAGTATTTTATAAAAAATTTAATAATATTTTAATACAAATTGACTAGACTCTTGTCCAGCTCATTTTTTTAGAATTGGAGATGCACTTAGCAATTATTGTTCATTGCAATCAATTATTATTTATTTAGGTGAATTAAATAAACTTTGGGCCGACTTATTTTTGGGGATAGAGTTTCTCTTAAAATAGAACCAGGATCCTTGCCGGATCCATTCCCTAGGGATCTTAGGGATCATGCAATCATGTTCGTTTATCGTATATCGTGCGGTCAGTTTTCATTAGGTACTATTTATATTTGAATTTTAAATGATTTATGAATGCATGATATACGGTAAACGGACACGATTGTGTGATCCCTAGGATCCTTAGGGAATGGATCTGGCAAGGATACTGGTTCCTTAAAATACATCTAATTTTGGAGAAAATTTTTCAGAACACAAGTAAATTGTTATTGTGATATTACGTGTCATCGATAACATGAGTGGCACATTTGAGTTTCTCGCCAAATAATATTATGGCATTGACACCAGACGGCTGATATGAGGAAAAAGATTTTCGTCGGATCATTTTGTTAGAAACTTTGTGATCGTGATCAATAATCGTACATCGTACGATCAGTTTTCGTTAGGTGCTATTTATATTTAATTTTAAATTTAAATTTTAAATTTTAAAATAATTTCTAATTGCACAATATACGATGAACGATCATGATTACTAGATTTCAGGATTCCGAGAAAAAAATTGAACCGGAAATAATTATGAAGATTAGAGTGATAGGACATGGACAGAAATCGGATCTAGGACTGAGAGCCTGGCAGGACCAGCATGAAGCCCAATAGGGTCGACTTCGAAAGTTTAAATGGGCTGCTTAGAGAGGGTGAAGGTAAAAGGGAAAAGAGATCTCAACCAGCTGGCTTGAACCCGAAGCACTTGAAGAAATGTATGTTTATTTATGGAAGGCAGATTGTTTGCCTTGTGCGCTTCTTATCTTTTTTTTTTTTTTTTTTTTTGTAGAATCATGGTTAAATTATGTCAATATTTTATATTCTTATTGTTTTTTATCTTAATATTTTTATTAAAAATATTAATATAAAATATTAACGTGACTTAACCGTGATCGCATATATATGAAAGGATGAAAAGAGCATTCAAACAGAAAGGCAGACAATCTGCCTCCTTATTTATGAGCTAGGGAAAAGATGTCAATTACTCCTAATTTACTTCCTGTTTCTGCAAACGTCAACTCAAACTCAGCTGATGCAGCAAAGCGTAAACAAGATCTTGAAGAGATGTACAACCGTTTTTTCCTCAAAGTCTTGTGCTAAGTAAATAAATTCACCCAAACACTTGCTTCTCAATTGACAAATCAATGAGGTAATGCTAACTTTGGTTAAACCCTAGATTTCAATTTTTGTCACTTGCTCTAACTATCTTGATGTTTCTTCTTGTAATTCTGGTCATGTTAGATAATCTCCTCAGGTCCTATTTATACTTAATAGGATTTTAAGTTACAATAAGAATCTCAATAAAAACCTAAGATTTCGTTTAACAGTTCCGATTGTATTGATTATTTCAATCGGATATGATAAATAATCGGATAATATTGACAAAAGTAATTGAACGTTTAGTAAAGTATCAATCTAAAACTCAACTATGAATACTGCATTTGGTACCGCACGGAATAAGTAGTACTGCTAAATATCCTTATTAGTTTTACGAGAAAAATTGTTAATAAAATGAAAAAAAAGGAAAATAATGATAGAATAATTCAAAGGGCACTGCCTTTAATTTGTCGTTCACCTTCTGCATAAAATGCTTTTTGGTTAATCTTCTGCAGACAACACGGATCAATTAAGGATGTGTTTCACGACAAATCGAGGCACTGTGAAGGTGCGGCTTCAAGCGGAGACGACGGTCCAGCCACGTCGGCGAGGATTGACAGAGATTTTGGCTCTTGAAGTTTTCTGGGAATCGATGAGATCTGCTCCAGATTCCGGCGAAAGGGCGTTTGCAGGTCGTTGGGTTTCAAATCCTGTTAACCAAATCGATTAATTGGATTTCCATTTTGGTGGGTCGTCGCAAACGCCGAAATTGAGCCAAGAGCTGTAGGAATTTAGCCAAGAAGTTGTCCAACCCTCAGTAATTTCACAGAATTTTATAGAAATTACGGAGTTCTAAAACTTAATTTGAAGGGAACTATAACTTCCCCAATAATTTAGGGCGGAACAGAGAACAGAAGAAGAACGACGGCAGCTGAACGACGACAACAAGAATGAGTCTTGCGAACGATGCGAGAGAGAGGAACGTGACGAGAGGGAGAGAGCGAGCGTTGTTTCCCATACGACTAATAATTTAGGGAGGATAAATTAACAGATGTGTACCGTATAAATCATGTGGGGCTGGTATAATTAATCCGGATGATACTCGAGTCCGTATTATTTATCTAGTTCGATCCTTTATATGGACTGCAAAACTAGGCCTAAACATCCAACCCCACATATTGAATCCCCTTAGAAAACTTCTCCATTAGAAGTTGCTCGAGCCCATGTTGTACATGCTAATGCGTTATCACGAGCTAGGGTTGACAATATAATTTTAAACAAAATGATTCAACATTTAACAATTATCTACTCACAAATGAGCAATTGTTTTTAATATATTATATAGTGTAATAATTGACAATCATTCACACGAACGTGCACGAATGTCTTGAGCATTTCTTGCTTAGTTAACAACACAAACTACATTTGGTGGTGGAATTGATACCAACTAAAGCGTAATAAGGGTTCGAAATTGGGACCATGCATGAATGCAACTGTACCAGGTAGTTGGAAGAATTTAGTTCAACTGTGCTTCCAAATTGGATTGGACCAGAAATGAACAATGCAAAATTTTGAAACGGGGTTCGCTTTGTTGCTTCTCATCATCCCACCTCACAAGTCACGAAGCCACATACATCCACTGTGGTACATAGCGATATTGCAAGTTGACCTAAAAAGTTTGTAGCTAGCAAAGGGATCACTGTTTTGCCTAGAGGAAAATCCACTGATTTAAAGTCCTTAGCAGCCTAGCAGGAAAAGTACGAAAGAAATATGAGAACCGTAGACTTTTGCAGAGTGACTGTGAGGCAGACACCGATCTCCAATAGCTCTCCAAACTTAAATTTGATGTGCCCATTGAATTTGAATCCACTACGTGTAGGCTTACATGTCATAGCTTCTGACCCATCTTTTCTCTTTGGATGTGATATTCACGTCAATTTTTATATCTTACATATTTTTTTAAATTTTAACCATTGAATTGAATAAGTTAAAGAATATTGAAAAATAAAAATTAATAAATAATATGTAAAAAGTAAAAAAAGATATGTGGATAATACATTACTTTTCTTTTTCACTTGTTCTTTAGAGTGAGACTAAATAACCAGGGAAAGGATTTGGATCATTTTCCTAGGAATCTTAAGAATTCTTAATTATAATCATAGTTAAGTATTATTTATATTTAATTTTATTATTTTTAAATTTTAAAATAATTTCTCATAGCACAATTTATAATGAATCATCAAATCTTTAGAATCCTCAAACAAAAAAATCCGACGAAAATCTTTTTTCATATAATTACTATTGTAACGTTTAATTTTAATAATAAAATATATTAACAATAATAATTATATTATTTATTTGAAACGTTATAATAAAAATATATATAGTTGCTCTCTGGTCTCCAATCAGAGAACTTCCATTAATACTCATCAAACCTTTTCAACTTTCAACCTCCATGACAAATAAAAATGAGTTCATCCTCAGAGAAATGCAATTCTTCAGGGAAGCCAACAAGAAGAAGGTTTACAACTAAAAGAGTTTCCAAAAAATGTGACGTCGATGCTGCTGAAATCAGGAGGCAGATTTTCCATGCCATACAACTCCATAGATCATCATCATCAGCTGCACCAGCAGCGGCGGCGCCACCACCACCTGTTTCTATGGGTCCACAGTTTTATTCATTGGTGGAGTCTATGCCTCTGCCTGGGCCGGTGTGGTCAACAACTGCACCTTCAGTATCGCCTCATGCTCCTTCAGCAGCCATGGAAGCCTTGGAATTTGAGTGGGGGGAGAGCCAAGCTGCTTCATATTCATGGTGGCTAGGGTTTCTGAAGACTTTGGATGGCAAGAATGCTGAGAAGTCAAACTACCCTTTGCCACCGGGGAGTTCTAATTGGTTGTTTGGTCAGAACCAGAACAGTAACTGTAAAGTAGGTGATCATCAAGAGACAGCTGCTTTGGTTGATGCAAATGATCAGAGCCCTTCACCAGATGAATGGTTGATGTTTCCAAATACAGAAGATGAGGGTGAGACTGTAATTCCTTAAGCTTGCAAATTTAGAATATATATGATCTAGCTACCTAACTGGATTTTGGAAATATAAAGCGTAAGTTCTTGGTCCATCCTTAACTCTGTGTTTCATATTTTGCTTAAATTTGAGGTGTAGATGATGATTGTGATGGTACTGTACTTGTTTATTTTTAGTGCAATCTTCTACATGTTAAGGGAAATAAATTACACACGTCCTTCTCTTAGTGCACTCTTATATTTGTCTTGGTTCCTTAATTTGTGGTTAAAAATGGCAAGTGCATAATGATAAAGGATGAGAGCGAAAATCACTTCTCATAGGTTAATGTGTCAAATACAATTTTCCATCACCATCCAATGATATATAGTATTTACAATAATTTTATATGCGTCGAGTTTGTTCATTAAATAATTTGTCAATAAGTTATTTGTTAGTCATAAATAAAGTTGACCTAAACTTCAATTTAACTTATATATGAGCTGATGAATAAAAATTAGTGAACAAATGTGAAGATCTAGTACTCCTATATAAAATAATACAAATTGACTGAGTTAGAAACACTAATAAACTACATAGAAAAGGTTATTAGTTGAGTGATAAGATGATTATTGTTATGGTTCCATTTGGGGTTTTGAGGTGGTTGAACTGTGAAAATTCTAATAGGAACTAGTAAGTGGTAAGTTACTGCTTTTACATGCGTTCACCAGAAATTCAGAATGTAACCTTTAGAGATGATCATGATTCATTTATGTGAGTTAATCTTTTAAATGTGTGTATATTTTGGATGTGACATTAGGCTAACACATAAATCCAGTGGGGAAATATAGGCTTTAATTTCGTTGGCGTCTAATTCACTCCATTCTCAACTTAAAGAAGAGTCAAGACTCAAGAGTGGCGTGGTCTTTTTAAATGATTCAGTTGTGGAAGAAAAAGATCATTCATCTTTTGAAATGATTCAATCACAAATGGTCCAATTATTTCCAGTCCTGCAGTGCATTCAAATTGGGACTGATTGGAGTTGAGTTGGAAGAGTTATTGTCACAAGCATTATTCTAAAAATCCCCATCTAGACGTTAGGCGGCTGGCTATTGTCCCGATTAATGCTTTAATGTTTGAAAATTAAGAAAGGACGTATAAACCTGCTGAGGATCCACCTAGACCAATTAGGCACCCGCCTAGCCCGTCCAGACCCGTCTAGACACCTGCTTAGGTTGCGACTCACTTAGATAGAAAATAGATAACTTTCATTTTGCATTTTATTGTTTCCAATAAATTGTAAGAGATTTATTGAACACTTAAATAAACACACATTATATGTTTGCTTCCCATATTTTCATTTACACGAAATACAATAGATTTATTTAAATCCGCTTAGGCGCTTGCCTAGGCTTCGCCTAGCCACTTGCCTAAGCTTCGTCTAGCCGTCTAGGCGCTAGGCCCCAGCCCGTTGTCTGACTAACGCCTAGCGTCTTTTAAAACCTTGGTCACGAGGGTTGGAACAATGAAAGGATTGCAGGTTTTTGTTTCCAGTTTAGGAATGGAGTCATAGACCAGAAGCAACTACTTAGTAGTGTGTTTTATGAGCTGGCAGTGGTCCTTGAGCAACAAATTCTGCATGAATTGGGCAATAAACAAGAAAGAAATATACTTGTGGATAAGCCTTTATTATTGCACCGTTAATATTGATAATCTTTTTAGGCCAAGCATGGTCCATCATTGATATTATCTCAAGTTAATCATCTATTACGCAAGTGATTTTTTATCATAGTGATGGAAAGGTGTTGAACCTTTGCATGATGACGTGAGTTCAAACCTCGTTGGTGACTAATCTAACATCTAATCTAACAAAGTCTATCGTTTGACAAAAAAAAAAAAAAAAAAAAAAAACCACCTATTACAAAGTGTTGAATTTTATCACAAAAGGTCTCAGTAATATTAGGAGTGGAAACTCCCACACATTAATTGTTTATTATTTTGTCATTTGACCGAGTTTGAATCCTATACTCATTCACATTCTCTCACAAGTGGCCCTACACGAGGTCATAAGGGAAACCAATTCCCATATTAGAAACTGGTAAAGTCATTATGTTGGAACTAACACCAATCTTTTCAAGAACCCGGTTAGTAAATAGTTAGCCTTTGGGGCCAACGTCAGTCTTTTTGAAAGCCCAATCATTTAGTTGCCTTAAATTGGAGCTAGCGCATATTTTCGGAAGACCAACTTTAGAAAGCATGTTCAACTTTAGAAAGCATGTTCGAGCCCAATAACTTGGATCCAAAATGTGTCAAGAGAATAACCTACTATGATACTATTGTTAGTACCTTCTGTTACACTCTTATTTGTCTCTTTTTTGTTTTCCAACACCATTCCTCTTCCCTAAAATGAAGTTCAATAACTCAACAAAAAAATAAGAAACTTGTAAAAATTTCAAGAACCAAGGGTGAAGAAGAAGAATGAAGGGATTGCACGTTGTAGGTCAAAATTTCAGAGAAGAGATCATCTCTGGATCTCTTCCACCAAGACCACCGGTAAGGCCATCAGATCAAGTGATCCGAGCCTTTCAAATTTTATCTAATGGTCTACCTGTTTTGATCCCTTAAAAACTGTAATAATTTTTGGCCATTGGATGAAATTTGAAAGGTCTGGAGCACTTGATTTGGTGGTTTTGGTGGAAGAGATCCGGAGAGGATCTCTCCTCAAAATTTTGGGATGTTCTTGGTTGGAAAATCTAGTCATTCGTTGCACCAGTCGTAGCCGCCACACAATTGTCGCACAATGAACGGAGTCAATTGTTAAGCCTAAGAGAGAGACAGATCATAGATGAAAGACCCTATGTTGATCACACATTTCACAATCAATTTCTATAGGGCCCATCATTGATCTCAAGATAGCATATCCAAATGTGATGGAATGGAGGAGCTCCAGGCTTTCGTAACTTTGATTCACAAGAGGACATAGCAAATCCAAGCGACCACAGGATGCCTCCGTTCAAGGTCGATGAAGAACCACGAGATCAACAAAACGCCTCCGTTCAAGGTCGATGAAGAACCACGAGATCAACAAAAGCCAATCATATCAAAACCCAAGAAGCATGAGATCATCAATTTTACTACTTTTGTGATAAAGCTTACCCGAAAAGAGAAAAAACAACTTGCTTGCATGTGGAACTGATAAACATCAACATTCGGATTACCCTCGTGCTCACGTGAGTGATCGACACTGGCAGAATTCAAAACCCTATGAGAAAGTGAGCTAGTGCTGCAAGTTAGCTTTAGCTGAGTTTGGGCTTAAACGTTGGTCTGGGCTAATAGAGTTTAGTTTCATCCCCAGCCTGCCAGGGCTTCCTGGTAGTGCATTTTTTAGGCCTCAAGGCTCAAGTGCCCATTTACAAAAACAAATTATTACAGACTAATCAAATGTTAAAATAAAGCGAATCAAATGCTGATTAATGAGACTTCTAATATCCAAGTCTCCGTCATATGCATGCAATTATGTAACTTGTCATTGCCAACAAAGAAGCAGCAGCGGCTAAAATATTGAGGCACAATTAAATGTGAAGGCCATCTGCATGAGGGTCTGCTGGAGTAACGGTGACAAGTGCATGCGACCTATTTGACCATTCACCAAATGAACCTCAATGAATGGCCACAACTTCTATGACTTTGTGACTTTGCAACTACCATATAGGATTGTCACTCATCACCAAACACACTCTTGCAATGATCAGTCGATTACACGGCTGCCCCAATGCTAACAGAGGTCTTTAACGAAAAAAACATGCTTCGTTGCTGAAAGAAGGAACTGCTGAAAAATCACAAATGAATATGTGACTGAATAATAAAATGAAAAATTATGGTTAGACATTTGCCTGTCTATGATTGATCAGCAACACTTTGTTGCTCTTTTTTCAATAGAGAAGCATGATTCTTAATGAAAATACAAAAAAGTCTTCTTAATTTAGTGCCTATATATATTAATAATGTCGTGTAATTATAAAACTTTTCAATTCATTCTATCAATCATCTTCATAAGATTACGAATTTGAGGCACATCATATTAAATTAATTTAGAGAATAAATCATTGTTTTTTTTTCTTTTCATTTGTTAAGAACACGATAAATGAGAAATCTTTTATGACATATATAACATAAAGTGTATGAAAAACATATGAGGCCTGATTCAAATTGAGGCCTAAATTACATGCCTTATCCGTCTTGCCTTTGGTCCGACTCTAGTCGGTCATAATGTGTATAGACGATTTTTAACTATTAATGCATGTAAGTTTTGCATACATCAACTAACAACTATTAAATTTCACTTATATGCGCGTGAGAATCAATCCTCTTTGAATTGTTTGTGGAATGTACCTCAGCTTAATATTGATGTCTTGTCGGGGTACCCACATATACCAAGGTACAAAAAATTGTGAAGCATATTCTAAGAGGCATGCACCACAGAGAGTTTTAGCAGCCTAGCTGGCTCATCTAGCTATACCTATCATAACTCTACCACTCATTGAAATAGTACTAATTTCATGTCGCAGAGAATAATTTCAGTCCACAAGACAATAAGCCTTAATGTAATGATCACTAATTATTCAACCAAGACAAAATCCTAAAACCAACTTTAAGTTGATCCACATTTTAGGTTTACCAGGGTTTCCCTCCTGGGCATATGGTTTGTGCACATGAGATGTGCATGGCCTGGTTAAACTTAATATCTAGACCTCGCCTTTTTATAACTTGAAATCAGCTGCTATGATGCGTTTTTGAAAGACGCAGAGAACCCTTAACTGAAGATACGAGCTTTGAGGATCGCCAAGTTCGAGCTCAGTGAGTGCGCAGAGATGACGGTGGGGTCGCGAGGATTGGAGTAGAGAATAGTGAGACCTCAACAGACCAATTGGTGGCGAAGTCCTTTGCAAATTGAACCATACCTGGTGGGAATAGAGGGTTGGAGGAGGTATATGAGGAAAGAGAAGGAAGAACATGAATATAGGGCTCTCTTAGTTGCGTTTTCGGTGGTTCCTCGTGAAGACAATGGAGATGGAGGAGGTAGGGTTTTCAGGTGGTCTTAGTGGGTCTGCAAATTATTCTCTTCAAACTAAATCAGGAACGTTTGTTTAATTACTAAGGGTAATGCTAAGAATATTAAATTTGTAGACAAAATTTGCAAACTAAATGATGTGTCTCCAATATGATTGAGTACGTTTATCAACACTTAAGTCATAATCCAATCATCAACTTACGTCATGTAATTTACAAAAATTTTGTCTACAAATTTTGTCTCACTAGTATTACCTCCAAAGGCCAGATTTAGCTTTAATCGGGGTCATGCACATCTCATTCGCACAAAACCATATGCGTATCGGAGAATTTCTCATAGGTTGGTAACCCCAAATTTGGGCCAACTTCTGTTCAATGTCCATTTTTTAAGATAGTGCAGCCTAAGTTGATCTGAAAGTGCCCATAATACAATCCTTTATGCCAAACTTTGTAGCCTAATTTAGCTTCCCAGATTTGAATGCTGATTTGGTTAAGCTTCATTAACAAGGAATTAGCTTAATTAAGCTTGGAAAATGGACCTCCTCCTATTGTGATAAGATATTCGCATCGGAGTTGGCGATCATTATTTCTCCTTTGGTACCTAAGTTCAAAACTTCTTCCTTATAGTTTATATGAGTTTAGTGTAGAACATAACTTATATATATATATATACATATATTTATACATTCATATGTAAGTATGGATAACATGAATTTCGTGGATGAGAAGTTGTGGATTTGAAGATGAAAAAACGATGAAAAGAAAATCAATCTAGACCACATTAAATTGATTTTTCAAACATCTTATGAGAGAGTCATCAGACAACAAGAATCTAGAAAATTAGAAATGATCGATAGAAGACATTAATTTAGAGAAATAATGCATTGTTGGTTCAATATATGGTTCCCATCCATCCATATGGGTTTTCAGTTGGGATGTGATATTCACACACCTCATTTTATTTCTCACACACCCTTTTAATTTTCGGTTGTCGAATCAGATGAATTGAAGAAGATCAACGAACATAAATTATCAAAGAGTGTGTGAGAAGTAAAATAGGATGTGTGGATAACACATCATTTTTCAGTTCATTGTACACTCAATAATTTGCTTATGTGGGCTTCACCGGGATCAATCAGAAAAGAATGGCTATCCTCGTGTGTACGAGGGGTTCTGGTTTTAGGGTTGGATCCAACTGGTGGTCTTCATAAATGTATGGGTCATTCAAATATCATGTCATATTTTTGTTTTCCATATAAGTTATGATTAGGTTTTAAACTTCCAACGAAAATCCAAAAATTAAATAATATATAGGTTTTAAACACCAAAATACTTTGTTATATAATTAAGGGATGGTAATTCCAGTTAATGTAACCATGCAGACTACACCATCCTTCGACCCCTCTTCGAATTACAAAAATAAGATCATGCATTGCCAGCATGCATAAGAAAGAAACTAGTGAGGTGGGTGCGGGTGGGACGGGTTATAGGAAGGAAGAGAACAAAAAACACAGTAGCTCCATTATTGACGTGGTTCGGGGTCCACCAATAAAAATTAAGAGAGCTTGGAAGGATATTCTGGGTATTCCATGTCCATGCACGCTGATAGTGATGGGGAGGGAGGCTACCTTCACTGGTTAAAGGTTTCCTTAGAAACCACGATGCAATCGAATCGAGTCAAGGCCGTCTGATTCAGTTTCCAGACACCATCAATTATTTTAATATTTACCTCTCTCTTTTTTTTTTCTTTTCCAAATGGCAGAATTCTCCTTCCATTTATTTATTTTTTACTTTTACATTAAATTTAAAAAAAAATCTGCTATAAAAATAATTGAAAATAAAAAGGAACTCTTCTCTATAAAATACATATGCAAAGCTTCTTTTTGTTAACTACATTGGAGAAATAGTAGAGATGAACAATTATAAAATCAAGAAATGAAGTTTTACAGAGAGAAGAGAAATGTGAAAGAAATGAATGAAGTTTTTGTATTAAACTCAAAGAACTCACTTTACTATCTATTTACAATAGCTATATATAGCTGACTAGAGGACTAACTAACTCTTTCAACTAACTATTACATCATCCAATCCTTTACAACTGTTTTGATGAGCTGGTAGAGATGAGTTGACAGTGATATATTCAACACTTTTATCCTCGATGCTGTATCCATGATTTCATCACGCCTTATGATGTGGTGAATTTTCATGTAGAAGAAGAACGTTGTTTGATTATGAAAGATATGTTATTCATCTCACATTGAGGTATATATATATATATATATATATATATATATATATATGATTCACAAACATAATACCATAATTACATGACTAATTACAACTAATCAAGACTATACTAGGAAACCCAATATTACAAGTAATTACACAAAAGTCAACACAAAAATACGTTGACAACATAAATTGAATGACGTGGAGCACGTATGATCTTTAGGCTTTCCACGTGAGTCAACTTATCGTGGTACAATAAAATTGTTGTCCCACCATAACTATTGACAACATGATGTTGAACTCCTTACAAATTTTCACCAATATAAAATTCATACTCTCGACATGAAAGCTTGAACACTCAACCTAACTCCTACCCATCATCCTACACTTACTAATCACTAGGCTAACCTCAACATTGTCACCTTCCATAATTCTTTGCACTTTGTTTTGTTTTTCGTTACGGTGCAAAACAAATAATTCGTTTTCACCACACTTAGACAAATTAATAACAAGGGAAAAGTTTTAAATTACCCACATCAAATGCGACCTCTTCGTCTTAGTCGATGTACAATTTAGGATAGCGATGTGCATCTGTTTTTGTCTACAATTCATTGTCTTCTATTACGGTTACCTTGGAGATAAGGAAGGAAAATACTTTTTGTAAGTTATGTAAAATTTGTGAGCGGTCTAATTCCATGAGCCTTTTTTAACTGAAGAAGTTTAGGCAACTCTTATTTTGGTGAACAAGTAATGTTAGGTGGACCAAATTTTTAGATTAAATTTACAAACTAAATGATGCGTCACCAATAGGAATTAAGCACGTTAATCAACGACTAAGTGATAATCCAATTATCAACAACTACATCATTTAATTTAAAATTTTGGTCTACCTAAACTATGCAACCGGAATAAAAATGTATAAATACAATATCTTGATTTATTCTGTGAAAAATGTATAAATACTATATTTTGTTTAGACAAAAACAACATCTTCGTGCCAACTTTTTGGATCATGTTATATAATTAAAACAAGTCAGATTAGCTTAAAGTTAGGGAAATACCCATACATAGGACATTTTTTTAATTTTGGGACAGAAATAGGACAAACGGCCATGCACAAGTTATGCACATCATGCATAAGACTGGAATTACTAAAATACCCACATATAAATAATAAAAATCATCAGCCCATTGCATCAATTTTCTCATTTGGAAGAGAGAGATGTAGAGCTCTGTGAGCTATGGGTTTCTGGGATGAACTCAGATTTCGAAGATAGGGAAGTCTAAAGAGAGGTGAGAAGAGTGAGCTGGGTTTTGGGTTAACCTCATACCTCTGATTTCGATCAAAGGGATGCAAGAGAGAGGTGAGACGAATGAGCTACGTTTTGTACCATATTTTCTGTTTTGGCCTGAAAGTTCCATTTTTTCCAGTGACTGAAGCTTCGGCAGGCATAGTAAGGTAGGATGTTTAGTTCTAAGTTTCTACATCAATGATTTATGGAACATGGGTTGTTTGTAAGATGAATTAATACTTAGAAGTTAAATTAGGGTTTGTGTCTCATGTTGGGGCCTATGGGTTGTGGAATAAACTTTACTTTTTGACATGCTACAAAACTAGGATGGAACACAATTTCTGATTCAAGTGTTCAAATGCAGAAATTTGTGAAATTTTTTCCGTAATGTGCATGTGGTGTGCATGGTTGCAACTTAATATGAGAAGCGGGAATGTTTACTAGTTATGATGCACGTATATTGGACCCGAAATTTAACGAGTATGACCACAATCTAGTTGGCCTCGGCGAAAAACAAAATTAAGAAAAAAAATTAGAGGAAGTTAAGGGTCATGCATGTCCATGAAATAATGACAACGAGTATCATCTTTTCCATGTGCATGGTTAAGCGGTGGTTGATATATGTAACAAGACTTTTCAAAATGTCACTGTAACCTTATATATTTAACAATTATGTTTTAATTGTATTCACTATACCAATAGGTTGCCGTTAAAGTTTTTTTATTAATGTGAAAAGTAGCTCGTTGCTCGATCTCCAGTTCTGTGCATATCATGTGCATGTACTATACATATGATGTGCATTTGGTGTGCATATAGTGTATATGGTGGTGACATCACATGTGATGACATCATTTTTCTAATTCGAATAGAGAGCTGTGATCTCTGGGTTTTTGGGTTGGCTCAGATTTGTGAGTATATCATATGCATATCATGTATATACAATGAACATATCCTGAAAAATTCATCCAACAAAACATCAATTTTTACCAATTTTTGGTAAACACCATCACAACATTCAAACAAGGTAGGGTAGGGAACCCCATGGTATAGAAAAGGGAGAAAGTGATTAAATTTTGTTTCACTATTACTTCATACAGCTTCTAGGTTTATTTGCCCTTTCCCCAAGTATGAAAAAGCTCACTTCTTTAATTCCACTAATCTGCAAATGTTGGAAGGAAGAGAGCAAACAACAAATGGGTTTTCTTGTTTTGGTGGTGTTGACCCCTCATGCTCAGGATGTTCGTGGAGAGAGAGAGAGAGAGAGAGAGAGAGAGAGTGGGCTTTGTTCCCAGCAGACCCCGTGAGTGCACCAACAGTTAATAACTGGGCTTTGTACCCACCCTCGATGCAAGTCTAGTGGTTGCGGTTTCGAGCCTTGATTGTTTGCCGTGTTGCTGGAAAATGGCCGAAAAACTCGCAGCCTGCTTGAGTTTCGATCCCAACGATTGAGGATGAGATTCATGACAAAGATAGGTGTTTTGAACACATGAGGACGAGAAGAAATTGGTGGTGGCTTCACTTTGGACGGTGTTGCTCATGACAACTGTGCACCGTGTGGGCACAGTGAGAATGGGAAAGAGAATGCGTGAGGGAGAAAGTGAGAGAAGAGAGAGAGGTAGGGAGAAAGCGTAGAGAGAGAGGGAAGGAGATAGAGTAGAGAGAGAGAAATTAAAAAATGGGAGGAAATAACCCATTTATATACGAGGGTAATTAAATCATTTTAAGGTGTAGGAAAAATCCTTTTTTTATCCGATTGTTGTTCATGATATGTGCATGGGTAGGTGCATATTAAAAAAAAAAAAAAATCATATTTCTGTTGTAAGATTAAGAAAATGTTATATTTCTAGATATTTTCCTTAAAGTTATTAGAATATGAGCATCCATGTTAAACTAATTGGTAGAAAGGGAGATAACTCCATTATTATTTCAACTATTAAACATAACTTTCCTTCTTCGGTGTATGATTTATACTCTTAAAATAATTTACCTAAACACACGCCCTAGCTTTTATTATAAGTCGTGAAATTTAATTTAACATATTAGATATGTGTGAACAATATATTAAACTGTTGTGTGGAACTATTTTGGGAAGCTGCTAGGCAAATTAAGTCGGTGGAACATGACAAATTAGAAAGAATCCAGATATGAGATTTCAAAAATAAAAGAAACTGTTGTATGATGAAGCGCAAGTAAATTGACATGAGCAAATTTTCTGTAGATTTTTAGTGTTCATCGGCAGCAACCGTAGCTACACAACCTACAACAACCCCTTATGTTTGTCCCCACAAAGCATAGAGCTTTATCAATATTTAATAAATCACAATATTTAACCTCATTAAGATGCAGGCTTTTCCTTGACATAGTATCATTTTTTAATAAGCCGGAAGGAGAATATCTCATTCCGAATAGTAAACACCTCCATTGTCTTTGGAGCAATTCCTTACCAATTAATCATACATGCAATGAAAAGAAATCATTCAAGTAGTATATTCTCAAGAAGGCTACTTAGCTCATTTACTTGTTTATCTGTAACTTAGAATTTGACACATAAAAAAATAATTTGTTAAAACGGATAAAATTCTAAACGAATACCAAATTGCGATTTATTTGTAAGAAGAGAGATTGTGAAGATATAAAAGCTAAAGAGTTCCACCAAAAAAAAAAGAAATTGCAAGGGCTTATAAGTAAGTTGGGTTATTTTCCATATTGCTAATTAGTTTTATGGTGAAATCCAACTTTCTTCATGGAATCAGAGCAGGTTGGTCCACAGTGAAGCCGAAAGGCCACTCCATGTCAACCATTTTGTTTTGTCCACGTGCATGGTTTGAAAATTCGTCACACGTGAGGAGGCGTTTGAGGATGTGAAGGTTAAAGAGTCTCATGTCAGTGAAACGAAAAACCTTACAAGGGCTTATAAGTAAACTAAGTTACTCCTGATATATTGTCAATTGATTTTATGGTGTAACCATAATTTTTTTTTTTGGAGACAATAATTAGGTAGAGGGATCTAAATATTTTTCTATTATTCTCAAGCCATGTAACTTCAGGCTGTTCGTGCTATAAATAGGGGTTCAAGAAAGCCACATTGTCATGCACCCAAATTAGAGAGCAAAACCCAATATTTTTAGTCAACTCCGCCCCCCTCTTAGCGATCACCCTCGGTTCATCCTCTCTCTCTCTTACAATCTACCAAAAATGCAAAACAAGGCAACTGTTGAAGCTCTCTACAAGGCGTTGGCACAGGGCCAAACAGACACAGTGGGAAAGCTTCTAGCCAGTGACCTAGAATGGTGGTTCCATGGCCCCCCAAAGAGCCAGCATATGATGCGCGTGCTCACGGGGGATTCCAGCCACACTGACTTCAGGTTCGAGCCCAGAAGCATCACAGAGATTGGTGGTGGTGTGATCATTGCTGAGGGATGGGAAGGGGCAAAGGCCTACTGGGTCCACGTGTGGACCCTCAAAGATGGGTTGATCACTCAGTTCAGGGAGTATTTTAACACGTGGCTGACTGTAAAGGATCTGAAGCCGGAGGGATGGCAGAGCTTCACTGTGTGGCAGAGCATGCCGAGGGACCTGTTCCACCGCTCCTTGCCAACCCTATTGCTTGCTATTTAGAATTTTAGTTAAGAGTCTTTGATGTTGTGAATTAGCAAGAAAAAATATGGGTTTTGAGAAAAATAAAGGGTGCTTGTGGTTTGTAGATTTGAGTTTGAACAAGGCATGATTTGGATGTGTTTGAGAAAAATTAAAGTGATGTAGTAAAAATGGAACTACTAATAAAGATGTTTTCAAAACCAACTTTCGTTCTTGATTAATGAAAACATTTTTGGTAAAATGTTTTTGCAATTATTCGTCATTCATAAATTGAAAATTTTACTTCTGAATATGATATGAATGCTCTCTATAAAGTTATAAAGTGATCATTGTAATGAGAATTTCACATAAGAAGATATGTCTATTGGCCAAAAGGCGTGACTCTAGAAATATGAGCGTTAGTCAGATTGAAGATATACACTACTTCAGTATGTGAACTAGATACAATTAATGTATAAGAAGGTAAACCCTTGAATAGATGGTTACACCCGATAAAGATTACATCCATGCAACAAGAGTTACACATGTTGATATGGTAACCTTCAGTTGTCTATAAATAGGTTTGTAGTCAAAACATTTATTTTCTCCCAACAAAATAATACAACCGAAATTCTATATGTTATCCCATGTTAATGTTTCAAACGTAAGCTCGCTTAAAGCACTTTAATTTCTTCAAAATGGGACCATTTATTTAATTGTTTGATGAATTGTTGATGTCATAGTTTGTACGATCTTTTTAATGATAGGAGTGTCCTGCGCTATAGGTTGGTGTAGAACTTATTTCTGGAGCTTTAATTGGGGGATTTTGTGAGTAGCCACCAAAATCATAGTGGTATTAGCTCTTGCATATTTTGTGTGGTAACAAAGGAATAAAGATGTCTTATTTCGATACCCTTGTTGCATTGCACCAACTATGCGCTTTACGTTCTTCCGTTGATAAAATACGGGTAGTGCTTTAGACCCTCTCAGTTCAGTTTTTGTTGTGCGGAAGCACATTAACGGGTCACACACACACGAGTCGGTATTGTCGATATTCTCCCTACTTTAACCATCCGAAAGTGACAAATATGAAGTTTTACCAAAAAACCTCGACAACATGTGTGTTGTACATTCCTTATAAACCATAAATGGCTCTCCTCCTTAGCCGATGTGCGACGAAGTGTGGCTCTAATCTAAGCCACCAAATTCCAACAGTTTTCAGTACCTTTCTTTACTTGATAAAATAAAAATAGGGATTTCGCCACTCCTAATTGAGCTTTCGGTACCTTTGGTTCTCCTCTAATAAAATAAGGGTAGTGATTTTGCTACTCCCAATATAGCTTTTGGTACCTCTGGTTATCCTTTGATAGAATAGGAGTAGCGATTTCGGTACTCCCAGGCAGTAGCTTTCATTATCTTCAGTTCACCTCCGATAAAATAAGAGTAGCGATTTTGGCACCCGCAGTCCTTGTTTACTGCACTCCAAATTGCGTATTTTATAATTTTTCTACAGACAACAATAGTGCCAGAGGGTACGATGGAACTGAAGAAATTAAAGATGCAGTATAATTTCATATATCATTGCAACACACTACAGGTAAAGATGATTGAAAACATGAGGCACTGATTAAAACCAGAGGATATGATGGAACTAAAGAACCATATATGAAGATACAAAATTTATGTATGTTTATCAAAATCACATAGCAGTGCCAGCACTCTTCTGAGAGCTTCATCAGTAGTTCATTCCTTTTCACGTCTTCGGTTCGATTTTTTCTTCTCTCTGTATTCTGGATGGAACAGGGGGTTCCATGGGGAGCTGTCTGTCTACATTATCTTTTTCAACTCTGCTTGAAGGTAGATAATTTGAGCCAGATCTATATTGAGTTTTTCCGCTTTCACGCCGCAAAGGGACTAGTGAGGGATTTTCGTGCTCAGACATTTGCTTCCTGCACAAGTTATCTTCCATTATGCTGTAGAAATTCGCAGTTCGAACTTCCTGAGCTAGTGAGCACCAGCAGCAGAAAAGCCATTGTGCAGAGTCTGTTACTGCAGGCTTTCCACAGCATAAGTTATTCGCCGGCAAGTTGAACCTCTTCCTCATTTGGATTCTCCAGAAGCCACCGTAGAGCAAGCCAAACATACAAAGGACAATGCCGGTTAAAGTCATGGCTTCTCTTGCAACGTCGTTGTCAATATGGAAGGCAGCTAAACTGAGGATCCAAAATGGGGCTGTGCAGAAGAGGAGAAATGTTGCAATGTGAACATACATGTTGCCAAATCCAAGCCTTTCGGCGTTCCATCCAAAAACACAAAAGGTGCAGAAAAAAGAGAGATAAGATATGGCAATATCATCCCGAAAATCAAATAAACCCCCTCTCCATTGAGGTGCAAATTCAGCTATCCCTTGCTCATTCCTAGATGCAAATGAAAATTTCCTCGTTTGATTTGTGAGAATATGATCCTGCGATTCGCTATCAAGTTCGTACTCCTTTCCAAGGGGGCTGACAATGCAGTACACACCTGCGATTGCAGGAGCAGCAATTGCAACTGAAAGGCAGATACCGACACCAATAGCCGGTCGCTCAGATCTTTTGTATCTCAAGTTAAGCGTACACAAGGCATACTGAGCAAAGCAATTCAGATGGAGGAATGCAACAACAACCAGAATGTGCATTCGTTCATGGGGCTTGTAAGTTCCGTTCTTACAGTATATTTTTCTGAGAAATGTGACATCTTTCGGCTTCCATCTTAAGAGAAGTACGAGATGGTGGATCCTTTTTGGGTGATGGTAAAGACTCATGAGAGTGAAGAGAGCGTTGATGATTTGATTGTTAATCTCAAACCACGCATTTCTCTGAGACTGCGCCGGCAGGACATGGTTTAACATTCCTGTCATCACAAGAAAAAGGATTGCTCCGGAGACAGCAACACAACTTATCCACAAAAGGAGTGCCATATTCAGAGGGTTCTTGATCCACTTTTTGCATACTTTCCTCATGGACTCCCAATCGATCTTCTGAGAAAGAATCCCATGGAAACGTTTTCGAAAACCTTGGCTATTTGAAGAAGGTGCGGTACTTGAGATCTCATCTCTTCTGCAATTTTTGTCACTAAGTAAGCCGTCCCTTTTGTGATGTCGAAAAACAAAGAACATTGTTGTCATCAGCCTTGTAGCCATCTTAGTGGTACTCCAATCTCAAGTGAAGTCTTTAATCACTCTTTTATGCTACTAACACAGCCGGAGTCGCATTGCAGCCAAAACTGAAATTCAAACAACGAATCTCTTGCATTCGGAAAGTTCAAAACTCAAAAAGCACCAACAGAACCCCGATCTACAGACTCAACACCAGCATGCTCATTCGTCGTAACTGCAATTTAGAATGCTAAAACCAAGCTGTACCTCGATCGGCATCTTTTACATGTTCATGGAATCACGATCAATACCCTAAAAATAACACCAGATGTTCAATGCCAGAGTCCCAAAAATCGTACGACAAGTCATGGGTGCACAGTCGACATTTCAGATTGTAACCCCATCTCTGAAAACCAAAGATACAGGTCATAAAAATTACACGAAAAACAAGCCAATCATGGAAACTTGACCATCCCAAGAAGCTGATGAAAAATTCGAACAAACAATGGACAAAACTTGTAAAAGAAGATTACAAACTATCATTCATGGCGAATGAAAATCGCTACACTCGGCCAGGCTAAAGTAGACATCACTAGGACGAAAACCCATGATCGAATTCAAAAACATAAACCCTTTACTACAACAGTTGAAGCTGGTACCAAAAAAAGCATGATTAAACACACAATTTCTACTACTACAGTTGAAGCCGCGGCAAAAACCAACAACTGAAATCCAGAAAAAGAGAGAATTTTTACCTATCAAATCAGTGGATCTTGCCGTGGCTACTGATGATCAGAGAGGAACAGTGGAACACATACAGACGAAGCGCATACGTTGATGTTCAAATTTGTTGTCTGTCTTCTGTCTTCGGTCTTTACCAAGTCCTTCACAAGCTCCTGTCTTTCAACTAGTGACATATGTCGACCGACCCAAAAATGAGGTTGTATCTGTCAGGGATCAGAAAAATATCTGCACCTCACAGACAAAGAAAAAAGTGAAAGAAAAGTTGCAAAAGGTTACGTTGCAATATTGTTTCCTTTTTTGAAAAAAGAGAGAGTGAATTTTAATTCAAAAGTTTACGCCCGCGCACCTGTCCGGCTGTCCACGTAAAGTTTGGCGGGACCCCCATACAATAAGAAAACGACGTTCTTGGAGTTGTTTTAGAAGTTGGTTTACACGAAATGCTTTCGCATAATGCTAGAGATACTAAATTTATAGATAAAGTTTTAAAAATTAAAAGATGTGAAAGTTGATGATTGATTTATTATTTAAAAGTTGATAAACATGTCTGTTCCTATTAGTGACACATCATTTAGTTTGCAAATTTAGTTTCTCTAGCATTACACAATACGTTCACAGTCGTGTGACGTTTTGTTCACGAGTAATGCTAGGAAGACCAAATTTTTTAAACCAAATTTGCAAATTAAATGATGTGATTGTAGATGAGTAGATTAATAATTAAGTTTCAGTTAGCGTGCTTGTTTCTTATTGGTGACACATCAATTTGTTTAAAAAATTTACTCTCCCTAGTATTAATTTTTGTTCACTAATACATTATTACGTACAAGTAATTTTAGATTGTACTCTAGGCTTGATGTCACTTTGAGGGTAGAGGGTAGAGATTCTCTTCGGATCCTTCAATTTTCTGCGTTCTCTGATGGGTGCCACACCGTCATCCTTCGACCTTTGGTTGCTCAAAAATGGAACCAATCCTCTCAGCTAGAGAGCGAGTGAGAAAGGGAAAAAATAAAAAAGAAAGTTAGTTAATAATTAGCCGTTTGATTTTCGATTGAACACACATGATTGCAAAATTCGGAGGATCCGAATAGAAGAATCTGGAGAGGATCCTATTACATCACGAGAAAGTCTACTTTTTCAAATTCAAATCTTAGTGGTTGGCAACTCAACTGGCACGTGTCAACCCAACAAGGAATCAGATCATAGAACAGAAGCAGTGATGACATCTTAATATTAGGGTGTGATTATATTCAAAACGTAACAAGCACCCTAAGATGAATACAAATATAACCTGAAAAATTCATTTACAATCCGAACGAGAAGATCGGGAAACAAAAGCTCAATTCTAATAACAAGATTAGCAATCTGAGTGTAATCACAGTACCTTATCCATCAAAATAAATCAAGATTAACACGAGAAAAAATATAAAAACGTTGTAAAATTTGTATTTTATGAAAGAAAAAAACATCACAAAATGCATCATCTAAAATTACTTTGCCTCAAAGCAGTGACATTCTGATGCTTCTTCATTAATCAAGCTTTCGCCTTAATTAAGTTCGCTTTAGGTAAATTACAAACATGGATATATATTGACTGAACAAATACATATGCTGCTTTGGATAAGTTCGCAAGTTGAGACATGAGAGGGGTATCCTCCAACCCAAACAAAAGGAGTTTATCAAGACGAAAACAATGGAGACATATCGACAATGATTTACTACGAAGTATATATGGTCCTCTCTGATGCCAAATCGAGCAGTGTACGGAAAAACTCGTGAGGGTACATCGGTGGTTCCTCCGCTAGTGCCTGAAAATTGCAATGGACAAGAAAGAAGTCTACCTAGTTAGCACTTCCTACTTCCTCAGTACATGAGCTCACTCTAAAATCTTAGTTCATTTGATCATCCTCTTTTCAACGCGTTTTAAACTTCCTCAAGAAGTTTGAAAGACCGATTCTTTTATTACAGATACAGAGTGTTTTATTCGAACAATTCTGTGTTTCCTTCCTCTCATACAATGCAAAACCAAAAAAGTCCGATATAATTTCCGTTGCAGTTTCAAGAGAATATTATTGATGTAAAGTAACCCTCGAAAGAATTTTTTTTTTTCAGTAGAAATAGAATACCTGGTGAATCAGGACCGTGGAAGGCGTCATTCCAGGCACTGTGTTGACCTCTATCATCAAGACCTTCGGAAAGAAATTAACAACAGATGAAAATGAGTCAGTAACTAATGTGCGCACAATTTTTTGACTCCAAACTCGATCAGTTAGGCAGAGAAAAAACATCATACCTCTCCACTGTCCACGTTGACAAATGCATCTATTCGTGAAAACCCTTCTAATTCAAGAGTGTTTGCAATTATTTCGATATGTTTTTTACATTTCTGCAACGCCTCGTTGCTGATTTAAGAGGGGAGAAAGAAATCAGAACAACGATTCGAACAATCAAAGGCACAAAATGGAAAATATCTTTTTAAGTCAAACACGAGAGAGGGATCATATGATATGAAACACAATAATCAATCTAGTGTGGAAGTTGAATTTTAAATGAAATCAGCCACTTTAGAATAACGTCTGAGAATGACACTGAAACATCTAATGTATAAGAAAAGGAGTTACTGCTCATGTATGGAACTTTTCTACGACAGTTTCTACCCTTCTTTGACTCAAATAACAGAATGCAGAAAAACAAAGAACGAAGAGCACCACTAACAATAGTAACTAGAGAATCCTCTACATATATATATTATTGTGTAAAACATAAATTACAACATTCTCAATAAACGGAACCCTCATTTCCTGAAAATAAAGGTTCTGGACAAACCTAATAATGGATGATGGAGGTGGAGTCAGATTGATGCCAGTCCCACCTGCCAAATGCAAGTGACTTATCATTAACGACATGTTAGCAGGAAACTATCGAAGGGACAGAGAAAACAATGAACAAAATATTACCTTGGAACTTCTCCTCGAGCGTCAAAATGTCACCACTCTCCCTGACAGCGATGCTAGGAGTCAGTGAGCGCATTGATCCTTGTTTCCCAACAACTCCAACAGTTATTTCAACCCATCTACTCTCTCCGCTCCACAAGATCTGATGCCCCTTTTCATTTCTAGATTTCGATGAAAAGATTATATTATCGGTCTCGATAAAAGGCTCGAAGATTAAGAGCTCTGGAGGGGGGTTTGGCATCTCAATAGTTCCATGTGCCTACATAAAAAAACCAAGATCAAACTTGAAGGTGGTATATAATTTCTGTAAAATGGCTATATAAAATTACACAAGCAATATGTATATGTGTGTGTGTGTGTGTGTGTTATCCATAAATTGTATCTCACCAATTAATATTACCTACTGATCCTCGATAAAGACTAACACTTTCAGGACAATAAACACTTAGTGAAGAAGAGTGGCAAGGCTTGTGAATAATCGGAGGAAGCCAGAGAATGGAAAGACCGTTGAATTAACATGGATCTCAATCACTTAAAGGCAGTCAAGCAAAATATTGTACCGCCTAAGGAACATGCAACATTCTACTTTCTCATGGTTACTGAGAATACTTGCAGCTAACGTGGAGCAATGTTTTTAATGAAAAGAGTTGAGTGGTGGTTGTGGAGTAACAACACTATTACATATCATACGGTCAAAAATAATATAAACGAACAGTCGTAACGACTATACTGAAATGAAACTCCAGAAAGAGATAGAGGCCACTCCGAGAAAATCTACAAATAAACCCTTTTATACCTTAGAAAAACTATTAGGAGGAATCCGGTGAAGACAGTCTTCCAATGCTTTTACATACACCGAAAGGTCTTCAGCACAGCTGCTTGCACAAACAAATTTGACCGAAAGAGTACATCATAACTCCATTGCAGACAAAGCAATTACGGTATTGAGTGCATAAGGAGCTTACCAGTCTAACAATTCAGTACCATTGAACAGAACATGAAAATAAGGAAAAAGTAAAACAAGATAAACCTACCATAACCTTGCAACCCCCGTTGAGCATCCATCTCTTGCAGGTTTAACACATAATGTTGCACAGTGAAGCTTTGACGTCAATTCATGCCATACATTTGGTATCGATGAACTAATGAGATCTTCTTTTCTCTTCAAATCTTTGTTGATAGTAAGAACTCCCAAATCCGACAGCTGTTCATTATAAAAGATCAGAATGCTTTGTTAGGTAGCAAAATACATGGGTCATATAAAGCACCAAAAATATCAACAAAGCCCAATTCATCTTCTTGGACATTTAATTATAAATTAATTAGCATACATGATTAAGGGCAAGCGATGTTGCAAGTTTGTCCATACAAATCTTTGAAGCCATCACTCCAGGACCTTCAATTAAAAATTAAAAGGATGGTCAACAATGAAAACAAGACAACAAGGTCCTCCTAAAATGAGTGTTGATTAGAATAAACCTGTATGTGGAATCCCTTCAGCCTCTAACAATGACTGAAGTGTGCCATCTTCACCAATGCCTCCATGCACTATAAATAACAGTAGATAACCTCATAAGTACTTTCAAACTTTGATTTCTGAATCTTATGATCTCTAAGCACAGTTACATAAGAGCCTAGTCACACTATTCGGAGAGAATTAAAAAAATATCACTCTACCACTAGCAGATAACGGGTGACAAAGAAAACCTGCAAGAAAAACTGTAGCCTGAACTTCCTTAGCTAGCTTGATCCACTGTTCAACCGAGAATTTTACAGGCAGTTCATCAGTGATATCAAATCCAGTAAACCAAGAATGTTTCTTCAAGCCTTCCGTAAGATCATGAACAACTCTGTTCCTTAAGTGAGATGTAAGTGCAACTCGGTCTGGTTCAATTGCCTCTACACATGCATCAAGAACTTCCTCTACAGTGTGTCTCAGCACAAGAGAATAACTGTTCACATAGAAACATAATTAAATGCTATGAAGGAGTGTTTAGGGGAAGAGGGCCCTATCTACTACACCCAATATGCTTTTGTTAAAAACTTAGTGAAATATAAGTCATAAGCAGCAATGAAGCTTCACTTCACTCCAAATGTTTTAAAGCATCAATGCTCTTTTGGACTGCATTGTTAGATATATTGATTTCAAGGTCTTCAATTGCGTGACACAGCAATAAATAACTCTAGATGGAGATTAAATACCTCACACACACACACACACACAGAGGTTTTCCGAAGGATCACTTCAAGGGGCAAACAAGACAATATCTCAAATGTTCCACGGCACATTTTATTTCTGGTTATAGGAACCTTGAACTTCGAACAAATGAGTAAAACTTCAAGAAGAGAATGGAAGGGCCACATAAAATAATTTATATGTCCCGCCTGTGAGAGAGAGAGAGAGAGAGAGAAACTTACGGTAACGACCAAACTGTTCTGGAACTCACATCAACTTCGTTTTTGTCAATTGTGGGGGCAAGCAAACATGGAATCACTTCAAGCTGTAGCCAACAAGATTATCAATCTCAGACAAAAACATAATATCATCCACTTGATTAATTAAATAATATATTCAATGACAATACACTTATCTACAGAGTGAATTAATTCTCAATCCTTGATTAAGTACTAAAGATAGTAGGGGCTGCTGAAATTCTTCAAACACAGAATCAAAGCTTTAATGAAATCTTCCTCTTCTAAATGAAAATGAATTCAGATTTTGAATGAGCGTAAACACTAGTTAACTCATGCTTATACATTCACCAGCTTCATAAATTCCAAAATAGTATTTCTATCCAAATCCCCACACATACTTCTATCCATTGTCTTGAAAGTTTAACCAGTGTCCCCATTCTAAACCTTTCACACACCAAACATTAGCATATGCAAACCATTTAGCATTGGTAAACTAAAAACCCAACAGTATGAATTGGATACTTACATCGTCAAAAGCTTGCAAATTGAGCCAAACATTTGTTCCGCTGATAAGAGATACTTGCCTCTCTGAAGAGTCTCCTCCAAAAATAACAAAAACTTTACGAGTGTCGTTGCAAACCGGTTCATTATGCAGTGACGTTTGTGATGTTCTAGAAACATGATCTGATGCACTACAAAATGGTGCAAGATTCGGATAACGCATGCAAGCCCGACGAATTATGCTCCTGAGAATATTTGAATGAGAAAGTCCAACCTGAATCCAGAAGTGGGGTGTTCGGGCAAGGTCGTGTCACCAAAAGTATTATTGTAACAAGTACTGAAAAACATTCTTAAGGAAATGTTTAAAATTTTCATAACGAATGGTATTGTAGTAATTGATGTACAATACTAAGATGCTAAACAAGACAATCAAAATCAGAGCACCTTCGAGGCTTGCTGAAATAAAAAGCTGGTCTGTTCCATCCCACTAATCTGATGAATCAAATAGAGATAGTATCAAAATCTAAGAAGATTCAACACTACAATGCATATCATTGAGATTATTAGACAACCCTCATACCAGGTTAATGTCAGTATACAATATTGTACCCATCTCAGTCTTTCCGAATTTGCTATCTGATGATGATGGTACATGAATAGAATTAGGGAGAAACCATCCATCAATTCGAGCAAAGTCACGAAGACCAAGCTTTCTGAATAACTGAGATGCTCCTTCTCGAATACTTTCAATGACATCAATAGGAAAACGAGGTGGAGTATGATAAGCAACCTGTTTGGCAATCCATAGACTAAAAATCAGAAAGATGACACAAGAGAAATGTATTAAACATCACATTTGGAGTCAGATAATAAACATTGCATATGAAATATGAACTAACATTTTAACACAGATTGTGTGAGTCTGTAAGTCTACCTGTTGTGTTGGAAGATATTTCCTCCGGTAGTTGAAAATTGCATCCATATCAACATTGTCATGGAACTGAAGTTCTACCTGGCCATTTTAAAGACTATTATTAATCCAAATACTGATACGGTAGTACCTATTACATATGTAGTACACCTTCATCTTCTCTACGCGGTGACGATGATAAGTTGATAACCAATTAATTCCAATATGATGAAATGAAGCAAATGCAGTCATGGAGCATTCATACCTCGCTTGGGAGTAATACAACAGGATGGGAATCTAAACCAGACCCCACATCAAGAACAATTGCTGTAAACTCGCTCCCACCTTCAAGAAATATTTCTACAAGGACTTTGGAGTCAATTCCCTATACACATAAAAACAGCACAAAATTCATTAGAAATGATTTTTACTAATCCCATGTTCTTACAGAACTAATATCAAGATATTGCAACTTCCTTTTTCAGAAAAACTCATATTCATATCAACACGGTCCAAATTCTTGTATGCTAGTTAAATTTTTTTGAAACATTTACAAGAGTTCAAAAAGGACACAAAGGAAACAACGAAAACTACCTCTGTAATAATTGCATTAGCCTTGCTATAAGTATCAGCCAGACCATATGCAACTGTAACACCAATGCTTGATCCTGCTCGTGCTGGTTTTACCTGGAACAAAATAATAAACATGTTAAATCTCGTAATCTGACCAAATAAAAGTATCACACTCTGGGTTTGTTTACATTACAACACTAGATATGTGCCTTACCACAACTTTCCCTGACTCCACATCCAGTTGATTTCTTGCAAACCATTTTGACAGTTCAGATTCATCTGCTTCACTTCCCTACAGATCATTAAAGTCAGAGAAACTGAATGAACAAGAACATCCAATGCCCAAAATTCACAGAATATCAAAATTGTAAACAAACATTCGAATTAATTTCCTTAAGAAACAATATCAATACTCACAATCAGTGACAGAAACAAACATCAAAGATCAACTAATGACATCATCATGCATAGACACAAGTTACGCAACCTACTGAAGTCTAGCCTGTGTAGGTTGTTGGAAATGTCATATATAGTTACACAAAGGGGAGTGCTATCCACACACCCCTCTTAGTTTTCAGCCGTCGGATCGAATGAATTGAAGAAGATCACTGGCCAAAAATTAACAAGGGTGTATGAATAGCACTTCCCTTAGAGCAACTCCAGTGTTGCAAAGGCCCCCTAGGGCAACTCACTATTGAATCTCCCCAGTGAACAGTAACTGCCTTTTGCATTTCCACCTCTAAATTGAATAGCTATGGCAATAGGTAATAAAATAATAAAAAATAATTTTATTTCAAATTTCGGATATGATTTTTAATCGGTCTCGTTGTACCACATTTCATTAAATAAGAAATTAAAACCCAAAGTATTTGAGAAAATATGAAATTGTGGTGTAAGGTGGAAGATAATGATAAGATATTTATAGAAAAATTAAATCTTTTTTTTTTTTTTTTTTTTTTTAAATTTCGGATTTTTTATTAATTGTTTACATTTTTTATTAATTTTTTACATTTCTGTTAATTTTATAATGTGGCTCACGTCAGCCTTGCATCATGTGGCCTCAAGCTCTCAGGCCACCAATTTGAGCCAGGCCTCTCACTTGGGCCTCCCCCGAGCCCCATTGCCTGCATGGGCTGGAGTAGATGGCTGGGGCTATTGGGTCATTTCTGTCACCGGTCCATCGGGCTCTAGCTCCCGCTGGGGTTGCACTTACATAAATTATCCTACACATGCTAACTTTTAATTAATACAAGTTGGGATATTACCTGTACTAAACAACTTGGTACTGTTATGAATCCTTGTTTGCTGAGCTCCAATGAAGCATTGTACTGAAATAACTCAAAAATCACACAGTTATTATCATCTTCTTTCTTTCTTTATCCCTTATACATGTATTAAAACAAAAATTATAGTAGATATGTCATCTCGTACTTTGTCGAATGCTTGGCAACATTCACTTGATCCCGTGCCCACAAATGGAACGTTATACTTTTCCAGAAGCTCCTGAAACATCATATGTTGAATATTACAAAGGAATAAATAGAGAATCAATCCAGCATTGTGTGTGTCTCCGTCTAGAAAACTGGCAATGGAAGTAAAGGTTGTACATCAGTATACCTGAATGCCACCATCTTCACCAAATTGACCATGTATGACTGGGAACACTATGTCCACAGAGGCAGCTAGATATTCTGCGAACTCCGGCAAAGACTGGAAACCTTGGGCAAGGCTACAGAGAAACATTGAGACAGATCAGCATACAAGGACACCAAATTCCAAAAATTAAAGATACAAAAACTTACCTTTCGAGTTTAAAATCGAAGTCCGCGGGAGTGTTCGAGTACATCTATATGAATGTGCAAAATTAACAAACTTTAGAAGAAAAAAGTTACGAAATTTCGAATTAATTAATTCATTTTTACATAAACAAACCTGAGCAGGGGATATTGCAAACGCATTAAGGGCAGCGTCGATGTAATAGCAACTCACATGTATATCACCTCCCTGTTTCAAATTCAAAGAAAACATTTTTCTCACTCTCTACTTCCACTATTTTCTCGGCACCCAAACAGAACCTAAAGAAAATCTATACACTCTAGTAGTGAAGAAACTCTTACCTGAATGTGATCAAGAACTGATCGAGCCGAGTTGAGAGAAATCCCACGCTCCGCAGAGGGGCCTCCGCAAACGACACCCACTCTAAGAACCCTACCTTTCTCCTTCTCTTTCACCTCCAATTCCCTCTCAATAACTCGACCTTCCACCACCTCCGCGGTGGCGCGTGCCACTCCGATCCCGCGCCACCGCGTCGTCGAAGCATAACTTCTCTTCAACCGCAAGGAATTGAAGTTCGGGGAGTACAGCACCGAGTTCCGAACGCCGTCGCTTTGCTTGGCGCGAGCTGAAACGAGGCCGGAACCAAACGCGATCGTCGCCATCGGGAAGTGATCGGCGAGTCGGAAGCGG
This sequence comes from Pyrus communis, assembly GCF_041283825.1. Taxonomy (NCBI): domain Eukaryota; kingdom Viridiplantae; phylum Streptophyta; class Magnoliopsida; order Rosales; family Rosaceae; genus Pyrus; species Pyrus communis. The sequence goes on along the minus strand of NC_142576.1, from coordinate 5,354,351 downwards.
TAGTGAGTGAGTGAGAGCGAGGAATTGAAAGCATGGTTCGATTTTCTTGCAATTTATTTTCGAATTTTTTAGATTTAAAATTGGTATCGGACGGCAGCAACAGCCAAAATTTGGAGGGAGTGCGTCCCGCTTATTGGCCGTTGGTGTTGTCTTTTGTCGTTGTAAATTAATTTTAATTTCTGCAAATTAAAAAAACGTTTAATGTGCTCACTAATTTTGTTATACATGACGGTTTTTTGGATTAATTTATAGAAACTAATAAAAAGGGTTTATCCTAATAAAATATTAAGCATAAACACAATAACAGTCTAATAATAAGGACAAATCGTACCTACCGGGCTTTGGGCCCAACTTCTATGATATCGTAATTACGTTTTACCCTTGGATTGAAAAGTTTGGTCTTTTTTTTTCAATAAAGGAGGAAATATACAAGCGGAGACTCCCGATCCCAGCTAAGGGATACGTAGTGATACCAACCATACTGAAAAGGCAAATCTCAAGAAGAGAAGATAAAACTAACCATAAAAAGCCGATAAGGCATACAAAAAATAAATGATGGCAATGGAGTAGCCATTCGAATGAGTATCCTCTCCGAATTATATTTAAGAAAAACTAATAAAAATCATTTGAAAACTTTGAGTTTTAACGATAAGGATAAAATAAAGGGTATAGTGAATGGTATCAAGATTGACTTTTTAGTGTAAAAATGTGGTTTTTCATTAAAGTGAACAGTACTGCGGCTTTTCGTTAAAACTCCCTTATATTTATGAAGATTCCAGAAATCCTTTAATTACATTCATTCATCGTATATCATGCGGTCATAAATTATTTTTATCTAAAATTAAATATAAACAGTATCTGACAAAAATTAACCGCACGATGTACGATAAACAAATGTGATTGAAAGATTTTTGGAGTCTTAAATCCTCATTCTTCTCAGATCACCAACGGAGGACAAGAGAGTCCATCACGTGAAAGTACCAGAACCAAGGAGGGAGGTTGATCCAATAAATATTTGTGAGCTTGGAAATGGATCGCGGTTTGAAACTAGAGCTTTGAGCTAAGTTCTGAACTTTTTCAAGCTGTTTTTTTTTTATCGATTTTGAATTTGAAAATTGAATTTGATATACGAAGATACATATCGCAACTTCAATTATTCTTCAATTTTCGATTCTTTGCTTAGTTCTGTAATTGTTTGATTTTATTTTTAATAATGTTCAAATTATCATTTTGTTCGAAACGATCCTTGTATAATTTTATGAGTATTGCTACATTTATCATATATTTTGTACTATCATTTTACAATCTCTCTAATAAAGATAGGGTTTATAAACGCATGCGAGTTCATCTCTATAGAGAGATAGTACAAATATATAGTAAAAGTTGCATATTTGTAAGTTTGGTTAATTTGATTGCCGGATTTTTAAAATCTGGTGTTTGGAGCTCGTCGATCATCCATGTTAATTTATGAAAAAAGGAAATTATTTGACTCTTCTCGTCTTCTTTTTTATTCTGATTTATGCTTTGGATCTTGTTATAGATCTTCAATTCGATTTTCATGATAGTATTTTTTTATATTTTTGTTCTTTTTCCGATTGTTTTCTGGTATTCGATCGTGAAGAAACAGTGAATGTGTATTAACAATCATTTTATTTATTTTTTGTTTTTATTAGTTTGATTGAGTGTTTTGTTATGTTTTTTTTTGGATAAATTACATTTTACTCCCATAGGTTTGTGGTCAATTTCAATTTCTTACAATATCTTTAAAACATTTCAATTTTTTACAACATCTTTAAAACATTTCAATTTCATACATTTAGTTATAATTTTATTTCAATTTCATACATTCGTTAGAAAATTTGTTAAGTAAACTGTTAAGTGATGAAATGGCAAATATGGGGTCCACATTTGTGCTGACGTGGCTGCAAAAATTGTGCCACGTGGCAAAAAAATAATTTTTTATGCATTTTAAATATTATAATATTTATCCTATTTATAAAAAATAAAAAAACCAATCAAACCCAAAAACTATTCCCCCCGACCCACTCCTTCTTTTCTGCCCCACCCCACCCCACCTCCCCCGCAACCCCCCATCCCACCTTCTCCCTCTCCTCCACTCTCTTCTTCTTTAGCGAGGATGTCGGGTTTAGTCTCCGTCCACCGCGCACCGTCCAGGCTCGACTCAGCTCGCTATCCAAGCTCATGGCCAGGTCCATGTTCGGCTCGCCGTCCACCGCGCACCGCTCGAACGACTTGGACTCCCGAACTACGTACTCTAACGCCTTGTTCGGACCCTTGTTAGAGGCGATTGTGTCCTGGGCCAACTGGAGGAGAAACAAGTGTTGTCGAGGAAGGCATCGGCGAGAATAGGATTCGAGGAAGCGGGTTGGGGCTTTTTGGATTGGGCAGGTGAGGGTTTGGATCAAGACGGAGACTAGGACGTCGGTTTTTTGGTGTGGGGGGAAGGGGTTCTGGAAACCAAGGCGGGTTTGGATTGCTGGGGCTGGGGATCCGGGACTGCGATTCGAGGTGGGGTGCAATAAGGGGGGAGGGGTGTGGAGTTGCAGGGGAGGTGGGGGTGGGCGGCGTGGGGGGTTGAAGGGGAGGCAAGGGTGGGGGTTGCAGGGAAGGATTTCTGGGTTTTTTTGTTTTTTTTAATAGGGTAAATTATTATAATATTTTAAATGCATAAACAATGATTTTTTTGCCATGTGACATAAATGTGGCAGTCATGTCAGCACAAATGTGGCAACCACGTCAGCTCTTCACAGACCAATGGATGGAAAATATAACGGATCTATTATATTGAAATACAATAGTACTTGAGGTATGAAAGTGAAATTTTTTAAAGATGTTGTATGAGGTTGCAATAGACCTCAAACCTGAGGTGGTAAAGTGTAATTTACCCTTTTTTTTAGTCTAGCGATAATGTTAGTAAGTTATATGTTAGATTAGCCACCGACGGAGTTCGAACTCACGCCGTTATGTTTAATTGTGTATAAACAGTGACCTTTAGTTAACTGTGTATAAACAGTGATTGTGTAGACCATTGACTGCATATAAACAGTGATTGTATTTATTTTTGTATTTTAGTTTGATTCAGTCTTTTGTTGTTTATTTATTTATTTATTTATTTATTTTTATTTTTTTGATAAAAACGATAGTGTTGTATTCATTCAGAAAAAGACCAAAATAAGTCTCAAGCAAATACCATAGTCAGTTACATAGTATCCTCAATAAGGAGGTCAATGATAAAGTTAGGAGGTTGAGCAAACCACTCACACTGGCTGCCAACATTTAAACCAAACCTAGCAAGTCTATGAGCAACTGTGTTCGCTTGGCAACACACATGGGTGCATAATTCTTCAATGATCAAGGCGAGAATGTGTTAAACCCCACCCCCAAAACTAAGTGTAATTTCACATTTATATTTAACATTTATGAAATTACATAAGTACTCCTGAATTGTTACCTTATCCAGATCCTTTTTCGTAAATTTCCTCTCAATTTCCCTCATCTCTCTGACTGCCACGTGGCACCACCTCTACCTCCTCTTTTTTTCTCTCATTCTTCTCTATTCTTCTCGGGAGTCAACTCTCACACTCTTTTTCGCAAATCTCTTTATCTTTCTTGTCTCAACTCTCTCATATTCTCTCGGTGAACTCACACACACACACACACATACATACCTACACACCAACCACACCACCATCATCACCTGGACCTCCCCTCCCCAATCTCTCTCTCGCCACTGTGCATATAGCTCTCCGGTGAGGTAAGTCAAGGTTTGCTCTAAATGCTACTAGATCGGGTCTTAGTTATGGGTTTGGGTAGTGTTTGAAACTTATTGGTAGGGTTTGAATGCAAGAACACCTCGGAAACGCTCTCCCCATATTTTCTGGCGAGAGATCGTAGGTTGCAGGCCATTTTCCGGCTAATCCCGACCTCAACACGACCTCATCTTAGTACAACTCGAATCTCTACTATTTTATCTTCAATTTGGCTTTAGAATGATGAATTTTGGTTGAGTTCCGGCTTTCTCTGTCATTGAGTCTGGCGACCCACAAGTGGAGTTGGGCCGGCCCAACCCTTGTAGTCAAAACCCCAGACCCTGTTATCATTTAGGCCCTTGGGCCATTTAGAACTTGGGCCTTAGGCCCGTTAACCCCATAACCCAATTCATTTGAAACCCTAACCCAAAAACCCAAAAGAACTGGCTTTGGGACCAAGTGGAACTTGGGTCTTCAGCCCGTTCAACCCTAAACCTAAACCCTTTTTATTTATTTAAACCCCAAAACACTATAACCCTGGCCCGGGCCCGTTTGTACAACCTAGGGCCTCCAGCCCATTGAACTGGTCCGACCTAGACCCATTGACTTGGTCTTGATAACTCCAAGAACTCTTAGAAGATGAAGATCGAAGAATTCAAGAAGCTTGAGAAAGAAAAGTTAAAGAGAGAAAGAAGATAAGCAACAGAAAAGAAATAACCAACTGAATTGAATGAATAGCAAACGTTTGTACAGTAGCTTTTATAACACTACATTCCTAACTAATTTGCCTATGTGGCAATCCTCTACACCTCTCCTTATTACATTCTAACCAATCAATATTCAACACATGTACTTTAGTTATTAGGTCTGACTCGTTGACTTTGACTTTGATCATTGACTTGGGTTTCGATCGGGACTCCTCATAGGCTAATTTCGACGTCTTGGATCCGTTTTTTATGTCTGTTTTCTGAAATTCAATCGTTTGAGTATAGTTTTGTTAATTGGACCCTTTATGTGCTTAGGTGCAATTATTAACGACGATTCCGTTCTTCCTATTTCGCGTGGCTCTTCAGCGGTGAAGTATCAGTGAGTGGGCCCCTTCTAAAATGCATGTTTTAATAATAGAAATGCATACATGAAAATCATGATTTAATGGTTACATTTTATGAGTAAATTAGATTTACACTTATGATATATCATGCTTTACTGCGAATATTTTGGAATACCATATTTTATCAAACTTATGTTCTTCGTAGTATATATGATGGTTGACTATATACTATTTATGAACATGTTTTCTTTACACTTCTTTATAGTATATATGTTGGATGACTATATGCTATGAAGATGATTTTGAGATATATATTTGTGTTTGGAAAGAGTATATTCAATGTTTTGTGCATATCTAGTGGTCACTGTTCTGCCTATGAGCGATGATACTTATACTAAACCTCTCACCTGAGAATCCTTGCACCAAGCCCCGTCGAAGTTGATTTTCAGGCAACCAGAGGGAGGCATCATCCATTTGATAGGGCTCACTGAGATATTGCTGGCCGTAATTGCAGAAGAGTGAATACGAATGAACTCATGCCACTAGGTTATTGCCTTAGAGACAACGACATCAGGAGTATCACGTTTACCCTCCCAAATATTTGAGTTCTAAGCACCCCAAATAGCCCAACAAATGATCATGAATATATCAAATAAATTGGGAAGGAGTGGGTATGCCACCTCCGAAATCTAATCAATAACAGATGAGGATCCATAACCTCTAGAGAGATAACCAATTGGTGCACAGAGCCAAACACATCTAGCAAAATGATACTCCCTGAGGATATGATATGTGGATTCCCCATGGAAGTTACATAAAATGCACGATAGATCCATCGTTATATGCTTCTTTGCCAGGTTGCATTTGGTGGGGACAATGTTGTTATAGAGACGCCAAAATGTAACTTGAACTTTAGGTGGAACATTGGCCTTCCAAACCTTACCCCATAGATTAGACTTGAATTCCCTGATGATGATGATGAGGTACTTCTATTGACAGGAGTTAACCATTCACGGGCAACATGGTATGCAGATTTAACTGAGAAGCACCCCTTAGGTTCGTAATGCCGAATCAGCCGATCCGGAGATCACGGATTCTGATGGGAATGGACTTAGTGAGGTTTATCTCTTCCTCGTAGAACAACGATTCAAGAATGTCCTTCTTCCAAACTCTTCTTAGTCGATAAATTAACAAACTAAATCCAAAGAGTAGTCAGCTGGCTTAGGGGTGAAGATACGAAAGAATGACGGGAGACCGATCCATGGATCCCCCCAGATTTTAACATTTAAGCCATTGCCGATTTTCCAACAAGCACCACGTTTTATAACATCCCTGGAAGCACATAGGTTTCTCCAACAATATAAATAATTGGCATTGACTGGTGCCTCTAAGAATGAAGAAGAGGGGAACTACTCGGCCTTTAGGACTTGTGCAGAGAGTGATTGAGGGTTGTTCATAATTCTTCATGCTTGCTTGCCCAATAATGCTAAATTAAAAGCATATAAGTAACGAAGACCTAAACCACCCGCGTTTTTGGGCAAGCACAGTTTGTCCCAAGAGAGCCAATGAATTCTGCGATCCCCGTCACTATTGTTCCACCAGAAAGAAGCAATCATTTGGTTAAGCTCATCGTATAGATATTTAGGCAAGAGAAAGCAACTCATAAGGTAGGAAGGTATGGCTTGCGCTACTACCTTCACTAGTAACTCCTTGTCAGCTGCATTAAGTAGTTTCCCCTTCCAACTTTGGAATCCTTTCCATTAGCGCTCCTTGATAAATCCAAAACAAGCCTGTTGATTTATACCCGTAATCGTAAGAAGTCCAAGGTACTTCTCATGTCTTGCAACAAGATCGACACCCAATAAGGCAGCCAAATGAGACTTCTCCCTGTTACGAATATTTCTACTAAAACAAATTTCGCTTTTCAAGAGATTGACTTTTTGTCCGGAAGCTAATTCATACTTAGAAAGAATATCCGCCACTTGGTTGCAATTGTCGGTAGTAGCTCTGGTAAATAAGAAACTATCATCGATGAAAAGAAGGTGGCTCACAGGGGGGCTCTCGGACATAACAAAATTCCTTGAAGGAGACCCTGTCTTTCCTTTCGATTAATGATGGTTGTGAATCCCTCGGCACATAGGAGGAATATGTAAGGGGATAACATATCACCTTGGAAAAGACCCCTAGAAGGATGTAGATAGCCATAGGCGGATCCATTGACAAGAAAGGAGTATGTCATAGTAGAAATTGTGGTCATCACCAGGTTGATCCAATTTCGAGAAAAACCGAGCTTGCCCAATACCAATGTCTCCGAGATTTAAAATCAATAGAAATGTCCTTGAGATTGTCCACCGTCAATCATTTTGGTCATTCTATGAAAAATCTTTGTTAAATTGAAGAAACCACCAGTTCAAGAGGAGGGGTTGGTTTGAAGAATACACCCTCAATTTAACAGAGATTTTTCACGGAATAACTAAAATGATTAATAGTAAACAATCACAAAGACCTCTTATATTGATTTTAGATTACAAGCAAAGTGATGAGTTATACAATCTTAGTAGACCATTTTGGCTAAAAAACTAAAAGTTATTGATATTGTTGTTAGTGATATATTGGTGTCTAAACAGATTGTATCAGTGTCTGAAAGTACATCGATCATCCTCTTGTGTTAGTTTTGGCTCTAGATTATGTCTTGGTGAGAACGATCATTTAAGCAGGTATGGTTGTCAAGGTATTCACAACTACTTGTCCAATGAATGGTTATAGAGTAGAGAAGAGTATAGTTCCATGTCTTATTCTCCGTTTGGATGCATATAGACGGTGAAGAGCTTAGGACCTCAACCTTGAGCTATGAATGGCGTCACCTCAACATTTTCCCTCCCATTGAGGCAATTCTAGTAGTTCATGTGAGGTAAGTGTAAGAATATGAACATAAGATTACGTGATCTGGCATTTGCTATTTGAGAGCAATTGGTATAACACTACAAGAAAACATGGCTTAGGTGGCAACAAACATTCGTCACATAAACATGAAAATTTGTCACATTTGATTATATGTGACAAAAATCCAGCCTCACTATGTTCGTCACCTATACAGTGTCACCTATAGTTTTGTGACGAATCTTACATTCACCACATATTTTTAGTATTTGTGAAGCCGACTTCGTCACTTAATAACTTTAACTGTGACGAAATAAGCATCACAAAACAAAAAAGTCAGTGACCTATAAGTTCGTCACATAACAATGTTGAATAAGAAGAGTATCCAAGATAACTCTAATGATCCCAAGAAGAAGAAAATAGAGCACACACTTAAAGAAAGCTCACAAAACAAACTAATTAGCAAAGCTTTTCTTCTTTAGCTCTAGGCTTTGTTTTTCTTTGAATGATTTACAATGCTTGAGAACTTAGGTATTTATAGCAAACCAAATGATTAAACTAAGATTATTTATTACCACACAAAACACATTAATTGCACCTAATAATTTTTATTCAACCATACCTAACATTGACTAACTTTCCTTGCCTAACTTTGACATTGATTTTCAACACTCCCCCTCAATGTCAGCTCTCATTCTTTGCACTGTGCTGAGCAGACAGCGAAAATTTTCGAGCTTGCCTGTACTTAAACTTTTTGTGAACAAGTCCGCAACTTGATCATTCGTCTTGACTTGTCTCATCTCAATCTCTTCTTGTAGAACTTTTTCTCTGATAAAGTGGTAGTGCACTTCCACATGTTTAGTTCTTGCATGAAAGACTGGATTTTCCGCCAAGCGAATGGCCGATTGGTTATCACAGTACAATGGTACTGGATAATCTATTGGTTGATGTAGATCACTCATCAACTGTACCAGCCATACATTCTCTTGAGCTGCCATTGCTGCTGCTCTATACTCTGCTTCTGTGGTTGACAATGATACCGTCGGCTGTCTCTTGCTACACCAAGAGATGGTTCCAGAACCAAGCTTAAACACATACCCAGTTGTTGATCTCCTGGTGTCATGATCTCCTGCATAGTCAGCATCACAGTAACCAACTAACTTGCAGTCTTCACCTTTCTTGTACAAAAGACCATAGTCAATTGTACTCTTCACATATCTCAGTATTCGTCGAACTGCTTCCAAGTGAGGCTTCTTTGGATTTTGCATGTACCGACTCATCACACCAACTGCATAAGAAATGTCAGGTCGAGTCAAGGTTAAGTAGATCAGACTACCTACCAATTGTCGATACATCGTCGCATCTTCCAAATCTTTTCCTTCATGTGCACTCATTTTGACATTTGGCTCCATCGGTGTAGAGATCAGCTTGCATTCGAGCATTCCGAACCTCTTCAATAAATCTTTGGAATACTTCTGTTGACAGAGAAATATTCCTTCTTGTGTGCGATCAACCTCTAGACCAAGGAAGTGCTTGAGTTGGCCAAGTTCCTTCATCTGGAAACGGACTGATAAATTCTCCTTCGTCCGAAGAATTTCTGCCTCATCATCACCGGTTATGATCAAGTCATCCACATACACTAGCACGACA